>NW_026526732.1:140077901-140677901 GCF_024362965.1 Panthera pardus
ACCTTGGTACTTTGGCTGATATGAAATTTCAAATGATTGACACTTGACCGACGGAGGCTCTGCTATATTGCCACTCTGCAGTACACGGAAGAGGTCTACACTTCGCTGGTCATAAGCTTATGGAGAAGAGTGAGAGGGGTTCCCTGTGCAATGATTAGTGCTACTAAAATATAATTCCTTAGGTTCTCCATGCACCATAAATATCATCTGGCTGCTTATCTCTGAATCTTCTTTTCTAATGAAAACATAATAAACCATGTATGCTCTGTGCTTATCTTCAGTCATCTTGCTGATGTCTGAATTTTTAAGACTGTTGAAACAGTCTCCTCAGTGCCATATCCTTTTTAAAAATAGATAACACATGATTTCTTTTTCCCAGAAGGATCAAAGGTTGATGAATGAGTGTCCTCTCCATCTCCACCCCCAGATTGCCACCACAGGGTATGCGATGTTGCCAGCTTCTTGTTTAACCTCAATGCATGTAAGAGAGAGAGGGAGGTTGTGTGTGTATAGTTGTTTTTTTTTTGAACAGTCATGATGGTATATTATATACACCATTCTGCCCCTTTGTTTTTTTCACATACTGTATTTTGAATTGTTGTGTAAATAGGTCTGCCTCTTTATAAAACGAAGCAAAACAAAAAACAACTGATGGTTTCTGTTGTAGGGCCAATTTATAATTTATTTAATCTGTTCTCTATTAAAGCGCCTGAGTGTTCTTTGTAGCTTCCAGTTTTTCTCCTTTTGTGTGTATGTAACAAATACCCCTTTGTATTTGATCCTTCTTTCTAGACATTTGTCTTCTTCTGTACTCTTGAAATAAAGTGCTTAAAAATTGTGTCTCCACTCATGCAAAATATGATGGGCCTTTGTCCTAAAAGATGTGCTTTGGTGTATTGATGGGGGAGGCCCGGAACTAAATATACTGCTATCATTTTAAGAAACAGGACATTAGGAAGAGGAGGTTCCCATTTCTTGAAACAGCCACTGAAATAACCAACACAGGCCTCTAATCCTCACAATCCATTTGTAAATTCTAGTCAGATTTATTTTCCATTCACAGAAATTGTTCCCTTTTTTCCTCTACAGGCAGTTCGTAACGTATATATGTGTCTTCCATACAAATGACCATGTGTGGAAAGCCCTCTTCAGCCATGTGGGGAAGTGGGAGGAGGGAGATTTCACAATTTCACTGCCAGGGCTGCAGCTGGGAGAGTAATTCTTGGCATTTCAAGTTGAAACTTTGAATCAATTTTCTCAAAATAATACATTTGATAGTTAGCTTCGTGGTGGCGCTAGTATTCTAGTACTGCACTATAGATGCACGATGGGCTTTAACTGGACCAAGTGCTATTTATAACATCGTTTCTTGGAGAAGACCTATCCCAAAGTCTCAACTGGAAAACAACCTGTTGGTTGAGGTTTGTGAATATTGGATCGGATCCATGTGGCCAAATGTTGCTTTGCCAAACATGCGGACTGGGAGTAATGTGTGTCCGCCTGTGGGGTCAGAGGTCTGTGCTCTTGTTTGCTGAGACCACAGGGAGACTTAGGAAGGTACAGGATGGGCTCCTTGACACCTAGATGATCAGAGTTAGTGAGGGAGGAGCAGAACTTGACAAAATGAGGGATTTTTCTTTTCCAATAAGGGAAGAAGTTCAGAGAGAAGCTTTAGACCAAGCAAGAGCATTTCAACAGACTGATTAAAGTGGCTTTGTGACCCCCAAAGACAAAGATACTCAGGAAGTTTCTGTGGGCAGAAGTATTTGAAAGAAACTTTGGGGGCCAGCAAAGAAGTTGCCACCTGAGCCTGAAGGGTATATTTGAGGCCCAGACCAAAGGGTATTTTGCCAGCCATCTTCTGTGACTAACACTGCCGAGAACTGCTTTTTTGATTTGGTGCGTTTGTTTCGGGTGGGAGGGTGTGTTTCACAGTAAAACTAGACGTGATGGTAAAATGATGATAGAGAGTGAAAGGTTCTCACAGATTGTCTAATTCGTGATACTCTTTTGCTATCAGAGAATATATTCTTTACTTTTTTGTCTTAAAAAATTTTTGTGGAACTTTGTAAGCATATCCTAAAATAAAGAGAATAGTATAATGAGCTCTATGTACCCATCAACCAGCTTCAACAAGTATGAATGTTTTGACAGTGTTTCATCTATCTTCCTGCCACTCCCCCCAGAATAGTTTAAAGCAAATTCCACACATCATAATATTTCACCTATAAATACTTGAGATATTTCTAACATACAAAGACTGAAAAGGTATAACCACTGTATCACTGTCACACAAAATAGTTATTTAATGTTTTCTAATACTTTGTGTTCAAATTTCTCCAGCTGTGGACTTCGGGTGGTAGAGAGGGAAGGATTACAGAGGCAGAAAGAAATCTGGGGAGTGATGGGTGTGTTCAGTCTTTTGATTGGGGTGATTTTATAAGTATATACTATATCCCAAAACTTACCAAATTGTATACTTTAAATATGTATAGTTTGTTGTATGTCACTTATATCTCAATGAAACTGTTAAAAAAAATAGTGAAAATAGCTAGAGGCATATAATATTTTAAAACATTTTTTCCCAGTTATCTGCAAACTATCTTTTTATAGTTGGTTTGTTCAAATCAAGATTTAAATATGAGCCACACAGGGGCGCCTGGGTGGTTCAGTCAGTTAAGCGTCCAACTTCAGCTCAGGTTATGACTTCCTTGCTCGTGTGTTCAAGTCCCGAGTCGGGCTCTGTGCTGACAGCTCAGAGCCCGGAGCCTGCTTCAGTTTCTGTGTCTCCCTCTCTCTCTGCTCCTCCCCTGCTCACACTCTGTCTCTCAAAAATAAATAAATATTTTTTAAAAATTAAAAAATAGATACATTTGAGGTACACATTGAATGTGGTTGATATGTCTCTAGGTTTCATATAATCTATAGCAGATCCATCCCCACCCCCTTTTTCCTCGTGTCATTTATTTACTAAAGACTACAGATCATTGAGCCCATAGCATTTGCCACACTCTGATGTGGTAATCTGGCTAATTGCAGCCTTGTGGTAGCATGTTCTGTCACCCACATTTCTCATACCCTAGTAGTTAGAGCTAAATGCTTCACTGGACTCAGATTCAGGTCTTTCAGCCAGAGTACTTCATAGGTGATGCTGCTGTGAGCCCTTTATTACATCCTATCAGGGAAGCGTGTAGTGTCTGATTCTCCTGCTTTTAGTGTAAAGCTGATCAGTGGAGTCAGGTGTTACTGGTGTTAACCATTCCTGATAAAGTTTCCTGTCAGTTTTCACCTAGTAGTATAAGAAGCTGCTGCCTCCATCTATTCATTAGGGGTAAATTGTTCGCTGGGTGTGTGTTTGTATAATTTTTAACAGCTCTACTAAGGTGTAATTTACATACAGTTAACCGCACATACTTAAAGCACACAATTCAAGAAGTTTTGGCACACATACAGACTTTGACATATGTATACGTTGTTGATGACTGACTGGCTGCTGTGGAGAGCATACTGTTTTAGAGGCATATTGCAGGGACAAACCACAATTCCTGGGGTCAAATTTTTGAAAGGTTAACCCTGATTCTCAGTGTCAGAGATTTTCCATATGGCAGTGGAGTAGAAGAGGGAGCCTTTAGTTTGGACCTTGCTTCAACACTAGCTTGTCAGGGAGACAATGCTAAAACATTTACACCAGGTTGTAGCAAATAGGCCCCTTTGATCAGGCAGCAGCATAAATTACAGTAAAGCTGTGTTTCATGTTTATACAGCAAACCTAGTTATCCTCTACTCTTGGCTACCATTTCTCTGCAGAGTCACAGGTGACATTTCTAACAGTGTGTGTATGTGTGTGTATGTGTGTGTGTGTGTGTGTGTGTGTGTGTGTTTTCCACGTGGATTCAGAATTTCTTGTGAGCACTCTTTTTTGGCCACCTTTCCCCAGTCTACTCTCCTCCTCGACAAGGTGTTGATAAGTTTTAGGCACAGACCTCTTTGGCAAGAGTATTAGGTTAATCAATCTAAAGGTCAGATCCCTTGAAGGCCAGCTAGCTTAGCTTTGTTCCACAGATGGCATCTCCATAACCCCCTATCAGTCATCTTATGTATCTTGATCACCTGGAGACCTGCATGAAACTGTATATATCTCGGTGCCTGATCATCACGGCTACTAAGCAAACAAAAAAGCGCAAAACATGTTCAATAGCTTCGTCTTGCAGATACTATTAATAGTCGTATACATAATGCAAGCATCCGACTGAAAATCCAACCTGAGACTGAGACTCTGCAATGAAATGGATTTTATATTCAGAAGTTCTTGCGGGACTCTGAAAATACTAAAAATTGTGGAGTTGTATGCTTTAAATGAGTGAATTTTATGGTATGTAAACTATCTGAATAAAGTGCTTTTTAAGAAGTATTTGTGAAAATTAAAATACATTATCTTGGGGCGCCTGGGTGGCTCAGTCAGTTGAACGTCCGACTCTTGATTTCTACTCAGGCCATGATTCCAAGGTTGTGGGATCGAGCCCTGTATCAGGCCCCGTGCTGAGTGTGGAGCCTGCTTAAGATTCTCTCTCTCTCCCTCTGCCCCAGTCCTCCACTTTCGTTCTTTCTCTCTAAAAATTAAAAAAACAAAATAAAATATATCATCTTGTACAGAAATGATACTCAACATTCTAGAAATAGATGAAATCACTGAGAAGAGAGCCAAAGACAGAACCTTGAGAAAAGCCTACATTTCCAGGAAGAGAGACACACAAAAACAGGGAAGGTATAATTACAGACATAGGAAGAAAACCAGAGAAGAACAGTAGCCTAAAATTCAGGCTAATGAACTTCGCTATAAGGAAATTACTGATGACCTTTGAGAAAATAGTTTCCATGCAATGGATGTGGTGAAGAGTGAACTGTGAGGGAAGATGCAGCTGCACATGATCTTGCCAGAAATAAAGTAGGCGGAGGAGGAAGTGTCTGTATGCCTCTCCTTCTCTGTCTAGACAGGAGAGACTTGGGCATATGTGTACCTGGAGAGAAAGGTGAACAAAAGACGGCAGAGACTGAAGGTACAAAGGGCTTAAACCCAATTCCAGCTCTTACTGTGGTCAGAGAGGTTGGTATTTGGTACAGAGCAGAGCATTTTTTCCGTGCTGGTTGTGCTGCCCTTGTCATTGTCCCTGCTGGGCCACAGGTACGGCCCCTGCCCTGGGCAGAGCAGGGTCATGGGCCTGGCCCAGCTTCCTACGTGAACCCTACTCCTTTTTTACTGAAGAAGGCAAGGCCTAACACAAGTGAGAGAGACACATGGGCGTAACCTAAATCTGCTGTCACCAACAATTAGACAGTCATTCCTGAACACCGGTACTTGACTACTGACACCAGGTGAGCGGGAACACAGCTCACAAGGCTTGGCACACCCAGCGTATGAGTATGCCATTGCCCGTGGCTCAGAGTCACTGCTTCAGTAGTCAGCCCTGTCCTCAGGTCAGAGGTCAGAACACATTTAGTCAGTGCTTCTGAAGCCCTCTCAAGAGAATTCAGCCTCTCTAGGAGTCTCCGAGCAGTGCTCTGACTTATAGGTTACCCTCCTCCCCTCCGGTCACCCCCATATTCAGGGAGGATGGGAACCCAGAGGGAGGGGCAGGAGGAAGGGAGCAGCAAGGAGTGGGGACACTCCACCCATTCAGCCCCCTCCCCACACATACACTGCCTTAGCAAAGGGCTTCTGAGCACTCTCACCAATGTCATCCCTCTCAGGCTCTTCTCCTACTTTTTGTCTTATTTTGTATTTTTATTGTTTTTGCCTTACTGTAGCCGTAATCTAAAAATGCAAAAGGCTACTTTCATTGTGCTTATAATACAGCCTGTTAGAGCCCTGCATAATACTCTAGAATGTAGCATTCTTCCCTTTGGGGTTATTAACTGTACCTTCACCTTTTCCTTAATTGTATATTGGTATTAAATTATACTTTCCCATATCTTTTGGAAATAAAATGTTAGCTGAAAATAAAATTCATTTCCAGTACTTATTTAGAAAAATGTATTCACCGTGTCTTTTCAAGCAGTCTTTGCGAGTTTTGTGGTACATGCAATTTAGGGTACATTTAGTAAGTTGAAGGGTTAAAATACCCTGTGCTGTCGCATATGGCAGTGAGCAGAATCGCAGATGTTGATGATACCACGTAATTAGTATTCTTTTATGTAAATGAAGGCTGTCAGCATGTTACCATAGTGTCTACTCTCTCTGAAGCTGGAATTTATGCCACTTGGTCTCACTAAGACCAGGCAGGATTATTCCACTGTCCTTAGTTAAGAACTGAGAAGAAAATCACTATGATGAGGGAGAGAGAATAAATGGGATTCTCTCCAAAGGAGATTATTTTTTTCCTATTTGGTTTTTGTTGATTCCCCCCGCCTTCCCTGCAGAAGTTTTATTCTGGTGATGTAGTTAACACGTTTAGGATCAGCTAAGAAATTTGCTACAAGAGAACAATTGGAATGCCCCAATTAAAAGACAATCATATTTTTAAGCTATAGATTTTTGAAAGATGATTGTAATGTTCGGTCATCTCATACAGAGACTTTAAAAAAAAAAAAGAATGGGATAAATCTAGAAGTTCCTAATTCAGAACAAAGGCATGAGTTGAAGATTTCATTACCTTCTTCTAATTTAATATTTAGTGGCACTAACTATAGTGGGATGCTTTTAAATAGTGATTATGTCTTGTAGTCGAGTTGATTCATATTTTTAAAATAAAACTATGGTAATTAAAGAAGCAATATTTTGTCAAGTTTATTTACCCCATCTGTAGATCAATCCAGGGTGTGTAGGACATTCATTTAAAGTTGCTCATCTCCTTATCAATGGAGAACTGTTAAGGCACATCTTATTCTTTGCCAGTTACACTGCAAGTTTAGCTCTGGGATGTTGGGTGTCTGTCACACTGGGTGATGTAGGTTTTAAGTGGAAGTGTTAGGACTATTATGGCCTTTGGGAATTATGAAGGAAAAGGTGTACATATCAGCAAAATGTAAAATAGAATTCTTTACACTTATGGGTGTTAGGCCTGGTTCTTTTTTTTTTTTTTTTTTAATTTTTTTTTTTTAATGTTTATTTATTTTTGAGACAGAGAGAGACAGAGTGTGAACAGGGGAGGGGCAGAGAGGGAGACACAGAATCCGAAACAGGCTCCAGGCTCTGAGCTGTCAGCACAGAGCCTGACGCGGGGCTCGAACTCACAGACCGTGAGATCATGACCTGAGCCGAAGTTGGACGCTTAACCGACTGAGCCACCCAGGCGCCCCTAGGCCTGGTTCTTAATCAGAGTATGTATGAGAGGTATGTTAAACCTTGCCTCTCTTGAACGGAGTATACCTGGATTGTGTTCTCTTTATTCTTTATTTTGTATGTTGGTTAAAGTGGCTTTTTTCTTTTGTGTCATTTTTGGGTGGTTTCCACTTCATGATATGTTTTTTCCCCAGAGAAGCTAGTCTGCCTAGCTTAACTCAGTGTGGTGAGGTACAAGGTAGCCCTGTGTTTTCCTGAATGGATTTACTCTGCCATATGGCAGGTTAGTGAGTTGCCACGACAGATTTGTAATGGGAAAAGGGCTGTGTAGGAAAGGATGTGCGTGATCAGCAGATTTATAGATCAGAAAATGAAATCGGAAGAAAGAATTTCCAGAGTGCCCTTTCCATTTGACAGCTCTTCACGGAGAGGGTGTGGAATGGTTCTTTGGTGTTTTTCTATTTGGGCTTTTGGCTGTTCAGCATAGGCCTTGATTTTGCAAGGCATCAGTGTTCCGAGTGTTGTGTTGCTGGCTTCCTGTTCACAGAGATATTCTCTTTGTAGGATTTAAAGCTGTGCTGAGTTTCATGTGATAAGATCTCTGTAGCAATTAAATTCCTGAAGACACATCAAGGCTCCTGTTGGCTAAAATGGGGATTTGCCAGGTTTTGAGTCATAAGAAGAGGCTATTCAGATACGATTCAGTGAGTACTGAATCTTTCAAAGGAAAGAAAACAAAAAGAAAAGCCGAGTGAGCTAAAGATTTATATGTCCTGGTGTATTTAAGTCTGTGCTATCCAGTATTGCAGCCACTACCCATATATAGTTATTTAAATTTAAATTAATCAAAATTAGGAGCACCTGGGTGGCTTAGTTGGCTAAGTGTTAGATTCTTGATTTCGTCTCAGGTCATGATCTCTAGGTTTGTGGGTTTGAGCCACATATCAGGCTCTGTGCAGACAGCACAGAGCCTGCTTGAGATGTGCAGACAGCACAGAGCCTGCTTGAGAGTCTCTCCCTGTATCTGCCCCTCTTCCGCTCTCTCTCTCTCTCTCTCTCAAAATAAATAAATAAACTTTTAAAAGTTAAATTAAAATTAAAACTAAAGGTTCCCTCCCTCATTCTCACTAGCCACATTGCAAGTACTCAATAGGCACAGGTGGCCAGTTAATACAGTATTAAGCAGCACAGATAAATTATATTTCCATTATTGCTGGAAGTTCTATTGGATAATTAATGTTGGTTGAAGTAGAAGATGTCGAGAAAGAAAATTCTTTCTTTGATTTCCATGAGGACATCTTCATCCCTATCATTTACTGGATTAGTGCAGTGGTTCTGAGGTTTTAATGCACAAGCAAGTCCTCTGTAGGGCTTATTTTAAATGGAGACTTGAGACCCCTCCCCAGATTCTGATTCATTAGGTTTGGAGCTGTGACCAGAAATCTGTACAAATAACAAGTATCCTAGGGAATTCTGATGCTGGTAAGTGGCTCAGAAACTACATTTTGAAAAATATTAAGTGAGGAACTTGAGAGTTGCCAGTCTCTTGATTTTGCTTCCCCCTTCGCTCTGTAATTATTGACTTTCTTTTGTGTCCCCAGTAATTGGTTACAAGCACCATGCATACTCAACTTCAACTTTTGGTTGGTAATAAATAGCAAAAAGAAAATTCATTTATTTACCATCTCATGTTTTTAATATATGTACGTTTTAATCTGGCTGTGCCCTACAAAAAGTAAAAAGAAATGGTTAATTCAGTGCCATTCTGGACTGTGTGGGAAGGTAAGTCTGACAGAACACCTCTGACCACTAAGAGTTGAGCACCCACAAATTGTGAAGCTATAAAGGGGTGAAAAAAGAAATATAACACATGATCTTCTCACCGAAGAAGATTATATCTAGTTAGGAAATACATCCAGAGACTTACAGGGCACTTAGTAAAACAAATCAATAATTAGAAAAATAATGTAGGAGAACCTAAATCCTGAAAGAACTCAAAGGAAAAGCATGATCTGACTTGATTGAAGATCACCTAGGTTGCTTTCCTTTGTATGATTTAAGGGTTTCTTATCTAGGGACATGGCCTTTGCCAATCTGGAATGGGCAATAAAAAATAGGAAGGATCTCTCATTTGGTCCTGTGGTATATAGTTGTAGGTTTTAGCAATAGGACAAGGCCAAAAAGGGCATCTGGAAACCAATTAAAGGAACTACTCAGAATATACTGGATTTAAAACTTCTCTGGGTGACTCCATAATCATGCAACTTCATTTGCTCACAGAAATGAAAGTGTAGAAGAAATGGGGTTGAAGGAAGTTTATAGGAGGAAATACCTTTAGGAAATTTAAATATTGGTACTGGCAAAGAAAAAAAAAACTGTCAAGGTTCCAAAGAATAAAGAGTTTTCTTTTAAATTAATTGTCTAGCCTCTTTTCCTTAGAGAAATTGCCCATTAGGTTTCTCGGAAGAACAATATGGAAGAAGCAATGTTAGGAAGACAGGAAGAAGAAAAAAGCTCAATATGTTGCCACTATTTTATTTTATTTTTTTATTTTATTTTATTTTTTTTTTTATTTTTTAATTTTTTTTTAATTTTTTTTTTTCTTTTTTTTTTTTTTTTAATATATGAAATTTACTGTCAAATTGGTTTCCATACAACACCCAGTGCTCATCCCAAAAGGTGCCCTCCTCAATACCCATCACCCACCCTGCCCTCCCTCCCACCCTGCCCTCCCTCCCACCCCCCATCAACCCTCAGTTTGTTCTCAGTTTTTAACAGTCTCTAATGCTTTGGCTCTCTCCCACTCTAACCTCTTTTTTTTTTTTTTTCCTTCCCCTCCCCCATGGGTTTCTGTTATGTTTCTCAGGATCCACATAAGAGTGAAACCATATGGTATCTGTCTTTCTCTGTATTGTTGCCACTATTTTAAAAAGCATTTTCAGGTATATCATCTGGAAGATTTGCTTTTTTTGGTTTTTTTTTTTTTCTTTTTGCTTGGTAGTTTGGTTACACCAGTAGCCACTCCATCACTTGTCCTAAGAGATCTAATTCGGTACTTACATATACTTTTAGTAACGAAAGTAAAAGTTTTCCCACCGTTTCTACAAGATGTACATGTGCTTTTCACATTGTCTTAGTCCCTCAGGGTTGCTATAACAAAAATACCATGACTCGGTGGCTTATAAACAGCAAATGTTTCTCTTAGTTTGAAGGCTGGGATGTCCCAAGATCATGGCACCAAATTCCATGTCTGGTAAGGACTTCCTGATTCACGGCCATAAGACTGGCTTTTCACTGTGTCCTCACGTGGGTGAGGGGTGAGGGAACTGTTTTATAAGGACACTAAAATCCCATTCGTGAAGGCTCATTCCATGAGGGGGGTCAACCCATTCATGACCTGATCATCTCCCAAAGGCCCTGCCTCCTAATACCATCACCTTGGGCAAGGGGCATTTTAGCACATGAATGGGGGTTACACAAACATTCAGACCATAGTGGACATATAAAATGTTATTTAGATTGGGGTGCCTTGCTGGATCAGTCGGTAGAGCATGTGACTCTTGATCTAGGGGTTGTGAGTGTGAGCACCATGCTGGGTGTAGAGCCTACTACAAAAAAAAAAAAAAAAAGTTATTTAGATTCAGACTCACAGACTATCTCCTTAGCCAGGTTCTTTGGACCCAAGAAAAGAAAAATGGCACCTTAGGAACACCTGGGTGGCTAAGTCAGTTATGCATCCAACTTCAGCTTAGGTCAAGATCTCAAGGTTCATGAGTTCAAGCCTCGTGTCAGGCTCTGTGCTGACAGCTCGGAGCCTGGAGCCTGCTTCAGATTCTGTCTCCCTCGCTCTCTGCCCCTCCCCTGCTCGCACTCTGTTTCTCTCTCTCTCTCAAAAATAAACATTAAAAAATTTTTAAAGAAAAATGGCACCTTGTACTGTAGAGGACTTTCTCTTTCTTCCTTTTACCTGTCCTGTTACCTCTATTTTGAAATACATTGAAACTGACCTAAGATTGCCTTTACATTTGAGGGTCTTCATCTCTTACTGGTATTTGAAACATTGTGTCTCTCCTCTCCTGTCCCTTTGTGCATACAACTAAGATCTTGATCAGTACAAGATACAGAGGACATGATCAGTTCAGAGATGGTTCAGAATACAAGTTTCTTTCCCCTGGTGGCCAGTTGGGTGCAATGTGAATGAACTAAGGGTAATGACATTAAGGAATACAAATCAGCTTCACGTAAAAATTAGCTGATATTCGGGAATTTATACAAGCTTAGAAAATGTAAAGATTCGACTTGGTGCCAAGCCCTCCCCCCAAGACAGTATTTTATCTCTTAACTTCCTTCCAAAGGAACCAATTTTGAATTGAAAACTAGTGAGCATTGAGTTGAAAACGGCGGTTGCGAGCCTTTTTCTAGGAAAAGATTTTGCTGAAAGCTCTCTCTCTCTCTCTCTTTTTCTGGGGCTCTGTCGTGTCAGGTTGAAAGACTGGAGCCTTCTATAAGACATGGATAGATGCAAACATGTCGGGCGGTTGCGGCTCGCCCAGGACCACTCCATCCTGAACCCGCAGAAGTGGTGCTGCAGGGAGTGCGCCACCACCGAGTCGGTGTGGGCTTGTCTCAAGTGCTCCCACGTGGCCTGCGGCCGCTACATCGAGGATCACGCCCTTAAACACTTTGAGGAGACTGGGCACCCGCTAGCTATGGAGGTCCGAGATCTGTACGTGTTCTGTTACCTGTGCAAGGACTATGTGCTCAACGATAACCCCGAGGGGGACCTGAAGCTGCTCAGAAGCTCCCTCCTGGCGGTCAGGGGCCAGAAGCAGGACCCGCCGCTGAGGCGCGGCCGGACGCTGCGGTCCATGGCCTCGGGCGAGGACGCCGTCCCGCCGCAGCGCGCTCCTCAGGGACAGCCGCAGATGCTCACGGCTCTGTGGTACCGGCGCCAGCGCCTGCTGGCCAAGACGCTGCGGCTCTGGTTCGAGAAGAGCTCCCGCGGCCAGGCGAAGCTGGAGCAGCGGCGGCAGGAGGAGGCGCTGGAGCGCAAGAAGGAGGAGGCGCGGCAGCGGCGGCGCGAGGTGAAACGGCGGCTGCTGGAGGAGCTGGCCAGCGCCCCTCCGCGCAAGAGCGCGCGCCTGCTGCTGCACGCGCCCCGCGCCACCGCCCCGCGCCCCGCCCCGCCGCGCGCGCCCGCCGGGGGCCGCCCCCAGCCGCGCCGCGCGCCCGCCATAGCGCCGGGCGTCACGGGCCTGCGCAACCTGGGCAACACCTGCTACATGAACTCCATCCTGCAGGTGCTCAGCCACCTCCAGAAGTTCCGCGAGTGTTTTCTGAACCTCGACCCTTCCCAGACCCAACAACTATTTCCCAAGGCCCCCAACGGGAAGGCTCCGCTCTCGGGCAGGCCGGCTGGCAGCTCGGCCACCGAGCTGTCGGCCAGGAGCGACCGGGCTGAGTCGTGCGAGCGGGAGGGCCTCTGCTTCAACGGCGGGGCCTCCATCAGCAGGAGCCTAGAACTCATCCAGAACAAGGAGCCGAGCTCGAAGCACATTTCCCTCTGTCACGAACTGCACACCCTCTTCCGTGTCATGTGGTCCGGCAAGTGGGCCCTGGTGTCGCCCTTCGCCATGCTTCACTCCGTGTGGAGCCTGATCCCCGCCTTCCGGGGCTACGACCAGCAGGACGCGCAGGAATTCCTCTGTGAGCTGTTGCACAAAGTGCAGCAAGAGCTCGAGTCCGAGGGCACCACGCGCCGGATCCTCATCCCCTTCTCCCAGAGGAAGCTCACCAAACAGGTCTTAAAGGTGGTGAACACCATATTCCACGGGCAGCTACTCAGTCAGGTAGGTTGGCCCACCCTGACCCCTACACTGCCCACCGCACTGCAGGGAGGCTTGCTGGTTAGAGTTTGGGCTTCCTGTGAGTGCCTCCCACAGGTTATCTGGGAGGACTAGGGTAGCCAACATTTGCTGTAATTACGCATAATGGGGGGTGGCCATTGTACCTTGCATTGTGCTGTACGTTGTGTTGGCCTCGTTGGGGAACTTGCCTCCTCTTTCTGGGCAGGTTTTTGGTTGAATTTGCCATATCGTTTCATTTTCAGTGAATGTCTTTAAGCTTTAATGACAATATAGGTAATATAATCTCATTGTTAAAATTAAGTACCCATTGTTGGCATGCCATCCCTAGATCAGTTTCAGGAAACTGAACAGGTTGCCTATAACCCTGGTTCCACCCTAGTTTGAAAGAGCATTCTTCCTTCCAGGACATGCTTTACATAAAAGGAAGGGAGGTGGCTAGGAGGATGCCCAAGGCCTAAGCAAGCTTCTCTCCTGTTGCTCATTACCTCTTCTTTTCTGGATTGTTAGCATGTAGGGACATAAGCCAAGACTCATAGATAGAACTTTGTGCAGAAAGAATTTTTAGAGTTAAAAAACTGGACAACTTAAGAGATTGAGGTGAAACTTCTACATTATGCTACTGAGGTTTGTGTCTTGGTGTTTACAGTTTTAAAAGAGTGATGAATGGGATGGAAGAGAAGGTTTATTTAGGCTTTTTTTTAAGCATGTGAAAGGGGAAGTATTTATGGGCACTTCCTCTACACCCTGAGGGTCCATAGGAAGAAAGGTGCATCGGGAAGGTTATGGGGGAGAGGAGGTCTAATAAGGTACCCTGAGGCTCTTTGGATACAAGGATCTGTGTAGGGATACTGCAAGAAACAAGGGCAAAAAAGAGAGGCAAGTTGGAGTGGGTGGAAGGAGCAAAGTCTGGATGAAGAAGTTGTGAGGATGAGAGAAGCAGACAGGAATCTGCCAATTCTCTATCTCAGACCGATCTGTGAATGATCCCATGATAACTATTGGTCTGTACTACCACAGCATTGAATGGTAGAGCATGCTTTGGGAGAAGAGAAGAGAGAAACGGGAAAGTAATAACCTGTGCTGTGTAGTTTTCCAGTTCCAGCTGGCATCATAGTTAGCAATGTATACCAGAAGTAATATGCTCTAATGCTCTTAAAGTTATTATTTTAGTATTACAGTGAAAGATTTTTTTGAAAACTACACTTAGTTTTGGTAGATTATGTGTTTTCTGTAAATCGAGCAAAAGTGTATGTGGGAAGCATGGAGATTATATAACCTGTGAATCAATCTTTTCATTCTAGGTCACATGTGTATCATGCAATTACAAATCCAATACCATTGAGCCCTTTTGGGATTTGTCCCTGGAATTCCCTGAACGGTATCACTGCATAGAAAAGGGGTTTGTCCCTTTGAATCAGACTGAGTGCCTGCTCACTGAGATGCTGGCCAAGTTCACAGAGACAGAGGCCCTGGAAGGGAGAATCTACGCTTGTGACCAGTGTAACAGTGAGTGCTGGGAGGTGGAAGTGGAGGGGGAGAGGTGGGTGTGCACCTGAAATATCAGTTTAAGATGCTGCTTTTGCCCTTTTCATCAAAAGTAACAATGATAATTCTGAGTGGTTTTAAAGCATCTTTTAAAGATTTTTTTTCCTCCCATTTTCCTGAAAACAAGCATGTCGACGTCGTATGTTAAAAAACAAAACCAAACCTAGGTGTTGGGCTTCCTTTGACTCCTGCTGTGATTGACATTAGTTGTTATCTTGGGAGGCATTGAAAGGATCCTGAAATGGGGAATCTAAGAATGTTAGTACTTGCTTCCTAGTGCTACAAGGGTCCTACTTAAATTCATGAATATAGATTTGACGGTTCTTATTTCATCTAAAGTCAGGTGGCATAGCCTGTGTGAGGGTTACGGTATCAGAAATGTGTATTTTTGTACCGAATTTGTAGATTTCAAGTCTGTCAGAATTGATGCTAAAGATTGGTAGGAGACCAAGAAAGCAAGTCGTAAGGTGCATCATCTTCATGGTTACTTTCTGCATTTGTTTTCACATGCCTTCACATGCCATGCATTTGGGGAAGTGGGGGAAGGAGGTCATAAAGTATCTCTGCCATGGCTCTAATTTAAAGTGGAACTCTTTCCATGTAGTTACGTAGACATCTGACACAGACCTCCTTCTGTCTTGCCACACTAACACTCAATGCTTTTGCTAACCCAGCACATACAGAGGGAATACAGAGCAAACTTGGAAACTCATGTTTGGGTTTTTTGGCATGTCAAGATTTGGAAGCTAAAATTAATGGATTGTGTACATATCTTGAAATCAATTTGCAGCCATAAAATAATTTGGACTACAAGTTTTGGGAACCACAATCTTATGATGACCCTTCTTAGTATGTTTGCATATCGTCTTTAAAATAGTAAATAGTGGGAAACATGTTGTCCCTGAAGAATCAGAACAAAAATCAAAAGTCATACTTGATATAATTTTGCCACTTATTTTTTTTTTAACATTTATTTATTTTGAGAGAGAGAGAGAGAGAGAGAGAGAGAGAGAGAACACATGAGCAGCAGAGGGGCAGGGAGAGAGGATGAGAGAGAACCCAAGCACAGGTTCTGCGCTGTCAGCACAGAGCCTGACATAGGACTCGGTCCCACGAACCATGAGATCATGACTTAAGTGGAAATCAAGAATCAGACACTTAACCAACTGGGCCACCCAGGTGCCCCCATTTTGCCATTTTAGAATGCTGTACTTGGTTGACTATAGAGTCACCTGCCCTGTTCCTCACTGAGATATAAAGATAGTGACCTAAAGTATCTTATTAAGAGCAGTATCTATTTGGTTTTCTTTTTTTTTTTTTAATGTCTATTTTTGAGAGAGAGAGTGCAGCAGGGAGGGGCAGACAGAGGGAGACAGAATCTGAAGCAGGCTCCAGCCTCCGAGATGTCAGTACAGAGCCCCATGCGGGGCTCAAACCCACGAACCACGAGATCATGACCCACGCCTAAGTTGGACACGCAACTGACTAAGCCACCCAGGTGCTCCCTATTTGGTTTTCTTAAGATAGTGATTCTTAAAGCTTCTTACTTGTAAGGAACAGACGGATGTTAAAAGCTGAACTTCATCATTCTCAGACATGACAGATTAGGTAAGAAATATTTTGTATTTATTTTTGCAAGAAAGCCATGTTTTTCTGGTTGCCAGATGTGCCAATTTCCAGGATTTCTCTAGGCGAGTTCAAATGGGGAAGGGAATCTATGGTGAAAGTACAAGATGTATTTTTGTTGTCTGTGAAGTTTCAAAACTATCAGTCTTCTCGCTCTCTATGTGGCCAGCTTAATCAAATGGAGACAGAACTGATCAATCTCTGTTGAATCAGTCATTTCTTTTTCTTTGTGAATTTCATTTTAGGGAAACAAAGCCAGTTTCTATATTGTGTTCATCTTAGCTCACATACTCCCTCTGCTGAGAGTGGCAGTCGCTGCCAGGGTTCCCAGGCAGAGCTGCAAGAATTTTTGAAAATCTGCTGGTGAATCAGAATGTAAAATAAGGCCAGGCCCCTCTTTGGATTCTTTCTGTTCATGCCCCTACATGTCATGACCACCAGCCCTAGTCAAAGGTCCTATGGCACGCTCATTCTGCTGCAGTCTGTTGTGAAACCAGCAGCTTCACATCCTGTTGTCACAGGAAGCTCTGTGAAGCGTCATCTGGCTGTGATCTGCTACCTTTCATGAATGGTATAGGTACAACTTAGAATCAGATGTCAGGCTCTTCAGACATTGAGACCATGATAGCTCAAAAACAATTAGCAGGCACCACAGTGGACCACTAATTTTATATTCCCATCCATTCACCAGTCTAGTTAATATAATAACTGACTGGTTGTCTATAAGTGGTTTCAGAGAAGGCTTCTGATGGGAATTAAGAGAACTTTATTTCCATGGTTTATTTGATGTGATGTATTATTTTTTTAACATTTGTTTTATTTTTTGAGAGAGACAGAACACGAGTGGGGGAGGGGCAGAGAGAGAGGGAGACACAGAATGTGAAGCAGGCTCCAGGCTCTGAGCGGTCAGCACAGAGCCTGACACAGGGCTCGAACTCACAAACCGTGAGACCATGACTTGAGCTGAAGTCGGACACTTAACCGACCGAGCCACCCAGGTGCCCCTATTTGATGTAATTTAGAAATGCATTCTCCTCGGGGCACCTGGGTAATTCAGTCAGTTGGGCATCCGACTTTGGCTCAGTTTCTGACTTCAAGCCCCACGCTGGGCTCGCTGCTGTCAGACTGTCAGCACAGAGTCTACTTTGGATCCTCTGTCCTGCTCTCTTTACCCCTCCCCCGCTTGCACTCTCCCCAAAATAAATAAATATTAGAAAAAAAAAAAATGCATTCTCCTCACAACTCAGTAGCTTCAGAAACAAAATTAGAGTCTGAGCACTGGTTCTGCTTTGGACTGGATGAATTTGGCCAGCCTGTCCACCTTGTCCTACATGTCCAGCAATGTGCTTATCCAAGAAAATGTTTCAAAAACTAGGTATAGCATAAAACTATAAAACCAGCAGTTTCTTTTCTAAATGTTTATATATGCCACAAACAAATCATGCTGAAAAAAAGAATCTGTTAAAATATTCTGTCCTGGGATGCCTCCGTGGCTCAGTCAGTTGAGCATCCGACTTCGGCTCAGGTCGTGATCTCATGGCTTGTGAGTTCGAGCCCCGTGTCAGGCTCTGTGCAGACAGCTCAAAGCCTGGAGCTGCTTTGGATTTTGTGTCTCCCTCTCTCTCTGCCCCTCCTCCACTCACACTCTGTCTCTCTCAAAGATAAACAAACATAAATAAACAAACAAACAAATATTCTGTCCTTTGGTAATCCTGTATCATTTTACTTTTTTCCTAAGCCTGAAATACATGCATTATTCCCCATTTCACAGGAGAGAAAACGGGAGATAGAGTTTTGAATGGCATAAAACCAGCTGTGAGCAGCAAACAGAATTAGACCTACCTGAGGAAAACAAAAACCTTTAAAAATTACATTTTGGTGCATCCTAAGTTATAAGCCCATATATAAAGGCATAGAACCCCAACATATGCATCTACTCTGTGTGCCTATTGTTGCAGTGACCTTCCATTATATTCCATTAATGAATATATGATATCAGGAGTATACCACCCTAAACCTGTATCAGTTTTGGAGGTTGCTGATGCAAACTCTTAGAAGTGGATATATCAGGATTAGGTTTGTTTTTCAGTCAACTGAAACAATAATGACTTGAAACAAGTTTTAGTTGTTTTTTTTTTTTTTTTTTTTTTTTTTTTTTCTGTTATGTAAAAAGAAGTCTGAAGAATATTCAGGGGCCAGCATGGCAGCTGCATGGTCACTGGGGACCCAAGCGCCTTCCACCTTTCAACTTGACTAGGGTTTCCATCCCCGAGGTTACCTGTTGGTCCAAGAGCAGTTTGGGCAGTTGCAGTCATCCCAAGGTTCGCCACACAATCATCCCTTTCATCTCTGGCAGAACTGCCGTGGCCACACCAGGCAGGCACAGGAGGCTGGGTTATGCAGTCTTACAGAGGGTCACATTGCTGTCCCAAATGAAACTGAGGTTCAAATACTGACAGATAAGGAGAATGCATATTGAGTGGCAAGTCATTATCTCTGCCATAGCTAGGAAAGAATGAGACTCCTCACAATCTGTGTCTTCTACCTTCCCAAACCATATAGGCAAACGACGAAAATCCAATCCAAAACCCCTTGTTCTGAGTGAAGCTAGAAAGCAGTTAATGATCTACAGACTACCTCAGGTCCTCCGGCTGCACCTTAAAAGATTCAGGTGAGCTTGCTCTGGGGCCTTCCAGGTGGCTGTGAGCTGTGGGGATAGCTGCTTCAAAGGCTTTGGTATTGGGAGGGGAAGCCTGTTCCCTAGAGACCTTGCACTTTTCTGTGGCGATTAAATGTTGGAACCAGGGACAGGGCTTTAGCCCTTACAGCCCTGTTTAACCAGCTAGCCTGCACTGCGTGTCCATGCTTAAAGATTTTCTAGCCTCCCTTGCGCTTACATAGAGTCATCTTCAGAATCTAGCATGATATAATCTGAAAAAAAAAGGCAGGCAGTAAACTACAACAAGGTTATTTTAGGGATTTCTAGTTTCAGAGTACATCATGGAACATTCACAGGAAATATATGTGGATACTGATCACTGTTTTATTGATGCAAAAACCAAATCTGGAAGGTTATGTTTTCTCATTTCTCTTGTTTTACCTTCCTCTGCCTATGATAGCATATGCTATTTTTTACTAGTAAGAAATTTATATCTATGTTTTAGGTGGTCTGGCCGTAATCATCGAGAGAAGATTGGGGTCCATGTCGTCTTTGACCAGGTATTAAACATGGAACCTTACTGCTGCAGGGACATGCTCTCCTCTCTTGACAAAGAGACCTTTGCCTATGATCTCTCCGCAGTGGTCATGCATCACGGGAAAGGGTTTGGCTCAGGACACTACACAGCCTATTGCTACAACACAGAGGGAGGTGCGTGCGCTTTACTCTGTGGGGTGGGGGACACGGAAGAGGGTTGGTTTGTCCACATTCCATCACTTCCCTTTTATTTCATCTTTAGGGGGATATTGCATACATTAAAATCCAGTGGAAAGAATTACAAAAGTTGGATTCAAATTTTGGATATATCACCAAGTGACAACATAAGATTGCCCTAAGAATTGACAGGAACTGACACATGTAAAAGTACTTAGCATGGTCCCTAGCACATAATGCTCAATTAATGTTAGATGTTCTATTATTTTTTAAAAATATATTTTTAATGTTTATTTATTTTTGAGAGAGAGAGAGAGAGAGCGAGACAGAATTCAAAGCAGGTTCCAGGCTCTGAGCTGTCAGCACAGAGCCTGACACAGGGCTCAAGCTCACAAACTGTGAGATCATGACCTGAGCCGAAGTCGGATGCTTAATCGACTGAGCCACCCAGGCGCCCCTGGACATTCTATTATTAATGCTTCTGCAGACCTGTTTCCTTCGTGGTTATGCAGAAATGCTATGGCTTACCTAACCTCATGGAGATAATGTATGAATCTCATTAGCCCCAGCTCATAATAAAGCTGAAGACATTTAAAGAGTGCTTACTATATCCTTACCATGGGAGGTGTGGGGATACAAGGGCTCTCCCAAGGAGCTTTCAGTCCTCGTACCCAGAGCACAGTCTCCCAGGTATTGTACTGAGGCACATGGGCTGCGGATGTGTTTTCAGTAATGAACCCCTTAGCCCTTGAGGCAGCCAGAGTAAAATAACTTTTTATTGCTTCTAAATTTTCCTTTTATCGTTCCTCCATTTACATTTCACCTCTCCTCCTCCTCCTCTTCCCATCTCTTAGCCCCTAGTCTTCAGTCTGTTTTTGTAGAGGCCCTAACGGACAATGGAAAAGCCTGAATAAAAGGAGGACAAAAATTACAGTCAGTCAATATTGTTAGTGTTGTGGTGGGGTTTGATGGGGTTAAAGCCAGTGGCTGCAGGGAAGTCTGTTGGTTTCATTTACCTGTCTTTCCCCACCACCAACAATCGGGTTGGCTCTATTCAGAACTCCTCTGTCCCTTTCTTCATCTCCTGGTTTTGCCTGCTGACTGGAAATACAAGTTGGATAGTCATTTTCTCTCTTTCTTTCCTTTGGTTTCCTAGGTTTTTGGGTCCACTGCAATGACTCAAAGCTGAATGTATGCAGTGTCGAGGAAGTGTGCAAAACTCAAGCCTACATCCTTTTTTACACTCAAAGAACAGTTCAGGGCAATGCAAGAATTTC
Organism: Panthera pardus; assembly: GCF_024362965.1. Classification (NCBI taxonomy): domain Eukaryota; kingdom Metazoa; phylum Chordata; class Mammalia; order Carnivora; family Felidae; genus Panthera; species Panthera pardus. The sequence continues at coordinate 140,098,869 of NW_026526732.1, forward strand.
AGAAACCCAACTCCAAGCTCAGGTGCAGCCCAGCAACAACGATGAGGGCAGACCACGGACCTTCCCCTGAATGGGAGGCATGTATCAAGGACTGGCTTGCTTTTAAACTGTTGGTGTTCATACATCTTTCCTCTTATAGGAAATAAGGTTTAGTGCAGGAACAGATTGCTAGGTTTGCCTCACTGGGACTACAGCAGAAGGTGCCAGGTGACTTCCTATCCTATCCTAAAATCTGTAGTCACCTTTCTTTTGAATGGATTTGGGAATTCCCTCTTTGATAAATCAAAAGGAGTAACTTCTATGAAGATTCTTTCATCAGTTGCTTCTGAATATAGAGGATCTGGGTGGAGGAAAGAGGGAGAAAATTGATCATATGCAGCGAGGAGAGCAGCCATGTTTTCTTTCCATTCTGTGACCCCCACTAATCAGGACCTCCTGCAACGCCAGAGGAACCCTCCTGTTGTGAGGAGCCCAGGACAGAGCACATGAGGTGGGGCCCTGGGCTGGCAGCTTGCTGGATGAGATTGGTTCCAGGGCAGGAGGTGAATAATAAGGATTTGTTCCTACAAAGGAAGTAACCATCAGGGGTTCAAAACATGCAGACTTCCTTTTTTAGAGGATAGCAGTGGAAGAGTGGAATGAGATGCATAGAGCAAATTTCCCCCATGCAGAATGGGAGATTTTTCCAGTGTCCTACCCTCCCTGGCTGCTACTGCTGCTGTCACTTAATCATTCCACATCTTCTGAGACTGGTGTGAACAACCCTCTATTCTAAAGAAGGAGCAGTTCATATGGGGAAGCAATACATTGTCCCTGACATGTTCTTTCTTGCATGCTGAGCCTAAGGGCATTCCTGGCTACCCAGTTCTGTAGCATATCCCTGGTTCAGGTGTAGGGCAAGCACATGGTTTGGTTTAAATTGGTGTTTAGGTCAGTTGTCTGAGGCTTTCTCAGAACTCAGTTGAGGAGAGAGGCAGGGATAGCCGGTGGTCCAGGCCGTATCTGAATGCCTGTCACCTGTCCTCACCTCCATGCAGCATGCAGCTTTTCTTAGCCTGCAGCTTCTTTGTGGCACCTAGAGGGCTAGAACATTTTTGTTCAACACAAGGTTTGGGAATTTCTGCTTTCCTAGGGCTGAGGAATCTGCCCCCATATGTCCGAACAGTTCACTGCTGCTGGCCCTGGCCTATCTCCTCCTAAATCTGATAATCCCTACTGTTTCTTTATCTAACTACACTCAATCCATCAGAGAAAAAAAGAGTGCCCTGTCCTTAAGTGCTAGTAAAATACATCTTTGTTTTTATACTGGATCAGTTTCTAAGTGGAATGATGGAAACCCTCCACCCCATCAGGCACCACTGAATTTCCCTTCTCAATCCTTCAGTTAGACTCACCAGTAAAAGTGAACGTAAACCAGAAGTCTCATCGTGGGGGCTGCTGAAGTCTGCCTCAACCTGTCATTATGAATGCTCATCTTTTGACTGAGTGTATCATACGAACATTTCAATTCAGGTAGGAATACAGTTGTCACTTGAAGGAAGCAGATGTGGAGGGAGTTTGGGGAAGGGTGGGAGGTTGGGACAAGAGAGGGTTCAAGAATGAGGGTCGTAGCTTAGGGGTGTTGGTGAGCCCCATTTCCAGAGCAGGTCTGTAGCATTTGCTGTTGACCTCTTTTGAGATGAACTCTCCCATAGGACCTGACAGACAGCACTGAGACATGGAGGAAATTCAGACAGAAAATGGCTCACCCTGCTAAGGGGGAGTGACTATATATTTTAAATTAAACTTGCTTTTTCCAACACTGTGAGGTTTCTGTAATATTTAGCTTTTATTTGGAAGCGATAGCGTATGGCATTTTTTATGCTGTTTGGTTTATATTGTCTACTGCAGGCTTTTTTGTATAAGCTTGGACCAGGGCTCACCCTCTCCTGGACACTGTTTTAAAGTGTCACAGCTGCCCTTGCTGCCAGAGGCTCTGATGTAAAGGTATACTCTCTAGATCCACGTTTTCTAAGTTGGCAGGATTGGTGAAGACTTTTTTGTGGCAATGGAAAAGCCCATTAACTCAAAAAAAAAAAAAAAGAGAGAGAGAGAGAGTAAGAAGGAAAGGAAAATATAAATTGTGCCTCATCTTTCTTTGAATGCTGTACTTTATTCTAGAAAAAGAGAACTTACAAATGGAAAAGAACTAATAGAGCAGCTACTTCATCCCTCAGGCTGTCTAGGGGGAAATACTTCAGAAAAATGAACATTTAATGGAAAATTAAAAGATCTTCAAACTTAATTTTTAAAAATAGTTTTATACCAAATATTTATAAGAATTATTAAGCAGATTTAAGGATTTTGTAAAATAAGTGCTTAACTTAGCTGAGCACCCACATATCAAATTAATAAAATGGTTTAAAGGGAGTTGGACCAGAAACCACTAGAGTCCTCGCTGAGCTGCAAACTCTCGAAGGTGCCCCTGCAGTCACAGACACCTCAGGTACCCAGAGGCAGCAGCACTAGACGCTGTTGAGAAGTTAGTATTTATGGAGATTTTTATTAAAGAGTTCCCTGCTGCATAAGCCGATGGCTATTGTGCGGGAAGTGTCCCTTTGCCTTTAATTTATTTGCATATTGGAGGTAGATGGATTTCTTAGTTGCATCTTACTTTAAATCGAAACATTCTAAAGAGAAGAAAATAAGAACCAGGTAGAAGTTGACTAGATGCTGCCAAATCAAACCCAAGATCTCCTAACTGAACCTTACGGGCCTGCTTCTCCCAGGCAAGTAGTTCGAGTCCCGTTCCAGGAACCCTTTGTAGTTGGCTGGTGTGTTTACTTCCTGCTGTAGCCAGCCAAGATGAATGCACCCTGGCCCTCAAAAAGGATCTTTACCTCAATCTAGCTTGACCCTCATCCTTGTGGTTGCCTCCGAGATGAGCATCCATGCTAGTGTTAAAAAAAAAAAAAAAATTAGGAATGCCCTCAACAGCCAGGAACTGAAGCTCTTATTAAATGGCAGGCAGAGCTCTTGCCAGCTTTGATCCAGTCCCCTCTTGGGCTGAGGGGGGCAGTGCCACACTGTAAAGAATTTCCAGATGTCTCTTAAAATGTCATGAATAAAATTAGAAACTGTAGAAGTGTTAATGTGTCCTATGGACTCAATAGCAGAGTTTATTTTTGGTTTTAATGGCAAGGCTTCTAGCGTCAATGATTGTACAAGTTCCCTTCTCTGGCTGTGCTTCCAGTTCCATCCCAGTGCAAGAACTAGTGAAGTGGGTTGGCCTGGCAGTGGGGCATGGGCATGGCCCTAACCAGGCCCCAGAAGCCTGAGAGAGGTCGACAGTAGGACAGAACGAAAACTTGGTTGGGTATGGGGGGGTGGGATGTGGGTGGGCAGGCAGGGAGGGGGAAATGGAGTTTGTTCTACTTATTGATAAAGCTTTGTGAACTAATTTTATACAATTCATAACATTTGGTGCCTTGTACCCAGTTATGGTTTGCATGGGATTGAAAAGATTAAGTGAGGGAAAGGATGCCTCCGTATCATTTTAAGTGGCAAATGGGTCTGTACAGTGTAAAGGACATTTGGTATCAGACTTTGTAAAAGCATTTCATTTCATGTGTGTAAAAGATAATTATTACCAGCAAATTCTGAAATTTTACTGTAATGTCCAAAATCTTTGGATTTGTCACTATTCATCAAATGGCTGCTTTCCAAGGCAGACTATGTCCCCTATTCTTTTTCACCACTCCTTTTATGTTCCAAACATTAACTCGGGCCTTTTCAGGTAGGCTGGGAGTGCTACCTCTTCCTAAACATATACTATATACCCTTGCCGGGTTATACCTTATAAGTGGAAGGGTTGCTTTCCAGCTGGTTGGGAGAGCACAAATGTTCAGAAAGGGCCTTTTTTTCTAATGCTGGGCAACTTAGGGTAGAAGTCAAACAAAAATGATTCCTCCTGAGGTATTACTTTCATTAGTTCTGAAGTTCTTTTGCACAAAATTTCAGGAAGCAGTGTAGAACACAACCTCCTATATGTGAACCTTGAGATTGTAAGGCAAGCCCAGTGCACTGTGTAATATGCAAAAGAGAAGGCTCAAAGAACCTGTCCCAGCCACCCCCGCCCCAGCCCCTTTCCTGGCAGGTGCTGACTAGAATGGTGCTGAGTGGCTGTGGAAGGGGAGAAGACCCAGTCTGCTCACCTGCAGGGCTGTTTATAGCCTGTTCCTTTTACTCTGACCTTAAGGTTTCCAATGAGCTCATGAGACTTCACCAAAGGGTGTTTAGAAAGCTCACCACTTGAAGCACATTTGATAACCGGTTCCCTCAGCCTAATTACTGGCCTAATTAGGTGAGGAGGTTGTACCTTTGGAGCAAAATCTCCCATGGCAACTTAGTTTTTTTTTTACCGGGTAAGTATGCACCTCCCTGGTGGTGGTTCCTTTTTTTCAAGTCAGCACTAAAGCTAAAAAGCGCCTTCTAAATATGACTGTGAGTTTAGTTTTGTATCTTCCACCTTTAACCATTCTCTTGGTCTAGGGCTTTGACTTGAACCAAGTGTTACCTTATTCTTTCAACCCACACATTGCTCTAAATACACCATAGCCACTAGGGCATTAAGGCAAATGGTCATTTTTGTGGACTCTTTCCTTACTTCTGCTGGCATGTTTCCATTTAAAATCTAAATAGGTAGTAGAAGAGATTTTCATAGTACTGTTAACCAGCCAGGGCTGAATATCACGTCACCGATGTAAAATGGACTTCCCTTGGGGAGGGTGTTGTGTTGGAATGATAAAAGCCAGCATTTTCATTTACAAAATTAATGACTGTTCATCAAAATTTTGGGAAATTGTAGACTTGAGAGCTTTACTTGCTAAATTCTTAACACTTGAGGAATGAAGCCAGTTTAAATGAAACTTTACCATGCCAGTATTATGGCTTTATAAACTGACTAACAGTAAATGAAGCTATAACATTAAATTTTGAGTGAAATGTGAATTATGCTTTTGGAAGCTGCCATGTCATCATTGCTGGATTTTTCTTTTCAACTTTAAAAAACCTTTTAAAATAGACTTTTCAGTTGTGAGTAGGATCGGGTTGCCGACTTCAAGGATCTGTTTCCTACCAATGAAGGACAGGAGGTGCTGGTATTTGTCTTAGTGGTCTGATACAGATATGAACGGGCTTAGAATCTATGCTATGGCTTAAAAGTTTCCTTCCTGGTCACCATTTGGGAGGTGATGGCTTCAAACCTAAGCCTTGCTCTCATGTATATGACCCTTCCTCATCGTAACACCCAGTAAGTTACAAAACTATCAAATCATCTGTGGTCCCAGTATAGATAGATTCTTAGAGGGTGAGGGCTTCGTGGTAAGCTAGCCACAGGCCTGAATTCACAGCTCAAACTCTTCCCTAACAGGTGGGACCTACCCGATCAATACAAGAGAATGGTGCTTTTTAAAATACATATACAATCTAATTCTCAATCAGATTTCTTAATGAGATTTATGCCAGCAGGGTCAAGAAGGACTGTTTTGTCCTATTTACCTTTTGTGAACAGATTGCTAGACATCTGTCAACTCTAACAATTAGGCCACTGTGGTGCATTCATACTGACCTCCCTTTCCAATTCATGTCCTTTAATCCCATACTAGTTCCACAGGAGACTTGGCATGGAAAAGCAGGATTTTAAAAAATGCCTAGTAGATGGGGTGCCTGGCTGGCTCAGTTGGAAGATCATGTGACTTCTGATCTCGGGATTGTGAATTTGAGCCCCATGTTGGGTGTACAGACTACTTAAATAAACTTTAAAAATAAAACAAAATAATAAGGATAAAAATACCTAGAATAAATCAAGTAGAAAAAAATGGCCATGGGGAACTTGTCTCTATTTCCACATCTTTCTGAGCCTACATGAGTCTTTTCCATGCCAGTTCCTTTCATATTCCATTTCCAAAGAACTCCAAACTCCTGGACAGTGGCACTACCATGACTTTTAGGGTCAGAAAACATTTCCTTGGGAAGAAAGCAGCTTCCTCAAGCAGTTTCTTTAGTGCCCACTGCCCAGGCTTGCTTACACCTTGCCTCCACCTGCACATCACTGCCCTCTTTCTACCAACAAATCCCACTCTATTACAGCAACAATGCCCCCTTGGTGCCTGGAAAACCCACCTGGTGCACTAAAATGCTATGCAACACCGAATGGCTTCTTCCTCTAGTTCTGCTCAAAAATGGAAATTCCTCAAAAATAAGTTTCCTCTTATGTTCACATCAAGTACAATGGCTACAGTTTCCTTTTTTTTTTTTCAATATGAAGCAAACCACCTCTGTTACAATCCATGTTTGAGGCTTGTTCCTGTCTCTTTTGAGTGTGAAATATAAATCATGTTTTTATGATTTTTGTAAATCTTGACTTTTTACACCTTGTTTTTGTAAGCCGAAGTTTCTTATTAAAAGAATAAAATGATTTGTCTTTGCGTGCAGTCTTTATTCCAAATATTTGTTAAAATACCATTAGGTTATTCCTCAGGACAAGAGCAAAAATCACCCCCTGCAGAAACTTTGGACCTATGTACAGAACTTTATAGAACAGAGGACAACACTTTGGCTGAAGCCTGACTGCTGACCAGAGAATGGAGTTCTGAGTGGGCTCAACGAAGAAAAGGCAATCGGGAAGGGAAGGTGCCCGTCTGAATGAAACTTCAACTTCCATCAGGGAAAGTCTTGTGATGGTCAAAGATTGGAGGCTGTTTTTGGAAGGTTCGAGTACAGCACAGGGAGTTCCATGTGTCTGCAATCAGACGACAGGACAACGGGTGGCATTAGAAATGTAAAAGCCTGAAGGGAAATTAGGAAGAGACTCAAAATTTCTTGCAATGTCTGTAAACATATTTAACTAGGAGTAGCCAAGGGCCTTATGTCAAGTCTCCTTCATTTTATAAACAGAAGATAAAAATTATTGCTTCTCTCTGCCTTTAGGGCTCCTAGACACGCAGAACAGTAGTTAAGTGCTTACCTATTTGGCTATACCCCTGGCTGAGGGGCCATTAGATCAATGTCACTCAAATTCCTGGCCAGCCAAACGCCTGCAGCAAAAAGTCCCAAATTGAGGATCAAGTTCCTGGAAAAAGAATATTTGATTAACCCTGTGCTCACTGAGTCACTTGTCTTTAATGAAACATACCACGAGTAAAGGTTTACCATCACCACCCTGGAAAAACCTCCCGGGGGCACAAAGACTGTTCTAGAACTGCAGGAAGGTAGATCTTTACGAAGGCAGGTTGCCCACGACCCACGTGGTTACTTGCTTGGCAGTCGTTCCTGTGTCTAACGGGATCAAATGCAAAAGCCAATCAAACACTCGCCCAGGGCTGAAAAGCCTGTGCGCTGGCGCCTCTTCTTCCCGGGTCCCCTGGTCAGGGTGAGATTCTGTAGGCAGCCCAGTAACTGAAAAGATCGCTTTTGCCGCACGGGAACTCTCCCAGTCAAGGACCTCTCCAAAGCACACCCAGAGTCACTGCGAGGCCAAAACGCTGGCAAATGTAAAGGCGCCAGGTTGGGCGAAGATGGGAAGTATGGGAGGTGTGTATAGGGGAGCGGAGGGCCAGAAAAGGACAAGTTCCCGGACTTCGGTTACCTCCGGAAATCGTTCCTGTCGGTGGCGAAGCGGTAGACGCCCCGAAGCCAATCTCCCACGTTGTCCGGAATTTCGGGAGCTTCATTCGCCGCGCCCGGGGCGCTCACCCCGACCCCACTGGAAGCCATAGTAGTACCCTCGAGATCCACAAGGCCTCGCCCGACGCACCGTGTCGGCGCCGGAGGATACGCAACTTCCGGTCTTGCACTTCCGCCGGCTACGGACCGGCAGGGGGCGCAGCTGCTCCAGAGAGGTCGGGCGCCCGGGTGAGAGAACTCCTGGGCTGCGCGTCCCCGAGCTCCTCAAGGGGAGGAGCGCGGCCTGGCACTACAGTCGCCTGGACGCGTCCCGCCTCTGGCTCCCTCTTGGCCTTCAGCTGGCCAACCTGTCACTGCCACACGTGGTCTCTGAATGGTCACTTCATTGGCTCAGGAAGATGATGAGGATGGGGCTGTCCCAGCCTGCGGGGGTGGGGATAGGGGTTAGCTCAGCAGGCGATGCGTAGCTTTGGGGGGTGGGGTTCCCCAAGAAAGTCTCCATCAGAAGTCATAGAATACGCAGGCTTAAGAGGGAGCACTCCAAGTTTGTGGTCTCGCCGCCTCTCCCAGGCGTGCCCTTGACTGCGTTCAGTCTAGGATTTTTATAGGGGGAGGAGAGCCTCGTTCTCCCACCTCACAGATCACACACCCCCTCCCCCGTCTCCGGGCTGCGACACTAGCAAATGGTGCAGTGCTTCCTGGAGGTGTCGCTGTCCCCAGCTTGGAGGCTTCTGGGGGTCTTCCAGGGCCCGGGAAGACGCTGGCCTAAGAAAAAGCCTTCGGGTTCCGAGTCAGAAGAAGAGGAGCAGGTGGGGCAGGCATCGAGGGGTGTCTCCAGGCGGCCCTGCTCCCGCCCTGTGGGTGCCTCCACCTTGTCCCCCGTTCGACGCTGCTGTCTTGGACTGGATCCAAGCAGCTCCCTCTGGGTTTCCAGACTGGAGCGGGGGGCAGAGGCGAGAAGGGCAGCTCGGGAGACCGTAGCGGCATCCAGCGGGGTGCGGTCCCTTTCTTCAACTCTGTCAACACCCTCCTCCCCTGTTCCGGGCCGAGTCAGAAACGCCCATCTCAGAGTCCCGACTCTCCAGCTCCGGGATCAGAGAGGGGCGGGCCCAAGAAGCCAGTCCCCGTTGGGGCCCGGCCCCCCCGCCCCGCCCCTGAGCCGTGCGCGCCGCCGCCGCGGACACGACTTCTCTACCGGGCTCCCCCGCCCCGCCCCTCCCCGCCGCCGCCCACCAGAGGGCGACCGCGTCCCCAGTCCGGGAGTGAGTCCCGCGCCGCAGCCCCAACGGTGGCGCGGGGTGGGTTCGGGAGGCCCTTGGAGCGCTCCGGCCAGGGACGCGCGGTGAGAGCTGCGGGCCCCGAGGCTCGGGTCGGGGCGGGGGGTGCAGTGGGGGGGACGGGGGCGCTGCTGGAGGGACGGGACGGCGTGGGACCGGGGCGAGGGTCCCAGTCCGGGAGAATCCCCTCCTCAGCCCAGCCCAAGCCGCTGCCCCCTTCCCCTTTGATCTGCACTTTCTCCTCCCTTACCGGGGGACGCCCTACCTTCCACTGTCTGGGCCCGGCTCGAGCCGGAAACCGAATAGCGACTCTCAAAACAGCTGGGGCAGCAGGGGCCGCCCCCCGGCAGGGCATAAAGTCCCCCGCCCAAGGGCCCCGCGCAGTCCTGACAGCAGAAGTGGTTCTCGTGCCAGCGCCGTCCCTCCGCCTCGGTGCAGCGCCGGGAGAAGATCAGCTGGGAGAGGGAGGGAGAGCAGTTCATTCATTCATTCATTCATCCACTCGCTCATTCATTCACCCGATAACCACGCCTTATACCCAGTTAACGCTAAAGCACGTCGTCTACAGACATCCCATCTGATCTACTCCAGCACTCTCGGATGCAGGGAGGGCTGATTGGCCTAGCCAGGATCCCGCTAGCAGGTGGCACAGCCTGAAGAAGTGCGACCCTGGTCGCTTGGACTCCCAACCCAGGGTTCCACTCTGCCTCGTATACTGACAGTATGGCAGTTCCTCGCCTGATCAGGCACAGCACTGGGCACCAGGAAAGCTGAGATGAACGTCTGTCCAACACTCCCTGCTCCGGAGAAATTCTTAGTCCACGAAAACCTGGGGGACTCTGCTTGCGGTCGGGGAGGGTACAAGACAAGTCCCCATGCCCAAAGCTCAAGCGAGAACACAGGGAACACAGAAGTCCCAGGCTGGTTCTGAGTTCTCCATTCCTGGGTGCTGGAAGAGGTGTCCCCTTACATCCTGCCACGTTGGACCCTAGGCAACCCTCCCAGTTCTCCCCCAGGTACCCCCTTCCCTCCCCCCCCTCCCCCCACCCCCCCCACCCCCCGCCTTCGGGGGCTGTACCTGGTCACAAGCCGGGCAGCGCGGCCGCAGCAGCTCTGCGTGATGGCGGCCGCAGTAAAGACTCCCGTCGTGGTAGAAGTAGATGAGGTTTATCAGGGCCTGGCCGCAGGCCTGGCAGGCAAAGCAAGCCCGGTGCCAGTAGAGCTGCTCCCCTGCCCGGGCTGCGAACACTCCGGACTCCCCTGGCCTCAGCTGCTCCCTGCACTGCCGGGCGCGGATGCTCAGCTGCTCAGAGGCCGCATCATGCTCCTAGCTTCCCTCCTGGCGCTTCCATCCCACCCCCCACCGAACTGTTCTCCCCCGACCCCTGGCAAGCCCACCTCCACTGCAGGTGCCACTGGAGAACCCCTAAACTTGGCTTCTCTTTTTCCTCAAGTTTTCCAAGCTGTCCATCCCCAACCCCCCTTTTCCCAACCGAGTCCCTAGAGCTAGCCCCTTCTGCAGAAGTGAGAGGGCAAAGGGGAATGGGGGGGGGCACTACATACCTTCTCGCAGGTGTGTTCTGGCAGCTCGGGAGGTACCAGGAGGGCCACCCCCTGTCCCAGGGCCTCCCGCCTCCTCTGAGCACAGAAGAGCCGCAGCTCTGCCAGCTCATCCTCCCCAAGGGCCAGGCAGTAGCGCTCCTGCAAAAACAGGCCTCCACTGTGAGTGGGAGAGCCCCCAGCAGGCAAGACTGAAGTTCGATTGGAGAGAGAAGGCTTAGCCGCTGGGTCAGAGGAAGGTTGTAGAACCTCCGGGAGGCGCAGAAGATAACAGCACAGAAGGGCATTGAGAAGGAGAGGGAAAGAGGGAAGAGAGTTGGAAATAAGTCTACATCAGTCTCACTTTCCCCCAGGAATGGCCACCACTCAGGTCCTGACAGCCCACAGCACTGACCCCTGTCACCACATATTTAGATCCTTGCCCCCCAGTGAGCTGTAGCTCACTATCGCTTTCTGTTGTGTTTTTCCAATGTATTCCACATTCTCCTGTCTTGCCTCCGCAAGTGAACTGTAAGCCTTTAGTCTGGGCGCACACAGGGCCTTAATAAATACTTAACCATACTTTCTACATTTGTACATTCCATTATCGGTTTCAAACGTCGTTCATGTCCATTTTCTCATTTGCTCCTCAACTAAGCATCGTAAGCAGAGGGGATGCTATCTCCCCTCCTCCCCGCCCCCCCCCCCCCAACCGTGTGGACTTGGAAACTCGGGCTGGGGCCGGAGCGGGGTGGCTTCTTCAATTACTAGCGTAGCTAGGCCCTAGATCCGTGTCCTCTGGCTTCTGGACCCACAGTAAATAAAGAGAGGGAGGTGAGAAAGAGGGATGCTGGGGAGAGGGAGACCCACGTCGCTGTCCTGTGGAGGCAGCTGCTGCAGGAGGATCCGAAGCCCAGGCTGGTTGGGGGCCCAGTTGGTGTCCAAGCCAGGAAGCCCCAAGCTCAGAACTTCAGGGTCCTGAGGAGATGTGGCAGGAGAGGGGTGGTTGGGTTTGCCTTCTTCTTGCCTCCTCTCCTCACTGCCACCCCTTCTCCAATCTGGAACAACTTCCAAGCACCCCCTCCTTCAAGATCAAGACAAGGACAGGTGGTCCGCTCCTGCATTTGTGCTCTGATGGAGGCAGGTTGGGGAGGCCCCGCTCCCCCCCAGATGGTATCCTTTCTTATGCTGTAAGTCACCCCTTTTACTCCTTAGGGCCAAAGCCTAGAGTGTGCCCGGACAGCACAGACCCCCTAGAGGAAGTAATGTGTATTCATGTGAAGAAGTTCACATGTATTCATGTGAAGAATGTGAAGGTGGTGGACCCCTATATCCTGACGCAAGGGGGCTGTAGAGACAGGGATTATTCTTGCAAAGAGAAGAGGGCCATAGGAGGTTGGGCAGAAAGGCTAACATTCTTCCAGGTGGTGGAAAGGGGAGGAGGTCAGTCTGTAGGATGGAGAGCATGTTGGGGCCAGAGGGAAGGGCAGGGCTCCTACTACCTGCTCAGAAGTTTCCTCAGGATCCTCCTTGGGCAAGTGGCCTGGGTCAGTGTCTGAGTCGGCTGGCGGACCTGGCTCCCAAGGGGTGAGGCTCTCCCCTCGGTGGGGCCAGCCAGAGTTCAGCACTGACATTGGTGACAAAGTCTGCCCAGAAAACAAGAACACTTCCCATTAATCAGGCCCTTACAACATGCCAGGCAGTGCTAAGTGCTTTGTAGGCATTGTCTCCTTCAGTCCTCCCAATCACCAAGTGAGGTGGGTGGTCTTCTTGACCCCATTTTGCAGATGGCCAAACTGAGGGTCAGAGAGGATAAATGCCGGAGGTCACACAGCTACTAAGTGGCAGAGCCACATCTTGGAAGCCAGGCCTTCTGGCTCCAGAATTTTTTTTTTAATTTTTTTTTAACGTTTATTTATTTTTGAGACAGGGAGAGACAGCATGAACGGGGAAGGGTCAGAGAGAGAGGGAGACACAGAATCTGAAACAGGCTCCAGGCTCTGAGCCGTCAGCACAGAGCCCGATGCGGGGCTCGAACTCACGGACCGCAAGATTGTGACCTGAGCCGAAGTCGGCCGCTTAACCGACTGAGCCACCCAGGCGCCCCATGGCTCCAGAATTTCTAAAGCTCAAACTCTGGGGTCTCCCAAGACCCAGACATATGAAAGAGGAGGCCCATCGTGGAAAGAGAGGGTATTCTGCCTTTCTAGAGAGCCCCGCCTCCCCAGCCTCAACTCCCACCCTTCCTGACAGTGCACTGAACACCCCAGTGAGCCTGCTTCCTCCGCACTCCCAACACAGGCCCTCCTTTTCCAGCTGTAGGCTCAGGGCAGGTAAAAGGACCACTTCACCAGGAACCCCTTCCCAGCCCCTCCACTCCGTACAAGCTCTCCCTTCCCTGAGCTCCAGAAGTAAGTACATTCCGCACCCTGAGAGATTTAGTACCTAATGTTTCTCTTTGTGCCCTGTGCCCCTCTCAGTTCCTCATCTAGTCTATAAGCCCGAGGACAAAAGAAAATATTGTGCTTGTGGATTCTACCTAGAGCAGCAATTTCCAGTTTCATCGGATAATTCTAAATACATCTCTTCAGCCCTCCTCTGGGCCAGACCTAGCAGGACCACAGTATCTTGAGGGGTGGGGGTGACTACTGAAGTAGAAAAGGAATGGGCCATGCCCTCAAGGAGCTCATCGCCCAGTGGGTAAGACAGAGATGAGACCAGGGAGAATGAAGCCAGAGCTCTGGGCAGGTATGTACAATACCCCCCGAAGAAAAATAACCAGAGCAACTTTTCTATGACGTTTACTCTGTGCAAGGGACTATATTAGCATTTTACATAATATTATGCATCCTCATAACAATCCTATCAGGTAGTTTCTGTTACCCCATTTTCCAGTTGAAACAAAGAAACAAACTGAGGTTAACCTACCTAAGGTCACATTAGAAAACTAAGGGATATTCTAGGAAGAGGCTGCTTTGGAGACCTGGGATGGATTCTGACTGCAGCTGGGCACAGGAGGGCCTCACCAAATCTCTGTCCTCTTTATAAGACCCAGCTTTGGGGTTGGGAACAAAATTTGGACTATAACAGTTATATTGCTTCCCAGCTCTGCAAGGCACCCCCCAGCCCCCTTCAGAAGTCCTGCGCCACCCAGCCCTGCTTCCACACCCATCTGCTTCCTTCCTGTTCTGTCCCTCTGGTCCTGTTTCCTGTGGAAAACAGCCAGTATGGGCTGTTCATACTCAGGGCTAAGAGTAGCCACTAACTCTAACACCAATGTCCCTGCCCCAGGCAGCAAGAGGCCCTTGGGGGAGGGTGCGAACAGGACAGGGGCCATCTGGGATCTCAGAGTGGATTGGGACCCTGTTTTCCGGGTTATAGTATGAAATTGCCCCCCACAGAAACAACACTCAGAAATCAGCCTTCACCCCTCACCCTCCCATACTCCCACCTCCACTCAGCACTGGACCCCGTCTTACTAACATGCTGGATTCCTTCAAGAATTCTCATCCCCTCCTTGGATAAGGGCTGAAACCCCTCTCCCGCCCCTGCGCAGGTGCAACCCGGCTCAAGGGCAGAGCCTGAGCGGCCCCTAGGGACTGGGGAGGTAAAAGGATGGGAAGGTTTTCCGCGGACAATGGAGGGAGAAGTGTCCGATCCCGCCAAGAGTCTTCTCGATAGATCCCCAAAGTTTTTTCTTGGACTTCCCCAGGAGTCAGTTGGGGTCCCCAGTCTGGCTGTTGGGAGTTTAGGGGAAGGAATGGGACTCTGCTGGGGTCTCACCCTCGCTGCGCGCCGGTGTCCGGGCCGTTCTTGACAGACCCCGTCGTCGGGCCTCCACCTAGTCCCCACCCCGAGGCCTCAGCGCCTGCCCCTGCCCACCCCGGGAGTGCAGCCCTTCCTCCCCCCCCGCCCCCCGCAGTCCCTGCCCGCCCCTCGGGGACTGGTAGAGCCAGTGGCTCGGGAGGGGCCTGGTGCTGCAGCCAGAAGGAAAGCATTTGGGGAATCTCAGGGTGGAAATTGTGCAGGCTCCACTGCCCCTCTCCCCACTCCCAGGTGTTTAGCGCCGGCACCGCGCCCCCGCGGGCACTGGGCCGACACTAGGGTGCCGTCGTTTTGCCGGGTCTTCTCTCAGTCGCTCCCGGAACACAAAGTCTCTCGGAGCCAGCATGTCCCCGCCCCCCCCCCTCGGGTCTCCTAGCTCCGCCCCTCTCTGGCTGTTCTCACTCCCACCCAGTTGCCTTTCCCGGTCCCCAGCCCCTTTTAGGGATCCTTCGCCTTGCGCTTCTCCCTTCCGACCCTTCAGACCTTCCCCCCATCTTTTTTGTCTCTCCCCTACCCGGGTTCCTTTTCTGATCCCGGGAATGGAAACCTCTGGTTCCACCTCTGTTTCCCTCCTCAGCCCCGCCCCTTGCCCCGCCCCCGCCCAGGTTCCGCCCTGCCCCCGCGGGGCTAGCTTTGCTGCTGGCCCGGAGCGCCCTCTGGCGTGTGCGCATGCTCCCTGCTCCTGACTGCAAAGTCCTCCAAAGGGACCTTCTAGGCTGCGCGCCTGTCGCCCCCGATCGGGTCCGCCCGCCCGCAGCGTCTCGTTGGTGCTGCCGGTGACCTCCGACCCCGCGACCGCGGGGCGGGGCAGGGAGGCCTTAGCTCCGGGCGGGCGGCGGCAGCTGCAGCGGGACCCGGGAGCGGGGCCCGGCGCCGCCCGGGCCGCGGGGCGATGTGAGTCGGGGCGCGGCGGGGCGGGGACGAGGCTGTTCCACCGAGGCCGCACCGCGCCGCGCCGCAGTCTCCGCTCCCTCCAGAGGAAGCCCAGGGCGGGCGGGCGGTGGAATCCCGGGGCTGGGGGCGGGGATCCAGGGACTGCGCGCGGCCCCGACCTCCCCCATTGCTTCCCAGTGTCTGTAGAAATTCCCCTGACAACCTCGCAACCTACATCTGTCGCTCACGCCCCAGAACCACCCCACCCCCACTCACCTCCGGACACACCTTCGCTAGTCCTGGAGCCCTCAGAACCCCCTCACTCTTGCGAATTCTGTTACGCCCGCAGAGCCACCATTCTCCGGGATGCCCCCGAATGCTTCCAGAGCTCTGTGGCTCCTCTGATCCTGCATACGCCCCATTCTCCTTGCACCATGCTCAAATGCAAAAAAACTTGCCCACGTTTCTCTGAGCCCTCTTACATATTTTGAGTCCCCATAATCCCTGACACTCCGCATCTCCAATCCATACGTATCCCAGACCTGAGCCCCCTCTTCCTGTCTCAGCCAACGTAACCCCCTTCAGTGAAGTGTCATGATATGTCCTGATACCTTAAAGACAAATGAAGGGGACAGAAAAAGATGCAACACCCTCCCCCATCTTGCACCCTGTAGTTCTTGGTTTCACCCTCAGACTCCTTTTTGATGGCTCAAGCCTCGGTATTTTCCCAGCTGCCGGTCTTTAGGCTGTGTACATCTCCCTGAGCCTGCTTCCTTCTTCCAGAGAATAAGCCAGACCAGGGGGTGGGGGTCCTTTTATCTGGGAAGTTGTCTGAGGAAGCAGAGCCCAAGGGGCCCTGGGAAAACATACTGCTTCTGGAAAGCAGGAGGGTGGGATTTCAAGGATCTCCAAGGTCCTGGCTTGTCAACTTGTCCACCTGGGGCTCCGATCTCTGAAATTTTGATTTATTGTTAGCATATATGTTAAAAATTTTAAGGCTTTCAGAACTTGGAGAACAGAAAATCTATCAGGTTTCCAAATGTGAGATTGAGGGAGCTTGTTCTGGAAGAGGCAAATGTCCATTTTAGTGACGTTTTTCCTATGCACTTCTAGAAGTTATTTCAGCGAGAAACTCTGCAGGTTACAGATGTTTCCCTTGAAAACTAAGGCCTTGAGGTGGGAGGTGGGAGGTGGGAGGTCGACTTGCCAGAGTCTCCCAGATGCTTAATGGCAACAAAACAGACTAGAAGGTTGGTTTTCTGAATCTTAAGCCAGCGTTCTTTCCCATACATCATAGTGTCCTTTTGAGAAAGCTCTCTGTAAAGTTCCCCACAAAGGTAAAGTGGTGGTTTTGGTGTTGGTTGTAACAGGATTCAGATGGGGTCGGGGTCTAGAGGTAATTTAAAAGGTTGCCTCAAACTCAAACTCATTGCTGCTGTGGGAATCACTCCCTCTCAGCGCCTGTGGGGCTTGGAATTGGTGGCCCCTTTGCCCTTGATCTCACTTTCTTCTTTGTGTTTCTGTCCCCTTAGGACCTGGAACAGATAATCCAGGTGGGATGGACTGACAGCAAGTGAGTTTCATTAACAATTGGGGGCGAGGATGAAAGGTTTCCACTAACCTGTGGTCTCTGTCTCCTGTGCTAGGTGAGCCCCAGGTGTGTCCCAGAGGGATCCAGGTGACTTCTCTGCAGACTACCTGCCATGACGCCCCACCAAGAACAGGGGGAATAAAGTGGGGGTCCTTCCCCATGCCCCTCCCATGGTCAGCTCCCCAATGGCCTGGGTGAGGTGAGAGCTGTTTATAGGAGCCACTTTTCTGGAGTTTTCCAAGTTGGGAGGAATGGGGGATATAGGTCAGGACTGTTCAAGGCTCTACACGTTCAGTGGGAGTTCTAGAAGGATATCTAATCCTACAGGTTCATTTCTTGTATCGAGTTGCAACCCATTCTGGTTGGGATCGTTCTGTGCATTTGCTTGCTCCCATAGGTCTTTCAAGCTTGGTGGTGTCCTCTCCATTCTAGACAGAGGCCCAACCATTGTGACATATACTCCAAGTGCCATAATCCTGGAGGGAAAAGCCAGATAGTAAGTCCTCTGGTCTCCCCTTTAGATGAAGGAGAGAAAACCCAGCATTTATTTTTTCCATGAAGAAATAGCTAATCGAGGTTATAAAAATTGTGCCCTGTTTTAAGTTCAGTCTTCTTACTGTATCTTTTGGCCATAATGTAATACCTCATGGAAGAGAACATCAAAAAGATAAATTTGAAGTAGGTGTTGGGATGGTAGTGAGGGAAAAAAAGAGAATTTGGGAGATGTGGGAAGGGTGAGGTGGAAAAGAAGACCAAAAAAAAAAAAAAGAAAGGTCCAGGCTAAAGTGTCGGGGACTGCCCAGTTACAATTTGTTTGCTAAATCTGAATGGGGGCCCCAAACTAGCACCCACCTCCCCCTGAAGCAAATCACTTCTTCTGGTTCCCTGCTTGTATCCATTCCCTTCTTTTCCTGCAGCCCAGGCTTCCCTTCGCTTTCATTACATCTGTCAAAATCCTACTCACTTCTCAAGGTCACGGTCAAATGGTACCTCTGAGAAGCTCTCTTCCATCCCTCTGTCATAATTAATCTTTAACACATCCTCACTTGAATTAATGTTTATCCAGTGCATGCCTGGCCCTGGATTGAGAGTGTGAATTTCTTAAAAAAAGTTTTTTTTCCAATGTTTATTTATTTTTGAGAGAGAAAGAGAGAGAGAGACAGAGACAGAGAGACAGAGTGTGAGTGGGGGAGGGACAGAGAAAGAGAGACACAGAATCTGAAGCAGGCTGCAGGCTCTGAGCTGGCCGCACAGAGCCCGACGTGGGGCCCGAACTCACAAACTGTGAGATCATGACCTGAGCTGAAGTCGGACGCCCAACCAACTGAGCTACCCAGGCGTCCCGAGAATGTGAATTTCTTCGAGGAGGGACAGTGTCCCACTGTGCCCAAGAGTAGGTGATCACAACGAGGTCGTTCTGCCAGAGTCCCCAGAGTGAGGCTTTTTGGAGCTGACCTCGATGACCTTATCCCTTATGTTTTTCCCTAGGGCGGACTGGCTGCTCTGACACCATGGGGAGCTGCTGCAGCTGCCTGAACAGAGACAGCGTCCCAGACAACCACCCTACCAAGTTCAAGGTACCCACCGCCCCCTCCTCTCCTGAGCTCTCCCAGCATGGCCTCCTGGGCTCGGGCCAACCTGTTGAGTTGCCTCTGCCTCCCTAGAGAAGGTGAAGGGACAGGCTGAGGTTGTGGCTCACTAAGATGTCTCAGAGCTGCTGAAGTGGCCTGGGGAGCGGGGCCCAGGCTGCTGCCAGTGCTGTGGTTCTCCTACGCCATTACTAACCACAAAGAATGAAGAAATACTGTGATGAAAAATCATGCTTTTAGAACATTCATTCCTGCCAGTTTATATTTGTAGCTTTACATATATACGTATGTATGTGTGTATATATGCATATATGTATGTATGTATATGTGTGTACATGTGTTTATATAAATGTGTACACACACATACACGTATGGTGGTTTTTTTGGAGAAAACAACAAAAGTCTCTATTAATGGGTTAATATACATAAAGTATTTAAAGCAGTGCATAACACCTGGAAGCCCAATATTAGTGTTTGCTGTTCACTTTGGGAAGGTAAGGCCGGGCCCAGTGGACCTGTGCACCCCTGGCCACCTGCCACCTCTCACCTCCCTGTAGGGGGAGCCCCCTCCCCGCACTCAGCTTGTGAGGCACAGGTTTCTCCTGCTCACCAGAAGAGGGAGCCCTTAGCAAGGGCCTGGAGTTGGGGAGGGGGTGGAGAAGGTCTGTGTTCTGTCCTGGGCTTGACTCTCCCCCCCGGGGTCTTAAGATTTTGAACTTATAATCGAACCCCTTCCTCCATTAGCATCTGGTCCTTGGATACAGCGGTGGACCATCCGAGGTTATCTAACCTTGGCCGTCAAACCATCTGACCTTGGAGGTCAGCTAACCACCCCTGCCTCACTGCCCAGATGACAAAGCAGAGGCCTAGAGAGCTGCTGTGGGTCCTTGGCACTGCTTCATCCGCTTAGTCTCCCAGCGATCATTTGGCATCTCCGGGGAGTCTGGTAGAAGCAGGCGAGCCCCCTGACCCCCCAGCCCTAGCCCTGCATTGGCCTGCCTCCCAATGGCTCTGGGACCCCTATATACTTGATGGGCTCACTCAATGACCCTTCTGTTCCCTGCCCCTCAGGTGACGAATGTGGATGACGAGGGGGTGGAGCTGGGCTCCGGAATCATGGAGCTAACACAGAGCGAGCTGGTGCTGCACCTGCATCGGCGCGAGGCCGTCCGCTGGCCCTACCTCTGCCTGCGGCGTTATGGCTATGACTCCAACCTCTTCTCCTTTGAGAGTGGCCGCCGGTGTCAGACGGGCCAGGGTGAGTACCGCCCCTGGGATAGGGGCGAGGGGCTGGGGCCGGAGGTCATAACTCAGGGGACCATGGGGAAGCCTGTTGGCTTGGCAGGTGTTGCCCAGAGAAGGGAAGGTTGATGGCCAAGAGCACACAGCATGTTAATATGGAACTAAGTGGACTCCCAGGCCGGTGCTCCTTCTCTTTGGTCACTGCGGCCCCAGCCTGGGACCTTCTGTGGGGGCATTTGTTGCACAGCCCATGAGAAAGAGCCAGTGCTCCCGAGACCAGAGCCTGCCTGGGAGAGCAAGCAAGTTCTTTTCCCTCTGTGACTCCAGTTTCGAGGGACCCTTGTCCTCTACACAGGAACAGACTTTCTTGTGGGCCCCCAAGTCCTATACCCTGGAGCCATGAACAGTGAAGGGTCAGGGTCAGGGTCAGGCTAGAGGCTCTGATTACCTTGGGCCTGCGTGGCTTGCGAATGCTAGGCTTGGGGAGGCCAGACTCTTGTGTCTCTGATATACAGAGTAACCCTGGAGAAGTTCATCCTTGTCTCCTGTCACCTGTGGGCAGCGGAGTATGATGTGTTCTCCCTTCCTCCCCTTTCTGCCTGCAGCCAGGGGTCAGAGAGTAGTGATCATTCCATGAAGTCAAGGCTAGAGCCCGCCCTGGCTCTTTGAAGGAGTAGCATGGTCTCGGCTTATCTTGTAGGACCCGGGCCTGAGCTCTGCAGAAAGAACCTAGTACGGGCTTGTGTTGGATGCAGTTGGGGTTGTGACAGCAGGGTTGCGACGAACGAGCTTGTCTGATGAGGCCACCATCACAGCAGTGAGCCTCTGACGTCCTGCTGGCTGCGAGCCTTCCCCTCTACACATCTTACCCTTTGGGCGTCTGAGGTAGAGGATGTTAAACACTGGCTGAACAGAGAGAGGACAGGAAGGGGCTTCTCCTCCTCGTGGTATTTAAGCAGCAGTTGGGATCCCAGAGGGGTCGTTCTAGGCCCCCACACCGGGTTCTCCTAAAACTCCAGGCTTTCCCAGCCTTTTGTAGCCCCTAACATGTCTTGCCAGAAAGGTCCTTTTCCTTCCCCACCCCCCTCCCCTTGCTGTCCGTCCCATCCCTACAAACCTCAGTTGTCCCATACCCCAGCCTGGTTGTGGTGCTCACACACACCCCAAGTAGCCTCCCCTGAGCCCTGGACCCTGCTGTTGCCAGGATGGGGTGTGTAGAATTCCAGGCTGGCCCAGCACCCCAGGGACATCTTTGGAGCCCTTGAGTCACGGGTACTCAGCCCAGGCCTGCCGTCCCTGGGACTGTGAGCTGATGCACTGGAATCTGAGGGGCCGTCAGGACAGCTGCATTGAGGAGACACAAGATGGCCTTGCCATGTGTGTCCTAGAGCGAGTCTGCTCGTCCTTCCTTCCTTCCAGCACCAGAGATTAAGTTCCATGAGGCCAAGGGCCCATCCAGAGTAGACATTCCCTCTCTGGCTAGGCAGTGGCTAAGTACCCAGGGAACAGGCAACGAACAGGACAGCTCTCCTGCCCTCGTGGAGCTTGGAGGTGGTTGGACTGGAGCCGAGGCTTGGTGCCCTGGGTAGAGCTCCTTTTTCTGGGGAGTGATAGGCAGAGGGAGACAGGGGCAGCATGTGAAGTGTCATCTAACACAGTCCAGCCTCTTACCCCTTATCTGCAGGGCACAGCCCCAGTGCGTGCTTGAAATCGCAGATAGTACTGAACCCTGTATTCACCATGCATTCCCTTATACATACGTGCCCGTGATAAGGTCTCATGTATAAATGAGGCGCAGTAAGAGATGAACAACTGTTACTAGTAATAAGGCAAAGCAGTTATAACAACGTACCGTAGGAAGAGCTAGGTGAGCGTGGTCTCTCTCAACATGCCTTACGGTAGCGCGCTCACCCTTGTGACGAGGCGAGATGATAACATGCCCGCGAGGTGGGAGGAGGTGAGGGGAGTGATGCAGGCGCTGTGACCTAGTGTGAGGCTGCTACTGACATTCTGACAGTCTGTCAGAAGGAGGCTCATGTGCCTCTGGACCCTGGTTGACTGCGGGTGACGGAAACCGCAGAAAGCAAAGCCATGGATAAGGGGCAGCTGCCATCCTTTTCTGCTTTGGTGTTTACTTCTCTTCCCCTCACCCGTGTTCACACACATCCTTGTGAACACGATTTAACCGTGTTCACAAGGTATAGGTATAGGTAACTGTGTTCACCGAGTATAGGTGAGGTATTAGATCTCTAGACAGTGGTAATGGATAGTGGGGGGGGGGGGGGACAGGAAGGGGCCTGGGGCCCAACTCCTCCCGGAACTCTTGGATTTTAGAGTGTGCTCAGGATGAGGAGGGCACTTCCCGTCCCCTGCAGGCCTGGGACTGGCGTTCAGGGACATTTTCCTGAGCTTTGTGTGTCCGTTCAACCTCTCTGGTCCTTTCCTACTGGTACACGGTCAGAGGGGCCTCACTTCTTCCTCTCCTTCTTCAGGGATATTCGCGTTCAAGTGCTCCCGGGCCGAGGAGATCTTCAACCTGCTTCAGGATCTGATGCAGTGCAATAGCATCAATGTGATGGAAGAGCCAGTCATCATCACCCGCAACAGCCACCCGACTGAGCTCGACCTCCCTCGGGCCCCCCAGCCTCCCAATGGTGAGGAGACCCCGTCCTTGGCACCTCAGCCTCCACATCTGTACGCACAAGCACAGGCCCAGGCAGTGCCGGTCTTGGAGGCACGAGTCAGGCAGGCAGGTGGGATGTCTGGGCGATCCATGCTTCCAGGACAGTTGCCCACCATCAGATGACTCTTGGGGATGAACAAGTCCCCGTCTGGGCCAGTCAGGTGACTCATGCTGACGCTGGGGAGTCCTGGGCCTTGTATTGACTGATGGTCTGGGAAGCAGACGGGGAGACGTTGGGTTTCCATGGAAACAGCAGTCTGGAGCTATTTTGCTTCCTTCCGTCTACTGGGTCATACCCGGCTTGGTTCAGGCATCTTTGCCCATGACTGATTTCTGGAGAGGTTCCCTCAGCTTCTACTTATTTATTCACTGAGTCCACACTGAGCCCCTGCTGCATATTCTGCTCTCCATGAACTGGCCCATGGTAGGGAGCCGGGGACGGTGCAGGGCGGGGGCGGGGGGTGGGGGGCGGTGCGCAGAAGAAATAGAAACGCGGCCCCTGATGTCTGGGAGCTTCCCTGAAGCTCACTGGCAGAGCTAGAATGAGATGAAGGGACAATGATGACAAGTGTTTCAGATAAGGCTGTAATGGGGGAAACGGGGCTCACACTGAGCTTTGAGGGAAGGGGCAGGGTTTGAACCACTGAGAGGTGAAAGATAGCAGGGGCTGCTGGTTCAGTAGAGCTAACCATCTGGGGGCCCTGGGAGCATCTCCCCTCCAGTTGGAGGACTCCCAGGACACCACACATGCAGTGGCAGGTGGTTGGCAGGTGGTTGAAGTACCTCCCCCCCCCACCACTGCTGACCCGGGCTTGTCTCCTGTGTGCCCAGCTCTAGGCTACACTGTCTCCAGCTTCTCCAATGGCTTCCTTGGCTGCCCAGGGGAGGGCCCGAGATTCTCAGCACCCCGGCGCCCCTCAACGAGCAGCCTGCGACACCCCTCGCTTGGGGAAGAGTCCACTCATGCCCTCATTGCCCCTGATGAGCAGGTGAGCAAGCAGCTGCCCTGCTCCTCCCCGTCGGTCTGGGTGGGGATGGGGGACCGGGAAACAGGGCGCCTCGTAAGGATCACGGGAGGGGAGGAACGTTGATAGGGTCCCTTACTGTCCCAGAAAGGGATGCAGCTTCCCTGGGAGGTGTGGAGGACAAGGAAGAGGGAGAAACTCCAGCGCTTTTCCCCTATGCCTCTCTTATCCGGTCCCTTCTGTTCTCTCCTCCTTCCCTGCCCTCGGGCCTACCTGCTTCCCTTGGACTCTTTCCCCCAGTCCCACACCTATGTCAACACGCCAGCCGGTGAGGATGACCACCGCAGGAACCGGCATTGCCTGCAGCCCCTGCCTGAGGGCCAGGTGCCCTTCCCCCCACAGGCCCGGGGCCCTGACCCACGGGACCCCCAGGTGTTCCTGCAGCCGGGCCAGGTGAAGTTTGTTTTGGGCCCAACCCCTGCTCGGCGGCACATGATGAAGTGCCAGGGCCTCTGCCCCAGCCTGCATGACCCCCCGCCCCACAACAACAACAACGAGGGCCCTTCCGAGTGCACTGCCCAGCCCAAGTGCACCTATGAGAACGTCAGTGCGGGGCTGCGGCCAGGGGCTGGCTGGAGACTGAGCACGGAGGAGCCAGGCTGGAATGGCCTTGCCCACCGCCGGGCGGCCCTGCTGCACTATGAGAACCTGCCCTCCCTGCCCCCTGTGTGGGAGAGCCACGCCCAGCAGCTGGGGGAGGAGGCTGGGGATGACGGAGACTCCAGGGACGGGCTCACTCCCTCCTCCAATGGCTTCCCTGATGGCGAGGAGGATGAGACCCCGCTGCAGAAGCCCACCAGCACCCGGGCTGCCCTCCGTAGCCATGGCAGCTTCCCTGTGCCGCTGACCCGCCGCCGAGGCTCCCCGAGGGTCTTCAACTTCGATTTCCGCCGGCCGGGCCCTGAACCCCCCAGGCAGCTCAACTACATCCAGGTGGAGCTGAAAGGCTGGGGTGGAGACCGCCCCAAGGGGCCCCAGAACCCCTCGGTCCCCCGAGCCCCTGTGCCCACCACCCACCCTGCCCGCAGCTCAGACTCCTACGCCGTGATTGACCTCAAAAAGACCGTGGCCATGTCCAACCTGCAGAGGGCGCTGCCCCGAGACGATGGCACTGCCAGGAAAACCCGGCACAACAGCACCGACTTGCCTCTGTAGGGACTTCCTTCCTCACGCTCCGCCTCACGCTCCTGTCCCCTGAACCCCGGGGTTCAAGGTTGCTTTGCAGAAGGGCATTGAGGTGGAACCAGATGCTTCCCTGCGCTGGCTGGGGTCCCCAAAGATATCAGCCACTGAGTCTCCTGGTCTCCAAGTTGGGGAGAAGAAGGGTGACCAGGCGAGGAGGGAGCTGTGACGAAAACTGTGAAGGGTTCCTGTGATGCATTTAGTGCCCTCCCGTTATGTCCATTTGTCTTGTCTGTCGTCTGTGTGTTTTCTTTAGTTGAAATTTGGAAACATTTTGTACCTGTTGATTTTATTTATCAGTTTATTTTTCTATTTATTGTTTTAAATGTAATTTAACATATTTATTATTAATATAATTATTTTTAAATTCTGGCTTGGTGAATGATGTCGCATTCTTAGGGAATCTCTTCTGGCACGGTTCTAGGTGGCAGCAGGGGAGGCCCTACAGAGGGAGGGGCTTCATTCTGGGCAATTTGGGGGTGGGTAGGGTTTTTATGACACGGCTGTGACCGTTTCTTTCTCCCCTCTGAGAAGCCCTGGCCCAGAGCCTAAAGTTGCCAGGGACGGACGTGCTGGCAAAGGAAAGCGACAGGACAGCTGGAGTCCTGGATGCACAAAGGGGATCTGGAAGGAAAACTGCCCTAATGGGAACACCCTGACCCTTCCAAGTTGGCAGGGGCGGGGGAGAGAATTTCGTGGGGATGGGGCTACACCAGGTCTAGGACCCCTCACCGAAGTCCCTTCTGCCACCAGGCAAGTCCCAGGGGAGTACTGCTCTCCTCTTAACACCTTGGCCCAGAGGTGGACCCTGGATCCCCCTTGGCACCCGCAGCATGGTTAGATCAAGGCTAGAGCCTTTAAACAGGACTTTACTAAAAGCCCAGAAATAGCAAATGTGAAAAGCAGTTGTCATGTGTAACTAATCGTACTTCCCAGAGAGCTGCTCCCCAGGAATGGACTCTTTGAGGTGCTTCTACCCTACCACAGGGGTGGGGCCCTGGCAGAGCTACCACATCTGAGCACCTGCCTGGAGCCCGGGGTCTGCACAAGCCCCTGCCTGGTTCAGTGCTGCAGGAGCTTCCTTGTCCCGAGGCTGCCTCTTCCTCCTCCTCTCACTGGCCTCCCAGGCTCCGTTTCTAGCTCAGACCCCTGAATGGTTAATCTGAAGGAGATCCAGCGTCTGCGATAAGCCACTCAGGGCCTGGGGGAGGAGTGGGAGCAGGGTTTGCCCAAGACTTAGGGACATGCCTTCTTGTCTCTGGTCACTGCTTGTGCCCCAGCTCCCTGCCCTGTGGAGCGAGCAGACCGATCCCCCTTACCAAGGAGACCGGCCAGGGTAGGGCCTGCCCAGTTCCCTCTCCTCCTGCCGTCCAGAATGGCACCGTCCAGACCTCACTTCCGGGACCGCCCTCTCCCCTGGGTGTGGATTGAATTATCTTCCAGACTTCTCCGCCCTTGGATGTCACTCTCTTGTCAGTGCAATGGGCGAATGGAGAACTGGCCACAACAGGATGTGAGAGAGTCCCTTCGCCTGGGGCCCGGCAGGGTCCAGGGGTACAGCTGGTGCTACCCCAGAGCTGACCCCAGACCCTTCCCTCTACCTTCTTCTGATCTCTGGGCCAGAGGGAGGACTGCTGAGGCCAAGTTTGTTGTGCTGTTTCCACAGTGCACTACGGGATGGCATCCTTTCCGCAGCCCCCCCCCCCCCCGCCCCCCCCGGGGGCTCCATCCTGCTTTCTCCATGTCCTCTCCAGTGTCCTACACTGGTCCTGCTCCTCCTTTTGGTGCCCATAGTCAGAAGTGGTGGTCACTCCCAACAGGAGAGCCAAGATAGGGGGCAGGTATCACCGTGCCAGGACAGGATGAGGGGCCCGGCCATGCCAGTGACTCATGGGTCCGTTCAGGCCCCACCGTTGTGGGGGAGCCATGCTTGAGTCAAGAGACCGGGTTCTGGTTCTGACTTGGCTGTTATCTCTGCTCTCTTTTTTATCTTATTATTCATTATTATTTTTAATGTTTTAGAGAGAGACAGACTGCAAGCGGGGGAGGGGCAGAGAGCGAGGGAGACACAGAATCCGAAGCAGGCTCCAGGCTCTGAGCTGTCAGCACCGAGCCCGACGCGGGGCTCCAACCCACAAACCGTGAGATCGTGGCCCGAGCCGAAGTCAGATGCTTAAACGGACTGAACCACCCAGTGGCCCCTATTATCTCTGCTCTCTTGAGCAACTGGTTGCCCCCGGTGGGTCTCAGTTTTTGTACCTGGAAAACACAGAGCTAGTTGTGAGAAGTGGCCAATGAGATGATGACCACGACACCAGTTTGGAAAGTAGACAGAGCGGGGCCAGCTGTGTTAATAACCCAGCTGCTCCAGAGGGAAAATCTACTGGAAGTCACAGTTCTTCAGTCCCCGAGACCTCAGGGCTACTGCTGCTCCTGTGCCGAACAGGGCAAGGGACAGTTAGCTTCCTTCTCTGGGGTCACCCCAGATTAAGTCAAAATAGCCTCCAGCGTGCGTATTTGTGGAGCCTGGGGGTCCAGAAGACTCAGCCCAGGAATTGGTTCCCGGCCCATGGTGGCTGCCAGCCTTCCTGCTCCCCTCCCCAGGTCATTGCCTCTGACCCACGAGATCAGCCGCAGGAATTTTCCTCTGGCGGGTGGGTGGGGTGTGAGTGGACAGCTTTCCAGGCGGAAAGCGGAGGGTGGGAGTGAGGCCCGGGAGGCCGACCACTGCTCCCGTGTCGGAGCGTGCGCCCTGCTGATGGCGGGGCGTGGCGTCCTGATGGAATCATTTCAGAGATCATCACCAACATCAGTGAATGTTTGCTGAGTGCTCAGTTCTCTTCTTTAGAAACAGGCCCTACCCACCCCCTGGGCTGCCCTGAGGAAAGGACTGGAGCCAGCATCCTGTCCAGGAGTGACATTTCAGGTCAGACCAGGAGGGGCCCTCCCCAAGCCCACCCCTGGGTAATAACAGCGCTGTCTAATGGTATAAACACAGTCGGCTTTCCATAGGCCCCTATAGACCATTTATCTCTTCAGGCTCGCCGGACAGGCTCGTTATCACCACTGTGCAGAGGAGGAAACAGGCCAAGAGGCAAAGGGACTTGCTTCAGGCCATGAAGGTAATTAGTGGCTTGAGCTGGGGCTGCATGCCAGACGTGTGTCTTTCCATTCTCCCACCTGCCCAACCCCCCACCCCTCCCCTCTGGCAACCATCGATTTGTTCTCTGTATTCGTAACTCTGATTCCACTTTTTGCTTCTTCATCTTTTCTTAGGTTCCACTTAACGAGTGAAATCATACGGTATTTGTCTTTCTTAGTCTGACTGATTTCACTTGGCATTATACCCCTTTAGGTCCATCCACGTTGTCACAAATGGCATGATTGGATCCTTTTCATGGCTGTGTAATATTCCGGGGTGTGTGTGTGTGTGTGTGTGTGTGTGTGTGTGTGTATACACCACATTTTCCGTATCCATTTGTCTGTTGATGGCCACGGTCTGCCCCCTTTACTCAACTTCAATGCCTTGGAATGACTCCCGCTCTGGAGATGGGCATTTGGGAACCCTCTGCCCTCTCCTGACACACATCTCAGCTTCGCAGAAGGCTTGCTTTAATTAGGCCAGGGATCCTCTGAGCTCTGGGATGCTCTGTGGCCAACACCTTAAAGGGGAGTCATCCTCACCGGGGGAGGGGGTTTATAATGAGGGATCCCTGGGACTCCAGAAAGGAGACTGAAGCGAAGAGAGAGCTATAGCAGGGGCGGAGGGCCTGTGTGGGGCCCCAAGGGCTCTGTACTTGCAGAATCAGAGTCCAGGATAGAATCTCATAGCTCAGCTGAGCTAAGAGCCATTAGACTCTTAGGGATCCTTCAGACAGGACTCTTGGAGATGCCGATCAGGTTTTTGCTCACATGCTTCCCCGGAGGGGGAGATGGGTATCTCTAAAGGCCTCCACGCAGTCAGTCTTATGATGTCCCTAAATGCCTCTCACTGGGGCCTAATTCTCCTCACGGATCCACACATGGCTATCTAGTCTCTCTGCCAAGGGTGCTGAACTTCAGCACTCGGTGTCACCACTTACTCACAGCTGGACCCCTTTGTGCTTCAGTTTCCTCACCTGTGACATAGAAACAATAACAGTCCCTCCCTCCCGAAACCGTGAGGATCAAATAAGAGAATTGTCTGCCCAGCATGAACCACGGTGGCTGCCCCATAATAAGTGCTCAGTAAATGACAGATGTTTTCACCAGGACGTGGTTCTTTCTGGCATAACCAGAGACGTATCCACCCCTCTGTTCACCGCTCTGTGATCTAGTTCAGCCCAGAACTGAGCGCATTACCCAGGCTTGGCCCTCCCCTTCCCCTTGACTCAACACCTTCCTTGTTCTAGACATTATACTTCTGTGAATGCGACCCACGTTAGCGCTCCTTTTACTGGCCCTTCTGCCTCTTGAGACCACAGATGTGGTCTGAAACCATCAGGTCTTTCCATGTGAGCACCTACAGTGCTCCTCGCCCTCAACCGCCATCTTATATTAGAGTCTTTGGCTTGTTACTTCAAAGTCCAAACCGTCCATGCATTCAGGTGACATTTCTTATTGGTAGTTGGGTCTGTCCTGGAGTTTAGAGGCACTGGTTCTTGCCATGAACGTGGAAATGACAGGAGACCAGAGATGAGGATTGGGAGCATCGGAAAGAAGGGTCTGGGAAGGGCTTCTCCGTGGGCCATGGATCATGAGTTTTGCTGCGGCACTTGGGGCCCTCAGCCTAACTCTTCCAGAAGCTTGACTGCCACTTGCCTTGTTCAGTGGGTGAACCCCTCCCTTGGCCTCTCTGGGCCCAGTTTCTCCAGAGATGGACATTGCTAACCGACAGCCCTGTGGAGGCCTATGGAGAGGGGCTGGGGAGGTCAGGCGTGTGAGAGTATTGGCTCATGCTGCAGGTGGAGGTTGCCATTAGGCTCATTCTTTTTATTATTATTATTATTATTATTTTTTTTTTGAAGGAGAGAGAGAGACAGAGCATGAGCAGGGGAGGAGCAGAGAGAGAGGGAGACACAGAATTGGAAACAGGCTCCAGGCTCTAAGCTGTCAGCACAGAGCCCGACACGGGGTTCAAGCTCACAAACTGTGAGATCATGACCTGAGCCGAAGTCAGACACTTAACCGACTGAGCCACCCAGGCGCCCTTCATTAGGCTCATTCTTACGGGATCATTAACATAATGACAGTTAATGAGCAGTGTGGGGTGCCCCTTAACCCCACTGGGGGCCTACTGATTGATGGGGGTGTTTCCTCCCCCATCTCTTCTCCCTGTGGGCTGCCCCTTCAGCTAGGGAGGCATGGTCCCTTGGAGGTCTCATTCTGTTGCCTCCCTCCACCTGCCCTTTTTACCCTGGCTCGGTTCCCCTCTGGGAGAGAGGGCCCCAGAAGAAGTGTGGCCGGGACATGGTGTGGGGGCAAGGAGAAGGGTACTTGGGGACTGTGACTCTCGGGGGAAAGGAATGAAATGCAGTGCACCCGGAATTTGGCCTGGGTGCTGGGGAGAGTTGGGCAGCCAAATCTGGGAAGGGCTTAGAAGGAAACGGGAGCCTGGATGGAGGAGCGGAGGGCATTGGGCATAGGGCTGGGTAGGGGTGGGAAAGAGTTTCCAGGTGTTCTCTGAGGCTCTTTGCCTCTCTAGCCTAATACGATGGTTCTGGCCTCCTTCCTATTGAGCTCCATTCCCCCTGGGACTAAGGGGTCTGAGGAATGTATCAATGTATTGATATATCAGGGTTGGGGGTGGGGAGGGGGGTCACAATGCACAATCACATAAGTCTAGTGGTCTTGATTTCTCAACAAAACACTGGCCACAGTGGGTCCAAGATTCGGAATCTGGGTTGTGTGGGCTGAGTCCTGACAAAGCCCTGACTCTCCAAATCTTGCAGTGGGAGAAGTGAAGCTCATGCAAACAGGAGTATGTGGGATGTGTGCCTCTGCCATTTGATAGCTGCGTGAGCTTGGGCAGATCACTCTCCCTCTCTGAACCTGTGTCCTCATCTATTAAGGGAAATTAATAACACTTACAGTGTTGTGTGTTAGGTGGGAAAACGCACATAAATCCCTCAATGGGTGCTTGGCATAGAGCCAAGCTTAGCTCTGTTATGGGTGTCACAGCAATAGCCAGTGATGGAGGAAAGCTTGCTGAAGAAGGCAGACCATGAAGAATGAGGAGGATTTAGGGGAAGTTCAGCCAGACCCTTACCAGACCTCCTCAGAACCTGGAAAAGGGGATGGTCAGTCAAAAAAGCAATAGAAGTAGTTTTGGGGAGTATCAAAGGCTTCTGGATCCTTCCTCTCCCCCCATCATGAAGTGCATGAGGAATCCCTGGGGCTTTGGGTCCCCCTTCCTGCTCCAGGTCTTGGTTTCCCCGTGTAGTGGTCCTGGGAAGCCAAGACTCCAGCTGTCAAAGTGTTGGGGAAAGGTGTCCACACCCGCTGAAGGAGGTCCTTACCGAGGTTTCCTGTCCCCAGTTCCCTGTCCTGGGTCCCAACCCCCGCCTTGCCCAGATGGTCCACACAAGGAGCCCCGACTAGAGGGAAAGCCCTAGCAGGCTGTGCACTGTCACTCACAGACCGGCCTCTCCAGAAGCTGAATTAGATTGACCGGGATCTGGGCAGGGACCACAGTCCCAGCTCCAGACATGGAACTTCCTGGATCCATTATCAGTGTTTGGTTTGGAACTTTTGGAACGGTCTCCAGTTCTCATTCCTTATTCTCTGATTAGATTCCCTGGCCTTTCGGGGCACCTGGGTGACTCAGTCGGTTGAGCGTTCCACTTTGGCTCAGGTCATGATTTTGTGGTTCCGTGAGTTCGAGCCCCACATGGGGCTCTGTGCTGACAGCATGGATCCTGTTTCGGATCCTCAGTCTCCTCTCTCTGCCATTCCCATGCGTGCATGCTCTCTCTGTCTCTCTCAAAAATAAACATTTAAAAATTAAAAAAAAAAAAAAAAAAAGATTCCCTCGCTTTTGATATGCCCAAGCCTGTGACATACGACTCCCCCATTCCCTGCCACCTAATCCCCAAACCCAAGCACTCTCCTCTCACTCACGCAAGGAGACCCATGTGTGGCTAAGTCTAGCAGGGTCCAAACAACCCCTCCTTGAAGCCTGTCTTACCTGCTCAGCTCCCCACTGCTCCCTCCCCGCAGGGTCTCAGGAGGACAGGGGCACAGGAGCATGGGTTCCTAAACCCCTCTGGACGGGCCTGGAAGCTTAAAGATGGAGACCAGTCAAGAACCAGAGGGAGACTCTGGAAGTTCCCAGCCCCACTGCCAAGATGGGCCACTCTCTCTGGGGGGAGAAACCGAGGCCGTGCACACCCACAGGGTGACCGCACGAACAGGGCAGTTGGGACTGGCCCGATGTCAAACGTCTGTGTTCAAGTCAGGCCACTTGTCCTCATTTCTGCCTTGGGGAATACAGTCACATATAGGACCTTTCCTGGATCTCAGCTGGGCTGAGAGGTGGTCTTGGGCTGCCCGGCTGTTGTTCAGCAAGAGCTGAGGGGGGATGGCCCCAGTGGGGAGGGGGGGCGGGCAGGGAGGGAGGGGCGGAAGAGGAAAGGGCAGGATGGTATGGAGGAAGAGAGGAAGTGGGGGGAAGGAAGGGAGGCGTGGGGTGGGGGTGGTGAATGGCCAGGAGGAGGATAACAGGGAGCTCTTCCTTCCTGCCCTGTTCGGAGGGAGGTGGGTCTGTGCACATGGAAACGCAGCTGCCTCTGTGGGAAGCAGGGGCTCGCGTGCAGCCCGAGGCTGGATGTGAGCACCTCCGCGCAAGCGCATGCCTCCCCGGGAGGTATGTTTGTGCGTGTGCACCCGGACAGTGTGAGTGTGGGTCCTTTCAGCATTTTGCCTCACGAGCCAGGATGCACAAGCACGCGCGCGCACACACACACACACACACGCATAAAGCCCCACATAGCTGCACTATGCTACAGAACTGACTGGTCAGTTGCATTCCAAAAAGAACCCTCATCAGGATCTACCCGTCTGACTTCACCACCCACTAATGAATGGGATGGGCAGCATTTTTTTAAGTCATCTCCATCCCCAACGTGGGGCTTGACCTCATGACCCTAAGATACAGAGTCCCACGCTCTGTGACTGAGCCAGTCAGGGGCTCCTGGACAGTGGTTCGAAAGGCCTTTGGCATGAGGGGGTCTGCACACAACGTGAGCCAGGTTTAGGAGATCTTCTACGATTGCACTTGTGACATGTAGGGAAGAGGGAAGCTGAAGCCAGAGTGGGAGGCTCTGAAGTTATCTTTCAGCTGAAGTTAGCTCCTTGCTCTTCCCCAGGCGTCCCACACAAGGGCACCTGCAGCCTCAGTGCTGCCTCGTACGAGCACAGTCTCACACTAGGCTCCTAAGCTCACCAAGGCTGCTGGATCCAAGGGTCTCACACTCAGCTAATCTGCAGCCTTTTCAAGGTCTCTTCTATTCCCCTGCCCCCCCACCCCTGCCCCAGTAACCCTAAATAGACCTTGACTTAGCCCACATTGCCCCCCATTCACATGCCCCAGTCAGAGGGGCAGGACAGAGCGCCTTTCCTCAGGGATCCCAGTCTGAGGGGGGAGACACAGCCCTGCCCTCGGGGAGCCCTAATCCGTGTGGAGACACAGCCCTGCCTCAGGGAACCTAGAGTCTGAGAGGGGAGACACAGGCCTGCCCTCAGGGAGCCCCAGTCTCACAGCAAAAGCTTAGCCCCTACTTTTGAAAGCTTTCCTAGCCAGAGACAGGAGACTCCCACTGGAAAGCCCAGAACACCTGCAAAGCCATGTCCAGACAGAAGGTACATAAAGCAGTCTCCTTGGGCGCTGAATCCTCAAATCCCGGGAACTAGTCCCAGGAGCAGGTACTACCCTCACTCCCACAAGCGATCCCTCAGCCTTTTCTTAACCCTGAGACGTGGGAGATTTGGCACTTACTGCTTGCGGGGTGTCTCCATTCCATTGGCCCAGGGAAAGGGGGTGAAACCAAAGCAAGAGGCATGGTGGTCTTCGTCAGGTTCCTGCACCTCCAAATGTGCTGGGCTGTGCCCCTCTTCTCTCCTAGCCCTCACCCTGCTCCTAATGAGCAAACACGCATCGAGCATCCTCTTTGACTCCACCACGGGACACCCAGGAAGGAGGAGACACCACCCTGCTCTCCCAAAACCTGTGATGAGAGGTGCCTGCATGGCTCAGTCGGTTAAGCGTTTGACTTCGGCTCAGGTCATGATCTCACGTTTCGTGGGTTCAAGCCCCATGTCGGGCTCGGTGCTGACAGCTCAGAGCCTGGAGCCTGCTTCGGATTCTGTGTCTCCCCCTCTCTCTACTCCTCCTTCCTTCATGCTCTGCCTCTCTCTCTCTCTCTCTCTTAAAAATCAATAAAAATTAGAAAATATTTTTCAAAACCTTGTGATGAATCACTTATGTGTGAAATGACGGCTGAGTGTGCAACACTGTGTGTGTGCACGTGCGCTTACGTGGCCTCAATGACGTCTACATCAGTGTTTTTCAAATTGCAGTTCACAACCCATTTGAAATCAAATTTGATTGGAACCAGTGCTTTATGCGGAAATGAAAGAGAAAAATTAGGGTGCGCACATATACTATGGATTGGAATTTTGTAGGGGACAGTGAGGCTTTTGTGTTAATTATGTATCATATGGATGCATGTATAAGATTATGGTGTAAAACATAGTTCTTTTTTTTAAAGATTTTATTTTTTTAAGCCTTATTTATTTAAGTAATTTCTACACCCAACATGGGGCTCAAACTCATGACCCCGAGCTCAAGAGTCACCTGCTCCACCAACTGAGCCAGGCAGATACTCCATCTACTAGGGATTTTTTAAACTGTCCACTTGTGAAGCTCTTTTTATCCTCATATAAATTTAAAAGTTTGTCATTTAAAAACAAGAAAAAAAAAACAAGTCAAGGAATTAAAATTTTTATCGGAGGGATGTTTCCCCCAGTCAGTTCTAATTATTTTTCGCATTTTAGATGTGTTGGTTACACAGTTTCATTTTAGATAGATGTTCTTGGTTATTTATTTTGTTTCCGTGTTTTCTATGGCATTTTAAAACTGCTGATGGACTTGTGTTATTTACAAGCTAAAAACCTAGCAGCATAGAGCTGTCTGCCAGAGCCTTTTAACACTAAGTTTACAGTTGTTAGAGTTGTGGTGTCTTTGTCACAAAGGCCATCATATACGAAAGACCCAAGGCTAATAACACCCTCAATGGGGAAAAACTGAGAGCTTTCCCCCTAAGATCAGGAACACGACAGGGATGTCCACTCTCACCACTGTTGTTCAACATAGTGTTGGAAGTCCTAGCCTCAGCAATCAGACAACACAATGAAATAAAAGGCATCCAAATCAGCCAGGAGGAAGTCAAACTTTCACTCTTTGTGGACAATATGATACTCTATGTGGAAAACTCAAAAGACTCCACCAAAAAACTGCTAGAACTGATATGTGAATTCAGCAAAGCCGCGGGATACAAAATCAATATATAGAAATCGGTTGCATTTCTATATACCAATAATGAAGCAGCAGAAAGAGAAATCAAGGAATAGATCCCATTTACAGTTGTACCAAAACCCATAAAATACCTAAGAATAAACCTAACCAAAGAGGTAAAAAAAATCCATACACTGAAAACTATAGAAAGCGTATGAAAGAAATTGAAGACACAAAAAAATTGAAAAACGTTCCATGCCCGTGGATTGGAGGAACAAATATTGTTAAAATGTCTATATTACACAAAACAGTCTACACATTCAATGCAATCCCTATCAAAATAACACCCGCGTTCTTCACAGAGCTAGAACAAATAATCCTAAAATTTGTATGGAACCAGAAAAGACCCCGAATAGCTACAGCAATCTTGAAAAAGAAAACCAAAGCAGGAGGCATCACAATCCCGGACTTCAAGCTGTATTACAAAGCTGTAATCATCAAGACAGTATGGTACTGGCACAAGAACAGACACTCAGATCAATGGAACAGAATAGAGAACCCAGAAATGGACACGCAAACGTATGGCCAACTAATCTTTGACAAAGCAGGAAAGATTGTCCAATGGGAAAAAAGAGTCTCTTCAGCAAATGGTGTTGGGAAAACTGGACAGCGACATGCAGAAGAATGAACCTGGACCACTTTCTTACACCATACACAACAATAAACTCAAAATGGATGAAAGACCTAACTGTAAGGCAGGAAGCCATCAAAATCCTTGAGGAGAAAACAGGCAACAACCTCTTTGACCTCGGCCACAGCAACGTCTTATTTGACATATCTCCAGAGGCAAGGGAAACAAAAGCAAAAATGAACTATTGGGACCTCATCAAAATAAAAACTTTCTGCACAGCGAAGGAAACAATCAGCAAAACTAAAAGACAACCGATGGAATGGGAGAAGATATTTGCAAACGATATATCAGATAAAGGGTAGTATCCAAAACCCCAAATAATCTAGTGAAGAAATGGGCAAAAGACTTGAATAGACAGACACTTTTCCAAAGAAGACACCCAGATGGCCAACGGACACATAAAAAAATGCTCCACATCACTCATCATCAGGGAAATACAAACCAAAACCACAATGAGATACCACCTCCCACCAGTCAGAATGGCTCAAATTAACAACTCAGATAATGGCAGATGTTGGCGAGGGTACAGAGAAAGAGGAACCCTTTTGCACTGTTGGTGGGAATGGAGACTGGAAAACAGTACGGAGGTTCCTCAAAAAATTAAAAATAGAACTACCCTATGACCCAGCAATTGCACTACAAGGTATTTATCCGAGGGACACAGGTGTGCTGTTTCGAAGGGGCACATGCACCCCAATGTTTATAGCAGCGCTATCAACAATAGCCAAAGTATGGGAAGAGCCCAAAGGTCCATCAATGGATGAATGGATAAAGAAGATGTGGTGTATATACAACGGGTCATAAATTTGGGTTAAAAATATTTTTAAATGTTTATTTTTGAGAGAGAGACAGAGACAGAGCACAAGCAGGGGAGGGGCAGAGAGAGAGGGAGACACAGAATCCAAAGCAGGCTCCAGGCTCTGAGCTGTCAGCACAGAGCCTGGCATGGGGCTTGAACCCACAACTTGCAAGATCATGACCAGAGTTGAAGTCGGATGCTTAACCAGTTGAGCCACCCAGGCGCCCCATGAATTTGTGTGTATTTTTTAAAGTTTACTTTGAGAAAGAGGGAGAGAGAGTGCATGCACACGTGCTTACACAGGGGACGGGCAGAGAGAGCAAGAGAATCCCAAGCAGGCTCTGCACTGTCAGTTCAGAACCTGAGGCAGGGCTTGAACTCAGGAACCATGAGATCATGACCTGAGCAGAAAACCAAGAGTCGGATGCACAATCGACTGAGCCACCCAGGTGCCCTGCCCCTTTTTGTATTTTTATTTATTTATTTATTTATTTGTAAGTTTATTTATTTTGAGAGAGAGCACAAGTGGGGGAGGGACAGAGAGGGAGGAAGAGGGAGAATCCCAAGCAGGCTCTCTGCAGTCAGTGTGCAGAGCCCAGCTCGGGCCTGGAACTCACAAATGGTGAGATCATGACTTGAGCCTAAATCAAGAGTCTGACACTTAAACAACTGAGCCACCCAGGTGCACCCTCCACCCCTTTTTCTCACTACAAGACTGGAAAAAAGTGCTAAGTCATTTGGCACCCCCTTACAAATATTTTTCATGGTCATATTCATTAAATGTTACTACATGTCTGAATTTTTGAAAAAAATGTATTTTATCATACTAGAATGGCATTATTATAAAGAGTTTGAAAATCTGACATGGTCAATTTAGAAAAGGGACTGAAATCTGAATAAGGTCATCACATTTAAAAGACACACACACACACACACACACACACACACAGTGCCTGGGTGGCTCAGGTCATGATCTCACTGTTCATGAGTTTGAGGCCCCAAGTTGGGCTCTTTGCACTGTGTTGAGCCTGCTGGGGACTCTCCCTGTCTCCTCTGCCTCTCCCCTGCTTGTTCTCTCTCTGTCTCTTTCTCTCAAAAAAAAAGAAAAAAAAAAAAAAAAGAGAGAGATCGAGACACACACACACACACACACACACACACACATATATATATTTGATTGACGAGGGAGGTGTGACTTTCATTGTATATATAGGTCTTATAATTCATAAACATATCCTGTATCTCAGAATAAAAATATTTGCTATAGGGCCACCTGGGTGACTCAGTTGGTTAAACATCCGACTTCTGCTCAGGTCATGATCTCAAGGTTCATGGGTTTGAGGCCCGTGTCAAGTTCCGTGCAGACGGCTTGGAGCCCGGAGCCTGCTTCGGATTCTGTGTCTCCCTCCCTCTCTTCTCCTCCCTGCTCCCACTCTGTCTCTCTCTCTCTCTCTCAAAAATAAATAAACATTAAAATTTAAAAAATAGATACATTTGTTATATAGTTGGAGTCATGCATGGTAAGGAGTGTGCTTCAATTGTTACAAACAATAATGCATCACAAAAGACCGTGCTGATCTTGTGTAACTAGTATTATGAATGAATTTGGCTGGTATTTAGTGTTGTGCAGCCCACATGTTTACATACTCAGTGCCCTAATTTCCCCTGAGGGAATCGTCTTTTGAGTGGCCCTTAGTTTTAGGGTTACTTTATCACAGAGCTCCTTGGTTTTTGACTCCTGCACTTAATTTTTTTAATACCATGATGATGATGGCACATTTTTCTCTATCGCTTCTAGCTAAGGGCGTTCATTCCACCAGTAACTAAGGTCACGTGTTAGTCAATGTCCACAGCACCAGCCTTCTATAAATACTCAATTCTTCCTGTCATTTAGCACAGTGCTGCTAGCGTCTGTCTTCATGCTGGCATTGAGATCATAAGCCCCCTTTTCTCCAATAGTGCAGGCTTTGAAAACTTCTATTAAGTGATTGATGCAATTTGATATTTTCCCATCATCTAGGTTTCGGCAAAATTCGATCATGACATCGTCTTTTCTAAATTCATCTCCGTTAAAACTTGCCCTAAGCTATCACACACGGCTTTTGCCACCGTTAGCCATGGTGCGTGTTTGTACGTTTAATTTACTTTCACAGTAAACTTCTGTGTAGTGAAAAAAATACGTATGTTACAGTCAGTCCATAGCTGTGCAAGAAGACGCGCTCCATATTGTCCCTGATGGCATCTCTATTTCTCTGGTACCGGGGACAGTGTTGTCGCAGGGAACCTGCCTTGTCCCCATCAGGTGGGAACTCCCTGAGCAGGGACAGCCTCCCTCCTTCATTTTGGGGGTTTTCCAAGGGCAGGCGTTCGGTCTCCTTTCTTCTCTCCTTTCTCTTTCTCCTCTTCCTTCTGTTTGAGACGTGACTTTATGAAACGTGAATCAAAGCTCAATACGCATCCAGAAAGGTGTACATATCGTGAGTATACAGCTCCCTGACTTCAACAGACCTTGGAACTGGAACTCAGGTCAAGAAAGAGAACATTCTGGGCACTCCCCAAAGTCCCTTTTCCTCTTTAGCCCCTGCCTCCAGCCCCTGCCCCATTAAAAAGGGCGATTTGGACTCAGCTGACGGTTATAGGGGGCTTGCCCATCCCCCCCCACCAGCACTCTCACAGTTGTGACCTTTTTGGATTACTGTAGCAACCCTGTGGGGATGATATTATCCCCATTTTACGGTCAGGGAAATTCAGGCTCAGAAAGGGTGAGTGATGGTGGGGGTCAAAGGGTCAACAAGTGGTGGAGATTGGTCTTCTAGAGATAATTGCATGTCACATGTCACCATCACACTCCGTAACTTGTGCAAAGAGAGGTGAGGAAGAGTTAGCGGTAGGGTCCACATGTCATCAGAAATACACGTGCATGGACATCTCTGAGATTTGCCCAGAAACATCCCATACCTCCTCTGGGGACTTTGCCTGTCTACACTCTTCAGAATGCTTCCCGAGGGAGCCTCCAGGTTGCCTTGGGCCCTGCTGCTGGCCACAGATGGCTGGTCCAGGAGTGGGTCAGGAATTCAAGGCATTCATCAGGGAACTCTGGTTTCGTTCTTTCTCTGGAAGCGTGAAAGTCAGCTGTCTGTGGTCAGTAATGTGGAGAAAGCCAGCACGTAGTGAGAGGGGGCGGTGGGGGACAGAAGCAAGGCAGGGATGAGAAGAAGCCAAAAGGTCCTAGTGGTGTCTGGATTCCATCTGACCCCGAAGCTCTGCCCCATCCTTCCCCTTCCTGCAGCTGGGGTGCAGTGTGAAATGCCCAGCCCCCCTCCAATGCCCCCCGCCCTTTCCACCTAAGCCAGACAGACAAGCTGTGGTCTGGGAGCAAAGGTATGTTAATCAATAGACCAGAGGAAAAAACCATCAGTCTATTTCTCCACTTGTATACACGGAGCTCAATTCTAGTTGTTTGAGACACAGATGGATGAAATGGACTCCTGTGTAGAATGGGGATAAGGTAACCTATCTTAAGGGATTGTCATGAGGGTGGCCCAATCATCCAAATATAAAATGCCCAGCCCAGCACACCTTCAGTGAGGGGATATTTTGGCAGGTAAGGAAGTGTCCAGTTTAAAACCTTGAACCCAGCTCTTGCTTACAGTAGAACTCTAAATAATAAATGGGAAGGAGTAAATGGATACAGAAAAGCCCCACCAGGCAAACACCATCAGGATGGATAGTTACAGGCAAGAATCGGTAACATGTGAAACTAGCGGGCTGAATACCGATGACAAACAGTATTACATAGTCTCAAAGTATCTCCCGGAAGATACTCACTAATTATCAAGGGAAAGGTAGTGACTGTACAGTAGAGAAATCTGGTAGACCTCGCCTGAAACAAGTTATTAAGGTCAAATCCCCAGTATGAGCCACGTCCACAGCATGTAGGTCTCATATCATGCACCGACAAGGGGGTATCTCCTCAGTGCTTGCTGCCCCAAAATGCATGCCCTCAATCGCCTCATGAGAAAACATCAGAATAGCCTCCACTGAGGGCCATTCCACAAAATGGTTGATCAGCGCTCTTGACATGTGGCAAGGTCACAAAAGACAAAAACTGAGGAACTCTCACAGACTGAAGGAGACTAAGACATGGAAACAGAACACAGAGTGGGGACCTAGATCGAATCCTGAATCAGAAAACGGGCCTTAGTGGGAATGTTGGTGAAATTAGCATAATGTTCACAGGTTGGTTTTCAGGGTAAATTTCCTGGATTTGATCACTGCAATATGGCATGATGTCAGATGGTAACATCAGGGGATTCTGCATAAAAGGAATATGGGAGCACTCTGTACTACGTTTGCCACTTTTCTCTAGGTAGAAAATTACATCAAAATAAATTTTTTTCACAATGCATAAATTCTTGGGGTGCCTGGGTGGCTCAGTCGGTTAAGCGTCCGACTTCGGCTCAGATCATGATCTCACAGTCCGTGGGTTCGAGCCCCGCGTCGGGCTCTGTGCTGACAGCTCAGAGCCTGGAGCCTGCTTCAGATTCTGTGTCTCCCTCTCTCTCTGCCCCTCCCCTGCTCATACTCTCTCTCTGTCTCAAAAATAAATAAAAACATTACAATGCATAAATTCTTGAACTTGAAAAAAAATTGGACCGGTATGTCCCCAGTAGATTTTATTTGTTTTTTTGTTTTGTCCCCAGTAGTTTTGATTAAACTCCCGACATAAGAATAAAACAGATTTAAAAAAGAAAGAATAAAATAGATACAAAATTTAAGGAAAAACCAATATAGCAGCTGAAGCTGTAAGTAAACTTCATTAGACAGGCTGCCAAAGCCTTTAAAAAATTTGTTTTTAATGTTTATTTATTTTTGAGAGAGACAGACAGCGTGAGTAGGGGAGGGGCAGAGAGAGGGAGACACAGAATCTGAAGCAGGCTCCAGGCTCCAAGCTGTCAGCACAGAGCCTGACGCGGGGCTCAAACTCAGGGACCGTGAGATCATGACCTGAGTAGAAGTCGGACGCTTAACAGACTGAGCCACCCAGGATGCCAAAGTCTTATAGAGCACCTGTGCCCAGGGCTGCAGTGAGGTCATTTAGCTATGTGGGCTTATTTCAGGGGATCGAATACAGAGAGAGACTGAGATCCCTGGCCCAATCTTCCACCAGTTGCAAGAGACTCCTGAACCACTACGTCTTAAAAGGTACCTTTTAGGGGCACCTGGGTGGCTCAGTCGGTTGAGCATCCAGCTTTGGCTCAGGTCACGATCTCATGGTTCGTGAGTTTGAACCCCATGTTGCATTGGGCTTGCTGCTTTCAGCATGGAGCTGGCTTTGGATCCTCTGTCCGTCTCTCTCTCTCTGCCCCTTCTAGACTTGTGCTGTCTCTCAAAAAAAAAAAAAAAATACCCTTTAGCTTCTGCTTAAATGACTCTGATAATGAGCTCACTACTCTCTTCTTCTGGATAATTATTTGATTCTGAGCCCAAGTGCTATTGATAGTGATGAGAAATTGGAATGAGCCCAAATTAATGGGGCTAAGTAATCCCAGCAATGAGGACGGTAGCACACTCAATGCATACAGCCATCGAAAGTGATAAGAACGTGCTTTTCTCACTGCACGGAAATGTGTACG
The DNA here is from genome assembly GCF_024362965.1 of Panthera pardus. NCBI lineage: Eukaryota > Metazoa > Chordata > Mammalia > Carnivora > Felidae > Panthera > Panthera pardus. The sequence continues at coordinate 140,140,978 of NW_026526732.1, forward strand.
CAGGAATCTTCGTGACAAGAGCAGAACAGAAGCAGTGTTCCACACTGATTACAGCTGTGTTAAACCTAAGTGTGTACATTCACAGCGAGAGGCCAACTTGGAACAGTGCAAAGAGTTGTAGTTTCAAGATGACTTGATTTTTAAAAAGTAGTATTGTATAGGACGCTAAGTGAAACTTAGTGTCAGATTTGAGGGGAACCCCCCCCCCCACCCTCCATTAAAGGGCTTGGGGATTCTCATTTCAAGATCGATTGAGAATGGCTGAATGGGGCGCTAGACTGGGAAGGATCCTAGAGCCTTGGCTCAGCACTACGGGAAAGAGTGATACGTTTGATTAATGATGTCTGCCGGGGAGGAAGGATTAGCATGCGAGTGTGCACCCCGGGTCCTTGCCATTTGTTCCTGAGACACTCCCAGCAACCAGGGTCACTTCTGTAGACATTCTGAAAAATGAGCTCTTGAAGGAAGCGTGTTCAGGGAGAGACCTCGTCTGTAGTTACAGGTGGTAGGATAGGGGGTGAGTCACTGGGATAGAAGATGGTAGGCAATAAATACCATACGGGAAGGAAAGGCAAGGTCCTCCATAACAGGGGCCAGGTTGAGTGTAGGTGGGCACAGTGGGGAAGGCTTTGTGGCGTTTGTACTGGCTCTTGAAGGAGGAGGAGGTTTTGCAGGTGCAGATGCTTAGGAAGACATCCCAGATAGACTGCACGGCATGGATAAAGGCATGGAGGTTGGCAAATAACATCCTTGGGAGAAAGCCAGGTGGTCTCTTTGGCTGGAGAATAGAGCATGTGTAGGTTAGTGGTGGAAGATGAGCACGAAAATGGGGGGAAAGCGCCAGACTCAGCGTGACCTCAAGGCCAGGGTGATGAGATTGGGTTTTATTCAGTTAGCCACAAAGGGCCTTTGATGAGTTTTGAGGCAGGTGGTGCTCAGAAGGAGATGAGACCAGAGGGTGCTGAGAAAGTGCCTCTGTCCTGGGAGACAATTGATCTGAGAGGATGGCAGGTCCTGGATTTTGACAAGATCCCTTTGGAGCGTGTGCGTGTGTGTGAGGGGGGAATCACAGTGTTGGGATAATGGGGTGGGGGAGATAAACCACGTCCCATCAAGGACAACCCCTTGGATTCCAGCTACTGTTCAGCATTGCCTGAGCTCTGGACCAGGCATAGGGAGGTACAAGTGGCAGTCTCTGTCCTCTGGAAGCTTCCAGTCTAGGGGGAGAGGCAAACATATCCCAGGAAACAACTGGGACTGATCTGAGACAGTGTGAGATCCAGCACCAAGGGGAGAGCGTCAGCTGGATGTGCAGCATTTAGGGGCAGAAGAGAAACGCGGGTGGAGCCACCAGGGCCAGGGGGCTTCTGTCCTGGGTAGAAAGAGGGGCCCTCCAATGCACATCCCTGGATGACTTCTAAGGAGTTCTCAGACTGTGGATCCCTGGCTCTGGAGGACAGAACTTGAAGGATGAACAGAATTTGGACACATAGAAGGGAGAGCTTTCCACATATGGGAGGCTGGGTCTTCGGGGTTGAGACAGACACAGATGAGGACTTGGAATGTCTGAGGAGACTGGCTGAGCTGTCAAAGATCAGGTTGGGTAGGTAGGGGGTGCAGACCCCCCAGGGCCTGGCAACCAAGAAGGGAGGCCTGGCTTGAAGCAGTGGGCCAGGGATGCTCAAAGGGATGTGGTGTGGCTGGGGTTGGGGGGAAGGTTAGCCTGGCAGGTGTCAGATTCCTGGGGTCCTACCAGATAAGGAAATGGTCCCTGGCGGCCCCATGCTGGGGAGTCTGGCAGGCCTCACAAAACTTAGGGGATCCCATGGGTTCTGGTGTATTCATAGGTTTTGTCAAGATTCCAATGAACCTTTCTTTGGCCTGCTCTTCCAAATCTTTGAGTCCCCTGCTCTGGGGAAAACACTTCTTCATTCCCTTGTCTTCCTTCCATCTCGGACTCCTGGGGACCCTGGGGACTGCAGGGACACAATCAGGCAGGTGCATCCCATTCTGGGCCAGGCCTGGGAAGACCTCTAGTGCCCTCTTCCCCTCCCCCATCGTAGGACTAGGGGAGGCTCTGGGGCTCTGGCTGGACGATGGATGCTGGTGGCCAAGGAGAAAACCCCCCACCGGCTGGGTTATGTCAGTGTCTGCAGGCCCGGTTGTGGCCTTTGGCGTGGGGCTTGAGGGCCTGACAAATGTGTTTGGGGCCCTGAGTGTGTGCTACAAGGGGGCAGGGAGCGTTTTGACACGGGGATATTTTTCTACTCACCCCAAAGTGGGCGCTCTCTTGTGCCAGGCTGGTGCACACTGGGCCAGCTCCGGATCATCTCAGGCAATGAGAAACTTGTAGCCAGGAAGCAGGGAGGGCCAGCAGACGAGGGAGAGAGGCCTGGGTTGACTAGACTCAGGGGCAGAAAAGCAGCACATGACAGCCCTGGGGGACACAGGCATTTCAGGAGCGCTAAAGACAAGGGAAGTCTAATGGGGCCGGAGAAGAGAGACAATGAACAGAGGCAAGTTCTGGCTGTCCCCTCCTCCTCTGCCTCTGCCCCAGGCCTCCCTTTGTTGCAAATCAGTACAAGTGGAACAGCCAGGGGCCAGTGTAATTTACATCAGGGGTGTGTCCCCAGCACCTGCTGAACCATGATGACAATCTCTCCATTTGACCCCCTTTTGCTGCAAATAGCTCTGACCTCAGCCACTGGCATCTCAGCCCCAGCACCTGCTTTAGAGCTAAGGATATTGCCGTCATCGCCACCATCAACACCGCCCTCACTACCACATGGTCATTACCATCATCCCAGGTACCGGCCCCATCATCCCCCAGTCAACCAAATTGCATCCCACGAGGTCTTGGGGCGTGCTGGAAACCAGGACTTGGCCAGACTTCTGAGTGCATCGTGTCCAGACCAGGGATTCTCAACAATTTTGCCCCTTAGGTGGACACTGGGCCATGCCCTGAGGCATTTTTGCTTGTCACAACTAGGGTCCTGCTGGTGACATCCCGTGCATAGAGGTCAGGAATACTGCTAGACATCTACAGTGCACAGGACAGCCCCCCCGCCCGCCCCTAAAAATTATATGTTCCAAAATGGCAATAGTGGTGAGGATGTGAAAACTTGTCTATGGAGGCCCTACGGCCCTCAGTCTACCTGACTCTGGCCCTCACCCCAAAATGCGCACATCATGCCACTGTTCCTGGACAAGAAGAAATCCTCACCAGCCCATCTTATGGCAACTCTTATGCACACTTGTTTGGCGTCCTCTGCTTGTATTAAAAAGTGAAGAAGAAGAAAGTGCTTTGTGGCCACCCTCCAAAAGGAAAACGCACAGAAACCACAGACACCCGGAGCACAGGGTACACTCGGCATTGAGGTCACACTTTTGCCTAGGGCCAGGAGGCAGGGACTGGGCTCGATCCCGGGGGGTATAAAGGCAGAAGGAGTGCTCAGGGCCTTCCCTCCACTGCAACAGTCAACTTGGAGTGGCTCTCCCTCTGTGGCCAGCTGGGAACAAGAACCATGAAGTGGATGGTGGTGGCCTTGGCCAGCCTCCAGCTCTTGGAGGCCGCAGTGGTCAAGTGAGTCTGGGGCCTGGCTGCCGGAGCAGGTGTGGGTTGGGGCATCCGAGGCAGAAGGGGCTACAACCTTTGCCCTCAGGAAACGTCTACAACTGAACCAAAGGAGAGTTTGTCCACTAGATGCCCAGCAAGCCTTTACAACAGACAGACACTGAGCATTCACGGTCAAGAAAGATAGGCTTCTTTACTGGTGTTACACCACTCAGAGAACGGGGCGCTAATGCTGAATGCAGGGTAGGGGGCTGAGAGTCGTGGGTTCTTCTGATGGGTCAGGGATCGGGTCAACTTCAGGACTGATTGACTTGTCTTTCCGGCCCTGGTCTGTCCGGTTTCATCAACTGTGACTGGGTGGTCATTCCCTTCCCTGGTCTGGATCTGCAAAACATCTCAGCAATTTGTGTGAGTGATGCTATCTCTGGTAACAAAAGCAGAGGCTGCACACCTTGTGATTGCGCGGGCTAATTCATTTCTTGTTCTCTTGCGCTTTGTTTTCATTGTCTTGAGCATCCTGGGGTTTTCCCCTGTAATCTTTAACTTGGGGCCACATGCCTTTCTGCAGACTTAATTCTGTTGGTGGTTGCAGAAGCGCTTTCCCCTCTGATGAGAAAAGAAGGACCCGGCACAGGGTAGTAAGGGTGACTGCTGTCCAAACAGACCCCGGATGGCAGGATTGCTTTCCTCCTGCAGAAAGGAACGATTATTTCTGGATAGGCAGACATTTGCTAAAAATTCCCTTAAGGCCCAAAATTTATAGCGCAGATGGCACAATCATTGAAGCAGAAACAGCGGTAAGGTGATGTCTACGTGCCAGGTAAGGTGTCAGAAGAAAGGGAGCAGGAGGCGTGGCGTCCAGGACCTCCAGAGCGCTCCCGGCCTGCACACTGCTTGCTATGTGACCCTTAAAGACTGATGCCTCCAGCTCCTCTGAGAAATCTGTTTGCAATATGCAAATTCTGTCGAGATGGTGAGCCAAGCAATCGTCAGTTTTCACAGCTCAATGTGAATGGCTGTAGCTAAGAATTTCGGAAGAATGAGGGGTCCTGACGGAATGGGGATTCAGATGGGGAAAGAAAAGAAAGAAGCAGCACTTCTGGAGTCTGGAACGAGCCTGGGTGGACCCACAGAGGCCCCTTATGTAATGACAGCAAGCTGGTCTTGGAGGAGGACAGCCAAGGGGGATGGGGCCAGAAGCCCAGAACTCAGAAGTTCCAACTCCAGAGCTGATCTGGGCCCCAGACCACCCAGACCAACTTCCGCATTGCCTGGTGTCTGGAGAAGAGCAGTGATGAGCCCCAGGCTAGGGGATTAGCAGTGTGGGCAGACCTGGGACCCTGTCTTCTGAGTCCCAGTCTAGTGCTGTCCCCTCTGCCCATGCTCTGTCACATCAGCTGGGGTCAGGTGCCTGAGGACCACCATAGCAGAGGATCTGGGGGGAGCTCTGCCATCTCTGAAATCTTTCTTATAAATGCACATATCCTGGGCTGCCTGGCTGGCGTACTCAGTAGAGCACGCAACTCTTGATCTCGGGGTCCTGAATTCAAGCCCTGCGTTGCACGTAGAGCTTACATAAAAGACAAAGCGTATATCCTGCCAAGGGTAATGGCCGAAGTCCCCTCCCCTTTCTGGGAAGGAATTTATGGGATACCTGAGAACAGAGGGCCAGGGAAGGATGAGGAGCCTTGAGATGAGATGTGGGCAGGCATGGGTGGAGGTATTTGTTTTCTGAATCTTGGAGCAAGTCCTGAGAAGATTTTTGAAAGAAGAGAGGGAGAGGCAAAGAGGGAGGCAGAGGGAGAAAGAGACAGAGACAGAGACAGAGAGAAAGGGCCAGAGCTGGAGCCAGAGCAGATGGGCACACGGGACAGAGGAGCAGGGAGTCTGGGGCATGTGGCTGGAGATGGAGAGGCGGGTGGGTGGGGGGGAGAAGGGACTGGGACCATCAGAGGTGCTGTAGGAATGAGGGAGGCCCCGTCCTGACCCCAGTCCCTCTGCAGAGTCCCCCTGAGCAAACGAGAGTCCATTTGGGAGACCATGAAGGAGAAGGGCTTACTGGGGGAGTTCCTGAGGAACCCCAAGCACGACCCTGTGCAGAAGTACCACTTTGGCAACCTCGATGCCGTCTACGAGCCCCTGGCCTTCCTGGATGTGAGTCCTGACGCCCTCCCTGGGGCTCCATCTCTCTACCGGCAAAGTCTGAGGCCAGGCCCTGGGGGTGTGCTGCACCATCTACTTTGCACCCTCCCATCAAGCCCCTGGGGCCTGTCAGACTGGCCTGAAGGGCTCTGCGTTCTGGGCAAGTACGGGAGCTAGGCTCGGGCCTCTCCCTCTGGTGTGGGTTATAGGGCAGGGGCTCTGTCCATGGAGGTCTGGCTGGGCCTGAGGGTCCCTGGATCCCTCCAGAGCTAAGAGCCTGCCCCATGGCCCCCCCAGAGTCTCTACCTTGGTGAGATCAGCATTGGGACTCCTCCGCAGAACTTCCTTGTCCTTTTTGATACTGGTTCCTCCAGCCTGTGGGTGCCCTCTGTTCACTGCCAGAGCCAGGCCTGTGGTAAGTGCTGGGCTTGCAAGGACAGGTGGCCGGTAAGGGACTGTGAGGCCGGGGCACTTCAATCCTGAGAGTCAGGGACTTGGCCAGGATCAAGGGGCATGTGCAAGACAGAGAGGAGAAGAGGCCGGCCGTGGAGCTGGGTGATTACTTTGCCTTCCCTCTCACCCACACGTGTTCCTTCACCTGCTCCAGCCTGACCCTTCTGGTCGGTCCGGCCCACTTCTCTCTGCTCCATTCTGTTCACTGAAGACAAGGCCATTCCCTCCCAGCAGCATCTACAACATTCTTTCTCTTCCACTCTCTCCACTCTTCACGAAGTTCTCATTGAGAGTCTCCCTAGACACATGGGACAACAGTATAGGATATGGTCCCTGTATTGTAGTTGTATTTCTTTTTTTTTTTTTTAATGTTTTTATTTATTTATTTTGAGAGAGAGAGAGAGAGAGAGAGAGAGAGAGAGAGAGAGAGAGATCATGCATTCAGGGGAGGGGCAGAGAGAGAGGGAGGGAGAGGATCCTAAGCAGGCTCCACACTGTCAGTGCAGAGCCCGACCCCTGGGCTTGATAGCACAAACCGTGAGCTCATGACCTGAGCGAAAATCAAGAGCCGGACGCTCAACCAACTGAGCCACCCAGGCACCCCCTTGCAGTTGTATTTCAAGACAGGCCAGGTTCCCCTCCTTAAGGCTGCCCTGGTCCCTGCCAGAGCTTTGGGGTTTGGGTCCTGACACCTTTTCTCCCAAGAATGCCTCGTCGGCCTTGTTCCTAATCTCTCAGCTTCCTGGTATGACCAGTTTCTTGATGGGGCGAGGGTGGGGGGAGTGCGGGCATGCCCTGGGGTTCACCTGCTCCTAGAGCTGATGGGGGTGGGGTGGGGATATAAAGGGAACCAGGGAGGTGGAGAGGGATTCTATGCATCCTGCCCCGGAGGGTCACGGTCAAAGGGCACCCCAAGGGTCTGTAAATCAGAGGGGGCTTTGAGGCCAATGCTGGGAACCCCCTTGGCTGGCCACCCCTTGACTCCGTGGCCAGGGATGCTGAGGCCCCAGGATGTGAGCACAGGCTGGGACATAGGTGGGCCTCCCTCCCCCTGCCAGCCTGCCTCCCCAAACCCTCCCTCCCACTGCAGCCGGTCACTCCCACTTCAACTCCAACGCGTCCTCTACTTACTCCAGCAATGGGCAGATCTTCTCCGTGCGATACGGCAGTGGCGGCCTCCGCGGCATCTACGGCTATGACACTCTAAGGGTGAGCCACGTGGCAGGCTGCTCCCTGCCCCGGGACGTGGGGACTGTCCCTGGGGCTCTGAGCCGGGTTGGAACCTCACAGACCTCACCGTCTCATGGGAGGTCAGACGGAGATGCTGGAAAATATGGGAAAACTCCTAGTGCTTTACTGAGTACAGGCCAGGAAATCAGTACCCCCCAGGGCTCCTTCGTGCAGTCACCCGGCCCTCCCTGACTGCATCATGTGCCAGGCACCCAGGACACCTGGTCCTCTCCTTAAGAGGCTTAAAGCTGGGGGAAGATGAAGGGCGGGGGCGGGGGGGGGGGGGCGGCAGGGCTCAGTGAGGCCTGAGAGTGAAAGTGGTTCTTGTGAGACCTGTCAAGAAGACAAGGGGCAAAGGCGATAGAGGGATGCTCAAGGGAGCCTCTGCGGGGGGAAGGTTTGGGGGAGGTGGGTAGAGTTACACTTATCACCTCTCATCCCCCGCGCCCCCTCCAGGTCCAGAGCATCCAGGTTCCCAACCAACAGTTTGGCCTCAGTGAGCTTGAGCCAAGTCCCTATTTCTTCCATGCAAAGTTTGATGGCATCATGGGCCTGGCCTTCCCTTCCCTGGCAGAGGGTAGGACCACCACCTCCCTGCAGGGCATGCTGCGGGCAGGCGTCCTCTCCAGCCCAGTCTTCAGCTTCTACCTGGGCAGGTAAGAAACTGCTTGCGTGTCCTTAGTTCCCAGGCAACTCCCTCCGTTTTCCCCCAGACCCTGCAGAAGGGTGAGGCTCAATGCTTTGGGGTTTGGAGGGCTCCCATCAGGGAATGGCTCCAGCTACTCCCATGTCTAGCATTTTCTTCCTGGGCTTATTAACATTGATTTTTGAGAGACAGAGCGAGACAGAGCACGAGTGGGGGAGTGGTAGAGAGAGAGTGGGGATGCAGAATCCGAAGGAGGCTCCAGGCTTCGAGCTGTCCGCACAGAGCCAGATGCGGGGCTCGAACTCACAGACCGCGAGATCATGACCTGAGCCGAAGTCGGCCGCCTAACTGACTGAGCCACCCAGGCGCCCCTTCTTCCTGGGCTTCTGAACTGTCCCTCACTCCACACCCTTTCCCCCATCCCTGCGTCTGTCCCCAGCCCACTCTGACTTTTCTTTGCATCTCTAGTCCAGGTCAGAATCTTTCCCTCTTCTGGGTGAACTTAGCTTTGAGTGTGGCTGCTGATTCTCGATACATCTTGGATTTACCTGCTGCCCAGAGCCTCCATTAGCTCATTGCCTTCTGAGCCAATATTTTCTACCTGGACACTTCTTTTGTATAATAATCAATGGCCTCATCTCCTTTGATCTATTGTTCTAGCCACGTCCTGGAGCCTTCTGGTCTACCTTCATCATTTGCCCCTGACAAGTTGTTTTCCTCACAACACACAAGCGATGGCCCAGGAGCCAGAGGGTGGGGGCAGGGGTGAGTGGCCTGGAATGGACTTTCCTTCTTTTCCTCTCCAGAGCTAGTCAGCCACCTTCTGGAGATAGTCAGCATCTGCTATCTGGGGTTTAATCGCTTGACTCTGACTTTCAACATTACTCTGTTTCTAATGTTGCGGACTTTAACTCTCTACCTCTGATTACAATTAGCTTTGAGTTTAGCCCTTAGGAACTCTGTCCAATTCCACACTCAGGTTCAACCACCAGGGGAGGCTGAAACACACACGAAAAATCCTCCCTTCCTCTCTGCCGAGGACCCACCTCCCTCCGGTCCCAGTAGAAAAATGACAAGTGGGACTCAGTGTCAGGCTCCCACTGACATATGACACCAAGCAGCAAGAAGCGGAAGGGACAGGAGAAGGGCATGTGGGGTGGGGGGTAGGGGGGTGCACAGGGAACCTATACAACCAGTGGCTTTCCCTGAAGCAGGGCCTTGTGGGGCAGCGGTATCTGGAACCCGAGGCATGGGAATGCTGAGGGGCTCAGCTTGGAGCTACAGTCAAAAAGGGGGACAAAAATCCCTTCCCTCAGGCTTCCACGGTGTGAGGGGTAGACACAGCGTGGGGAGTCCCATTGTGACGGGCAGACACAGCCCTGCCTTCGGGGAGTCTGATGGGGGAGACAGAGCCAATCTCAGGGAGCCCCAGTCTGAGGGAAGAGACACAGCCATGCTGTCAGGGAGCCCTAATCTGAGGGGGAGACACAGACCCGCCTCGGGGACCCCCCCCCCCACCCAGCCTGCAGCCAGGGCAGGACCTCTATTTCCCTCTGAGAGTGATTACTCAGTAGGAAATCTTTTCCATAGTCATTCCCTGACTCACTCTTCTCTTTGCCTTCTGCAGACAGATGAACCCTCAGAAAGGAGCAGTTCTCATATTCGGGGGGATCGACCACAGCCTGCACAGGGGTCCGATCTACTGGGCCCCCGTCACCCAGGAGCGCTACTGGCAGATTGGCTTTGAGGAGTGAGTCTATGGTGGGGTCCCAGGCACGTGGGCAGGCTTTGAGGCGTTTCATGTCACACACACACACACACACACACACACACACACACACACACAGATGGACACACACAGATGGACACACACAGGAAGGTACTGCTGGCAGGTGGGGATAGAGGACCTCTGAGGCCTGTCCCCACAAAGCTACAGCTGTCCTCTGCTGGAGATTGAAGGTCCAGCTCAGCCTGGAAAAACGGGGTGGGATGGGGACGACATACAGGGTAGGTCTTAGAATTCCAAACATAGACCCTGTGGTCCAACACTATGTGCTTAGAGATTAGAAACTGGGATGTATGTGGGGGGATCAATGTGCTCAACGTACTCACAAAGAATCAGTGACCCCGGCTTTCAGTGTTTCTAGAACCTTCCTTGGAACTGGTAAGAAAGACATTCCATGACCCCTTAGGTGGCTTTGGGTAGAGTCTGGTATGGTGTAAGTCAGGGGGATGGCTCGATTGACCTCTGCAGAGTCCTACTTTTCTGAGGCGCACCTTGATTCTACGGCTGTAGCTGTCTGTCCCTCAGTGGTGGGGAAAGCCCACTTCCCAGCTGCCCTGAGCTGGGGGTGCTGAGGGGGTTCGTCTCCTCACCTTCAGGTTCCTCATTGGTGGCCATGCCACCGGCTGGTGCTCCCAGGGCTGCGAAGCCATTGTGGACACAGGCACATCTCTGCTCACGGTTCCCCAGCAGTACCTGAGTTACCTTCTGCAGGCTACAGGGGCCCAGGCGGACCAGTATGGACAGGTGCGTCTGGTGGAGACATCCCCCTTCTTTTAGAGAGACCCTCCAGGAGGCATTTATGATCTTCCTCCGGCACAGGAATAGCCCGGCTCTTGGCCTCCATGCTTCTGGCTGCCCCGAAGCACTGGAGATGGGGGGCTCTGGGATGCCTGGGGCTGTGGGCCCAGAGGCGGATTCAGCGGGGGCTGGCACCTTGTCCTGAGGGGACACGAGGAGGTTACTACTCAGCAAAATTTCCTTGGAGCTTCAGCTCCTCAAAGGAAACTGGTTCAACACTTGCCAGGCTTGGGAGTAAGAGCAAGAGAGCTGGACTGTGGGGCCGAGTGGGGGAGGGGGGCCGGGGTGGCTGAGGTGGGGCTGGCAGGTCCTCTGATGTGGACGATGAGACCCTTGGGCCTGTTCCTCTCTGCAGTTTATGGTGGACTGTAACAACGTCCAGAGCCTGCCCACCTTGACCTTCCTCATCAATCGTGTGCAGTTCTCCCTGCCATATTCCTCATACCTCTTCAGAGTAAGTCTTCAGGGATGTGACTGGGTGTGAGGAGGGGCTGGGAGCTGGAAGCGCTGGGTCTCCTCACCACGTGCCATTTCCCAGCTCCTGGCAATGCTGCCTCACGTTGTCCACCCACCGATTCCAAACCCCTTCTCGGGCACGAGGCTGTGACACAGAAGAGTGTCATCTGTTATTTATTATTATTATTAATCAGTGTGGAGGGGCACTGGGTTGTTTGTGGCGCACTAGCTAGGGTCAGCCCTGTTTGCCTACGCTGTCCCACCGGAGTGTCACAGCATTGAAGGAGGGAGGTGCTAATTTCTATTTTACAAGTGAAAACTTGGAGGTTCAGAGAGGGTAAGACACTGACACAAAGCTCCACAGCCAGTCAGCATGAAGCTAGGTTTGGAAGCCAAGTTGGGCTGGCTTCAAGGCTTTGCCAACCAGGCTGACCTACTCCAAATGGGGAGCAAAAGAGAGGCGGAGGGGAACCTGGGGAGAGGAGACTATAGATGGTTACCGCAGTGTGCATTTACCCATTCCAGACCTCTCTCCCACCGCCCCAGCTCTGGGGGCTCAGTTGGCCTGTGAGCCCTCAAGGGCAGAACGTCTGGCTCACTCATTTCTGCGTTTGTGCTCCCGGCCTGGGGCTCAGGGCTGAGCAGGGCTCTGTCCATGCATGAGTGAATGTGTGCTACCCTTCTGTGCAGGGAAATGACATTTGTGCCATTAGAGTCCAGGCCACCTACCTGCCCTCTAGCAGTGGCCAGCCCCTGTGGATCCTCGGGGACGTCTTCCTCAGGTCCTACTATTCCATCTTCGACATTGGCAACAAGAGGGTGGGCTTTGCTGTTGCCGCCTAGACCGAGTGCCTGGACGCCTGGGCTCCCTTCTTCTTCTAGATCCCCTACCCCGAGCTTCTCTGTGTGCTTCTTCTCTGGACTCAGCCTTCTTTTTTTTAGATTTTGGGTTTTCTCTCATAATAAATAGTTCTTTTCCATGTTGGCCAGCGTGTTGTTTTTAGAGGGCAGTTGTGGCCTGTAAGGCAGCTCCTATCACAAGAATGGGGGGGGCGGTGAAGAGTGGGAGTCAGGGGTAGATTTGCCTCTACTGGACCGTGTTCTCCCTGAGTGGCTAGGAGGTTTGTGGTGGCCGGGGGTGGGAGGGGGGAGGAGGGTTACTGAGATTCTAAGAGGGATGGGGCATGAAGTAGGGCTCGGGGAATGGTCCCTCTACCCCTCAGAGCTTGGAGTCTCTTCACAGCTTGTCTCTGGAGAGAGAAGACAGTGGTAGTGACATTGAAGCAGGGCATTCCTTTGTGATGGGTCAAGGGGCCCTACCCCAACCACCCAAAATGCTCTGCTGACTTAATTGACCGAATGACCACCAGAATCACCCCAGGCAAGTTTTCTAGCACTGTGACTGGGGTTTCCAATGCATCCCACACCTAGGCCTTTGGCTCCTCACCTGTGATCAGGTTTGCACTGGGAGTTTCTGAGAGATGCTGGATGCCTGTGTGCACTCGTGGCAATCATGGGTCCTTCCGGGAGGAAGGTGATGTTACCAGAACCTGTTTCCAAGAGGGCCTCAGAAGGTCTGGGTTGAGTGAAACTGATCATATTTACACCTAGACCCTTACGCGCCGGGGTCTATTTGAAGAAGGGCTGGCCCTTAATTGTGGACAAGAGCAATAGCTACTTGGAATCACCGGGAAATCAAGCCCATTTGTTGTAACGAAGTGAACAAGGGAAGATGTTTTCTTCCTCTAGATTTCATTCCTGTTCTCCTTAGGAGCCACCCGTCAAAGACCCACAGATCTGGGGCTACGTGGTACTGGGCAGAGGAGGAAGTGGGGAAAGCAGAGAAGGGTAGCTCAGAGCTATGTAACTTCCAACAGGGGAATGACATGAAGTAGATCTGCAAAATGTTTCCCTGTAGCATGGTGGTGGGGGTCACCAGCCAGGGAAGACTGATGAGGCTTGAGGAGGGGTATAATTGGAAAACTCACAATGGGAGGGAGGGAGGCTCCTTGGACATATTTTTCCATGCTGTCCTTGATCAGCCTGACCCCAGCCTTGTCCCTTATGTTCAGGTGCAGGGGTGAAAGCACGAGATGCAAGTCTGGCATTCCACTCCCAAACATGAGGGAAACTGAGGTTTGCCATGCAGTAGTTTCTATAGCAACAGCACACTATCTGGGACCCTATATCCTTCCTAGACTCCAGGCAAGACACCTCCTGCAGGCCTCTCCTTGGGGTCAGAGAGGCCACAGGGTGTACATAGGGAGCTGGAGTGCGTGGCATCACTGACTGAGAAGAGAAAAAAACTTGCAAAAGGGGCAGAAACGAAGTGCGACATAAGTTCCAAGTTAAATGCCAAGTCCCCGTACCCAGGCCAGGGCCCGCAGAGTGGGACTACAAATCCCGGCGTGCCTGGCAGAACCGACGGGAGGGACTACATTTCCCCGCGGGCGCCGCGGTAGGCCCTCGAGGGGCGGAGCGGGGCGGGGCGGGACCGCGGGGGGCGTGTGCTGCCCTCTGCCGGGCGCGGCGGGAAGTGGGTGCGGATTGACAGTGGGAGCCCTGGCGCCGGGCGCGGGGCTCGGTGACAGCGGAGGCGGCGGCCGCGGGCTGGACATAGGGAGCGGCGGCGGCGCCGACGGCAGCGTGAAAGGGCGGGCAGGGCGGGCCTTCCCGGTGGCGCGGAGCCGGAGGAGTCCGGGAGGGGGCGGCAGGCGCAGCTCGCGGGCCGGACACCTGAACTTGGGACAAGTTGCCGGAGCCGCGGGGGACAGGCGGCGGACGGATTGACCTTCAGAGATAGGTGAGAGGGACCGAGGGCCAAAGGGTGAGCGGAAGGCTGGGAACCCCGGACCCAGGCTCCCCCGCCCTGATTCTGTGGGTCCGGGAGACAGGTGGGTGGATGGGGGTGCCGGCTGAAGAGGGGACAGGGAGTGTGTGCGCTGCGCCGCCACCCGCCCCGCTGTCCGTCTAGCCCGAGACGTTGGGCACATGGCCGGAGCGGCGCTGCCCGCCGAGCCCAGGAACTCCTCCGGCCCCTCACTGCAGGCCCGGGCCGGGGGCGGCTTCTCTGCGACCTTATGTAACCAGGCGGGAGGGGCCGGGGCGGGCATGGGCCTTCCCGGCTCCGGAGCTGGGAGTCGAAGGGGCGGGAGGCGTGGGAGTGAACTTGCAACAAGTTTGAGGGACGTGTGGGCCTTGCGCCTACTCCTTCTCCACCGGAGGCGGTTGGGGCGGGTGGTACGGGGGACGGCGCCGGAGGCCCGGGAGGTGTGCGGGGGCCGAGTCTGGCCCGGCCAGGCCCAACCTGGATGGTCCGGGGGAGTGGGAGGGCCTGGGCGGCGCCACGCCCCCGGGCTGGAGGGGGGCGGGTGGAAGTACCATCCTCCCCACCCCCCTTCCCGTCCCTTCTCCCTCGGTGTCTTGAAGAAGCCGCCGCTGCCCGCGTCCCCTGGTATCCCTGAGCTCTGTCTTTTTCTCCTCCTTGCATTATTCCCCGACCTGTGGGAGCCCCAAGCCCAGAGCTCGCCCTCCGCGCGCCCCTCTTTTTACTTTCCCGGGAGCTCCCGGCCATCTGCCCGTCCCCGAGTACCCCCCACCTTCTAGGTCCCGAATCCCGGAAAACACGCCCCCTTCCCCTTATTCCCTTAGTTCGCACCGCCCAACCCCATGCTGCCCCGCCCCCTAAGTCCGCGCTCAGTCTTCTCCCCACCTCCCCGAACCCGGGTCAGCTACGCCGGCGCCGCGCGTGCACTTCCCTCCTTGAAGGGAGAGGGTTGATGTCAGCTCCGTTCCCGCCCCTTGGCCCCTTCTCGGCCAGGGGTTCTGGCTTCACGCACGGCTGCCCCGAGCTGCTCCGGTTTGCGCGAGCAGGTTCGCGCCGCAGCCGCCTGGCGTGCCCCAGCCCCGCGCACAGGGGGGAAGAAGGGAGGGCGCCCGGGGCGGGGCTCGTCTGCACGCGCGTCCGCACTGCCCGGAGGTCCCCTCCCCGCTCTCTGGCGGCCGCTCACCGCGGAGCCCTTCCCATCACAGTCCACTCCAGCCGGGAGTCTCTCGCCGGTCTGTTCTGGGGACTGTTCGGCGCGAATGGTTTCGGACTGGCGTTGAATGCGGTGCTTTCTTTGGCTTTGCGTCCGCTGGAGAAGTGTTAACTGCCGCCCAGACCCCACCCTGAGTGAGGGGTCTTAGTTGAGCAGGGAAGGGGCAAGGCCGATGCAGGCCCTTAGTGATACTTCTCCGATGTGGGCTCGGGCCCCTGCACCCTCCCGGTCCAAGATTCCACTGGCCCAAGACCTGGCAATTCTTGGGGTGGGGGGAGGAGGTAGCTCTGGTTTCCTCTTGGGCGGCCAGATGCGGTTGGCTCAGATCAGAACGTAGTTCTTGGCTCCTTAGCCTGTTCGCGCTGAGGCTTTCTCCGTGCCCAGCCTGGTGGACAGCCTCTAGGCCCTGCCCTCAGGCAGATCACAGTCTGGGGGAGAGATGCCAGCGATAAAGGCCAGTCTTAGACACAGTGGAGGGGAGAGTCCTGCGTGGTAGTCTGCTGGTATGCTGGTGCCATGCCTCAGTTTACCCAGTCATGGGTAAAAGCAATTTACTTGGCCACCTTCTTTCTGCCTGCCCCCCCCCCCCCCGCCCCCGGCTGCTGGGGTGGAAGAACTGGGAACCAGAAAGTGTAAATGAAGTGCCGTTTGGGTGACTCTGTGCTTGCTTCTCTGGAAGGGGGCCAACGTTACTTACAGTTTACAAGGCCTGTTACAGCTACAGTGCTAGTTTGCCCTCTGCGAGGTGCAGACAAATCAGAATCCTATTCCAGCTCCCACGGAAGTGGTGCAGGGCATGGGGCAGGGGACATCCCCTCAGGTGAACACTACATTCATGGAAAACTAGCCGGGCTTCCGATGGCAGGGTGACTCACAGTCACAGTCACAGGGGGTGGGCTAGGGCAGGCAGGAGCCCATCCAGGGGCCTGGGATGCTGGGATACCCAATGCCCACCTCCATTGCCATTGAGGCCCCCTTTCAGCCTCCCACCCTTCAGGCCTGGCTGTCCTTTGAGGGTCTGGCTTCTGGCCCTGATTCCTCTTGGAGCTTTGTTTATGGCTGTAATTGTATCATTAGCTGGAGTTTATAGAGTTACTTAGCACCTGCCCCCACAGGGAGTGGCTCAGCCACCCCCTGGCTTCTGTCTCTTCCTTTTCAAAGTCAACTTGGTTTCTGCTGGCAGCAGGCAGCAGGGGGGTTCCCCAACCGCAGCTGGCATGAAAGCCAGGTTGGGCCTTTGTCCTAGGGATGGAGGGCAGTCAGCACTTGGGGCCCAGCTTGGGGCTGCCCTGGAGATGACCGTGGAAATTGGGTTGACCTCCTCTGCTCCAGAGGGAGGGAGTTCGGGATTTCTAGTGCTGCCAGAAGTGTCCACGTCCCAGGATGCAGCAAGTGCATATGCATGTAAGGTGTATATCCTCATCTGAAAAAAGAGAGAGACAAACACATGCTCCTTCTGGGCTCTTGTGAGGATTCAGGGTGGAGCAGTGCCTGGTACATGGTGAGTCCATAGGGTTGCTGTGTGTTCCATTGTGGGTGAGTGAGATTGATATGAGTTTTGTGTGTGTGGTTATGAGATTCTAGGTATCTAGATACATGTGTACAGATGAATTGTGTACGTGTGTGTCTATGAGAATATCACACGATATTATATTAGAATATTCATCTCGTCTCTATGCTCTAATAGAACAATATCCTAATAAAGTTATAAACAATAGTTGCCAACATTTATATTGTGTGTTTGCTCTTTGGAACGAAGTAGGGATGATTGTTTTCATTACATAGATTCAGAGAAGTTAAGCAAGTTGCCTGAAGTCACACAGCTTCAGAGTGGTAGAGATTCTAACCTGGGCCCAAGTGACTCCAAAATCCATGTTCTCAATCTCTAAAGAAGACCACTTCAGGGTTTCTTAGGCGTTCTGTCCGAAAAGGTGGGCAGAGGGTGGTCTGGCAACCTTCTCTTCCCCAACAGGGTGTCCTGCTCTGAGCAGGGGTGGGAGCTTGCTGAGGCCTCTGCCCCAGGACTGCACCTGTCTCCCGGCAGTGCTGCTGAGCTGCTGACACAGGTGACCAGAGTTCTGTGCCGAGAGCTCTCCCGACCCGCCCGGGGAGAGGAGTTCAGACCAGGCTTCCTGGGTCTCCTTGGTAACCTCACACATTAACTTACAGCAAAGCCCTCACTAGGCACGTGTTTACTCAGATGTGGGGACAAGTCTGTAGCGGCTATGGAGGGAGAATGAGCCGCAGCCAAAGTCGTGAGCATACTGGTGTCCTCTCACTGACAGGCTATGTGGCTGGGGCAGGTCCCTGCTCCTCTCAGCCTCAGTTTCCACATCTGTGTACCTAGATCATCTGTGGGGTGCCCTCCAATGTGAACCCTCTACCTATCTTTGGCAAAGGCACCTGGACAGGAGAGGCTTCCAAAAGGGAGGGACGTGTCGTGTGTGTGTGTGTGTGTGTGTGTGTGTGTGTGTGTGTGTGTATGGTGGGGGGTGGGGTAGGGGGTACTGCTGAAGTCCACTCAGTAGAGTTGTAGCTATAGGCTGGCCCTGGTGGTGTGACCAGCCAGTTTTTCTTGGGACATAGTCACAGCCAGCATGTACTGAGCACTAGCTAAGTGCCACCTAGCCAGGAGATTGTTAAGAGCATGAGCTCTGGGGCTAGGCTGTTTGGCTTGGAATCCCACCTCTGCCACTTACCAGCTGTGTGGCCCTGGGCGAGCTGCTTAACCCTGCTGTGCCTCTGTTTGCACACCCAGACTAACAGTGCTATAGTGAGGGCTAAGTATTCTGCTGCACGCTGCATGTACAGGACCTCGAATGGTGTCATGCTCAAAAAAGTGTTATCATAATGGACTCTTACGGCTCATTTATTTCTTTATTTCTCATTTCCAAGTGAGGAAATGGAGGCATAGAGAGCTCCAGTGAAGAAAAAAAAAAAAGACCTATGGGTTTGCAAACAGGATTCTGCCGCACATCTGACATCCTCAAATGAAATGCCTTACGGGGGGCGCTTTGCGGCTTCCCTGGCTGCAACCCCCACTGTTCCCTGTTGACCACACCTGGTCTCTACATTTGACAAGGTAGCAGAGGGAACTTGGCAATGCTTGCAGCATCTCTGGCACCCCTGCCCCGCCCTGCCCTGGCCGTGGCCCTGGGGATTCCTTGGGTAGCATCTGGCTTGCCCACTTACTCCCCATTCCTGACCCATGGCTTTCCCCTGCACTTCTGCCACCTGCCCCTCCTCCCCTCTGCACCAGATGTACAGATCCCCTTGGCTGCAGTGTGACCGAAGGCAGCCATAATATCCCAGCAACAGGGCAGGATCTGGGACTTGTTGTGCCCACAGGAAGTGCTTCGCTGTGGGGCGATGGGGCAGGGGGTGACAGCAGAGGGTAGCTGAGAGGGGCAGAAGCAAGAGGCAGAGTCATCACCAGTTTTCTTTCCTGGACATTAAGTGGGGGCATGAGGAGGAGGGGAGAAGGGACGTCTGACCATGCCTGCCCCCCTCCAGCTTCCTTGGGGGCAAGCCTCCTTGTTGGCTTTTATCCCAATAGCAGAGACCCTAAAGTAAAATGTGATGCCATGGGGATTAATCCCTAATTCCAGCAGACTTGCCAGAAATCCATAGTCCATATTTCCTCATCCCAGCCCTTGTTCATGCTGGTCCCTTCTCCTGATACACGCTCCTCTGTGCCCCTCCCCCTGTCCAAATCCTTGGTCCATCATATATATATATATATATATATATATATATATATATATATATATATTAGTGCATGTGACTCTTGAAGGAGGAGCCTTGGCATCAATATGTTAAAAATTCCCCAAATGGGGGTATCTGAGTGGTTCAGTTGGTTGAATGCCTGACTCTTGATTTCAGCTCAGGTCATGATCTCATGGTTTGTGCAGAGCCTGCTTGGGATTCTCTCTCTCCTCTCTCTCTGCCCTCTCTGTTCATGTGATCTCCCTTTCTCTCTCAAAATAAATAAATAAAGTTTTAAAAAATTCCCCAAATGATTCTGATGCCCTTTCTCCAAGGCTGTGGCTCTCAAATTTGGGCATCAGAATCGCCTGGAGCAGTTGTTAAGACACAGATCGCTAGGCTTTACCACCAGGGTTCCTGACTGAGTAGGTCTGGAATCAGTAGGTCTGCAAATTCCAGTAGGTCTGGAGTTTGTATTTCGGATGAGTCCTTGGGAGATAGATGCTAATGTTGCTGGTCCCCAGACCACACTCTGAGAACCCGCTGCTTTGTAGCTACCCAGCCAAGAGCTTTCTGTCTCCTGGGTCTCTGATTGCTTTGGGCCTCTTAGGTCTGTCTCCTTTCTGAAGCCAGGTCCCACGAGGCAGGGACCACTGTGAAACCGTTTGGTGACCGCCAGTCCCTGGTATAATCGGCCTCCCTTGCCCACTCTGCCTCCCTGCCCCCACCTCCCATTAAACTGACCACTGTCCAGCCTTGTGGTCTTGGCACAAGACCCTCTGGGACAAGTGCTCAGAAAATCATTGCTGCTTAAATACGGTGGGATGAGGTGGACAACAAAAGACAGTACTGTCCCCAGGAGTCATCAGAACACGGGGCAGGGTCTAAAGCTCCTTCCTGCAAAAGTGCTTGGAGCCAGAGTGGCATTGCTGGAACACGGGGTGGGGTGGGGTGGGCATCCAGAGTGGCCCTTGACTTTGTTGAAATGAGGTTGTAGAAACACCCATCATGTTATTTGACTTTCCTACCCCATGGTGGGCAAGTATTGGATCACTGTTTGAATTGTGTTTCTTGCTAAAAAAAAAAAAAAAAAAAAAAAAAAAGATAGGGACGCCTGGGTAGCTCATTCAGTTAAGGGTTCAACTTCAGCCCAGGTCATGACCTCACGGTTCGTGGGTTCGAGCCCTGCGTCAGGCTCTGTGTTGACAGCTTGGAGCCTGGAGCCTGCTTCAGATTCTGTGTCTCCCTCTCTCTCTGCCCCTCCCCTTTTCATGCTCTCTCTCTCTCTCTCTCTCTCTCTCTCTCTCTCTCTCTCTCCCCGCCCAAATAAATAAATGTTAAAAAAAAGTTAAAAAATGATAAAACATGCACAAAAAGCAGCTGTTCCCTTCTCCTTTCCTCAGACTGGAGATGCTGGGAGGGCGGAGGGAGGAGGAGGTGTCACTGTTGGATGTAAGGGTGTCTCCATCATCTTCTAGGAGGACTTGGGCCTTCAGGACAGCAGATAGTCAGGCCACCTTGGGGGTTCACCCCTGGGCTCTTGGGGCAGTTCCTTCCTTGGAAGCTGGACGAGCTGGGGGCAAACTCCGGTGGGAGGCAAGAAGAGGTGCCCTATCCCCAGTGCTTAGAAGAGAACCTGGTATACAGTGGGTGCTCAGTAAATCTTTGTGGAGTGAGTGAGTGAATGGGTGTGACTTGAGCCCCATCAAGTGCCCAGAAATGAGGACACAACAAACGCTTTACTCAGGGTCTCTGCCCTGCAGGTAGGGTATCAGCTTCACGTACTAAAACTCAGGGACAGGTACATAGCTGAACAAGAAGGAGCTCTGCCCCCAGCCCCCGCCCTCCCCAGGATCCAGGTCCAGCCTCACTCTGGTTTGAGGCTGACCATCTGTCTCTTCCTGTAGAGAGTTTGCCAACAGCACCTCCCTGCCCCCCCACCCCTCCCAACCCCCCTTCACCACCCTCCCCCACTGCCAACCCCTCCCCCACCCCCCACCCCTGGTTCTACTAGTGGGTCTGTGGGGTGGGGCTCTGGTTTGTTTTCTCCTGTTTGCCAAGGGAAGTCACAGCCTGTCCTCTGCCTTGTTTATCATTGGTTTGGGGACAGCACCTGCCCCAGCCCCCCTACAGAGGTATGGAGTGGCCAGGAGGTGACACACTATCCTGTCCCGCCCCTGTCGCGTCTTGTCCTCTCCTGGCTCTAGCCAGGTGTGTTCTCAGCTGCCCCTGAAGCATGGTGCTGGCTGGCTTTGCCGTGGGCCGACTGGGGCTGTGGGGCTGGGAGGCTTAGTAGCCAGCTGGCTACTACTACCCCTATATTTTGGAGAGTAGAGGACTGAGGCCTGGGGAGCGTGAGGGAGGCTCTTCGGCACCCCATGGCCTTAAGCACCTCCTGGGTAGCTAACACTGTGCTGGTCAAGCAGGGTGGGTGGGAATAAGAACACAGCTCCTCCCTCAAAGCTGACAGCCTCACTGGGAATTTCACTAACCAGAGGACAGAGAAAAGCAGATTGGTGTTAAGATAGTACAGAATTACATACTAAATGAATGTATGCTCTTTGCTCTGGAAAGCATTCTTCCTTGGTCTAGAGAGTTTACAAAAGGGCTCATGCAAGCATGGAGACCTTGGCTCAGCCCTGTGCACCCTCCAGACCCCCAAAAGGGCAGCTCTGTTGCTCCCTGGGTCCTCTTACCTGGGAGTCACCTCTGCAGACGTGGGAAGCCTCAGTCCTGGACAGAGTCCTTCCTTCCAGGAGGACTAGTGGCTGCTGAGTGCAAGGGGGAAGGTGCCACAGGGAGGTGGCTGGCCACCCACCTGCACTCGGAAGCCCTGGGCCATGGGGGATGTGGTGCTCAGTTGGGCCCAACCACTCAGACCTCTTTGGGTCTCCCTGTTGCTGAGCCCCGAGACTTGACCAGGAACCTGGGGCAGTGATTCTGCTCCCCCCGCCTCCAGCATCATGCCTTCTTCCCCCTTTCCTCTGCTCCCCACGTCCTCATCCCTCTCTACCTCCATTGACTTCCACTGCATGTGGAACATTGGCCCTCCATGTATGTCTCTCTCTCCTGCTCTCTCACCCCTTCTCTCCCTCTTAATTTCTTTTTTCTGCCTCCCTCCTTTTGGTGTATTCAGAGGGCTCCTTCAGTACCTTCCCAGTGTGAATCTCCGAGCCCTGCTGTCGGGGGGCAGGGGGGTGCCCAGAGGAATCTCACCCAGGGCAGAGTGAGGTGGGTGTGAAGGCACCCAGCCTGAGGTAGCCCCTGCCCTTGAGGAGCCAGGGGCTTGCAGTGGCTGGGACACCCCCAAAGTGGTGGTGGGGAGATGCAAGGAGCCAGAGCTGGCTCCCTGGCCAGCTGGGGGAGCCCCTCCACGGACAGCCCTGAGCATCTCCGGATACTCCCGCCCCATGACTTAGCTATAGATTCTCATCCAGTTTGTGGGGCCTAAGTACAGTGGTTCTCAAAGTCAGGTGTGAGAAGATAATAGTAGAACTTCTGTTTCTGTTTATTTACATCCCACCCTTGTCTCCCCCTTTTATTGTGAAATACACCACGAGTGCTGATAAGCACGTAAACATACATGCACACCGTAATAAGTCATTGTAAAAGTGAACACCCAGGCAGCCACCACCCCAGTGAAGAAACAGAACGCAGCCCGCACTCCAAAATCAGCTGGTGAGCCTCGCCTCTGTCACAACCCCTTCCCCCCGAGGTAACCACTATCCTGATCTTTCTGGTAATCAGTAATTGCTTTTCCTTATCACGTAGCCACTGATGTCTGCAATCTTTATCAAAAGAGTGTAGCTTTGCCTGATTTTGAATTTGATACAGCCAGAACGACGCTGGACATGTTCTCTAATGTTGTGTCTTGTCCACTCAGTGCGTTTGTGAAGTTCACCCACGTTGCTCCGCGGAGCTCACGTTCACGGCTGTACACGCAGTTCATTCCACGGCATGCACTTGCCACCGTGTTTGCATCTGTCCTGCCACTTGCGGGCATTTGGTTTGCTTTCCTTCCTTGGCTACCGTGAGCGCTACTGTTAAGACTATCCTTGTACGTGTTTCCTGGTGCGTCGGTGCGTACCCTTCTCCAGAGGGCCGATAACCCCGAGTGCAATTGCTAGAGCACAGGGTGTACAATGCATATTTCACCTTTCGGAAATGTTCTGTTAAGTGGTTGTACCAATTTATTCCTCACCAGTGGCACCTGAGAGTTCCCGTTTCTCCATATTGTCGCCAACACTTGGTGTTGGCGGACTGCTTAATGGCTGTCGTGCTGGTGAGTGCATAACAGAAGCTCATCATGGGTATCACTTCTCATCTCACTCCCCCTTCTCATCTGTTTTGTAGATCTGTTTTTGTGGATGCTTGCTGACCCGCACGATATATCCATACGTTGGTATTTATAAGCAGTTTGCGAGGAAAGAAGCAGGCACTGGGGGTGCCCATCATTTTTTCCTCATAAGAGTTTGTGACCAAAATAGCCGAAAGACTATTATAATACTGAATGCCAGCGAAGGGCTGGAGGTTGGAGGGGTAGGAAGATGGTCTTCAGAGGAGACCCGCAATGGGGCAGCCTCTGCCCAGAGGGTACTAAGCTCACAGAGTACTCAGGCCCTCTTGCCCAACACATCTGGCCAAGGAGGAGGAAGGCTATAGGGCTAGAGCCCTCAGAAGATACCATGCAACTTAGAATTGGCAGGTGCCTATCCTTCCGGGTCCCCTAGGGCAATAGTTCTCTACCGGGGGGCGATTTTGCCTCCTAGGGGACATTTGGCAATGTCTGATGACATTTTTAGCTGTCACAACTCAGGAAATGCTGCTGGCACTTAATGGGTAGAAGCCTGGGATGCTGCTAAATATCTTACAATGCCCCGGGCAGCCCCCTACAAGGACTTATCTGGCCCCAGAGTGTCAGTGTTGAGGTTGAGAAATTCTGATCTGGGAACAGAGCCAGGAACTGAGATTTGCCATAAACTTGCTACATGGCTTTGGGGAAGCTACTTCAGTGCTTCAAGCCTCATAGGGAAAATGAGGGTGGCGAGGGGTCCTGCCCCCGCCCCTTCCTGAGGCTGTGGTCAGGACTCAGGGGAGGGTGGCTGTGTAGACACTTTGGGAAGCATCCCTGCAAAGGGGCCTGTGCTGGTTGTTTTCTTTGTGGTCCCAGCCCCTCCCCCTTGACTGTGCTCCCCGTCCCCTGAACTGGAGGTGTCAGGTGACCAGCTGTGGGCTCGCCCTGGTTCCTGCTATTCCAGGCCTCAGGGCTGTAGGGGAACCGCCCTGAGGGCTCCAGCCTTTTTGATGAGGGCAGCAGAAATGAGGGGCTCTCTGGGGGAGCCCTGGGGCCCAGGTAAAACCATTTCTGACTTTGTCCTGAGCCGGGTGGGAGTCCAAGGTTGTGTGGGGTGATAAGAGGTGCCTATCATACTCTTTATCTGAGGCCCCGTTGTAAGTCTGGGCCATAAGGGATGGGAGTCAGAGGTCATTCTTGGGGGCTCTGCACACCCAGGCCCGTCTCCTGCTCACCGTCTGTGCCCTTCCAGAGTTGTTATGCCAGAGAGGACCCAGGGTTGGGTCAGAGTCTGGGTCAGAGCTCCCTGGGCCCCTCTGACCTCCCTGTTCTGGGGCGCGCTTCACCTTAGTGGCATCTCCTGCCTTCTCCAGGGGTCACAGCCAGCCTGATCTTCTTCCTACTGAGGTGCCTCTTCCTGAAACATACTCTCATTGAAAGGGTCTAGTAAACTCATCCACCTGAAGTCTAGGTGACTGACAATGGCTTAATAATTGCCAGGCTTTCTTGGCAAGGAATGTTACCTATCAAAGGTGGGACTCCCTTAGACACCAGAAAGAAGCGCTAGTGAAATGTCAAGTTTCTTTGACAGGCTGTGAGAGAAGTACTTTGGGCGTGAGGAACTCCTGAAGTCACGTGTTGAGCAAGAACATTTTGTCACAAGTGAAAATTGTATGGCGGCTCCTATCTTCCCAGAACTTCATAGAATAACCTTGGTCTCAGGGTCCATTTCAAGGTGGGGCTATATAGCAAGACTGTGAACTGGGTGTCTGGAAGCCCTGGGAAGGCCCAGGACCAAGGTGGCAGATATGTGGCCAGTCCGGATGGTGGTGGACCGTGGGGCTTTGGGCTAAGAGAGTACAGGTCTCCAGGAAGGGCTGGGAGGGTGTATAGGTTAGGGCTGGGCTTGCATTGGACCTAGTAGGCTTCCTGAAAATTCTCCCCGCTCTGTGCCTCTCCATCTCAGGTGGGGGGCGGGGCAGGTGCAGCAGGGCCTATGCATTTTGAGGCCAGGCTGTGTGGGTAGTGGGGGGCTGTCAGAGGCTCAGTCTGGGAGGAGGGAGCGCACTGTAGGGGTCCTGGAGCCCAGAGTGGGGGAGATGGGGTGAGATGGAGCTGGGAGCCCGTCTGTGTTGGGTAGTCTTGTGGGTATATGAAGCCTTTCCGGGCGGGCGTGCGGTTCCCCTCTGCGCCGTGAGTAATCCTCGGCCACGCTTGCAGCTCCCAGGGGATTGTGCAACTTCCTCTCAGGCTGAGGTGCAGGGGGCTGGGTGAGAAACAGCACTGGGGAAAATGAGGAAACTGGGGCCTGTGCCGGGGCAGGGGCACGGGCCTGGGCTCTGGCCCCCCAAGTTGCTGAGCTTTCCAGGGGGCCTCCTTCCAGGGGACTTCCGTCTCCCAGGTCTGAGGTAGTATGTGCACATGAATGTGTGTGTGTGTGTGTGTGTGTGTGTGTGTGTGTGTGTGTGTGTGTGTGTGTTGTGTGTTGTGTCTTTGGGGAGGTAAGTGAGTGGGGATGAGGCCCCAAGGGCTGAACTGGCATTGGGGTATCTTTCGAAGAGGAACGGGAGATACCGAGTAGGTTCGGGGTTGGGGAAGCAGGTGGCACAAAGGAGGGGTCCCTGGGCCAGGCTTGGGGGGAATGGGGATGGTGGAAAGTGTGGGAAACCAGGATTCAGAGGAGCTGGCTGCCAGCCCCACTTCTGAGGAGCTGGGCAGCCCTGGGCAGTTTAAGCACTCCCTGCCTCGTCCTCACATCTCCAAGCTCATTTTGAGGCTCGGGTGAGGCCACAGTAAATACCTCCTTGCCTCAGGGATTGGGAACAGACACTCTGCTGGTCCCCCTGGGTTCGAATTCTGACCCTGCCACTCTGCAGCTATGTGATCCTGGTAAGCTACTTAGCCTCTTGGTGCCTCAGTTTACTCATCTGTAAAACAGAGGTGACAATTATAACGCCTACCATGTGGGTCCGTTCTGGGGATTAAAAGACCTAATTCATGTAGAGTGCTCAGAGCAGCGCCTGGAACCCAGCAAGTAAGGGCTCCGCATAGGCAGACGCTTTCCTGGTACCCAAGCATGTTTGTAAACAGCAAAAAACTGCCCAGTGTTCATGTGACTATTTTTGATGGCAGGGATTTGAGCTGGCACCAGGGACGATGATAATAAGAGCTCACATTTCCCAGGCCTTACTTCATTTCAGGTACTGTGCCAAGTGCTTGACCGGCATCAGCCCCTTGAGCCCTCATAGTCACCCAATAGGGTGGGTGCTGTCATTACCCCATTTCACAGATGGGGACATGGAGGCACAGAGGGAGGGGTCCGGTGACTTGCCGCAGGGCAAGTGATATCAGTGAGGAGGGACAGCAGAATGGTCCATGGGAGCCCTGAGTCAGATCCACAGCCCCCAGCCCAGCCCCTTTCCTGGGTTCTGCCCGAAGTGGGTTGGGAGGAGGGAGCAGGGTCGGCTGTGAAGGTGAGAAGCCTGGCCGCCAGGCCTGTGGGCTCCGGCCAGTCTCCGATCAGGTAGTCAACTAATATAGAGTTGAGTTAACACAGGGAATTGCTTTTTAGAAGTTGGCATTGGAGTGGACTTCCTCGGATGTCCCTCCTGCCAGTGTGTGGACTTGAGAGAGGGGCTGAAGACCTTCAGTGGGTGGGCGGTGTGGTGGGAGGTGAATGTGGCTCCAGACTCAGATACACCTGGCTTTGAATTCTGCCTGAGCCATTTACTGTGTGACGTTGGGCCTCCGTTTCTTCACGTGCAGAATGGGCGTGGTAAGTGTCCCTACTTCTCAGGGTGATGACGAGGAGAAATGAGATGCCGTGTAAAGTGCTTAGCACAGGCCTGGCCCAGAGTGAGTCTGACGAATGGATGACTTTATTAGACACCTGTTGTAGAGACGGCCATGTGCTGGGCCGGGAGTTTAGGCCACATGGATATCCCGAGAGGGCTATAATTTGGACTGTGGATCAAGGCCATTAATTGGACCCTAATTTCTGGCCATGAAGTCAGCTTAGGGGGTCTTTTTTTTTTTAATAACAAAGAATAAAGAGAACATCCAAGTGTTTTGCACAGTATTGGCAAGTGTTGTCTAACTTTTTTATTTTGTGTTCACGTGCATGGGTATATGTGCTAGGGGTGTGTGTGTGTGTGTGTGTGTGTGTGTGTGTGTGTGTGTACTGGGCCAAATAAGATATATTTTTCTGTAGATCGTGGTATTTGGGGTCACCTCCTTTGAGATTATCTCCCTCTTGTGCAATGCTTATGGGGCACCTACTGAGTACACCACATTCTGGGGGCCAGACTAAGATTCTGGGTCCACTTCTTAGCATGGCATTTGTGAGGGAGCGGGCCCTGTGGGGGTCAGCAGAGGCAGAGGGGGAGCTGGTTGGGGAGGGCTCTCTGGGTGATGACAAGCAGTGGATGGGGACGGTATGGGGTGACAATGGCCGGGGTGAATGGTTGACTCGGGGTCTGGAGCTAGAGAGCCTCGTTGGCAGGTGGAGGCTCCCAGTCAATGGAGGGCTGTAGGACCAGACCCATGCAGGTGCCTGTGCTAGCTAGAACACAGGGCTGGGTGGAGGTCATCCCAGAGCACTGGACAAGGGCTGTGCCTGTCTCCTCTGGCCGTGGCAGGGTGGGCAGAGGAGGACTCAGGGTTATTGATGATCCTCCAATTGCCAAGACTCACAGGATCTACAATGACTCAGTGAGCCCCAAGGCCCATGACTTAGCCATTTCCTCCTTCCCCTGGACCTTGGGAGCCTCCTGAGCCTTCTCCCTTCTGCTTCCCCAGCTGGCTTGAGTGAGTCTGACCTGGAACCTGGATAAGTCAGCCCTGAGCCCTGGTCCATGGGCCAGAAGTCTATTACTTAGATACCTGCCCAGGGTCAGCCAGGGCCTCAGTTTCTTCATCTGTAAAGTGGGCATACTAACCCTTGAGCAGCTGGCCCTCTGGTTGGTGATGCTAATCTTGTGACCTATTGTGGATGAGGTGGCTGTAGGAAGCGTGAAGGGCTCTGGGTGGGTTGTCAGTGTTATCTCTAAGGCTGAGAGAGCTGGGGAAGGTCATGAGGACATCAGCTGCCTGACTGGAGAGCCCCCACCTCCCCACCCTGTGACCTGGGGCCATGGGGCTGTGATCGGGAGAGGCCTGTGACCTGTGGTGAGCTGGGACTATCCCTAGTTCTGACGGGGAGGTGGCCTTTTAGGAACCTCAGAGGATGAGACCCAGGTTTGACCTGGGTCTGGGAACCCCGGTTTCCGGAGTCCTCCCCTACACGAGGTCCCCTGGGAGCCCCAGCTTGGAAGTCTGTATTGCCAGGTGAGGGGGGCAGTGCTCTGGGACTGACTGGCAGAGGCCAAGTTCCAGGAAGCCATGGGTGGCTTCCAGCCTGCTGTGGCCAGAGCCCAGAGGCTCAGGCGTGAGGTCCCACGGTGGAATATGGTGTTTAATGGTAGCTCATATATATTGAGCACCTGCTCTTAGGCGCTGTGTTAAGCCCTTTTGTATATTTGCAAATACAATCTACACAATAAGATCTGATACACAGGTCTTTCTGTTATCCCGTTTTATAGCTGAGGAAACTGAGGCCCAGAATGGTTGAGCCTCTCACCCAAGGTGAGAGTGAGTGACAGAGCTGGGCCTTGGGTGTGAGTTGTGGATTCAGGCTGTCAGGGTTGAAATTTGGGTGGTACCACTGACGAGCTGTGTGACCTTGGACACAAGTGACTGAATCTCTTTGGCCATTAGTTTCTTGCTCTGAGAGCTGGGGATTACATCAGGGCTTTACTCAAGGGTGGTTGTAAGAATTATGTGAGATAATGGAGGTGGCCCGTGGCACATGATGAGGGTCCCAGTAAGTACCATCTGCTTCATCACCACTCCTGCTGGCAGCAATAACCTGCTGGGTGACCCTGGGCCGGTTGTGTGACACAGGGTACTGACCCCTTCCTTCCTTGGGCTGGGGGAAGGGGAGGACTTTTCCCTTCTTCCCTTCTAGCTTCTTTGGCTAGCCTAATAATTAAATGAACACAAGATAGATCACCAGAAGAACATTTAATTTTTGTGTGAACAAGATCCCCAAAGATAGGAGGCTCAAAGAAGCGACCAAAGCAGGCAGCTTTTATACCATTTGGACAAAGCAACAATACATTTGTGAAGAATGGACAAAAGAAAGAGGTTTGGGCTTGGGGGAGCTAATTAGCAAAGAAGTAACAAGGGTTGTTTATATAGCCTTCTTGGCCCCGAATTCCCTGTTTCTGGTGATGAGGATATCTCTCTGCCTCTTGGTACAGGGAGGGCACCTTTCACACGGGGTGGGGGGGGTTATTTCCTGCTCCCACAGGCACGAAGGAGGGTCAGAGTGTCCTTCTTGCACCGCTGTTCCTTGAGTAACTTTAATTCAACATAATCAAGATGCCAGAGTGGCCTGTTTTGGGGTGGCATATTTTGTTCCTCTTCATTTTCACCTATGAAACTTCAAGAAGTTTCACGGTCGAAAAGCTGAGCCGGTGGAGTGCCCCATTGTTTCACTGAGTTAATGTTTTAGTCTTGGAAACAGATCAGTTCATTTAAATGGTTGTTTCCTTTTAGGGGGTGGTGATGCACCTGGGCTCCCAAAGTTAGGCCTATGTTGTGTGAGAAATCAGGTGTTTAATAAGGCACTTTTATGGACAGAAAAGAAAAACCAAGGTTAATGATCAGAGCAGACTATGATCCCAGTTTGTGAGTTCTGAAGGCAGCCAGCTGAGATTTCTGGATGTCAGGCTCAAAGCCTCTTCAGATGGAGTGAGAGCAGACAGTGGCAATCTGACAGATTTTCCTGGTTTGCAGTTTGAAAGTCTCCGGTGATCTTTTCTGCATGGCGCCCTCAGCAATAGGCACATGAGCTGTTGTGGTGATTTCTCTGAAGTTTCTATCAAGTTGTTCACACTCTGCAGGGCTGAAGGGAAGAGAGCAGCTTTTGCTTTTAGCGATTCTATGTTAAGTGTAGAAGAAACTTGGGAGCGTTAGTTTGGAAAGCGGTAGCCAAATATTGGAGGAAACTAGAATTCAGAATCCCGTTGTTCTATGGGTAGAAAACAAGACTTCATTGATAATTAACAGCACTAGAACCTGATATCCAAAAAGTGTACTATAATTTTTCGTTGAAACAACTTTTTTTCTCTACAGTTACCCCCATTTCTATCAAAGATCATCAAATTTGTTTGCAAAATAGGCTGAGGTTTAGTGAATTTAACTTATTTATATAAATACAACAAGAATTGCAATTGACTGTATAGCATCTTTTCATATGCTTTGTAGGAACTTCTCACAAGGAATCTCAGGTTGGACTTTTAAAAGCCTCTTGAGGCTGGGAAGCTGAGTCCAGGACTTGTCATCAAGCTTTTCCTGCAGTCACTCGAGATTTAGGTGAATTCCTCTTTTCTCCAACTCCCTCAAATATAGTGAGGTTTTTGCACCTGCCAGGAAGTGACTTTCCTTACTCACCTGGTGAGGCTGCTGGGAACCCTGTAAGCACGATACCAGGCTGATTTTTCCAAGGGGCTTTATGGGCTCTATAAAGTCAACCTTAGTTCCTTAAAGCTCTCTGGTCATATCCAGTTTGTGCATTTCTCCCTCAAATATGACGTTCCAGTCAAAGCCTTGGTTTCCAAAGCCAATGTTTCCAATTGCGTCTTGTTACTAGGAGAATAGATTTTTATTGACCTTGTGTAAATAGCTATATTGTCATGAAAATAAAAATACTAAGAGTTTTCGAAGTCTGGAGACGTCAGATAGGGAGAAAAAGGTAAACGTTTCAATTCTAATTACAAAAGTATAATTTACCAAATTGCTGTAAGTCATGGTTAGCTTAAGAGAAAAAAAGTGTGTTTTTTTTAAATCTGGAAAAAATAAGCATTAAAGATCCAACAATGTTTTAAGTAAACAGTTATAAAAATTATAATCATCTTTATCAGTTAATTCCGTTTCATGTAATTAATCCTTGTTGATATTGACCTTTTGTTAACAATTTTTTGAATCCAGTTTTTCCTTAGAGTTCTGTCAATTACTTTTTTAAAAAAACATTTATTTATTTATTTATTTATTTATTTATTTATTTATTTATTTATTTTGAGAGAGAGAGAGAGAGAGAGAGGCAGAGAGAGACAGAGGCAGAGAGAATCCCACGCAGGCTCTGCGCTGTCAGTACAGAGCCTGACACAGGGGTCAAACTCGCGAACCGTGAGATCATGACCTGAGCCGAAATCAAGAATCAGACACTCAACCATCTGAGCCACGTGGGTGCCCCAGAGTTCTGTCAGTTCTAACCCAGTTCAGGGGTATGATCTGAAGGTTAGTAGAAAACCGTATTCTAGAGTACTTGTCAGAGTCCCTTCCATGAATCTTTCTGAAAATGAAACACCTTTGTAAAAGTATCAGAATAAAACAAGAACTTATATAACTGACAAGACTTAAAAATGCCTATGGTTAAAGATCCGATGAGAGCTCATTACAATGTTCTTTTTTTTTTTTGTTGTTGTTTTTTAAATTTTTTTTTTTCAACGTTTATTTATTTTTGGGACAGAGAGAGACAGAGCATGAACGGGGGAGGGACAGAGAGAGAGGGAGACACAGAATCGGAAATAGGCTCCAGGCTCTGAGCCATCAGCCCAGAGCCTGACGCGGGGCTCGAACTCACGGACCGTGAGATCGTGACCTGGCTGAAGTCGGACGCTTAACCGACTGCGCCACCCAGGCGCCCCTCATTACAATGTTCTTGACAAGGATAGTTGGTTATTGCTGAGACATAAATCTTATGATAATAGCTAGAATTAGACTATATTAGGACATATCAGATTTCTAGGAATTTTATACAATTTCTGGAACACCTAAAACATATTCCTATACAAATACAACATAAAGAAGGCTTAATTTTATTTGAGAATGCTTCCCACGTGATTTAACATAACAAGTAGGTCTAATTAGTTTAAAATTCCCTCCCACCACCTCTTAGGTTTTGTTGTAATTGTTTTTGTTTGTTTAAAAAAAAGAGAGAGAGAGAAAGAATGAATCTTTCAGATGTTCCAGAGACCCTCTGGAAAGTCCCAAAGTCAGTTTGAAGTCAAAAAGACTTTATTTAGAATTTGATCTGGGGAGTTTGTCAAAAATATTAAAAGACTTGCATGCTTGCCAGAAGGATCATAGATCATCATCAAACAATACTTACTTATCTAGTTAACCAAAGTGACAATAAAAGATTTAAAAGGCAAATACAGAAGATTCTATAGTTGTGTGCAAAACTTGGCTCTTTTAATATTGAGAAGACTTAGTTTTCTTAAGTAATCAAAGGTCTGATAGTAAAGACAAACTTAAAAGGTTAAAAAAAAAAAAAGACCTTTTATAATCTGTTATCAGGAGCAGACCAAAAGTCAAAGAAAACTTTGTCCTTTTAATAGTCTTAGTTTTATAATAGGCAAGCTATTGATATTAAAGTTTATTTAAAAAATTTTAAAACAATTTATTTACCTTTGAGAGAGAGTGAGAGAGACAACAGTACAAACTGGGGAGGGTCAGAGAGAGACGGAGACAGAATCTGAAGCGGGCTCCAGGCTCTGAGCTGTCAGCACAGAGCCTGACGAGGGGCTCGAACCCACAAACTGCAAGATCATGACCTGAGCCGAAGTCGGATGCTTAACCAACTGAGCCACCCCAGGTGCCCCAAAGCTTATTTTTAAAAACTCTTGTAATATCAGTTTGATTTTAGCCAGCTTGGTCACACAAGGTAAAATTTTCTCTCACTCTCTCTCTCTTTAACTTTTTATATGCATTCAGTTTGTTCATTTTCTTCTATCCCATTGTGAAAAAACTTAGCTCTACTTTAGGATAAAGTCACTTTTAGTTCCTTCAACAAAAATGTATCTTCATACCTCATGCCTTTTCTAACCAAAATAGCCACACCCTACTCTTTTTTGCATATAGTTATTTCCCTTACTATTTCTAGTAGTTTTTAATTACATATATTAAGATTTTTAACCCTTAAAAATTATAACTTCTAGTGAAAACTAATAAGTAAAAAATGATGAACTGTATGTTATACCAGCATTCTAAATAGCAAATAGCTATTAGTAAAATAGTAGTAAATAAATACTAAATATATAGTAAAATATATAATAAATAGCAAATAGCTATTAGTAAAATAGTAGTAAATAAATAGTAAATATATAATAAATATATAGTAAAATAGCAAATGTATAAATATATTTTATAATTTCTAGAAACATGTGCCTTTTTAGTAGTACAAATCTTTTAATGTCGCCAAGACATGCTTATTAACAGACCCAAACATCTTTAGTTCCTCCATAATAGGAAGATAAAATTAGGTAAACTAATGTTCCATAATTAATGTTTAATATTTTATCTCATTTGGAAATGATCTTGATATTCAATGAATTTCTATTATTTAACTTAGCAAAAGTAAGGGTGGAAGTTATCAAAAGATTTGGGAAACTATTTTTAAGTAGGCATAATATAAACCACAATTCTTGTTGAAAAATCTACCTAAACACTTTTATCTCCTTCATCTATCGAAATTACTTGTTTCAAACATTACGTTCAGATTACCCACAAAAACTTCATGAGACGTTAGACAAACTTAGACATCATCCCAAGCTATTTTTCTTGCTGACAAATTTTGTGACAGGGAAAACACAAACGTATTTGACCAGTAAACCCTGGTAGAATAAAAGTTGTATGTTTGCATCATATTTAATGCTAATAACTCTGAAGACATGTCTATTTTCACTAAACTGACAAGATTTAACAAGCTTTTATTTCCCAAAGATTATCCCAGATCAATGTGAACTTAACACTTAAGATTTTTCATTAGCCCAATTTTCAAATCGTTTCATCCTTCTGATGAATGACTTCTCCCTAAAGTTTGCATTTCAAAGAATGGCTCTTAGGTGCTAGAGAAGATGGGAATAGAAATTCTATATAACGAAGGCACAGAAAAAGTATCTAAGGCAGGGTGCCTGGGCGGCTCAGTCAGTTAAGCATCTGACTCTTGATTTCAGCTCAGGTCATGATCTTACAGTCGTGAGATCGAGCTCCCATGTTGGCTCCACGCTGACTGCTGACCGTGGTGTTCTCTGCTTAGGACTCTCTCTCCCCCTGCCCCTCCCCTGCTTGCGCGTGCTTTCTCTCTCTCTCAAAATAAATCAATAAACATTAAAAATAAAAGTATCTAAGTCTTTTCCAAGGAGTTTTGGGGTATATTTGCCTCTTATCAGAGGTCTAGAGTAATTCCTATTTAAAATTTTCCTGCTTTTTCTTAAGTGCAGGATAATTCTATTTCCAATGTCCTGGTCTTTTACAATATCACGAGCATTTTGAGATGAAGAAGTGAGGTTTGGGGATTGGTAAAGACAGGTGGGATTTGAAGTGTGTCCAGAGCCACATTTCTGGCTTTGTAGAGATTTGCAAGATGTTTCCAATTCCCCAAGGACTGGACTGCAGCCTGAATATCAAGGGACTGATCTGCCCATCCACCTAAATTTGCTGCTTTATATCGGGGTGATTTCCAACTGAGATGGAAAAATTTCTACTTCTAGAGATTCAGGGTTTAAAACAGTGTGTCTAAAAGTCTACCTGAAGCATTTAACGATGGCCCAAAAGTCTATCTAAGGCATTTAACAAAGGCCTTCTTGGACCAATTCACCTTAGGAGGGAAAGCCTCTATTATTGTTCTCATCATTGAACATTGGCCTCCAGCTGATTCATTTCCTGATCATTTGTAGGAGGGCCTGGAAGAAATTCTGGTCATCTGTTTTCTCTGTGAAGGGGGGAGGGGTGCTTTTCCCCAGGAGGCCATCTGGCTTGTCTGATAACTATGGTGTAATCATGGCTGGGAAGATCGTTCCATAGCAGCCAGTTGAGGTCCCTGTGAGGGGGGTTGTGAATGACCACTAATCCTTCAAACTCTTCTTTAAATTTGGTAGGATCTTCTCCAAGTAGAGACAAAACGGGCTTTGTAATTTCACGCTGTTAAAGAAGTCCTTAAGGCTAGCCACCATATTCCTTTGTATCTTCTTTTTAATTTGCTCTATCCATAGGTACCAATAAGACCATTATTTAGAATGAGAGCTCTCTAATTTTTTTTTTAACATAGAAGTTTGTCCAATTCAAAGAATCCATTGTCATTGACGAGGAGGATCTTATATTAATCTTAATAGTGACTCAAACCAATAAGCCCTTTCATGGCTTTACATGGACATTAGAGGTGTTCCTAAAGAGGGTGCAAAAGTTGCAGCCCTTGCAAGATCCAGAAAGTTCATTCCCAGAGTTACTCTAAGAAAACAAAGACCTCTGTTGTCGTAGGTGGTAATAATGATGTAGTGAAAATGGAGTCTCTGGGAACGTTAGATGTCTCTAGTAACAGACCTGCTGATTTGTGACACCAGGTAGGTGCTACTGTTATGAGACTTTTCCAGCACTATTAAGACAATGCAGGTTGAGATGACTGAGGCCTTTAATGGATTGGGACCCCCTTGTGATTCCCCCGAGAGTTGGTATCGTCAGACAAAGAGAGTGCTGCTTGTGGTTCCTCACGTCTTGGAACCCCAGTCTGTTCAACAGGCCATTAAATGTATGACGGGCCATGCATGTCCCTGCTGGTTTCTACCAGAAAGAATATTCTCCTTGGTCACAAAGCCAAGCTCTTAGGACGTAGAATAAGATGAAAGGAAAGGAGACCCATGGTTCTCCTCCTTATGACAAATGACACAAAAGACAGAGACAAAAGAAAACAATGACAATCTCTGGTTGAAAGAGGATCAATAGAAAACAAAAGTATTTACGACACACTTTTACCAGAGTCCCTATACCTAAGGAACTAGTTTACACAAATATTTAGAAATGGAAAGGACTGGATCACTTTTGCTTTCTCCAGACCCAGCCAGCAGAGATCTAAGAGACTGACATGGTAAGAAAATTTACCTTCTGCTGGCTCCTGCTCAAGGTCCCAGAGTCTCTCAGCTGCTTCCGGAGTGAGCACTGTCCAGCCGGTGAAGAGCCCCATGCTGGACAGCAAAACTGTAGGGGAAGAAACTTTCTCCTTCTACCCTTCTAGGTTCTTTGGCTGGTCTAATAATTAAATTGACATAAGATAGATTAACAAGAAGAAAAACAAATTTCATTTTGTATGTACCATAGCCCCCCAAAATATGAGGCTCAAAGAAGTGACCAAAGCAGGCAGCTTTTATGCAGTTTAGATAAAGGAACAAATTGTGAAGAGTGAACAGAACAAAGGGGTTTGGGCTAAGGGTAGCTAATTAGTAAAGAAGTAACAAGATTTGTTTATACAGCCTTTTTGGCCCCAAATTCCCTGTTTCTAGAGATAAGGATGTCTCTCCACCCTCTGGTACAGAGAGGGTACCTTTCACCAGGGAGATTTATTTCCTGCTCTCAGGGACACGAAGGAGAGTCAGAGGGCCCTTCTTGTACCTGTTTTTTTTTTTTTTTTAACTTTATTTTTTTTATTACTTTAAAAAAAATTTTATTTATTCTTGAGAGACAGAGTATGAGCAGGGGAGGGTCAGAGAGAGAGAGACACAGAATTTGAAGCAGGCTCCAGGCTCTGAGCTGTCAGCACAGAGCCTGACGTGGGGCTCAAACTCACCAACCGCGAGATCATGACCTGAGCCGAAGTCCGATGCTCAAATGACTGAGCCACCCAGGAGCCCCTTCTACCTGTTGTTTCTTAAGTACCTGTAATTCAAAATAATCAATATGCCAAGTGACATGTTTTGCTTTCTTTCTCTTGCCCCTCTTAACAGGATTGTTGAGGAAGAGTTGGGATCAAAAGCCTGAGTGGGTCCTGAGGAGGACTTCATAGAACAGAGGTGCTAAACTCCCTGAACCCCCCCCCACCCCCCCCCCAGAGCTGCCAGGAATTTTTCAGGGCTTGCAGCTAACTTCAAAGTCCTGATGCATTTTGTTTGGGCCTGCTCCAAGCTTTCATGTTTCCTGCTGGCCTTGATAGGCGTTTGAATTGGTGGCCCCAAATCTACTCCAGGGGACCCCAATCCTACTCCAGGATTTCCCCAGATGTGTTCTATGGAAGGATTTGGTGGTCAAGCAGGGATGGGAGAGTGGGAATCAAAAAAAGCAAAATGGTTTTCTTTGCTGGAGGACTTGTCAGAGCCTTTGATATGCTGATATTCATTGTGTACCTCTAACATGGGGTCTCAACATCCTGCAGGATAGCTCAAAGGGCTGGTGTTCAAACCTCCATTTTCCAGATGGAGAAACTGAGACCTGGAGTGAGGCCCAGGAAATGATTTCCCAAGATCATGCAGTTATCTCTAGTAAAGCTGGGACTAGATCCCAGGGCTCCTGAGTTTCATGGCCAGTGCTCTGCCCATGACATCCCCTCCTTCCTGTGTTCTTCTCAGAGAAATGTTGTATGTAGTGCTGCTCCCTTCCTGAAGGCCCCTCGCCTTTTTCTGGCCCCTCCCCTCTGGCTGCCAGCGCATTAGAGGGTGTCCTATTCCCTCTGGGCATCCATTGATGCTATGCCCAGCACACACACTCCAGGGAGTTACCTGCCCGGCTAATGGATGGCAATAAGGCTGCATCCTAGCTGTGGGGCCCAAGTTAATTGGGTTTCCTGGGTCCCAGTCTCCTCAACTGTATCATGAAACTTCATCACCTGGTTTATCACCTGGAGTTGTTAAGAGGTTCAGCTCTGACACCATATGTGATTGTGCTCTATTCATGTTCAACTCATGTACGGATACCCATGAGTCTAACTATTCCTATCATTTCTGGGGTACAATGAGGGAAGAACAACGGGAAATCCGAGCAAGGCCCTGGGCCATGGGATCTGGCATGTTGGGACTCCTCGATTCTGACTCAGCCCCCACACTGGATATCTGCCCTTTACTGTGCCACTGTCCTCTCTGGTCTCAGCTCCCCAGTCACCTATGAGGTCGGCCAGTCTGGCTGACTCTGGGACCCATTTTGCAGTGAGACATGAGGGGAGGGAGCTGGGGGCACGGTTTCCTAGTTTTCTGTGGGGAAGTTGGTGTTCAAGTTGGGGAGAGAAGGTCAAAGCATCTTGGGGCACCAACACAGGTCTGCCTTGAGTGGGGTAGTCTTCCCCAGCCCTCCTCACCCCTTTGATAACCCCCAGCCTTCGCCCAGGGTGGCTGGCCACTGGGCTTGTAGGGTAGGAGGGCGTGTGGGTGCCCCCATGTCCCCGTCAACTCAGCAGTTGGGAGTTTAAGTCCCCTAGGCCCTCTGTGGACTGTGGTGGGCTCCAAAGGAGAGGCCAGGAGGTGGGCCAGGCTGGGTTGGGAGGTAGGAGGAGTGTCCTCTCCGCCCCCCCCCCCCCACGCTGTTTGCCTGAGTTATTCTTAGCGCTGACTCATTATAGAGTCTATTTTTAGCCTTGTTTCTAAGTGTTGCCAACATCTGGTGCAGCCAGTACCGAAGGGGGTAGGGATGGCAGGGGCGACCCCTTTGGGCATTGCCGGGGACTGGAGCCATTGGCAGGAGGGCCAGGACAGAGCCCTCTATGTCCCACACCTGTCACGACTTGAAGCCAGGCACACAGTAGGTGTCCTATTTGTGCTTGTGCATTGATTGCTCTCCCACTGTCTCATCCTTCCAGGTCCAGCCCCTGTGGGGGGCAGGGAATGAGTGTTACCTGCCCCCCAGCAGGAGCTGATGGTACTTACCAGGTAGGCTTTCCCGTGTCCACTGCTCAGAAGTTCCAGCTGGCTTCTGACGCCCGCAGAGAGGGACCTCAGAGGAGGGAGGCAAGCCCCAAGCCAGGGCCCCTGTGACAGCCACCACCAGAGGAGACGCCGGCAGATGTTAGAGGGGAGTAGTGTGGCTCAGTGGTTATGGGTATACAGCTGGACTGCCTGGCGCCCAGGCCTGGCTTTGCTACTTCCTAGCTGCGTGACCTTGGGCAAGTCGTCATCCTCTCTGTACCTCAGTTTCCTCATCTGTGGGACAAGGATGGGAGTACAGTGTTTTGAAGACTAACAGAATAACGTGTGAAGTGCTATATAATAAGGAGGTGGTGGCCTTCTTACCACTTTCATTGTTGTTATTACTAATGAGAAGCTCTGTGTGTGCCCCCTCTGTATGTTGGAGTGAGTTGGGTAGGAGGCTTCTCAGCTTTTCTCTGCGTGAAGTGAAGCTAGGGGTGGGGCCCGGAGAGAGTGGTTATAACCTCGGCATCGTGATGGCGATCCCTGCAGGGCTGCAGCAAGGGATAGAGAGCATACAGGCGGGTTGGGATGTGGGCTTTCCCCTTCATGGGTTGAATGAGTCACTTAACTTTTGTGACCATCCATTTCCTTACCTACAAGACAGATATGATCACAGGCCATAGAATTCTTGCTGGGCACACGGTGGGAACTGAATCCGTGAAATTTTGTGGGGGGCGGGGCGCATTGCAGGGTCCTTTTCCCGTAAGGGGGATGGGGTGCCATTGCCTTGGGAGTCAGGGAGGAGAGCTTGGCCTGGAGGCTCGAAGAAGGGGGCTGTGATCCTAGCTCTCCCTCAGCTGTGTGATCTGCACACATTTCTTGCTTCCCCTGGGCTTCTGTAACACAAAGAGGTCAGAGAAAGCTGGTCTTGAGACTTCCTCAGAGCCTCGGGGAGTGATCTGGGGACTGTTTGAGCGCGTGGGGGAGGCCCCCAGTTGGAGGCCAGGTGGTCTGGCCACCCCCCTCAGCCCCACAGAGCTGCTTTATTCTCATGCTTTACATACATATCGAGGTTCTAGGTAAAGTTTATCTGAAAACAGGGCTCTCCTGCTAGAAATAGCCCAGGAAATCTCTGGTGGGTGACTTCCCAGGCCTCTTGTCATCTGATGGGCATTGGCTCTTGGAGGTGACCCATGCAGGGGGAGGTGGTAGGGCTGAGATGGGGCAGAGGGGCCCCTGCCACAGCACTGGCACATAGCAGGTACTCAAGAAATATTTGAAATGAATGAATGGAGTGGCCCCGGGGCAGTATCCCAGAGGAGCAGTACCTCTGATTTGGTGGCAGATCTTCTCCTACCCTTTCCTCTGTCCCCCGCTTTGGCCAGCCTTAGGCTCCCTCAGCTCTGGGGTCCAGGTTCAGCCTTCCTCACTCGGAGTCCCAGTTTGTCCCTTGATAAAATGAGGGCGATAGGCTCAGCCTCAGAAGGTCCCTTCTGGCTCTCAGCCTCGGTTGTCAGGGCAGGTCACACGCATCCACACACGCATCCACACACACGCACGCCCGCACACAGCTCCGTGACGTGGGCCTGGCTGGAGGGTGGGGGGCTCCTCTTCCTCTCCCCAGGAAGGAGCCCCCTCAAGTTCTCCTGAAGTGAAGGTTGGGGTGCTGCAGGTCTCTGGATGGGGCCCCCAGGAGATGATGTGCTGGAACTGGGGCTCGGCCTGTGGGTGTGAGAGGAAGGGTGGGCATCTGACTGTGTCCTCTGGGCTGCAGCTGCCACCGTGACCTTTGTGTGTGACCTTCTGGGAGTGTGGGCGGCTGCCCACAGAGCACATATTTGTGT
Organism: Panthera pardus; assembly: GCF_024362965.1. Taxonomy (NCBI): domain Eukaryota; kingdom Metazoa; phylum Chordata; class Mammalia; order Carnivora; family Felidae; genus Panthera; species Panthera pardus. Next base: position 140,181,653 of record NW_026526732.1, read on the forward strand.
TGTTCTGCCTGGGTGTGAGGGGGTGGTGTGAACGGTGGCAGTGAGGGAGCAAGGGCAGTTATCTCCTGTTGCCGGGAGCCGCCAGGGCTCTGAGAAGAATGGAAAGTGATTTCATGCAAAGGAGCCCTTCCGTCTCTGCCTTTTGGCCACAATCTGAGGTATGGGGTGGCCTGGCTTCCTTCCTTTCCCCCACCTGCCTGCCAGAGGCCCCTGTTCCCCCTCCTCCTGCCTCAGGGATAAGGGACTGCCTTGATCTGCAGTCTGACACCCCTCTCAGGGGGTTTTCGGGAGTTGGTCCATACCCGCAGCTATAGGAGTCGGTGTGGGGACCAGGAGGGCATCTAGGCCTCGATTCCTGGCACTACGTAATCCCCTAAGCCGGAGGAAGTAGCCTGCAGAGGCCCAGGCCGGGATGCTGTGGTCATTACCCCGTTACCAGCCCAGTGGTTTTCCAGCTTGAGAAGACCTGCCAGGGAGGGGAGGGGAGAGGCCCCACCTGCCCACCGGCTCTGCCATCCCAGCTGCAGCCCTGCTGGTGACTCATGCCCCTGGGGAGTGAGCCCGGCTTCTCTCCCCTGGGGCACCCGGGGCCTTGGTGCTGAGCCCAGGGCCCCAGCAAGCTGGTGGCGGGGACGTGGGGCGGTGTGGTGTTGGGATTGAGGCCCCCTGTCTGGGGAGAGGTCGCAGCAGATTTTTCTTGCACCTTCTCCTGGCCCCTCAGACTACCTTCCCTTTGCCCACAGGGGAGGTCACAGCCCCCAGATACATAATGGGTCCCAGATGCCTCCTGAGTGAGCAGCCCAGTGGGGCAGCTGGATCCAGGAGTCCCTGTTCCCCAGTGCCCGGCACTGTGCACGACCCCATTCCACTGCCTGGGCTCACTGAGGGCGTGGGTGGTGCCTGCCTTCCTACGCAGCCCCCAGCGGGGCTGTGCCGCCTGGGAGGGATGGGGAGGCCCTCTCCAGGGAAATGAATTCCTGGCCTGACCCCAGATGCCGGCCTGCCCAGCTCTGCTCCAGGGTAATGCTGGGTGTACACACAGCCCCATTGTATGCCTGGGCTCTGTGCCCGCCATGGGCCTGGCACCAGCTCTATCAATAGCAGTGGCTCCTCAGTTCCTCGGCACCCCCTGCCAGGGCCCGAGCCACTGGGCCCCTAGTGGGGAGGAAAGGAGGCCTAGTGATCGGGGTGGTGGGTGTGTCCTGAGTGGAGGGGCTGGGACCATTCGGCCCCTTGAGGAGCCAAATGAATACATTTGCTTTTCTCACCAAGTGTGAGGTACAGGAGCAGGGAGCGTTATCCCCCATTCATATGAGGAGACTGTGGCATTGAGGGGCAAGGTGACTTCCCCAAGGTCACACAGCTACCAAGCGGTGGAGCTCAGGGCTGAGCCCAGGCGGCCTCGGGGCCAGAGTTGGAACTCGCTTCCAGCTCGGGGTTTAAGAAAAGGCAGGCCTGCCTTCTTCTTTTCACAGCCCAACTTTGGGGACTGTGTCAGGCCGCTTCTGGAAAGTGTATGTTCCCAGGGTGGAAGGGGGCCCAGGAGCAGTACGGTCTGGAACCCCATGTGCTTGGGAGAAGCGTGGTAGTTAATTTTCAAGGATGATGTAGGTGGCTGAGTGGGCAGAGCAGGTCTCCAGATCTAGAAGACAGCTCTGTGCCTCAGTTTCCCTGCTCCACCTGCATCGTGTATCTCCTGTGCTTCTTGGGAGGGCCCAGGAATGTAGAGGTGAGACGTGGCGAGGGCTGGGGCCTGGAGCCTCACACTCTTTTCCTCTGCTCCACAGACTGGTGGGGAAGGCCCCCTTCCCCAATCTAGATGCCCCTGGAGGCGGGCTGCCAAGGCGTCCAGCCGCTTCTATTCTGAGAGTCCGTCCTGAGCTGCCCCATCTCCTCAGGTTTCCCAGCCTGAAGGGACCTCTGAGGCTGTGGGCAGCTTGCAGAGGGGCAGCCTGGCTCTGGGCTGCGAGGGGGGTCCCGCTTCTGCTCATGTCCCTCAGGGCAAGATGGACGGTGCCCAGATACCACTCTTATGGGGTCTGTCCCATTTCTCACTCTCTGGAGCTCTACTTCTACCCCACGAGCCCCGACTCCTGGGGCTGGGCAGAGCTGAAGCTCCTCCCTTCCCTTGGCCCACCCTCCTTGTCCCCTGTCGTCCTGGGCATGCGGCCTGGTCCCCTCCTTCAGTGCCACCTCAGCCCTCTTAAAAATGGACAGGGCATTCTGCAGTGACCACAAGATTGTGTAACGCCATGGCTGGGCCGTGGGGACAGGTGGGGAAGAGAGAAACTGGAAGCTCCCTTTTCCACTGCCCCCTCACCCCCTGCCCCGGAGCCTTGTCTCCCTCCCCACTCTGCTGGGGCTCAGCTTTCTCTGTTTATGCCGCTCCCACCAACCAGCCAATACAGCTCCGTCCGAGGCCACAGGGGTGGACACGTCCAAGGGCTTCCAGAGATGAGCGATGTTTGGACATTCTGCAGAAGGAAGGGGGATGGGGCGGAGGAGAGGGAGCGAGGAGGCCTCCTCAGCTGAGCCCAGAGCTCGTGGTGGAAGGGCATCCTGGATGCCTCCAGGCCTGGTAGGGAGTTTGGACTCTGGAGGACAGCGGGGTGCCATTGGGGGTGATGGAGCAGCCGATGACTTTTCTTTGTTGGTCAGCCCATTTTGTGTCCACTCCCTTGTTCTCTCAGGGCTGTTTCCTTTCTCTGTTCCTCCAAAGACAATAAACCCTTCTCTCTGCTCATCAGCCCCTTCTCTCTGATTCCTGCTCACCCCCTCCCACACGTCCCACACGTTCTTGGCGTCCTCTGCTCCACCGTCTTGGCCTGTTCCCCTGCCCTGCTTTGTCTGGCCTCCTCTCCCTCTCCCCAGCTCCCGACCCCCCCCTTCCCTGGGCTAGGGCTTGGGTGGAGTTGAGCCTTTGAGGAATGGGATATGGGCCTGGCGGGACCACACAGGGTACTGGCGCGATGGAGAACGTCTCCGGAGGATGTTCCCTGTTCTGACATGGCTCTCTACACCCTTCAGAAAACGACTGGGTCCCACAGTGTGGCTCGTCAGGAGGATCTTACTTGTAATTTGTCAACCTGATACACGGAGATACAGATTTCTCTAGCCGATAAATCAGAGAGTGGTGGGCCTTCGTTTTCTTGTTGTTAAGTTTGGCAGAGAGGATATGGACCCAGATGGGAATCAGACTGCAGACAACTATTGTTTCCTCCCTGCATCCATCTACCTATACACGTACACACGCATCCGTTATATCCCCATGCACCTTGTCCGTGCTCTCATGCATGCATAGCCGCCCGTTCATCAGATATTTACTGAGCACCTGTGTTAGGTGTTTTACATTTAATCCTTACAGAAATTCTCCAAGACGGGCATTCTCAGCATTTTGCACATGAGGACGCCAAGGCCCCGTGAAGTGAAGTGAGTTGCTGAACGCTGCACAGACAGTAAGGGACACATCTGGAACGTTCAGCTCTCCGTGCCTGGAAAGACAAGCTCTTAGTGTGGTATCAAAGCGCCCCCCCCCCTCCCCGGGCATCCCCAGTGCATAGTTCTTAGCATGGAACATCACAGCTGTGCTATCGAATGAATGGGCCTGCCGAGGTTCTGGAATGCTGGAGTTCTCTAGCTCCATCTTTGGTCCATCCCAGGGTTGGGGGGCAATGCGGGGCCCCGAGCCCTCTTGGCATTTGCCACCAGTAACCACGTGTTGGCACGACCACCCCTGGAATGGATGCTTCTTTGTCATAGAATGTGCCAGACGCTGGTGCATCCTTGTTTCTTCGCTCCATCTTGCCAACTCTGCTTCCGAGGGAGGTCTTACCCCTAACAGGCGGGAAAGTTCTAGGTGCATGGTTGGCCACTGCACCCAGTCTCCCCCAGTGGCTGGGCTCTTAGGCTGGCCCTTTTACTGGCCTTTCTTTCTAAGCTTTCGAGTTAGCTGCTCCATTACAGGTCCTAACCTCCTCCTCAGGGCCCACTGGCTGAGACAAGGATGTGGGTACAGGTAGTTTACTTGGGAGGTGACCCCAGGAAGAGCCCGCAGTGGGGTAGAATAGGTGGGGTTGGATAGACAGGGAAGGGAAGGAAGCCAAGAAAATGTGTGTTTGGGAGCAGGTGACTGCTGTGACATCTGAGGCTCGGGCTCACTGGGGGCCCCTGTAGAACCCTAGGACGAAGTGGGGTGAGGGAATGGGTGTCTCTTCACTAGCCCTGCAAGGTCTCTGGCTAAGAGCTGCTGGGGGAAGACGGGATGCTGGCTCTGACATGGAAGCGGGTGCCAGCAGCTGGCAGGGGGTGTGGCCGGAGCCCTGATGGCCTCAGCAGCACCCACCGAACCCAGGCCTGGGAGTCCCTTGGAGTATGCCTCTTGTCGAGCCCTGTGTCCCCAGCGCCCTTCTCTCCAGGCCCACGAAGCTGCCACTCTCAGCTGCCCCGGGGAAGACCCTGCCCCCTGGAGCCAGTCGCCAGGGCCACCTTCGTTGTGTTCAACAGATACTTAAGGAGCTCCTACTGTGTGGCAGAGGAAGCTGTTAGGATCCCTCCAGGCACTCACAGCAGAGGAAAGGGACCCAGCACACACGAGGTCTTTCCCGTAGGTCAGACACCAGCAGCCATTTCCAGGCCCCGTCCGAGGCAAGTGCACTTCTCTGGGCTCCGTCCGCTCCCAGAGGGCGGGACGGATGTGCTGGGTGGCACGGAGCCTGGAGCCACCTTTGAGTCCCCTCCCAGCCCCAGCATCCTGAGACTGTGATTGTAGTGGTTTCTCTGACTTCCTTTTCCTTTCTCTCAATGCCCCTGCCTCTTCCCCTCCTGGGGCCACTGGCCCCGTGGCTGCCACGTGGTTGTCTTCTGGTGCCCTCCCTCTGTGTCTCTATGAGGAACAGGATGCAATTTGCGGGGCAATGGGAGGGGGGGCATTTTATTCAAGGGCATCCTTCTGTGTCCCTGGTGAGGGCTCTGCCCGGCGCCTGCTTCCTGGAGAGGGGCCTCCTCCCTGCTGACTCCTGCTCCCACCGTGCAGATTCGCACAGCAGTCCGAAGCCTTATGGGGCTGAGGGCATGGGAAGAGTTAAGAGAGGGAAGTGGTGCGTAGGTAAGGCTTGGGGGTGGTGGAGGGGGGAGGGCAGGAGGCGAGCATGGGGCAGGTGCTGGGCCCGGTGGGGCGCCGGGCGGCAGGTGGGCCTGCCAGAGCCTCGGCTCCTTGACCTCTCTCTCCAGCCGCCACCCTCCGCCTTTCCGTCCAGGTTTGGTCGGGGCGCAAGTGTCAGGGTGGGCCGCAGGAGTTCGTCCGCCTGTGATGGCCAACCTCACGACCTTTGACATTCTCTCCTCGTCTGTCATGCACCTGCCCCGCTTGCAGAGAAAGGTGGCTGCGCTCTTGGGGCTGGTGCACTGGTGTGAGGGCCGGGAGGACAGACGCCGTTGGCGTGGGCCCCAGAGGTGGACTTTATGATGAGGCTTTCGATGGGTGGCTCGGGTTGGAGCTTAAGCGACTTTGGTCCAGGGCAGAGGTATGAGGCATCTCACCTCCCCAGGAGGGAAGCTGGGGAGGCACAGGACGCGGTGGTTGGGAGATCACAAAAGGGGGAGAGAGGAGGGATGTGCCCCTCCCCCATCCTGACATGCACAAAATCCAGGGCACTTGGTTCCTCTCTCTGCCCCGCTGACGGCAGGGTGCTTCTTGCATTTGAGGACAGAAACAAAAGTTAGGCAAGCTGCTGTGCGAATCTGGAGAGTGAGACTGGGGTGTCCCTCCCATACCTGCGTGTGTGGCAGGGACGGGGCAGGGGCACGAAGCTTACTCCTCCGTAGGTAGTCATGGTGGAGTCGCCACTGAGGACATTTCACTTGTGGGGGGCGAGGCTGGCTGGCAGGGCATCTTCCAGTTGGAGGAGGGGTGGAGGGGCCAACTGGAGTGTCCCCGGGCAGGACAGAGGTGAAGCTGAGTTTGGGGTCTGGGGCGGCTGCCAGCACTGGGGAGGCCCTGGGGTGGGCAAGGGGTGGGACAGGACCCAGGCGAGGGAACCCCTGGTTTTGTGCCCCACTCATGTCCCCAGAAGCCCAGCCTGGGGCACGGGCAGGGGAGGAGGGCCAGCGGGGTAGGTGCCTGTAGTGAGCCGAGGAAGGTCTGTGGCTGTCCCGCGGCCTCTGTCTGCGCCACCGGCCGCCCTGTCCTGCCTCCACCGGGTGTGAGTCAGACCGAAAGCAGAAGCTGCCAGACATTGCACAGGGTGAAGCGAGGCAGAACCAGCCGTGCTATTTTGGAACCTGGTTAATTCCCCTCCTGTCCCCCACCTCGCTTCTCTCAGGGCTTCCGCCCCCTCCTGGTCACTAGGACTTTGCCTCCCTCGAGGGGACAGTTGGGTTGGGACTTGACTTCGCCTGGCATGCGGGGTGGGGGTGCTTAATGTACCTCCCCTTGCTGGACCCCCTTCCCGGCCAAGAGGTGCTGGCTTCTAGGAAGCCAGCCTTCTGGTATTGGGGGACAGAGTGCCCCCTCCTGGCTGGAGCTCAGCGCCCTTGATCAGGACACCCTGGCGAGATGATGGTCTGTCCACACGCACCCTCCCCCGCCCATCTTTCACCACCCTCAAGCCAACTGTCTGTTGCCTCTCCCTCTCTGGAGCTGTGAGCTACAAGGCCTTCAGGGGACAGCCTCTCCCAGCAGGGACTCTTAGAGTGTTGGGAGGGATTTCCGGACCCAGAGTGGAGATATTTTGGGGCCAAGGGCCTTTCCAGAACCCATGACATCACATGCCCTGCAGCAGCCCCAACTCATCCCCCTAATCTATGGGTCTTTCTTGGGCATCCTAGGCCTGCTTGAGGTTCTGGCCCCACGTTTTAGGCTTTCTTTGGAGCCCGCATGAGCCTGGGGGCCCCTGGCAGTCCAGTCTGCGGTGGCGAAAGAGGTCAGTAGGGTGTGTGTTTCTGAACTGAACGTGGAGGTGTAGAGGTGAGAGCCATCACCCATCTGTGGGCAGGGTGGACAGGGGTCCCGCCCCCACCTGAAGCTGTGTGGCGGGACAGAGGGTGGGCTTTGTGGTTGCCCTATGAGAGTGTGTGCGTCAGAGATGGGCATGGCCTCCCCTGTGTGTTGCTGCCTCTGGGGGGGACCCTGAGGTCTGAGCTTCACCCAGCAACCTGGGGTGGTAGATTTCATGCTTGGGCGGGGGGTGGGGGGTGGTCAGCAGGCACATTGCAGGTAACCAATTACTGCAGTTGACAGGGATGTGGGTCCTGGTCAACCTTAAGAGAGCAGGACTCAAGCTTCTCGTTGCTCAGATGGATTTGGGGCTTAGGCAGGTGAGAGCAAGGCTAAGGCAGTAAGGTCTCCTAGGCCACCTGCAGGGGCTTCGGCACGCCCCCTGCCTTCTATACAACACACAGCAATGAGTTAAATGCACAGCCAGCCCAGAGCCCAGAGCCCTGTGATCCTGCCTCCACCTTGGCTCCTGGCCCCGAGAATCAGGGCTGTGCGCTCAGGGTCACCGTGGGGCTCAAGAGAGCCCTGCTGTCCCTGCAAGTATGTCTTCCCGCCAGGGGCCTGCACCTCCTCACTGTCTCCACCCGTCACCCACTTTTATACTTGGAACCAGGTGACCAAGCCCCCAGGAGGCTGCAAATGACTTCCCCCATCAGATCTCCTAGAATGCTATGTGAAGAAGCAGATTCTGATTCAGTGAGTCCGGGCTGGCCTGAGAGAGCCTGCATTTCTAACCAGCTCCCAGGGGAGGTGATGCCTGGGGGTTCTGCTTTGAGTGGTGAGGCCTAATAAGGCCCTGTCCCATCTAAACTCCAGCCAGATTGGCACTGCTCACCTAGCTGGGGAACTAACACACTCATGGGCCACCCCCTAGGTGCCAGGAGCATCACACACTTGAGCTCCTTGATCCCTCCTTCACCTCCTCTGAGGGAGGTGGCATTATCACCATCCGGTGTTACAGATGGGGAAACTGAGGCTCTGGGAGATTAAGTTCCTGTCCCGGGTCACACGGCTGGTGAGTGGCAAAGCCAGGCAGGGACTGAATGGGGGATAGTTCTGGGGGAACAAAAGCTGAGTGAGGCTGGCATCCTGTCTCACCTGCCTACTCCAGGGCCCCCCTCCACGAATGGGTTTGCCATCACCTGCCTCCTCAGGCCCTTCCCAGACAGACTCCTCAAACGGGCATCTAGCACACTGCCATGGTCCATGCACTCACGAGCCTGGGCCAGAGGCTGGGTGTGCAGACTTCTAGACCCCTACCAGCTGTGTGACCTCAGGCAGATGGTCAGCCTCTCTGTGCCTCAGTTGCTCTCTCTCTAAAATGGGGGCTATATTGCTACTTCCTCACAGGTGGGTGGGCTTGCTTTGAGGATTAAATCAGAAATATATTTCAACTCAGAACAGTGCCTGGTGCATAGGAAGCACTCAGTACAGATAATAATGAACTCCCGTTGCTTTGTACCTGGGAGACTAGAGGCCACCCTCTCTGTACATTCACGCCGTGGCCACACTCATAGGTGTTTTCCTTCCTTCTTTCCTTTCCTGTCCCCTCTGCCACTGTCTTACTGGACACTTCAGTTACAAAGAGATTGTTTCCAAAGTAATCAGAGGCCGATTCAGCTCTCGAAGAGGAAGCCGAACGGTGGTTCGTTTGTGGCATACAAGCCAAGCCACGGGGCACTGGAGAGGCTGGGGTGGGGCTGGGGCAGCAAGGATGCAGAGAAAGCCCCCCCAGGAGCAGGGGCCGGAGCCAGAGCTGGCGGGTCGGGCGTGCCGTGGACCCGGGCCTAGGGCAGGGAGGGCAGGGGTTTGGAGTCGGATGGGAGGCGGGAGCCACTCCGTGTGCTGCCCGCACGCTGCCCCCTGCCTGCATCCTCTCCCACCCGGAGTCACAGAGCCTTCCTTGCCTGCATTGAGGGCAGAGCGCTAGGGTGTGCGGGTGGGTGGGACTGCTGTCTCCTGAGCAGAAAGAAAAGCAGAGGCCGGACCCCCAAGGCTGCCACAGGCCTGGAGAGGGAGTTCGTGTGTGTGCGGCAGCAGTGGGAGTGAGAGTGAGGAGCGGTGCCTGGCTCTCCCGCTCCCGGCCCTGCAGGCTGGCTCCGTGGGCACTTGGCCTTGGCTGTGTCCACGCTGCCCGGAGCCTCAGGGTGCCTGGACAGAGCAGGAAGGGGCCTGCCAGGGATCCCGTCCTGCCCTCTCATGGTATCAGCCAGGGTCCAAGGCCCAGCGAGGGGCAGGACCTGCCTGAGCTCACAGCTGGGCCGTGGGACAGCCAAATGCAGGTCTTCTAATCCCACTGTGCCCTTGGGAAGCGTCGGACGCTTTGGTTCAGGGCTGAAGGAGCCCTTTTGGAAGAGACTCATTCCCAGGCGTCAAAACCGTCAGGTCTCATCTTCCTTGCTGAGGGCTGACCTAGCACCCAACAGAAGGTCAGCTGATCTTCCTTCAACAGGGAGAGGGGGGTGGGCTGGCTAGCGTGGGCAGGGGAGGTCAGGGGCTTGGGACCCTTGGCGTCCCAATCTTGAGTCCGTGCCCTAGACTTTCGGCCCCCTTTGGATCTGGGGGGCCCCTCCTGCCCCTGCTGCAGTCCAGGCCAGACCTCTGTCCATGTAATCGTGTTTCTCTCCAGTCAGCTTGATATACTCTCCCCCTCCCCCCATTGCCCCCTCATGGCCCATGGTAACTGCCTCCGTGAGATCCAGATCTCTCACCTTAGTCTCTTGAGCCCCTGGGAGTGGATCAGTCTTAGCTATTGAGAAAAGAGAGTTTTCTGGAGGCGGATGGGGTCTGGCCTGCATTTGGGGGCTTCTGGGAGGGGTGTGCAGGCCTCTCTGGGAACCCTTTGTAAGATTCACTGAGGGTAACTGCGGGCGGGGGCATGGGGCAGTGCTGGGAGTTTAGGGGGACAATAATCCACCTACGTGGACCTTCGCTATTGGCCCCTGGTTTCTTCCCCAGGAAAAAAACTGGTGGTGGTCATGCACCTCAGAGAGACCCGGGCTTGCATGCCTACCTCACTGTGTTCTCTCTATGTGACCTTGGACAAGTCACTTAACCTTTCTGAGTCTTGGTTTTCTTATCTGCCAGAGATGCTATTTGTCCTGTGAGATGTTTGTGAGGGACAAATAATCTGATGTGGGTCACATGCTTAGCTCAGTGCCCGGTCCAGAGTAGGGACTCAGGAGTGTTTGCTGAGTGAGAGAACAGGTGATAATTGAGCATGCCTTGGGTCACTGGGCAAGCAGCATTCTGGGGCCCTGAGTCTCGTTCTGGGAATTCCGATGGGTGGGATGGGGTAGAGGTTCAGAAGAACGCTGACTTCTGGGGTGCACCTGTGTGGCTCACTCAGTTAAGCGTCTGACTTGGGCTCAGGTCATGGTCTTGAGGTTCACTGAGTTCTCTGCTAACAGCCTGGAGCCTGATTCAGATCCTCTCTCTCCCTCTCTCTCTGCCCCTCCCCCACTTGTGTGCTCTCGCTCTCTCTTTCTCTTTCTCTCTCTCAAAAATAAATAAACATTTGGTGTGCATGTGTGTCTCAGTTGGTTAAGTGTCAGACTCTTGGTTTCGGCTTAGGTCATGATCTCGTGGTTTTGTGGGTTTGAGCCCTACGTCGGGCTCTGCACTGAACAGCATGGAGCCTGCTTGGGATTCTCTCTTCCTCTCTCTCTCTGTGCCCCTCCCCCACCTGCGCTGTCTCTGTCTCTCTCAAAATAAATACACTTAAAATAAACAAAAAAAAAAGGAAAAAAAAAAGAAAGCTGATTTCTCTGGAAGCTTCTTTGTACCTGCGGAGACTGGTAGGTGGCCAGGAAACAATTGGAGAACAAAGCAGTGTAGCCACAGGCAGGATGCTCAAGTGGACCAAGTGTCTGCCAGACGAGATGGGGACAGGGGAGCCAGGGAAAGAGAGGAGAGAGACAGCTGCTCACTGAGGGGGCGGGGTGAGGGATATGACCATGTGTGTGTGCATGTGTGTGTGTGTGTGTGTGAGAGAGAGAGAGAGAGAGAGAGAGAGAGAGAGAGACAGGCAGACAGAGGGTCTGCATGTGTGGCTGGGCTGTATCTGTGCATAACACAAGGGCAGACTAGGACCTTTCTAGTTTCTTCTCTCCATGCTTCCCAGTTACACGTCCCTCAGTGGCAGTCTTCCTGGGGCAGGCTTCATGCCAGGGTCCAGCTGGTGCCTTTGGGACAAGATTGGCGCCTCTCTGGTCTGGGATCGCCTTTGAAGGCTCTCCATTTGCTGCACAACTGCCGTGCCTTGCCCCGGGCCAACAGGCGGGCCAGCCAGGAGGCACCAGTTCCCACCCTTTCCTGTGGGATGTGCGCTGGGACGTGGGGCTGATGGGCCCGAGCTGCAGGCACGGGCGGCCACTGAGCAGGCCAGGAGCTGTGGCTGCCCTTCATCTCCCCTCTCCTTCCTTTCCCTCCTCCCCACCTCCTGCCCCTATTCAGAGATTTAAAAACAAGCCCCTATTCCCCCCTCCCCCCACCAGCCCTGCAGCCTCCTGCGGTGGGTTCCCTAGAGGCAGGCTCTCTGCATGCCAGAGTCAAGTACATCCTGGGTTTGAGTTTGACTGTGCCGCCACTCAGGTGCTCCGTGCAGACCACCCTTTTGGAGCTTTAGTTTCCTCCACTGTTTGTTCCCCATCTTTACTGATCACAAACAGAGGACTGGCCAGCCTGTGCCGAGGCTTGGCACTTGGCAGAGTGATTATGTTGCATGAGAGACAGGGAGAACCACATCCTACATAATAGTCTTTATGTCTGTCCAAGGCGGGGGGGGGGGGGGTGTTGGGGTGGGCACTCAAGCCAGGGGATGGAGGTGAGACCAGACGTTCCCTCTAGGGGAGGGTCCTGGAGGGAGCTTTCCCGGGTGATGACAACGTTCTCCATTTTGGTCTAGATGGTGATTACACAGACATACACACTTGTAAAAATGCATCAAGCCTTACACTTTAAACCTGTGCATTTTGATGGGATAAAGGACATCTCAATAAAGGGGAAAAGGCCAAAACCTTAAAATAAAAATGTTAAAAGCATGGACCACCAACCTCATTCTTGCTCCTGGTACCAGATACCTTCTGATCAAACAGTGGACACTTACCCACGGTGAGTGTGGTTTCCATTTTCTCTTTTTCAGTACTGGAGGAAGCAGGAGGGCCCCACTTTGGCCTTTCATGACATGTAGAGAACCACTGGGCCAGATTCAGACAAACCACCTGAATTATGAAGTATCTCCAGTGTGCTGGGCACCGTGCTAAGTGCTCTATCCGCTCCTGGTCTCTTAAAACCTGGAATTAGGATCATTATTACCCACCTGTCTCTCCCATAGCACTGCGGTGAATTATGTGATATACAAGCTTTGGAAAAGAAAATCTTATAAAAGCTGGCCCAAGGCCTTCCCGCCCTAGTCCCATAGGGGTCTTGATATGTTGTGTGTGTGTGTGTGTGTGTGTGTGTGTGTGTGTCCCTTTTCTCAAAAGAAACTTAAGAGGAGCAGTAAGAGAAGACAGTTCAGGGATGCCCTAGACAGGCATGGACAAAGGGACAGTGAACAGTGACAAAGTGGTGACATCTCTCCCCTGCCCATGTCTCCTCTGCCCTTGCCAGAGGTTTCTATACCCAGCATCCCAACTTAGATCCCAACTGTTCTGGGAGAGGTGGCTCCGGCTGGTAAGCCCCACTTGATTGATGGGAAGACTGAGGCTAGGCTGAGACACCGAGTCAGGCCCCAGGCGGAGACTCACATCCACGCCTTCTGATGCCAAGTTCTCACAGCATCTTGCGGGCAGGACTGCCGGCTCCTGGGAATCTTATGACATCCGCCCACCCCTAGTTCTCTTTGAGTCCAGGCCAGTTGATGACCCCCAGGCCCTGCAGGGACCCGTGACCCCCTTGGTAATTTCCAATGGCCACGGCCCAAGGCACAGGGATCGTGGTGCACATCCTCATTCATCAGGCCTTCCTTTGCCACTGCCTCTGCCAGAGGGAGCTCAGAGAAGACAAAACAAACCTGGGGCCTGGAATCTTCCCCTCTCTTCCCTTCCCAAGGCTGAAAGGTTACGCAAGAGGTCACGGGGTCCTTCCCCCTGCCTCCGGGAGCCTCAGCACCTGCTCAGGAGGCCTTCCTTTAGTGGTTGGTTTGATTTCCCTCCAACTCCACGGGGCAGCTCCCGCACAACTGCTGGTTTGTAACAGCCTGGATCAGAAGAAAGCTTCTTCCGACCACAGAGGCACAGAAAGTAATAAATGGCTTAAACAGGCATCCCGGCCTTTGGGCTCCCATTCTTTGTTGTTTCAGCCACCAGACATGTGTTTTTCTGGGAATACAGGAAATTATCTCTGCCCTTTGAGGAAGGGCAGAGTTTTCTCTGCTCGTGTTTGGGGATTCCAGACCATTCCATCGTCCCGGACACCCTATAGCCCCTGGGCTGGGCAAAAGAGATCAGCTAGTGAAACCCTTTGATTGTAGGGGACTTCTTCAGTGGGAATCCCTAAAATAAAATGTGGCAACTCCTACCCCCAAGTCCAGGACAGAGGGGCCTAACTCAAAACCCCAGCCCAGGGTCCAGCCTCCCCACTCATTAGCTCTGTGACCTTTGGCAAGTAACACAACCTCTCTGTGTCTGTTTCCTCATCTGTAAAGTGGGGAGGGGTGGGGGGTGGGAGAATACTGGTACTCAGGTCATGAAGTAATTGTGATAATGAAATGAAAGGTGCTTTGAACGCACATCGTCTATAGTAAGTACACCATAGGCGTATTTCTAATTATTAGTGTAAAATATTTTTTCCTGATTAGAAACACATACGTGTTCATTATAGAAAAAGAATAACATTCCAGAAAGTAAAAAGAAAATCACTCATGACTGCATCATCAAAAGAAGTCCATGATACTCATATATTTCCTTCCCAGAGGTTTTTCTACGCATATTTGTACATGGTGATGATCAGATTTTTAAAAAATGTTTATTTATTTTGAGACAGAGAGAGAGAGAGAGTAAGCAGGGGAGGGGCAGAGAGAGGGGGGACAGAGGATCTGAAGCAGGGTCTGTGCTGACAGCAGGGAGCCTGACGTGGGGCTTGAACTTGTGAACTGTGAGATCATGACCTGAGCTGAAGTCAGGCGCTCAACTGACTGAGCCACCCAGGCGCCCCCGGATCAAATTTTATATACAACTTTGCATCCTACTTTTTGTCACCTGACATATCCCCATGTTACTCACTGTAAACAAAACAATCCACCAGGAAGAATACCACAGAATTTATTTGACCATCTGGTATCCTGACACAGGAGATGTGTCTTGCCTGCGTTTGAACTTCATAGACATTGAAGGTGCCGTGTGCATTTTTGTGGCTCCTTTTGTTTAACATAGTCTGCAAGAGGCGTCCGTGCCGTGTGTAGCAAGAGTGGGCTCACCGTTATTCCCAAGTAGCATTCCAGTGGTGATGTACCGCAGCTCCCTTCTCCATTTCCCTGCTGATGGACATCTGGGGTTTTCCGGTAGTGCTCCTGAGAACGTTCTAGCGCGTGTCCTCCGGTGAACACATGGATGCTTTTCTGTTGGGCATTCGCTTCGGAATGACGTTGCTGAGTCATGGGGTGTATGCTTTCTGCTTCCTGCTCCAAGCTTTATTTTTATTTATCATTTAATGTTTTTTTATTTATTTTTGAGAGAGAGAGTGTGAGCAGGGGAGGGGCAGAGAGAGAGAGAGGGACAAAGGATCCGAAGCGGGCTCTGGGCTGACAGCAGTGAGTCCGACGTGAGGCTCGAACTCACAAACCGTGAGATCATGACCAGAGCCGAAGTCGGATGCTCAGCCAACCGAGCCCCCGGGGGCCCCTTCCTGTTCCAAGGTTTCAAGGATTGCCTGGAAGGCAGAAAAATCCCCAGGGAAGGTCAGGCCCCACAATTAACAGAGGGGTCCCGGCTCAGCGAAGAGCAATCTGAGGGGTGCTGCGTGATCACGCTCACTCTGAAGGCGCATGTCTGGGGCTGTAATGGGAAGTGAGCTGGACCCCGGGTCCTGGCCCTTCAGCTCCAACTGGCATGTGACTTCTGACCCACTGGTGGCCACTTGGCGTCCTCACCCAGGGTTCTCGGCTGGCCTAACAACCATCGCATTGAGGAGGGCAGGGCTCAGGCCAGGCTCTGGGTGGCACCGAGGGAACTGTACCTTTGCATGTGACTGGAAGCAGGTCAGGCTCCTCACAAATGCTGGAAGCTGCCTGCTTTCTTTGCCCCTTGTAGTAAAAGAATCACACAAGTAGCACACAGCCACACTGTAAGACTTAAGCGCTTCAAAAGTAAGAATGAGAGTGGGGCACCTGGGTGGCTCAGTTGGTTAAGCGTCTGACTTCGGCTCAGGTCATGATCAAACGGTTCATGGGTTCGAGCCCCGCATCGGGCTCTATGCTGACAGCCTGGAGCCTTCTTCTGATTCTGTATCTCCCTCTCTCTGCCCCTCCCCTGCTCACGCTGTCTCTCTCTGTCTCTCAAAAATAAATAAATGTAAAAACAACAAAAAAAGTAAGAATGAGAGACTAGAAAAAAAATCCCTGTTTACTACTCCCTACCCCAAAGGTGACTGCTCTGAACATTTGGGGGGGGGGGGTGTTGGGGGAGCCCAGAATAGAAGTTCAAGAGTGGTTGTGAACAGGCAGCCTGGGTTGTGTCCATCGTGCTGCTTAACAGCTGTGTAACCTTGGGCAAGTGATTTCACCTCTCTGTGCCTCGGTTTCCTCCCTGGAAGCTGGGGGGCAATGATAGTAGGTACCTCATAGGGTTGTTGTGAAGAATGGATGAGTTGACCTGCGAAAGCACATAGACCATTCCTGACCCAGGGCAGGCATTCAAGAAACCTTCTGATCCTTCTCGAATCTGTTTTGTATGTTTACCTACGTCCTGTCTAAACGGGCTCAGGCTGTGCATTTAATTCTGAGGTTTCCTTTTTCAATTCAATGCTCTATCTTTGAGATCTTTTTTTTTAAGTTTGTTTATTTATTTATTCATTGAGAGTGAGAGAGAGAGCATGAGCTGGGGAGGGACAGAGAGAGAGAGGGGGGGGGGGAGAGAGAAAATCCCAAGCAGGCTCCACACTGTCAGCGCAGAGCCTGATGTGGGGCTCTGTCTCATGACCTGAGCTGAAACCAAGAGTCTGACACTCAACCCACTGAACCACCCAGGCGCCCCTGAGATCTTCTTTCTATCTGAGGCTCTCCTGTGCTGGGATCCTCTGTCTCCTTGCCTATCCCTCATGATTTTTCCCTGTCTCTGCCCTCTCCCGTCCCCTTTCCCTCAGGAAAGGTTCTGAACCTGTTCATACTAAGGTGTAAATGGCTGATGAGGGAGGCCCCCACATAGGCTTACATGAAACCAGCCCTGCCCTGACCAGAGACATGCACGGCCTTTGAGGGGGAGCCCAGCGCCTGTCCGTTATCGGATGCCTAAGGGCATGCTAGGGAGTTCCACGCACCCACGGTGTCTCCCTGAATCCTCACAATAACCCAAGTGGCAGGTGCCCTTATGGGCTTCATTTGGCTGAGGAGAAAACCAAGGCACAGAGAGGTTAAGTGGCTTTCCCAGTCACCCAGCCAGTATGGGCACAGCGGGTGGATGGAGGTTGCTTCAGCCGCATCTGTTGTACGGGGAAGCTCATTTTGGTCACACTAAGCTGGAACCCAGACTCAGCTTAGGGCAGGGGTAGTTACGTGGGAGGTTCTGGGTGAACAGCGGGAGGGGGGTGGTGGGGAAAGCCCGTGGGTTCTGAGGGCGCAGAGAGGGGAGGCTCTCATTGTCTTGGCTAAAACTTCAGTCCCTGCCACATTTTCTATAGGACTGGGGAGAGGCAGGAGTTCTCTGGGGCATTAGACCCCCCTGGTCCCCTCAGGAGGAGGGTGTTACTCGGGGGTGGGGGCAGGGGAGAAGATTCTTCAGGGAAGCACGTAGCCCTGGTGTCTGCAGACAGCAGGCACTCCAGGCCCCTGGTGTTACCGAATGCATGAATGGTGGACCCCTTCCCAGGCCTGGTGGATCTGGAGGTCAAATGGTGGGGAGGGTTCGGGGGTCATTTTTGGTTCTCCTGTGTCCCTACTCCCGGTTCTTCCCGGCCAGACCGGGCACCGGCGCGGGGTGGGGGTTGCTTATGAATGGCTTTGAGAGTGAGCAGGTGTGCTTGAGGGCTGGGCAGGGAGTGGTTAGCATGCCCAGGGGCTATATGGGCCACCTCTGTCTGCCCTCAGATCCCCTCAAGTCCCTCCCTTAGCCCTGTCCCCGTCCCACCCAGGCCAGGCTCAGAGTCAGAGTGACCCAGGCAGGGTCAGGGGAGGAGGCTGGGACACAGAGGGAGGAAGCAGCCCTGTGACTGGGGTGACGGCTTTGACAACGGGGGTGGGGGAAGGGGAAGGCTCACTCTGCCGGTCTTCGAGCCACCCTCTGTCAGAGGACAGTGGACAGGCTAAGGCTACAAGCACCTTTCACCGCCCAGATGCCTCGCGGGTCACCATTCTCCGACATCCCCCTCCCAGGAGGCTCTTCCTGCCTCCATTTCACAAATGAGCAGACTGAGGCTGGCGCAGCCAGTGAGAGGCCGAGCCGGACTTACCCCAGGTTCTCCTGTAGCAGAGCCAGCTCTGGCCCAGCCTGGGACGGGCACCCAGCCCTTTGTCGGAGCAACAAGGGGCTCGTTCTCCCCCAGTCCTCCCCGTGCCGGCTGGCACTGCCAGGCCCCGTGCCGCTCCCCCCGCCCCCCAGCAGGGACCAACTGAAGTCGGATTGTTCCCGAGGGGCAGGCTCCCCAGTGCTGCGTGGGTGAGCATGCAGGGGTGCAGGGCGTGCAGCTGCAGGCAGCGGGCCGGGCTGGGGTCAGAGCCCGGGAGGTCTGCAGGGCTGCAGTGCGGGGGGTGGGGGGTGGGGTGGGGTGGGGTGGGGGGTGGGGTGGGGTGGGGAGTTGGTGATGGGGAAGACAGGCTACCACTCTTTAGGAGCACGGGAAAGGGGTGGAGGCAGCAGCTGTATCCCCGCTGCAGGACAGAGAAAGGGGGGAGTGGCGGGGGGTGGTGGTGGTGGTGACTGCGTTTTTCTCCTTGGGGACGGTCCTGTTGGGAGCTGGAGAGACGCTTGGGGCTAAGGCAGCCCCTTTGCTAATTCCTGGCCTGGTGGTGGGGGTGGGGCAGAGAAGGGAGGAAGGAAGGTGAGTAAGGGTCCCTGAGTAGGCAGAGCTCTGAGGCGGATGGCGTGGACCCACTCTGCAAGGAAACATCCATGGTGGTAGAGGGAGCCCTGAGTTGGGGGTCATGTGGCTTGGTGGGCTCCATTCCTGGCCCTGGGCCAACCAGACGTGCAACGGGGGCCAGGCTGCTTCCCAGCTCTGCACAGACACAGCAGTCCCCTCCGCCCCCGCCCATCCCCGACCCCTGCCCACACGGGCTGGGGAGCCAAATTGGTTGGGGTCCCATCTCTGTCTCTGTCAGACACGTAACTTCCCTGGGCCTCTAGCTTCTCCTTATCCGTAAAAGGAGAATAATGACCAAGGCTGCCTCATGGGGCTGTTTGAGGTTAAAGTGCTTGGAACAGTGCCCAGCGCCCAGGAAATGCTCAAATAGATGCAAATTATTATTATGTCCATGATCCAGTGATTTTTGCTGAATATTTGCCAGTACCTTCCACTAATGCTGACTGAGTTCATGTCTGGCATTAGGCTATGCTGCTTTCTTTTGCTACCCTCCCCTCTCAGAGCTCTGGGTCTCATTCTCAGGATCCTGGGGTGCAGCTCTGGCCTCTGGTCTACACTACAGCTGACCCTGCCAGCCTCGTGTGATTATTCTTCACTCACCCACTCTGCCTACCAAACGCCACGCACTGTGCAAGACACATTATCTTCATTTAACATGCCCCTCAATCTTCTGAAGTAGAAACCGTTCACAGATGAGGACGCAGAAGCTCAGAGAGGTTAAGTGACTTGCCTAAGGTCACACAGCGAAGCGGCAAAGCTGGGATTTAAGCTCGCGTCTGCCCTGTTTGCTCATGCTTGCTCAACCAGAGGAAGTCATACTGCCTCTTGCAAAGACCCTGGAGATGGGACCCTCCGCCAGAACCTTTATGGAGTTGGGGATCCCTGGGGGCTTTGCACCTTTCAGGGAGTGTTTTAGTGGGGCGGGGGGGCTTAGAAATCATTTGGCCCAACCTTTTCATTTTGTGCACAGGGAGACAGAGGCTGAGAGAAGGGAGGTGCCAGGGTCCCTCGGTGAGCTAGGGACAGAATGGGCCCAGCTACAGGACTCACTCTGTCTTTTCCTCTCTGCTTCCTCACCAGGCCTGGGGGCCTTAGCCCCCCATCCTACTGTGACCCGTCAACGACCAGGGCTGACATGCTAGGTGGAGGAAGCCCTCCCTGGACTCTTGCAGGCCCCGGGTTATAACATTCACTGGACCGTAGACTCCCTGAGCTCAGGGACTACAGCTAGCTTGTCGCCGCACTGCCAGTGCCTGCTTCATAAATAGTAATCATTCCCTGTGCGCGTTGGTGGAACATCTACGTGTTCCAGGCCCTGGGCTAAAGGCTGAAGGCAGAGCAGTGAACAAGACAGACAAAATGCCTGCCCTCAGGGGAGTTTGCATTCCTAGTGAGAGATAGACATTGAATGAAAGAACCAAGCAAAAATGCATAATATTTAAGATGATGATAAGTGTTATGGAGTAACACAAAGAAGGAAGGGGCATAGGGAATGGAGGGGGGAGGGAGGGAGGAATTTGGCAGTTTCAAACAGGTTAGTCACGGAAGGTCTCTGTAAGGTCACATTCGAGCCTTGGAGGAGGTGAAGGAATGAGTGGTGTCTGGGGGAGGGGCATCCCAGACCGAGGGGCATCCCAGTGCAAAGGCCCAGGGGTGGGAGCGTGAGGTGTTTGAGGCTGGCGGGTGTGGCTGGATCAGGCGGAACAAGTGAGAAAGTAGGGGAAGATGGGGTCAGAGGGGCCCATGATGTGTGGACAGATCACAGAGAGCCTTTTAGGGTGGAACTTCAGCTTTTACTCCGAGTGAAGTGGGAGCCATGGACAGTTCTGAGCAGACGGAGGGACAAGATCTGACTTAGGTTGAACAGGATCCCCCTGATTCCTGAGTTGCAAGTAGAATGTTGTGGGGCAAGAAAGGAGGGTGTCTGAACATTGGGAGGCTCTTTTGAGGAAGCCAGATAAGGCAAGGTCCAGGCTGGGCCCACATGGGGCAGGCAGGTAGAGGTCAGATCTGCCAGGATGCGGTGTGATAGAAAGAGAGGAGTCAAGGTCGGCTCCAACCTTTTGGGGTCGACCAGCTGCAATGAACAAAGAAAAGAGGGTCTCCATTTCTGGCCCAGGAACCAGGACACTTGGGTTCAAGTCTCGGCCCCGTCACTCTCCTGCTTGGTGGCCTTCGGCAAATCCTTTCTCCTTTCTGGGCCTCGGTGTCTGCTCCTGTACAGTGGGTGTGACCCCCTCCACCTGGCCTCCCCAGTTCCCCAAGACCCGGGGCTCCGAAGAGGACGTGTGCTTCACAGACTTGCCCCCCTCCCCCTGCCCACAGGGAGCCAGTGCCAGTGGCCGCCATGGCGTCGCGCATCGGGCTGCGGATGCAGCTCATGCGGGAGCAGGTACAGCAGGAGGAACAGCGGGAGCGCATGCAGCAGCAGGCCGTCATGCATTACATGCAGCAGCAGCAGCAACAGCAGCAGCAGCAGCAGCAGCTGGGTGGGCCGCCCACCCCGGCTATCAACACCCCCGTCCACTTCCAGTCTCCGCCACCTGTGCCTGGGGAGGTCCTGAAGGTAGGGCGTGTCCCGAGGTGGGGCCTGTCCCCTCCCACCCTGCTTCTAGGAGCCCTAGAACCCTTGCCTTCTCCCCCCTCCCAGGTGCAGTCCTACCTGGAGAACCCTACCTCCTACCACCTGCAGCAGTCCCGGGACCAGAAGGTGCGGGAGTACCTGTCCGAGACCTACGGGAACAAGTTCGCCGCCCACATCAGCCCCGCCCAGGGCTCCCCGAAGCCCCTGCCGGCTGCCTCCCCGGGGGTGCGGGCCGGACACGTGATGTCCTCCTCAGCTGGCAACAGTGCTCCCAACAGCCCCATGGCCATGTTGCACATTGGCTCCAACCCCGAGAGGGAGGTGAGTGAGAAGCTGGCCAGGGGCTGCCATGAGCAGAGCTGGTGCCAGGTGCTATGCTCCTGGGACTCCTGGTCTAATGGCAAGGGCAAGGTTCTGCTGTCAGGGTCCCTCCCAGTCCAAGGGGGAGGTCCTGCTCTCTCAGGGACCCCAGTCTGAGTGGGGGAGACACAGCCCTGCCTCAGGGACCCAAGTGTGAGCGGGGGAGATACAGTTCTGCCCTCAGGGAGCCCCAATCTGAGGGGGGAGACACAGCCCTGTCCTGAGGGAGCCTCAGTCTGAGGGGGAGACATAGTCCTGACCTCAGGGAGCCCTAGTCTCATAGGAAAAGCCTCGCCCCTACTTTTGAAAGCTTGACTAGAGAGAAACAGGACCCTCCTACTGGAAAGCCCAGCACACCTGCAAAGCCATGTCCAGACAGAGGGTATATAAAGCAATCTCCCTGGGGCAACTTGGCTCTTTGGGAAGAGCCCTGGCCTTGGCCTTGAGGCCTGTGGGACCTGGACAACTCATCCTCTGAACCTTTTTCCTTCACTCCACCCAAGATGAGCCAGTTGAGTGAGGTGGGCTCCAAGGTCCCTTCAGATCAGTGGCTGTCCCGGTGCCCCTTCCCTGTGCCTTTCTCCCAGTGGGCCCTCCCCAGACGGACTTTTCTCTTTCAGTTTGATGTCATCGACAACATTATGTGTCTGGATGACGTCCTGGGCTTCATCAATCCTGAAACTCAGATGCCCAACACGGTACTGCTGGCCAGGGTGGGGTGGGTGTGTCAGAGGGAGAAGGTAGAGGTTCTACAGTGGCTCTGAGCCTGGGGAGAACTAGAGACAGGGCTCCCCCCCACCCCCGGTCCCAGGCAGAGCCATCTTGCTGCAGATGACAGTCGCCTCCATCAAATCACGTGACCGGAGCCCAAGGCTGAGCAGAATTATGAATCCAGAGAGATGTGTCTAGCCTGTGTGCATGAGGCGGGCTTCAGTGGGGAGTGGTGTCTGGGCAGTTGGGAAGGCTTCCTGGGTGGGGTTAGGGGAGGGGGCAGGAGGGACTGGTGCCGGGCCTCAGCAGAGCAGGGAAAGCATTCCTGGAGGGGAGCAGTGTGGCCCTGAGCTGATGAGTTCCTTTGGGATCTGGGATGTCCCTCTTCTGCAAAGCCTAGGGCCCAGCGGGCACAGGCCTGTGTCCCTCACTCCACGGGACAAGTGATAGGGGGCTGGCTTTGTCCCCTCCCTCCAGCAGCCTCCTGGAGTGTGAATGCTCTCTGGGCCTCCTGGACAGGGGTGAAGAAGCAGATGGGAAGGAGCCAGCCTTAGAATCAAGAGGCCTAGCTTCTGGCTTTGGCTGTGACCTTGGGAAGTCCCTTAACTGTTCTGAACGCCAGTTTTCTCAGCAGCAAAATGGGGGTGATGCCGTCTACCCACAGGATTGTGGGAAAATGAGATAAGGCAGGAAATTGGGGGCTAGCTCCGCACAGGGTGACACGTTTACACGGAACAGGTGGAATTGTGGGTGTCCCCACCCCTTTTGGGAAGGTCCTGAACCTCAGCTACTTCCTCCTGCTCCTTGGGCCTGACCCTATGACCCTGATCCTGGCCCCAGCTTAGGACACTGAGGGGAAGCCCCCAAATCTTTCAGTGGGAAGTCAGAGTCAGTCCTTAATCCCCACTGCCCTGGTGACATTGCCCAGTGGCTTAGCAGGAACTGGTCAGGGCCAGTTGGGTCTGAAACCTACTGCCAGCAGAGCAGGGAAGGCTGGGGAGAGAGAGAGAAAGCCAGACTGCACAAGTGTTCGGTCCCTTTAGGCCGGGTATCTGGTAGGGCACCTGTGTGCCCACTTAGGGTTCTGGACCTGTGATTTGCTCTGTGTGTTCCTGTGGCAGGAGCTGGGGTGATCATTCCAGAACTCAAGTCTGTCCCTGCCAGGCCTCTGTTTATCCCCCTACTGGCTGCCCATTGCAATATGCCAGGGTCTTTGCAAGTCGAATCTAGAACTCCAGGGTGTATTTCCTGCCTTGCCCACATCATGCTGTCTACTCTTGCAGCTCAAGCTTCTACTTGTGGCTGCCCCCCCCCACCCCCCACCCCAGCTCTGTCTGTCCAGCCCCGCGTCTTTGCTCAGCCATCCCCCTGCCAGTCCAGCCCTTCCTCACTTCTTTGCTCAGGACTCAATTCAAGTTCCATGCCCTCCAGAAACTTTCCAGAAACTCCAAAACAGATTAGGTGCTCCTCCCCTGGGCTTCCAAATGCCTGGGACGACTTCATCCCCTCCCCTGTCGGCCCTTAGGGCTGTTACCTGGTCTGATCACTCTGCAAGGATTCTAGCCACTAGGCTGGTGGCTCCTGGAGGGCAGGGGCCACACCTTATTTAGTTCCCAACCCTACAGACTTCCAGTAGAATTGCCCAGTGAAGAGGCCCAGGGTGGAGCTTTGACATCCTGGTGCTGGCTGCCGACCCTTTGAGCTGAAAGCGTGGCCGGGGAACATCAGTACAGCCTCCCCTGGGCGTCCCTGGGAAAGAAAGGCTGTTCCTGGGATGATGGGCCCTGGGCAGGGGCCCCTGTGGAGAGGGGACTGCTCACCGGGTCCCTCTCCCCACCTCACCCCACAGTTGCCCCTGTCTAGCAGCCACCTGAACGTGTACAGTGGTGACCCCCAGGTCACAGCCTCCCTGGTGGGTGTCACCAGCAGCTCCTGCCCCGCTGACCTGACCCAGAAGCGAGAGCTTACAGGTACCACCTCCCTGCCTGCCTGTGCCCTGGCTCCCTACTCCTCCCTGTCCTTCTCCCTCCCTCCCAGCTCCTCTCTCCTTTCCCTGGCCTCCAGATGCTGAGAGCCGGGCCCTGGCCAAGGAGCGGCAGAAGAAAGACAATCACAACTTAAGTGAGCCCCCCACGCCCTTCACCCCCACCCCCTGGGTTCCTGCTCCCTGCCTCCCTCCTCCTCACTCTCACCTGAGCTACCCAAAAAGCCATCTGGACCCGAGCTCTCATTGGGGCTTTATAATTTTTAATTAAAATTTTTTTATTAATTAAAAAAAAAAAAAAGCCACTCTGACCTGCCTGGGTTCTACACAAGACCTTAAATTTGCGCTGGGATGACTGGTGGGTTCAGCCCTGCCTTCCTCCCACTGGCCCTCTTTGGGAGATGGGGGTGGGAGAGGGGCTCCGGAGAAGAGACAGTCATGAAATCCCCAGCACTTCAGAGTGAATGGGTTTATCATATCGTATTGTTGTCTTTAGGGTGTGCAACCTGGGAAGCCAGGGAAGGTGTTCTGGGTCATGTGGGCAGAGATTCCTACCCCCGGCCGGCTTTGCTGCCTCGCAGAGCCGCTGGGTTGTATCCATCTGCACCTGGGCCCCTCCTTCCCATAGTGATCCCATTCCCTTCCTCACCCATTACTTCCCAGAAGGGCCAAGTCACCCCTCCTTGGGCCGGGCGGACCCTTCTCCTCCCATGGGGTCCCATCCTTCTAATTGCTCCCTCCGGGATTTGTTACCTTTAGTTGAAAGGAGGCGGAGGTTCAACATCAATGACCGCATCAAGGAGCTGGGAATGCTGATCCCTAAGGCCAACGACCTGTGAGCAGTTTCTAGGGGAGGGGGGGGGGGGGTGGCGGGAGACGCTAGGGGCTGGGGGCAGGGCAGCAGCGGCTGACTAGCTGGTTGCCCAGGGCAAGGGCTGGGAACAGAATCCCTTGGTTGCTCCCTTCTGGGAGCTTATCATCTATTTGGGAAAAAAAGATCCCTCCCTTATCAGGACAGCTCCAGACGGAGGAGCAAAATCCCAGAAGTGAGGCAGGGGTGGGGGCTTCCTGGAGGAGGTGTCATGCTGGCATCGTTTGGTGAGGGCTTTTGGACTGGCTTGGAGGGGTCCAGAGAGTCGAGAACTGACGTGGGTTTGGGCGGCCCAGAATGGAAGGCCTGGGGAAGGAGGCCGCTCGGCATTGCTTGCTTCCCTGGGATTACCGGGGTGGGCGCTGGCAAGAGTCACCCGCAAGGGTCTGTCCTGTTCAGATGGGAGCACGGCCTTCTCCACAGATGGGGGCGGGGCGCATCTGGGGTTCCGTGGGCAAAGTTGGGAGACCTGCGGCATCGGCTTCTGGAACCAAAGCGGGGTTTTCCTTCCTCCCGCTGAGCCTGCACGTGTGATTCTGCCTGGCCCGCAGGGACGTGCGCTGGAACAAGGGCACCATCCTCAAGGCCTCGGTCGATTACATCCGGAGGATGCAGAAGGACCTACAGAAGTCCCGGGAGCTGGAGACCCACTCTCGGCGCCTGGAAATGACCAACAAGCAGCTCTTGCTCCGCATCCAGGTCCGGCCCCTGCCCTTGGACTTCTGGAGGAGCTCTGGCTCCTGCCTCGGGCCTGGCTCCGCCCCCGGGGGGGAGGGGCAGGACTTATACTTCCGGAGTTGGAGGAATGAGAATGGAAGGAACGCTGGCTAAGGAGCAATCCCCAGCAACTTTAAGCAACAAATACCAGCTAGAGATTCTGTTCTGTGGGACCCTCATTTAGAGTTTGTTTATTTTGAGAGGGAGAGAGAGAGAGAGAGAGAAAGCGCGCGAGCGCGTGCATGCTCGTGGGGGAGGGGCAGAGAGCGAGAGAATCCCAAGCAGGCTCCACGCTGTCAGCGCAGAGCCCAACGTGGGGCTCAGTCCCACTAACCATGAGATCATGACCTGAGCCCAAATCAAGAGTCAGGATGCTCAAGGGACTGGGCCACCCAGGCGCCCAGCCACGTAACTCTTATGGTGACACTTGTCACCCCGGCTCACATTTCCTTAATCAATGCAAGTACATGCCTACACTTAACCTCAAGGGGGCAGGGAAGTGCAAGCCTACCTCGTGTGGAAGGCAGAGAGCTGGAATTATTTGGAACGCTAAGTCTCACCACTGGAGAGAAACTACAGAAGGCTTGGGAGAGTCACTCCTACCATCTGGAGCAGAAGGTTCTAGTCCTGGCTGTGCTCAGGGCCTCTGTCCTCTTTGGATCTGAGGCTGCTCATCAACACAAAGGGCGGTTGCGTGGCAGCTTTTAAACTTTTCTATTTCTCATAGGAGGTAATACCACTGACATTACAATCCAGCACACAGAGCCACACTCCAAGTGAAAAATCAAAGTTTCATGAAAGAACCCTCCTTCTTAATAGATGCAGTGCATTCTGGTAATTTCTATTCTGGTCTAGTCTAGGCAAGTCTATTTCAATTAAAAAAAAAAAATAGAGGGTGAGCTGGTCAAGAGGCACTACAGTGGTTTCACAACCCGTTAATGAGTTGTGACTTGTAGTTTGAAAAAAACACTGGTCTAGACTCTAGAAGCCTATACTTGCTTCCAGTGGAGCCATTTTGTGGTCTTGGGTGCAGCCAGGGGAAGGGCAAGGGGCTGCGGCGGGGGGGCCCCGGGGAAGGGCGGCTGGGGCCCATGAGTGTGTGCCCCCAGCCTTCTCTCTGCCTCACCTTGCAGGAGCTCGAGATGCAGGCTCGGGTGCACGGCCTCCCCACCACCTCCCCATCGGGCGTGAATATGGCCGAGCTGGCCCAGCAGGTGGTGAAGCAGGAGCTGCCCAGTGATGAGGGCCCGGGGGAGGCCCTGCTGTTGGAGGCCGAGGTCCCGGATCCTGAGCCACTGCCGGCTCTGCCCCCCCAGGCCCCGCTGCCCCTGCCGGCCCAGCCACCTCAGCCACCCTCCCCATTCCACCACCTGGACTTCAGCCACGGCCTGAGCTTTGGGGGCGGGGGCGACGAAGGGCCCCCAGGCTACCCCGAACCTTTGGGGCCAGAGCACAGCTCCCCGTTCCCCAACCTGTCCAAGAAGGATCTGGACCTCATGCTCCTGGACGACTCACTGCTACCGCTGGCCTCCGACCCTCTCTTCTCCACCATGTCCCCCGAGGCCTCCAAGGCCAGTAGCCGCCGGAGCAGCTTCAGCATGGAGGAGGGCGACGTGCTGTGACCCTGGCTGCCGCCATGCTGGGGAACGGGGGCAGGCCTGGGGGCTGGGAGGCCCGGGGCCGCCTCCCTCCCACCCTTTGGGCTGCACTTGTGTGTGAGGTAGCAAACTGGCCTGCCTCACTCCTTCCTGTCGGCCCCTGTTTGGACTTAGTGCCTGCTTGGCAGCCTGTGGGGTCAGGAGAAGCCCCCCCCGCCTGGCTCAGTACTCCCCAGGGACAACCCTCTTGATGGGGCTGGACAGGAACAGGCCTTCAGCCTGGCTCCTGGAGGTGAAATCATGAGGGGAAGGGAGGGGACGGGTGTGCTAGAGGTAAGAGGAGGTCCTGGGTCGGGGGGGGGGGGGGGGTGTCTCATCTTCTGAGTCTGATCCCCACCCCTGCCGGTGAAGGAGGACATGTTGGAGCAGGGGGCTCAGGAAGTTCCTTTTCTGAGGCAGCGACTGGTCCAGGGGGTGCCCAGGCCTGCCTTTCTGGGACTCAGATGGCAACAAGTCTGTCCTCCAGCCTGGCACCCCCACCCCCCTTTGGTGCTAACAGCTCTCTACCGGGTGGTGTGAGGGCGGGGGTGGCTGGAAGAGGGGGCGCTGGGTTCAAGTTAGAGCGTGGGGTCACTGCTGGAAGAGCAGCTCCCCCCAGGCTCCCCACTTTGTGCCTTTAGTAAACACTGTGCTTTGTACCTGCTTGTCCTCTGTCTCTTTGGAGTGTGTGTCTGGGGCTGACGCAACCGGGGAGGATTCAACCCAATGTGCACCATTATGGATTTCGAATTCCAATGCCCTTTATGGGGATCGGGGTAAGGGTTACAGAAAGGAGGGAACAAGCCCATCACCTGGTTCCCCCCACTTCCGAGACTTGCCTCCAGGGGAGCTGGAGATGTAGCCTTACTTAGGGAGCTTAGGGACGGAAGGGGGGGACAGTGTCCCTCCTTGTGGCCACAAGATGGCACTGCAGCCACGCTGGTTCCACGCCCCAGCTGTGGCCTGACACGGCTGAGCCTGATGACGTGGGGGCCAGTTGCTATAAACCAAGTCTTTTCTTCTTAGCTGCCGCTTAGGCTACCCCTGGCCCGGGGTGGGGGACATGTTTCTCTTGTTCCTGAATGCCTGTGCTAGTGGTGACCTCTCCAGATTTTTCTCCCTCCCTGAGTGGGCTGACACCTGCTTGAGAAGGTCAAGCTGCCTGCTCCGTGGAGGCAAGGCCAGCCCCTCTGCTCTTTGACAGAGTCTCTAGCAGGAGAGGCTCCCTAGTCACTGAAGGGCTGAGTCCTTGGGTTTGGGGAAAGAGGGATCCAACTGAACTAATTTGGGTACCAGACGCTGGGTGGAGTCAGGGACGGGGAGTGGCCCTATTCTCCACTCTGGCACTGTCTGTCCTCCAGGACGGCCTCGGCAAATCCTTTCCTGTCTCTGGGCTTCTGTTCCCCGGCCCCAGAATAGTTCCCATGCACCTCTGCTCTCAGATCCTGGGATTTTACGACCTCATGTGGGATGGGAAGACAGACTTGGGGCAGTGAGGGGCAGGGTGGCAGATTCTTGAGGGCCCAGGTATCTTGGGGAGGGAGGAGAGGGTCTTTTTGGGCTTTGCCTACTTCTCTCTCGACTTCCCACAGTCTTCAGGCAGAGACCAAAATGGCTTTCTCCTCACGGGGCCCTGGGAGGCCGAAGGGGCCTAATTAAAAAAAAAATTTAAATCCCAGGATGAAAGTGGCTAAGAGGGCAATTTCCTCTGTGCAGAACTGGAGATCAAATCAACGTTAGAGCAATTAACGCGAGAGGGGGGAGGAGGAAAGGGAGCCGGGTGTGTGGGTGCTGAGGGTGGCGGGGCTGGCGGAGGCTGTAGGATTAATCTGAAGGTCAGATGGAGCCGTGGATGACCTTGGAGAGGTTGAACCAGCCCTGGAGCGCTGGCATCTCCTTCCAGTTCCAGGCCTCACCCCACAGCCTTGGGAGCCCAGGCCCTCCTGGGGCAAGCCCTGGACTCTGGGGGATAGCTGATGGGCGCAGGCTTGGGTCACGCTGACACTGGAGCGGGTAGGGGTCTGGGAACTTCCAAGTCTAGTCCTTAAGGCAAAACTGAGAACTCTCTCCTACCCTGTTTTCCTTCATCCTAGGGATCCAGTCAGTGAACTGGGTAGCTGCCCTCCTGCTTCCTCATGCGGCCCAAGACGGCCTGTATTCCCCCCTCCACCTGCCTGCTGGCTTCCGGTCCCCTAGGTCCTTCAGCACTGCCCCACCTGCCGCTGGGAAGCAGGGCCTTTGGGCAGGACTGAGGGTGTGAGTGGAGTTCTGGCCACAAGAGGGCGCCGCAGAGTCAGGACCTGGCCGCTGCGGGCGCCCACTGGTGGGAAATCGTGGAATCTCAGCTTCATTGTACATTCCAAGCTGTCTGCCTCGGGGCCCTGCCAGCCCAGTGGGTTTGGTTAAGGCAGGCCCAGGTGCTACCTCCAGGATCTCAACAAGCCACCAGAAAGTGTTCGTGTATCTGAGACTGGTCTGCATGACCCTTAGCTTGTGGCTGCAGTAGAGTCAGGCCGGCAGCTGCCAACTGGTGGTTATGGACATCTCTGGTTAAATACAGTAAGAGGCGTGAATGCTTTCTTCACTCGCGCTCTTTATTGTAGACAACACCCTTCCAGACTTCAAGGCCTCACGAGGGGGAAATTAGTTTTTTCAAGGGGGAGTGGGTAAACAGGCTGGTGTGAGAGCACAGATGGACCCATCCGACCCCCTCATTTCACTTGAGGAAGCCCCCGAGGCCTTGAGAACAAAGCAAAAGTGTGAAGTGGGATTGGAGTCTGGGAAAGGAGTGCAAGCTAAGTAGGGGGAGGACAAGAAACCGTTGCACCCTTAGGTCGCACGAGGGGCCCCAAAGCTGGAGGCAGGGCGCTGGACGTGAGGATCCCGTCATCCTCAGCTCCCTTTCTGGTGTCTCTTTCCCCCCGGGCCAGCCGCTAGATTCTCACCTCCTTGTACCATGAAGGAGTGGAGATCTGAGCCCCACAGACCAAGATAGACACCTGCATTGGTATGTATACACAGGATGGTGGCCTTCCACCCCTGCCTTCCACGGAGATTTCCCCTCCTGGGCGTTTGGACAGACGGCCGGGAGCGGATGTGGGCACTGCTGAAGCCCGGCCGGGGCGGCACCGGCTCTGTGTTCCTTAGTGCCTACCTCCTCAGTGTCCTCCTTGGGATTTCCGTCACCCACTGCTCCTTTAAATCGAGATTCTTGGGGCTCCCGGGTGGCTCAGTCGGTTGAGCGTCCCACTTCGGCTCAGGTCATGATCTCTCAGTTGGTGAGTTCGAGCCCCGCATCGGGCTTGTGGCTGTCAGCGCGGAGCCTGCTTCAGATCCTCTGTCTCCCTCTCTCTCTGCCCCACCCCTGCTCACTCTCTGTCTCTCAAAAATAAATAGAACATTAAATCGAGATTCTTCCTTCATTGTTTGGAGCCACTGACTTGGATCAGAATCTGATATACACTCTGGATCTTCCCCCTCCCCCCCGCAACACATAGTCCCCTAGAAAGGAATCCCAAGTTTAACATTCCTGCTCCCAACCCATGCCCCCTTCCCCACCTCAGAGCCCATTCCCCTCCCCTGCCTCTCCCAGCCACCTGGCATATCAGCTGGAACAGCTAGAAAGAGCCCCTTGGAGTCACCTGTCCCTCACCTGCTGGGACCCGCACTTCTCAGGGTCCAGTCCCCACCCCCCTTCCCAGGCTCCTTTAGCCTCATCTTTTTTCTTTGCTCTCTCTTTTCCGAGGGGGGCAGTGGAATTTATACAATATTTAAGCAGCCAGAGCCGAGTCCGGGAAGATATTATTAATGTAAAAGGGACGGGCTGCAAATGCTTTTGGACCTGGTTACAATTAGAGGGTGATTTTTCTAAAGGTCAATGAATTCAGATAATATCCACAGGGGGGAGAGAAATTTAATACCTTTTTAGTGAATTAATTAATTATAATATTATATCGGCTTGGGGTTCTTTTCCAGAGTGATTAAGGGAGCGATCCGTCTTCTGTGAGGCCGGGGAACGGCGCCCGCCACCAGCGAGGACCCTGTCTCGGGGCTCAGGATGGGGCCCTTCCTTCTCCTCTCACCCCTGCAGCGGCCAGGGAGCTGGAGGGGCTGGTGGGCAGCAGGGGAGGCAGGCCGGCCCCGGTCCGGATGAGGGCAGGCACAGAGACACAGTGCCCTTTCCCCTCAGCCTATGTCGGCAGGCCCAGCCCTCCTCCTGCTGTCTTATCACAGGAGAGCTGAGGCATGAGTTATGGCCTCCTCCTTTCCATTTGGAGAAACCGAGGCCCACAGGAGTCAGAGACTTGCCCTGAGCCCTACTATGAGTTAAGGCAGACTGAGGTGGCACAGCTGGCTGGAAAGAACGAGAAGACTCCCTCCACCACCCTGCCCCCACCTCCCCACCTCCCAAACCAGGCCTTCTGGAAAATCTGTTCCACTGGCCATCGGCCTGTGGGGCCGCCTGTGGATTCCTGGTCAGAAAGAGGATCTTCAAGTGCGTGGCCTGTGCCCAGGCTCAGCTCCTACAATGAAGATGGCCCGCGAGGGCTGATAGGTCAAGTAGCTGCCAGGCTTTGGTGAAGGAATAGCTACATTTCTGTCCCTGGAGGGACCAGGGACAGGCACTTTCCACCCGCTTGGTCATTCACTCAGGTGTTCGATCATTCATTCATTCAACTCACCTTTGTGGCACGCCCGCTCTTGTGCCCTCACCGACCAAAATAGCCCTTCTCGAACCCCCCGCCCACCTCGTCCTGAGCCCCACTGCTCATTGGTCTTTGCTTCACTCAGCACCCACTTTGAGCGGCCCCCTGCTGGGTGCTGGGGACACTTGGGTGGCGAAGGGGCGGCCCCTGCTCTCTAGAAGCCAGTCTCCACAGCAAGTGGGGGCAGGGAGACAGAGGCAGAAGCCGTGGGGAGGACTCAGCCAGGGGTTGGACGGGAGGGGTGACATTAAGCTGAGCCGTGAGGAACCAGGCTGACAAGGAGAGGGAGGGGGCATTCCAGACACGGGGCAAGGGCACGGTATGAGGAGGCTGCCCCTGCCCTCCACCCAGGGGCCCAGGCATGCTAACCGGAAGACCATCCCAAGGGCCCCAGGTTCTGGGTCCAGGAGGGGAGGGGTGGGTAGCAAAGCCAAACAGGCCTGGTTGTGGGTTCTGTATGTCATGCAGGGGACACGTCTCTGTGCTTTGGTTTCCTCTCCTGTAAGGAGGGGGAGGATATACCTCCCGAGAGGATACAGGAATAACTGAAAGGAAGCGCTGGGCCCAGCATCTTGCCCACGATGTGGCTTCTGGCAGCACAGCCTCAGACGGCCCTTGAAGGGGTGGGTGGGACAGGGCCCTGCCCTGGTTGTGCCTTCCATTCCTTTTCCCTGGGGTCGGGGGGTGGACCAGCAGAGGTCCTGGCCTGGAGACCTTTCCCGGCCAGGAGGAGACCAGCATTTGCCTGCCCTCCTCGCTCAGCCCCCTTGTTCCCCTCGCTTCTCTGTCCCTTCCCTCTCTGCCCCCCTTCAGCTCCGGCTGCCCCTCCAGCCCCTCCCCCAGCCTCTCCTCCCTTTCCGTGTGCAGCGGGCTGGGGAGGGCCTTCCCATTGTACTATCTTTGGGCCCTAAATTAAAATTGATGACATCTTGAAATGAGCAGTGAGGGTAATTTTGCTTCTGAGCCGGGATGCTAATGAGGCCCCTTAATGGTGCCAACGCGGAGCTGACGGGTCGTGTGTCACGCGCAGCGGCGAGGGGGGTAATGGCCGAGGTAAGTGCCGGTAATTACACCCTGTCTCGCTGTATTTTGGCAGGCCTGGTGGGAGAGCGGGGGCTCAATCACCGCCGGCGGGGCCACCCCCCAGCCACCGCGGGCCTGACAGCCAGAGATACCCCCCTCAACCCCACCCAGAACCAGGGGCCTGGGGCACAGCCCCTGCGCGCACATACAGCGTGGGACACGGCACACGCGGTCACACACGCTACCATCACACCACTGTGCACCCCCACCGGCTCACCCCCACAGCTTGGGCACCCCCCCCCCCCGCCCCCCTGCCCCGGGTGTGCACTCAACACTCACACCCATGCTCACCCGTCCTGCTCCCCCCCCCCCCCCCCCCCGCGCTCCCCACTTCCCACTCTGGCCACACACGGACACACGCTCAGGACACGCACACGTACATGTGCGCACAAACACGTCCTCAAGCAGCGTGCCCGCATCGCGCGCCCGCTGCGCGCCCGTCTGTTATCTCCACTCCTCCTGGCTCTCCTTCCAGGCAGGCATCCTTACCCTCTCCTTGCGGTTCAGGAACAGCTTTGGGAGACGGAGCCTTTGTGCCAGATCGCGCAGCCGCAGGGGCTGGGCCTCCTGCACGTGGCAATCTTGGCAACCACACTTCCTGTTATGTACACTCGCACATGTGCCTCTCAGTGTGCACGCACGCGCGTGCCTGCACGCGTACACGTATCTACCGCACACAGATCCCAGAGTTCCTCTGGGCACGCACACGCACGTTTCAGTGCGTGTGCAGGTATTCACCAGAGCACTGTGGGCACACACGTACGCACGGGGGTGCTTCGCAAAGGCAGATGCACGAGTGTGCTGGCGTGGATCACATAATGTTCACACACACACACACACACACACGCAAACGCAATGCACTAGCCATGAAACCACTCCAGGCTCCAGCGTCTCAATTTCTTAAATGTTTATTTATTTTGAGAGAGAGAAAGAGAGAGAGAGAGAGTGTGCTCACGAGTGTGCGCGAGCAGGGGGCAGGCAGAGAGAAAGGGAGAGAGAATTCCAGGCGGGCTCTCAGCGCAGACCCTGATGCGGGCTCGATCCCACGACCCCTGGGATCATGACCTGAGCTGAAAACAAGAGTTAGACGCTTAACCGACTGAGCCACCCGGTGCCCCCAGCAGCACCTCAATTGCTGAAGAAGAGGAAATAAGTCCTCTTCCATGTCCTCTGCAGTATTTGTTAAGACAGACCAACAGCCACACAAAGGAGTGAGATGTCCCCTCCCACAACCCCCCTGCAGAAACACACACACACACCCTACACGTGTGCACACACACCGAATACGTGGTGTCTAAGCTCTGCATATGCGCAACGTGCAGCCTTTAGACACATCTCCGCACACACACTATACATGTGCAATGAACACACGCTCAGCCCTGGTGTAGAGCCCCAAGTGTACCTACCGGTGAAACTGGAGCCCGTGGGTACTTGTCAGATATATATCCTGCCCACCGCCCCCCTGCCAAACATTTATCAACTTATAATTACAGTACGGGGTAAAAGCATGGGCTTTGGAGTTTGACTGCTTAGGTCTTTGGCCTGGGCCCATGATTTTCCTTGCTGTGTGACCTCTGGCAAGTTACTTAACTTGTCTGTGTCTCACTTTCCTCCTCTGTAAAATGGGGGTAGTGATAGTGAGCCTGCTACCATAGGGACGTTGTGAGGGTCAAAAGAGTTAACAGATTGTAAAGCACTTAGCGCCCCAGTAAATGTGGAGGCGATGTGTCTGGTTATGACAAAGGGTGCATGTCAGGATAGGACGAGCGCTGAGGAGCGGGTGGCGAAGGCAGAAGGGGCTGTGCCCACCTCAGGCGGGGGTAGTCAGGGAGGGCTTCTTGGAGGAAGAGAGATTTGGGCTGGGCCTTGAAGAAGAACCGTAGCCACTGTTTATGGAGCACCTACTCTGTGCTGGGCCCGGTGCTAAGTGCTTTGTATGAATGAACCCCGTGAGTCCAATGCGACCCCCAAGAGGCGGGTACTGCCATGTCCACCTTATGCCTAGGGAGAAAAAGGCACAGAGAGCCTTGACAACTTGCGCAGGGACAGGAAGGCTTAGGGAAGAGGGACGCAGGGCTGGGGGATTCCAGGTGGGAGAGCGGCATGTGACAGAAATAGAGAAACAGATGGTAAAACACCCCAGAGGGCCTTCCTTGACACACTGTAACAGTTTCCAGATAATGAGAAGCCGGTGAGCATCTGGAGGAACGTCCTGACCTACTTGCTGTGTCTCTTGCAGCCACACCAGGGACCTGGGGGGGGGGGGGGTGGCGGTGTGGGTGGCTGGCACTGCCCACAGCACGCCAGGACAGGGGCAGTACTGGGCATCGTCACGCTCTCGCCCTCCAAGGACCCGGTTAGGGGAGGGGTATGGCATCTGAGCATCTCGGCCCTAGAGACCAGGCCTGGCTGTCTGGAAGGGGACCTGATGAGGACTCCGGGAGGGCCAGAAGCTGTGGGAGGAGGTGACAAGGGGCAGTGAGCAAATCTCTGCCCATCCCATCCCGAAGCCAGCATGGTCGTGCCCCAGGCGCTGGCTCCCCAGGACTCCTCAACGAGGAATAAGCTTCTCGTCAGGGTGTCCAAGGCTCTCCTCAGACAGGCCGCCATATTCCTCTTGGCCTCATGTCCATCAAACTGCCCCAGGGCCTGACAAGCTGTCTACTCACCATCCTTGACAAGATCACAGATATTTTTCTCCCTCAGTGTTTGCACGAGCTCTTCCTGCTTCTGGTGTGTTTTTCAATGCCCAGCCAATGTGACAGTCCCAGCCTCTACAAAGCTCTCGGCTCAAGCATCCGGGGACCCTGTCATCCTGGGAGTCTCAAGTGTTTAGGCCAGTGGCAGGAAACAGAGAATGGAATACACCACCTCTGGTTGGGTAGTTCTTTGGAGAGTTGGCCTCTGCCCCTGTTCCCTGCCCGTCTATAGTTTCCTCTCTCTCACCTGCTCCCAATCTACTCGTCACCTGTACAACCTTCGCCCCAACAGGCGGCCTTTACCGCAGACACCGAGGTGCTGTTCCTGCAACATGGGTCCCTTGGCCATGCCTTTGCTCATACTCTGCTTGTATCCCAGTGTGTCCCAACCCCGCCCAGCTGAGACCCAACTTGGAGGCCACACTCCCGCACAAGCAATGTCTGCCCCTCCTCACCCCGTGAGGCCCTCCTATCACAGCACCCTCCTCCAACCCCGAGGAGCATGGGAGGAGCCTGGTGGGGCAGGAGAAGTGTGGGCTACTGAGCACCACCCCCCACCACCACGTGGGTTAGCGTCCCAACGCCTCTCCTTCCTTCCTTCCTTCCTTCCTTCCTTCCTTCCTTCCTTCCTTCCTTCCTTTGTTTCAGGCACTTTTTTGAAGTTTATTTATTTTGAGAGAGAGAGAGAGAGAGTGAAGGGGCAGAGAGAGAGGAAGAGAGAATCCCAAGCAGGCTCCACCCTGTCAGTGCAGAGCCTGGCACGGGGCTTGAACTCACAAACCGTGAGATCATGACCTGAGCCGAAGTCAGATTCTTAACTGGCTGAGCCACCCAGGCGCCTCCCAGTGCCTCCCTTTTCTAGTGGTGGAGGCTTGGGGTAGTCCTCCCTCACATCTCCACGCCTTTGTTTTTCCCTCTTCCTGTTGGGACAACCCGCTCCCGCCCCCTCCCGGCTGAGGACCCCCAAGATTGGCGTGTGCTGCATCTGGCCTGTGGCAGGCAGGGCAGGGAGGGTCCACTGTGGGGTCATATCATCTAGAGTCCAACCAGGACACTCTAAGAATGGAAGAAGTCACTGTTAATGATATGAGGACAACAGGTGAAAATGGACTGTTCTAGAAGAAGCAAGATGTGTGGTTGCTATATCCACACACAGTGTCACTCCCCTTCCTGTCCACACCTCCAGATGTGGATGAGCTGGGGCCTGATAGGCTTGGGCACCGAGAGGGCCTGCTTAGGATCCAGAACAGACTGGGACAGGGGAAGTGTATAGAAAGGGTCACATCTGGGGGCAGAATTTTGGAAGAGGGAGGTGACAGCTTGGAGACAGGGAAGCTGGAGGTCTTAAGAATGGCCAGACAGTGGCCAGGAAATCTGAGGGGTGGGGGACCTCAAATCCCAGGATGCTCTCCTGGAGGTACCGGCAACCTCCATCACAGAAAATAGTAACGGCTGCCCTTGTGAGTGCTGGCTCACAAGGAAATTTTGGGGTCCTTGTGTGCTGTGGGTTTTGCTTTCCCTGGCTTAGATTTTTAGAGCAGGCCTTGGAGTCTGGAATTCCTGGGGTGTAATCCCAGATCTGCCACTGAACTGGCTGTGTGACCGTGAATGAGTTACTTAACCTCTCTGGGCCCCAGTTTCCTCCCTTTCCTCAAGGGAGAGCAGCTGAAGTTACAG
Source organism: Panthera pardus (assembly GCF_024362965.1). Classification (NCBI taxonomy): domain Eukaryota; kingdom Metazoa; phylum Chordata; class Mammalia; order Carnivora; family Felidae; genus Panthera; species Panthera pardus. The sequence goes on from NW_026526732.1 coordinate 140,218,911, forward strand.
GTGTGGAGAATGGGGTGCAGTGCCTTAAGGGCCCACTTTCACAGGATCTGTGCAGGGGAGTGGTGACTCCTGGGTGACCAAACCCTGGTAGTGAGGCAGGCCCTCCCCCAAGCGCTTTCCATGCATTAGCTCCAGAACTCACAACCAGCCTGCAGGGGTGGGGCAGGGTGGCGCTATCCTTATCCCCATTTTACAGACAGGGAAGCCGAGGCACAGAGACGTTGAGAGTAAGGTGCCCAATGTCACGCAGCTGGGAAGGGCAGAGTTGGGATTAGAACCCAGGCAGCCTGTCCCTACTCCTCAAGGGCCCTGCTCCTGGCTCTACAGACAAGTTAAGCTGTGTTCCTGGGGGCAAATGGATCCAGGAGTGGCACCTTTCCGCTCGAGGTCCTGATTTGGAACATTGTGGGAACTGGAAAATTCTGCAGGAGGGCCACAGGACCAGGGGGAAGTGGCCTGGCTTTGGAGCCAGACCCAGGTTTGAAGCTGGCCCCGGCACTCAGCAGCGGTGAACCTCCTGGGTACATTCGCACCCCAGGGAGCCCGTCTCCTCGTCTGGAGAGCACCTGCTCTGTTGGGTGTCAGACGTTCTAGATACTCAGCTGTGGGAGGTGATGGGCACAAGGTGGGCACTGCACGAATGCTGGTTCCATCTTCCCTCACTGCCCAAGCTGGGCCTGCCCTGGGGTCCCCTCACCCCGAGACGGCTCCAGAAAACACTTCCACCCTGATTTGGGCCAGGGGGTTTTAAAGAAGAAAGGCTGCAGGGTCCTGAACCTAAGGGGCTCAAAATGGTAGCAGTTGGTGTTGTCTATATTATTATCAAAGGGGACACCTGACTTCAGGCCAGGCCAGGCCAGTGCGATCTATTCCAGCTGCACCCCCCCCCCCCCCAGCACCAGAAGGCATTCAGGGGCTAAGCTAGGGGCGGGGGGCTGTTGCCTACCATAGGCCCCTAGGGTGCCTTAACTGGTAGGTCCTAGAAAAGGGGAGGGGGAGGGGGAGGTTGCTTCCTAATGAACAATTAATGTCTGCTGTATGGCTAATCATGTGGTTCCGTGTAATTAAGAAGCTAATTAGTGCTATGTCAATTAAGCCTTAATTAGTCCCCTCTTTGGAGAAGCCTGAAAGACCCTCATGCTGGAAGCTTCTGGAATGGAAGGTGGGGGGGAGTGGGAAGGTGGAAGCAAAGAGGGACGAAGGGTGCAGAGGGGAGCCCCACTTCCTCTTGTACGTCCTCCAGTTTTGGGGTCAGTGACATTGCCGCCTGGCCCTACCCCCACTGGCTCTGGGCACGGAGGTTTTGGGGTCCTGTGAGGCTCTCCCTCACTACCAGGGTTTGATCACCCAGGAGTCACAACTCCCCTGCACAGATCCTCTGGAAGAGGGCCCTTAAGGCACCCCATTCTCCACACCTATAACTTCAGCTGCTTCCCCTTGAGGAAAAGGAGGAAACTGGGACCCAGAGAGGCTAAGTAACTCATTCACGGTCACACAGCCAGTTCAGTGGCAGATCTGGGATTAAACCCCAGGACTTCAGACTCCACGACGTGCGCTGAAAGTCTAAGCCAGGGAAAGCAAAAGCCACAGCGCACAAAGAACCAAGCATGATCCTCGGAGCCCTTGTCTTTGCCCATGCTGCCCATTCCCCCAATATCTGTGAGGCTCATGCCCTCCTTCATTCAGGTCTCTGCTCAAATATCAGAGAGGCTTCTGTGATCGCCCTGTATGAGATGTCACCCCACACCCCCGTCACTTGTTCTTTCGTGGCAATCATCACCACCTGACATACGATACATTTACTCTTTGGCTTGTGGCCCCTCTCCCATCCTTGGAATGAAAATTCTGCGCAGTAGAGACTTTGCTGCTCTCTCCCCAGTGCCTGGCCCTGAGTAGGTGCTCCATAGGTATCTGTTGACTGAACAAATGAACAGCCCCGTCGTCATGCATGCAGTGACCCTCAGCATGCTGGCCATAAAGAAGGTGATGGATAAGCATTTCCTTCCCCTTCCTCCTTTGCTACCCACCCACGCCGGGCTTCCTTTGGGACGCCCTGGCTCTCAGCCCTGGAGATGGAAGGAGCGAAGGCTGGAGAGGGTTGGGCGGGGCTCTGTATCTCTGGCTAAACTCCCGCCCGCCCCCTTTCCAGAGACTTCCATTGCCGCTTCCTTATTTCTCTCTCCTCTGACCACCCCCCTCAACACACCCACCTGGGCACCCCCATTTTCCTCTGTCACTCAACCATGACCTGGCCCGACGGCTGGATACATAGCAAGGCTGGTTACCCTCCTGCGGACAGGAGGCTGTGGGTAGAGCTGCCTCTGTGCCATGCTGGACAGTGGGGCCCTGCCTGTGTGTCCATAAGGAGGACACTTGGACAATGGTCGTGTTTGGAGTGTCGTGCTCAGCAGGTTTCCCTGTCACCCTTCAGCTTCCAGCCAGTTGTTTCCCAGGCTCTCCAGTCCCTCCCCCCACACACCTTGTTTCACACCCTTTACAGAGTGGTCCCTTCTGCAGGACAGCATTGTTTTGTGCTGGGGTCCAGAGCTGTCCATGGCCTTTCCTCACAGTGTGCAGAATCCCCCTGCCTTGAACCTTTCCCTCCTGCCCTGTTCAAAACCTTTAACAGCTTTACTGAGATATAATTTACAAATCCTAAAGGTCACTTGTTTTATATATATTTTTAAAGTGTTTATTTATTTATTTTGAGAGAGCATGAGCGTGTGCGAGCACAAGCAGGGGAGGGGCAGGGAGAGAAGGAGAGAGAGGGAGAATCCCAAGCACTGTCAGTGCAGAGCCTGATGAGGGGCTCGATCCCACGAACTGTGAGACCATGACCTGAGCCAAAACCAAGAGTCGAACGCTTAACTGACTGAGCCACCCATATGTCCCAAATTCACTCATTTTAAATGTACAATGCCATGATTTTTAGTATATGGAAGGGGTTGTGTGACCATCATCATGGTCTAATTTTAGAACATTTTCATCTCAACCCTGGATCTGTTAGCAATCACTCCCTGACAGCCACCCATCTGCTTTGTGTCGCTGTAGGTAATCCGGCCATTTCATAGAAATGGGATTGCTCATTAGGTGGTCTTTCATTAGCATAATGTCCCCCCCCCCAACTCTTTTTACTTTTATAAGTAATACCGTGATGGACATCAGACCTTCGAGACTGTCAGACCTTGAACATAAGACCTCAATCTTGAAAGGTTTGAGGGTAAATTTCTAGGTGTGAAATCGCTCAGACAAATGAGGAGGCATTTGGTGTGATCTACTTGTCACTTGTCACTTGATCTACTTGATCTCCTCCTCCTGATTTTGTCATGAGTGCCAACTCCGGCTTCAGCTTCCAGGAATGCCTTTGTTGGCTTGTTCCCTGATGCTTGTGGGGAGCCTGGGTTCCTTGGCGGCCTTTCAAGCTTTATTGCAGCTCCCCCCCCTCGTCTGTTCGTTCCTTTTTTAAAAAAACTTTTTAAATGTTTATTTTTGAGAGAGAGAGGAAGAGAGAGAATGTGAATGGGGGAGGGGCAGTGAGAGAGACACACACACAGAATCCGAAGCAGGTTCTAAGCTCTGTCAGCACAATGCCTGACTTGGGGCTCGAACCCACGACTGCGAGATCATGACCTGAGCTGAAGTCGGAAGCTCAACCGACTGAACCACCCAGCGGCCCCCTTCCTTCCTTTCTTCCTTTCTCCCTTCCTTCCTCCCTTCCTTTCTTCCTTCCTCCCTCCCTTCCTTCCTTCCTTCCTTCCTTCCTTCCTTCCTTCCTTCCTTCCTTCCTTCCTTCCTGGAGCACCTCAATAATTCAGCCAGCCTGGCCCCCTCACCTGCCTGAGCTGCCCGCCTCCGACTGTCTGGATGGCTCCTGTTGGCTTTGCCCCGGAACTCCAAATTCCCAAACCAAAAGCCAGCTGCTCCATGCAGCTTTCCCTGACTCCTCCACCCAGAAGGACTGTCTCCAACTTGGGAGCGATGCAGAATGTAGGATGCTGGCTAGGATCATACCTCCTGCCGGACTTCCTCTGCCGGATGCGGGCAGGATGGTGGTTTTCTGGGCTAGGACAGGGTAAGCGAGGGTCAGGCCGTAGGCCTCCAGCTGTGCTTGGATGGAGACACTCCACCCCATCACTCTCAGTCATCATTGCATTTCAACAGTCCTTTCTCAGCATTTTCTGGAAGCCAGGCCCTGGGCTAGGTCTGGAGACAGGGAGATTAAGGACAAAAGGACAAAACTTTGCCTGCAGAGACCCTACAGTTTAGTGGGAGAGGAGACAAGTAAACAGGCCCTTGGAAAACAAGGCGGGGAGAACCCTAGGAACACAGCGGGGGCCCCTAGTGCTACCCCTCACCCCTGGGGGCTGGCGCTAGGGGAGGGCCCAGAGGAGCCTGCCGCATTTCACCTTTCTGCCTTCCTACCACACTGCCAGCAGCTGGAGTAGCAGGGAGGCCCGATGGCGGGGAGGGGAAACAGAACGATTAGGCTGGGAGAGGGAGGAAATGGAACAAAGAAGAGATAATTGTTCCCGTTTGACAACTTTTTCTAATTAGGGACCAATTATGTCCTCAGGTATCTAATTGGGGTCCTGGTAGATTCTCCAATTTGCTAGGTAATTACTGGCCAGTAATTCTGCCAGGATGAAATTTGGGGAAGAAATACATTATCATAACATTTTGGTTTTCTGTGTCCTGGGGGCTTTGCCCAGAAAACAAGTTAGGTGATCTGAGCTCTCCCTTCTGCCTCCCATCCCTCATGCCTTCTACCGGCTGGGTGTCCCCCTCGTGGTTCCTGAGCTCCAGGAGCTCCTTGGAAACCACTGGCCAACACTGCAAGGATATAAGGGTCGGGGCACCTGGGTGGTTCAGTCGGTTAAGCAGCCTGCTCTTGTTTTCGGCTCAGGTCATGATCTCAGCAGTTTGTGAGTTTGAGTGACAGCTCGGAGCCTGGAGTCTGTTTCGGATTCTGTGTCCGCCTCTCTCTCTGCCCTTCCCCTCCTCGCCCTCTGTCTCTTTCTCTCTCTCAAAAATAAATAAACATCAAAAAAAAATTAAAGACATCGCCAAACTGTTTTCCAAAGGAGTTGTATCATTTGACATTCCCACCAGCAACCTATGTGAGTTCCCATTGTTCCACTGCCTCCAGAGTCTTTGGTATGGCCCGTCTTTCATTTTGGCCATTTTTTGCTTATTTTATACTTATTTATTTATTTAAAAAAATTTTTTTAATGTTTATATTTATTTTTGACAGAGACAGAGCAAGCATGAGTGGGGGAGGGGCAGAGAGAGAGGAAGACACAGAATCTGAAGGGGGCTCCAGGCTCTGAGCCGTCAGCACAGAGCCCGACGTGGGGCTCGAACTCACAGACTGTGAGATCATGACCTGAGCCGAAGTCGGACGTTCAACCGACTGAGCCACCCAGATGCCCCTTTATTATTTTTTTTAAGTTTATTTATTTATTTTGAGAGAGACCGCGACAGCACAAGTTGGGGAGGGGCAGAGAGAGAGGGAGACAGAGAATCCCAAGCGGGCTCTGAGCTGTCAGCATGGAGCCCGATGCAGGGCTCAAACTCACAAAACTGTAAGATCAAGAGTCGGACACTCAACCTACTGAGCCACCCAGGGGCCCCCATTTTGGCCATTTTTTAATCAGTATATAGCGGTATCTTGTTGTGATTTTAATTTTAATTTCCCTAATGACTAATGATGTTGAACATTTTTTTAACTTTATTTATTTTGAGAGAGAGAGAGCACGAGCAGGTGAAGAACAGAGAGAGAAGTAGAGAGACAGAATCCCAAGCAGGATCCTCACTGTCAGTGCAGAGCCTGATGCGGAGCTTGAACACGTGAACTGTGAGACCATGGCCTCAGCCCAAATCAAAAGTCAGACACTTAATGGGCTCAGCCACCCGGGTGCCCCAGGCACACTTTTTGATGTGTGTATTTGTCATCTACCTTTTTTCTTTGGTAAAGTGTCTGTTCAAATCTTTTGCCCGTTTTTATTGGGTTTCTTTTCTTTTTATTGAGTTTTGAGAGTTCCTTATTTATTCTACATACAAGTCCTTTACCAGATGTGAATTGCTAATATTTTATACCAGTCTGTGGCTTAACTTTTCATTCTCTTTGTGTGTCTTTTGAATAGCCAGAGTTCTTAATTCTGATGAGGCTGAATTTATCAATTTTTTCTTTTATGGTTCATGCTTTTTTGTTTGTCCTGAGAAGTATTTACCAGACCCAAAGTCGTGAAGATTTTTATCTTATGTTTTCTCTTGAAATTTTTATAGCTTTAGGTTTTATATTTAGGCCAATGATCCTAATTAACTCAATTAACTTGAGTTAATTTTTAAAAAATGTTTAAATGTTTATTTATTTTTGAGAGAGAGAGAGAGTAGGCAGGAGAGGGGCAGAGAGAGAGGGAGACACAGAATCTGAAGTAGGCTGCAGGCTCTGAGCTGTCAGCACGTAGTCTGATGTGGGGCTCGAGCTCACAACTTGAGCCGAAGTCGGACGTTTAACCGACTAAGCCACCCAGGTGCCCCTTGAGTTAATTTTTAAATATAGTGCAAGATATAGGTCGACATTTATTTTTTTACAGAAAAAATGGTCAAAAAATTGTTTGTTCCAGCATCCCTTGTTGAAAAGATGATCCATGTCTTGGCACCTTTAAAGTCTGAACTGCTTTGGCACTTTGTTGAAAATGAATTGGCCATACGTGTCAATTTCTGGACTTTCTATTCTGTTCCATTGATCTGTTTGGCTGTCAGTTCCATCAATTTGTTTGCCTTGGTCACTGTAGATTTATATCAGATAGTGTAAGTCTCCAAACTGTCCTTCTTTTGCAAAGTGGTTTTGGCTATTCTAAGCCATTTTTTTCTCTATACGAATTTTATTTTTATTTTTTATTTTACAGAGAGAGAGAGAGAGCAAGAGCATAAGCAGGGGAGGAGACAGAGGGAGAGAGACTGGGAATCCCAAGCAGGCTCTGCACCGTCAGCACAGAGCCTGATGAGGGGCTCAATGCCATGACCCTAGGATCATGACTTGGGCTGAAATCAAGAGTTGGGAGTCTCAACCAACTGAGCCACCCAGGAGCCCCGCTCTCATATGAATTTAAGTTTTTTTTAACGTTTATTTATTTTTGAGAGAGAAAGAGAGAGAGAGAGAGAGAGAGAGAGAGAGAGATACAGAGTGTGAGTGGGGGAGGGGCAGAGAGAAGGAGACACAGAATCTGAAGCACCTCCAGGCTCTGAGCTGTCAGCACAGAGCCCGACTCGGGTCTCGAACCCACAAGCCGTGAGATCATGACCTGAGCTGACACTTAACCGACTGAGCCATCCAGGCGCCCCACCATATATGAATTTTAGTATCAGCTTGTCAATTTCCACATAAAAGCCTGCTAGACTAGGCTTTGACTGGGATTACACTGAATCTATAGATCAATTTTGGGGGAGAATTGACAGTCTCACAATATTGAGTTTTCTGATCCATGGACACAGTATAACCTTCCATTTCTTCTTTGATTTCTCTCACAATGTATTTTAATTTTGCAGTGTACTAGTCTTGTGAATCTTTTGTTAGATTTATCACTAAGCATTTCATAGTTTTCAATGCTATTATAAATGTGTTTTTGGTAATTTTGGATTGACTAGAGGTTTATCAGTTTTATTGGATTTTTCTTAAGAAATCAGCTTTTGGCTTTATTCATTTTCTTTATTGTTTTCTATTTTTTATTCCATTGATTTCTGCTCTGTTCTTTTTTTTTTTAAAACAGGATGCCTCTGCAACTTTATTTATTTATTTATTTATTTATTTATTTATTTTTCAAAGTAAGCTCCTAGGACCAATGTGGAGCTTGAACTCATGACCCTGACATTGAGAGTTGCATGCTCCACTGACTGAGCCAGCCAGATGCCCCAGTTCTCTGTTCTTTATTCTTTCCTTTCTTCTGCTTATTTCAGGTTTCCTTTGCTTTTTTCTAGTTCCCTTGGGTAGGAGTTCTGATCACTGATTTGAAATCTTTCTTTTCTACTAAAGACAGGTAGTGGCATAAATTGTCCTGTAAGAACTGTTTTAGCTGCATCCTACAAATGTTGACATGTGTTTTCATTTGCATTCAGTTCAGAATATTTCCTGAAGTGTGGTGGTGGTGGTGGTGGTGGTGGTGGTGATGGTGGTGATGAGGTTAGGAAGCCGTGAGAGGGCCTCCCTCCTTCCTGGCTCCAGGCTGGTTTCATGGGCTTGGCCTCCTCTGCACTATGCTTTCTGCCTTCTGGGCCGCACAGCTGGACGCTCTGCCGTGGACTTCAATCCTGTCAGCTCAGGTCAGGTCTGGAAGGAGCAGCAGCTCAGATTCCCAGAAGTGTGGGGTGCCAGGCTGAAAGGCTGTACAGTGAGGAACTTTCAGAGGATCATTGTGGGAAGCTCAGGAACGTGCAGATACAGATGGGTAGTCCTTCAGGGACTCTGAGCTTCTGGTACCACGATGTCAGCAGGTGGCATGAAAATGATCTCTGGGGGCCTGCATTCTTCCAAGGGGAGAGGATCTGATGGGGCCAGTTGGCCATTTGTCTATCATTTGCCTGTTTGTCCTCAGATCCATTCCTTTTCCTTACTCTGTTCTGCTCTGCCTCACAGGGATGATGGCCTTTGCTGCTCGTGTTTCTTGGGCTTCATCTTCCCTGCTGAGTTCAGCCAGTGGGGACCACTGGAAGGACATTGTGTGTCAGAAGAAAGGAAGAAGTTAGGGTATTTGTCTCCCTCTCTGTTTGCCTGGGGTGGCCTCTCCAAAGGCAGTGTGTCTTCTCTGTGCCTCCAGCTCACCCGGGCAGCCCTCCTCCACGGGCTCAGCTTCTGCCAGGCAGCCCCTGCAGTGGTTTATCTCCTTCCACATGGCCCTGGCTTCTGGGCTCTGGTAACACCACCTCCTCCTCTTTTCTCTCCATCTCTTCCTAGTGTTACTAATCTCTGGGTGCATTCCCACTGCATTGGCTTCTCAGTTCTCCCACCACCCACCAAACCCATTCCCTATATTATTTTTTAGAGAGAGAGCATGGACCCTCATGTACATGAATGCACACAAGTGGGGGAGGGGCAGAGGAAGAGAGAGAGAGAGAATCTTGAGCAGGCTCCATGCTGAGCAACACATGGCTCAATCCCACAACCCTGGGATCATGACCTCAACCGAAATCAAGAGTCAGACGCTCAATCGACTGAGCCACCCATGTGCCTCTCACCCATTCCCTGTATTAAATCTTCCCTCTAACTCTCCAAACACACTCACAATTTGCAATACTCTGAATTGTCCTATTGGTCCTGACTCACAGAGCCGTCATCCAAAATGGAGTGGCCCCTTTGGCTAGAGTTTTAGGGCAAGACCCCAAGAGATGGCTGTCTTCCTTCATGGCTCAGCCACCCATCCTGGTCCAACCAGGCATTATTAAGTTCAGGGCTGCCATAGAGTGTCCAGCTTCAAGGGGCACCATTCACCCAGAATCAGAGTGAATCATGGCCCCTGGAGGTTTTCAGTAGGAAGCCCCTCTCTGGGCCGTGGCATTGGTTTCACTCAATGTACAGTAAGGTGCACGGCAAGTTTTAGTAGAAAAGAACCACTTGGAGACTCTCTTCTTGAGGGCATAGGTTATGTCTTACACACCTGTCTTGTTATGGCTTCCCAGCAGCCTTTCCCTGCTTCTTCGGAAACAATACCCCCGCTTTGGGAAACTGTTCCTCCTTCCCTGTGTGTGGTTCTGATGAGACTCTCAGTTACTACAGGCCCTCCCCAACAGAAGTAAACAGACGACCCCCACCTGATCAATCAGTGTGTCCAATGCTCCTGGCAACAGGGATTGATCTAGGGAATGGACATATGATCCAGGAGAGCCATCAGAGTCCTCTCCTAGGATTGAAAAACTATACAAAGAGCCCTTTTCCTGTTGGGGATGTGCTGGTACCTCTGATTCCTACCTGCCGTCCTCTCTCCTCCATTCACCAATGTGGAGAAGAATCGTCTGCAATAGGAGACACTGAGGAGCCCCAGGAATCCTTATACAAGGAGTCACAGAGATGAAACAGAAGGAAGGAGAGAGAGTGAATCTTGATGGCATTGGGTCTGCTGCTTCCACTAATTGCTGAAAATCTTTCCTTAATTTTACAAATACCAGAGTGTTCCTTAGAGCTATGAGAGCCAATAAATTCCTTTGTGGCTTAAGCTGGTTTGCATAGGATTTCTGTCATTAGCATGGTAGACATAGAGCTTCTTCCTCACCAGGTAAGTGAGATTTGGGGGTAACCTCTCCATTCTCCTCATAGAACAACGAATGCCAAGAGAAGGGAAGTAGATTAGTCAGTATGGGGTTTTCCCCCCAGTTTTATTGAGAAATAATTGACATACATCACTGTATGACATTCATTGTGATAGTTTGATTTATATATATTGTGAAATGATTACTGCAATAGGTTTAGCCAACACCCATGATCTCGTATAGACACAATAAAAAGAAGGAAAAAAAACCTTTCTTCTTGTGATGAAAACTCTTAGGATTTACTGTGTGTCCTATATATCACACAGCAGTGTTCACTACAGTCCTCATGTTGTACTTTACGTCCCTAACACTTATTTATAACTGGAGGTTTCTATCTTTTGACCACCTTCCTCCAATTCCCTCTCCCCCACCCACTGCTTCTGGTAACCACAAGTCTGATCTCTTTTTTTATGACTTTTTTTTTTTCAGATTCCACATAGAAGCGATCATAAGGTATTTGTCTTTCTCTGTCTGACTTATTTCACTTAGTGTAATGCCTTTAAGGTCCATCCATGTTCTTGCAAATGATAGGATTTCCTCATTTTTTATGGCCGAGTAATATTCCATTGTTCATATATACCGCTGCTTCTTTATCCATTCATCCATCGATGGATAGTTAGGATGTCTCCATGTTTTGGTTATTGGACATAAGGCTGCAATGAACATGGGGGTGCAGATATCTTTTTGAGTTACTGTTTGTTTCCTTTGTATATATTCCCAGAAGTGGAATTGCTAGATCATAGGGAGTTAATTTTTTGAAGATCCTTCACACAGATTTCCATAGTGGCTGCACCAGTTTATAGTCCCATCAGGAGTTCACAAGGGTTCCCTTTTCTCCACACTGACCCCAGCATTTGGTATCTCTTGTCTTTTTGATGATGGCTATTCTAACAGGCATGAGGTGATATCTCATCGTGTTTTTTTAAAATTAATTAATTTAGGGGTGCTTGGGTGGCTCAGTCAGTTAAGCATCCGACTCTGGTTCAGGTCATGATCTCTTGGTTCATGAGTTCAAGTCCCACGTCAGGCTCTGTGCTGACAGCTCTGAGTCTGGAACCTGCTTCAGATTCTGTGTCTCCCTCTCTCTCTACCCCTCCCCTGCTTGTGGTCTGTCTGTCTGTCTCTCTCTCAAAAATAAACATTAAAAAATTAATTAATTGTTTTTTTTTAATTTTAGAGCAAGGGAGAGCAAGGGAGAGGGGCAGAGGGAGAGAGAAAGAGAGAGAGAGAGAGAGAAAGAGAGAGAGAGAGAGAGAGAGAGAGAGAGAGAGAGAGAGAGAATCTTAAACAGGCTCCACACTCAGGGTGGAGCCTGATGAGGGGCTGGATCTCATGACCCTGGGATCATGACCTGAGCTGAAATCAAAAGTTGGATGCTCAACCAACTGAGCCACCAGGTGCACCTCATTGTGGTTTTAATTTGCATTTCCCTAATGACTAGTGGTGTTGAGCCTGTTAATATACCTGTTAGCCTTTTGTATATCTTCTTTGTGAAAACATCTATTCAGGTCCTTAGACCACTTTTAAATTGGGTTATGTGTTTCCTTACTATTGAGTTGTGTGAGTTCTTTTTTTTTTTTAAGAGATAAAGAGAATCTTTATTTTTTTAAGGTTCATTTATTTATTTTGAGAGGGAGAGAGACAGAGAGAGGCAGAGAGAGTGGGAGAGAGAGAATCCCAAACAGGCTCCTTGCTGACAGCGTGGAGCCTGACCCAGGGCTCAATCCCTTGAGATCATGACCTGAGCTGAAATCAAGAGCTGGACGCCCAGCCAACTGAGCCATCCAGGCATCCCTGAGTCCCTGAGTTTGTGTGTGTGTGTGTGTGTGTGTGTGTGTGTGTGTGTTTAGTTTTATTTAAGTAATCTCTACACCCAACATGGGGCTTGAACTCACAACCCCAAGACCAAGAAATTACATGCTCCCCTGACCGAGCCAGCCAGACATCCCTAAGTTCTTGTGTGTGTTTAAAAAAATTTTTTTTAATGTTTATTTATTTTTGAGAGAGACAGAGACAGAATGCGAGTGGGTTAGGGGTAGAGAGAGAGGGAGACACAGAATCCGAAGCAGGCTCCAGGCTCTGAGCTGTCAGCACAGAGCCCAATGCGGGGCTCGAACTCATAAGCTGTGAGATCATGACCTGAGCCGAAGTCAGACGCTCAACCGACTGAGCCACCCAGGCGCCCCTTATGTGTGTGTGTTTTTAAAGTTTTATTTATTTAAGTAATCTCCACACCCAACATGGAACCCACAACTCCGAGACCAAGAAATCACAAGCTCCCTTGAGTGAGCCAGCCAGGTGCCGCTGTATGAGTTCTTTATATGTTTTGGATATTAACCCCTTATCAGATATATGGTTTACAAATATTTTTTCCCATTCCGTAGGTGGTCTTTTCACTTTGTGGATGTTTTCTCTTGCTGTGCAGCAGCTTTTTAGTTTGAGGTAGACCTGCTTATTTATTTTTTATTTTGTTGCTTGTGCTTTAGATGTCATACCCAAAAAGCCATTATCGAGACCCATGTCAAGGAGATTTATTCCTATGTTTTCTTCTCGAAGTTTCATGATTTCATGTCTTACATGTAAGAGTTTAATCCATTCTGAGTGGTGTAAGATAAGGGTCTAGTTTCATTCTTTTCCATGTAAATATCCAATTATCCCAACACCGTTTATTGAAGAGACTGTATTTTCCTCCATTGGGTATTCTTGGTTCCCTTGTCAAACTTTAGTTGACCATACATGCTTGGGTTTATTTCTGGGCTCTCAATTCTGTTCCATTTTGTTTGTTTGTTTATTTGTCTGTTTTCATGCCAGTATCATTACCTTTTGATGACTATAGCTTTATAGTATAGCTTGAAATAAAGGAGTGTTCTTCTTTCTCAGGATTTCTTTGGCTATTTGGGGTCTTTCGTGGTTCCATATAAATTTCAGGAATGTTTTTTCCTACTTCTGTAAAAAATGCCATTGGAATCTTCATAGGGATTTCATTGAATCTATAGATGACTTTTGGTAGTATTGACATTTTAATAGTATTAATTCTTCCAATCCATGAACATGGGATATGTTTCATTTATTTGTGTCTTCTTTGGTTTCTTTCATCAATGTCTTATAGTTTTCAGAGTAGAGATCTTTCACCTCTTTGGTTAAATTTATTCCTAAGTATTTTACTGTTTTCAATACTACTGTAAATGGGATTGATTTTTTTATTTCTTTTTCAGAAAATGTCCTGTTAGTGTATAGAAATGCCACTTTTTCTGTATATTAATTTTGTATACTGCACCTTTACTGAATTCATTGGTTAGATCTAACAGTTTTCGGTTGAGTCTTTAGGATTTTCTATATATAAAACCAAATCATCTGCAAACAGAGACAATTTCACCTCTTCCTTTCTAATTCTGATGCCTTTTATTCTTTTTCTTACCTGATTGTTTTAGCTAGGACTTCCAGTAATATGTTGAATAGGAGTGGTAAGAGTAGAAACCTTTGTCTTGTTTCTGATTTTAAACAAAAAGCTTCCAACCTTTCACCACTGAGTATGACGTTAGCTGTGGCTGGTCATATATGGCCTTTATAGTGTTGAGATATGTTCTTTCTATGCCCAATTTATTAAGAGCTTTTATCACGATGAATGGATAAAGAAGATGTGATACACACACACACACACACACACACACACACACACACACCATGGAGTATTATTCAGCAGTCAAAAAAAATGAAATCTTGCCATTTGCAACTATGTGGATAGAGCTAGAGGGTATTATGCTAAGCAAAATTAGTCCGAGAAAGATAAATATCATATGACTTTACTTATATGAGGATTTTAAGATACAAAACAGATGAATGTAAAGGAAGGAAAGCAAAAAGAATATAAAAACAGGGAGGGGAATGAAACATAAGAGACTCTTAAATATGGAGAACAAACAGAATTGCTGGAGGGGTTGTGGGAGGGGGGATGGGCTAAATAGGTAAGGGGCATTAAGGAATCTACTCCTAAAATCTTGTTGCACTATATGCTAACTAACTTAGATGTAAATTTAAAAATAAATATTATTGAAAAAAAATGATAAAAATACAGAAAGGAAAAAAAGTTTTTATCATGAGTGAATGTGTGAATGCTGAATTTTGTTAAATGCTTTTTCTGTGTCTATTGACATGATCATATGATTCTTTTCTTTGATTCTATTAACATAGTGTATCACATTGATTGATTTGTGTGTGTTGAACCATTCTCTCACCCAAAGGAAAAACTTCTTTTGATCATCATGAATGATCCTTTTAATGTGCTGTTGAATCCTGTTTGCTAGTATTTTATTAAGAACTTTTCATCAGGGTTATTAGCCTGCAGTTTCCTTTTATACTAGTATCCTTTTCTGGGTTTTGGTATTAGGATGATTCTAGCCTCATAAAATGAATTTGGGAATGAGTGTTCCCTTCTCCTCATTTTGGGGGGGAAGAGTTTGGGAAGGATTGGTGTTAATTCTTCTTTAAATGTTTGGCAAAATTCACCAGTAAAACCATCTGGTCCTGGACTTTTCTTGATCAGGAGATTTTGATTACTGATTCAATCTCTTTCCTAGTAGTTGGTCTACACAGATTTTCTGTTTCTTTCTGATTCAGTCTTCGTAAGTTATATATTTCTAAGAGTTTTCCATTTATTTTAGGTTTTCCATTTTGTTGGTATATAGGTGTTCATAAGTCAGTATGTTTTCAGCTACAAGTATTAGGAAGCCCAATTAAAGTGGTTTAAATAAGAATTACCATAGGACGATTCTCTGAACAGGTAGTATTTACAGGTAGTGTGGTGGCAGTGTTGGTTAATCAAGTGCCTCAAAAGTGTCTTAAGGAGCAGATATTTTTCTTCTTTCCACTCTAGAATTTTTTGGAGGGTGGTCTTGGCCCTTAGACTGGCTCCCTTCACACTCCTAAGGTGATTCTTTCTGCCTAGGTTACATGCAGGCAACAATCACTAAGGCAGAAATGGGAATATTCTTGTCTTGTGTCCAAGAGCCTTTAGAGACTTGCCTTCAGTTCTCATTGGCAGAGATGGTATCATATGCCCTTTTCCCCCCCAATATATGAGGTTTATTGTCAAATTGGTTTCCATACATCATATGCCCTTTTTAAAGTAAATCATTAGCAAGGGAGTGAGACTACATGATTGGCTTTGATCAATCATAATTCACTCCTTGGAGGTGAGGCCTGCTTTCATAGAAGCTCATGGCTGCTTGGAGGAGAGCGAACTAAATTAGGGATCTGTTAAAAAAAAAAAAAGGGAAGAAGCTAATGGCTGTTGGCTAGGGTAGAAACAGCTAGCCATCCCCCAATATCCATTCTCCTTTTTTTTTTTTAAATTTTTTTTTAACGTTTATTTATTTTTGAGACAGAGAGAGACAGAGCATGAATGGGGGAAGGGCAGAGAGAGAGAGGGAGACAGAATCGGAAGCAGGCTCCAGGCTCTGAGCCATCAGCCCAGAGCCCGACGTGGGGCTCGAACTCACGGACCGCGAGATTGTGACCTGAGCTGAAGTCGGACGCTTAACCGACTGAGCCACCCAGGCACCCCTCCATTTTTTTCTAAATAGTAGAAATTTCACCTGGGCATAACGAGTATGCTAGAATAAAGAGTACACTTCCCAGCATCCTTTGAGGTGGAGCATGACCATGTGACTAAGTTCTAGACAATGGGAAATTAGCAGAAGTCGCACACAGCAGCCTCCAGGAATCTTCTTTAAGAGGCATCTGTGGCATGTGCCCTTTGCTCTCTTCTTTAGTCTTTTCTCCCCTTGCTGCCAGGAATGTGGACGCCACCATAGTGGACCATGAGAACAAGGGCCATAGCAGAGCAATGACCTGCAAGGAGCCTGGGGCTCCGGGAACCTCCAGGCACAGAGCGCTCTGGCAGTTCTGTACTACCATCTCCAGACTTATCTGCAGGAGGGAGAAATGAGCTTACAGCAGACACAGTCCTAATGAATAGAGGCATCTGCTATAGGAAATGGTGGCCCAGGTGTCATAGCATGTTAATAGAGAGCCTATACCGTAACCCAGGACCCCTGACTCCCCGCACAGGGCACATTCTGCTTTCCAGAAAGCAGCGTGGTGAAATGGGACAAATACAGGTGTTGACGCCAGAAGTGCCGTGCCTCACTGGGGAATCAGCCTGAAAACATTAGGTAACGTCTCCACCTCCTGTTTCTCATCTGTAAAAGAGGGATCATGAGCGCTGAGCACTTGAGTGAGCCTGGCATGCTATATAGAAACTAGAGGTGCATTTTTAACAACAACCGAATGAAGATTAAATGGGCTGTGGACCCTGGTTCATAGTAAATATGGTAGCCAGCTTCCAAGATGTGGGGGACTCCGAGGCCAGGTCATAACGGACATTGTGGCTCTTGCCCCCTACTCGTGGGGGGAGTCAGCTGCCCATGGTGTGAGGACACTCAGACAGCCCTCTGGGGAATACGCACGCAAGGGCCCCTGCCAATGGCTAGCACAGACTTGCTGGCCATGTAAGGGAGCCACCATCCCGTCAAGCTCGCAGATGACCAAAGCTCTGGTCAACATTTTTTTTTTAAATTTTTTTTTTAACGTTTATTTATTTTTGAGACAGAGAGAGACAGAGCATGAACAGGGGAGGGGCAGAGAGAGAGGGAGACACAGAATCTGAAACAGGTTCCAGGCTCTGAGCTGTCAGCACAGAGCCCGACGCGGGGCTCGAACTCACGGACCGTGAGATCATGACCTGAGCCGAAGTCGGACGCTTAACCGACCGAGCCACCCAGGCGCCCCTCTGGTCAACATTTTACTGCGACCTCAAGAGAGGCCCTGATGCAGACCCCGCCTAGCTCAGGCTGTGTCCAAATTCTGACCCACAGAAACAGTGGGGAAGAATAAAGTCTTCATTATTGTTTCAAGCTGTTAGGTTTGGGTTTATTTGTCACATAACAATAGATGATAAATGCAGTACTCATTTACTAAATATTCCCTCTTCTTTTTTTTATTAAAAACTTTTAATGTTTATTTATTTTTGAGAGAGAGAGAGACAGACAGAGCATGAGCAGGAGAAGGCCAGAGAGAGAAGGAGACACAGAATCCAAAGCAGGCTCCAGGCTCTGGGCTGTCAGCACAGAACCCGACGTGGGGCTCGAATTCACAAACCGCGAGACCATGACCCGTAACCGACTGAGCCACCCAGGTGCCCCTAGTTCCCTCTTCTTTCTGGGAAGACCCTTCTCTTCTGCACTACCCTCTCCTGCCCGGTGAGAAAGGCTGTGGGGAAAAGGTGGGGCGACCCTATGGCAGCCCCCCCTACCGGCCGACCCCCTTTCTCCCAGCCAAACAGTGAATCCAGATGGGTCTGTCCGCTTGTCACGTCAAGCCCAGCGCCGGTGATGGGGCCCACCCATCCGCTCGGGCCTTACCAGTGAGAGAAAGAGTTCCTTGGCCAACTCTGCCCGCTTGCAACTCTACCCCTTTGCCAGGAAGTTTCTTCCAGCAGCGCGACTGGGCAGAGACTGCCAGAAAACTGCCGTTCCTCTGGGAACAGCCCTCAACCAGTGACTGTGGGTTTGGTGTATAAACACCTCAGCTCCCTTGAAGGCACGTGTCCTCCAAGATTGGGTGCCAGTCGCCTGCAGTGGTAACCAATTAACACACCCTTTGTCGGCTGCCTTCCCTCCTGGCCTCACTCCCTGCTCCCCGACTGATGTTTCCTGAAATCTGCTTCCGAACAAACTTGCACTCGAAGCCTTGTCTGGGGCCTGCTTCTGGGGGAACCCCACCTAGGACCCTATGGGACCCAGTCTGGGCGGAGTTAAGTTGACCTGTGAGGAGCATCTGGAAATGATCTCCTTCTCCTGATAAAAGGTGTGAGAGGAGAAGGCCTCCTTTCCCCACCTGCCTTTTTTTGTTTGGCGTGGATGCTGTGTGTGGGCTTGTTGCTTGGGGCTATGGTAGCCACTTTGTGAGTGGGAGGGGAGACAGGGACCGTATGCTGAGGATGACGGAGAAGAAGGAGGGAAGCCAGGCTCCTCAGTGGCATCTTTGAGCCTCTTGACTAGCTCAGGATCACCTACCTCTGTACTTCTAGTTAAGGAGACAACGCATGTCCTTTCAGATTAAGCTGTTTATAGCCAAACGCATCCATTACTGATACATCCATTACTGATACAGGCTTGCCCCAGAGGCGTTACCATTGGAATCCACATCCCCCCGAGTATCACCATGAAGTTCCCAAAGGTAGCATGTGAGAAGGGCTAAGAGACAAGCTTGGGGTGGGGGAATGGGGAGGCCACAGGCTTGAACTCCACAGGTGGCTGAGGACCTGGTGCTGAAGATCAGGGGGTCCCAGAAGGGAGAGGGACATGTGGGCGGCAAGGACAGGGGGTGGGGAGGACAAGAAGGCACCCCCATTAATCTGGCCAGGGTGAGCATTGTTATTGTTATTATTATGGAGCATCTCAAGGCTCACGCTCATCCTGGCCTGGCCGGGGCCCCACTAATGGCCCTATAAATCCCAGCCATAAAGAGTAATGGGGGGAGACAAATGAGATAATTAGGAATAAATCTCACCGAGGTCTCTATTCAGCAGCGCCCCTGGCCAATCTTCCGAGCCATTAGCCAGCCCCTAATGAATGCCAAGCTGCCCAGAGCTGTGGAGGCTCCAGGCACCGGAGGGACCCAGAATGAGGGTCACCACTGCCCCCACAGCCCACGGCCGGTGACCTTGGGAGGAGCTGAGGGACGGGGCCTGCAGCCTGCCTGCGTGGCTTTTCTGTCTCCAGGACCTTGCGGACACTTTGCACTGTCCGCTATCTCCCCTCCACCTTCCACCCCTGCTTCTCTCTCATCAGCTGGCCGCTGTCTGCATTGTTGAGCCGTGGAAGGTCTGAGTTAGCGGGAATTGAGGGGGCCACCTGACACAACCCCACCATCTGCTCCCCCCTGCAGCCAGTCCACCCCAAGGCAGGGACCCCATCCACACCCCTCTTCCCCCAGAACAGTCCTTGGAACAGGGAGGCCCCACCCACTGCCGTCGCTGGCCGCTGTCCTGAGGGCAGTTCTCACTGCTGGCTCTCCAGCTGGCCCTCCTGCCTGGAGCCGAGAGCTCTCTCTCTGTATGTCCACCCCTCGGTCTTCCTCTGCCTGTTGGAGCCTGAGAATAAGCCTCACTCTCCTCTCAGGCTTCAGGGATTTGAAGGTCACTGTCTTTGACTTCTCTTCTCTGGCCAGATACCCTGAGCTGCACTTGAGCATTCATGTTTTCTGGCCAGGCCTCCCCTTCTGGACCTGCACGCAGTAGTCTGAGCCCATCGTGACTTCTGTTTTTTTCATCTGCCAAACCATCCCCCTTTTTTGTTACGGCACCCCTACTTCTTCGAGAAACTTCTGCTCCTGGATTCCACATGGTTCTGGAGGGGCAGCCAATTAACCCACTGTCCCTGGCCACAGAGCCCTGGCCCATCATAGCCCTCCATCCCCTGACGCGGTGACTGGCCCAGGGATGAGGAGGACCCTGGGGCCCGAGGTGGCAAAATGAGAAATGTCAGGTAGACACGGTGCATGAACACGCCTCCTTTTCCCACCCCTCCCCCCCACCCCTGACTGTCACCCTCCCCGTGTGCAGGAGGAGGGAATGAGCTTGTAACCTGGAAAGAGGCACAGCCAGAGATGGCAGGCCTTGTGGACTGTAGAGGCTGCTGCAGGGCTGGGGAAAGGTAGTAAAACCAGAAGAGGGGCAGGGAGAAGGCCGGGAGGGGGCTTTCCTCTGCAGGAGGTGAAGGGGGAAGGGATGCCTGGGTCAACAGGAGGGCTGTGCCCATGGGACCACCCCATGACGCGTCTCCACATCATTCCAGAAGGGTCAGAATATGGAGGGAAGCAACACATGGAGGTGACAAGGGGCCAGGTCCGTGATCTCTGTCCCCTCTGCTGCCCCCACGTGTAGCCTGAGGCTCCTGTCCTGCTTCTTCCCCACCCCTCCTCACACAGGCCCAGTCCTCAGAGGCACCACACCGCCTTCCCACTGCTCAGCAATGGGGAGTGTCTGGAGCCACTCGAGAGGCTGAGGGGCCAGCCCTCGGTCCCTTACTCTCCCTGGTTGGGGAGGGGGGGTGTTGGCACATGTCCCAGGGCACGAGAGGCCGCAGGCAATCCAGCATCCAGGCTGCTTACAGGTGTCCCGTCCTGGCAGCCCCAGAGCCATGGAACGGCAGGGCGTGTGGCTGCGTCCGCCCAGCTCTGGGTACCAGCCGATTTAATTGGGATGCTAATGAAATGTGCTAAAGAATGGGGAGAAGCTGATAGCCGCTATGCAGGCAGAGGGGCGGCTGCCCAGCCCTCCCCTCATTAGCCAGCCCCTCCTTATGCTACTTGCTCCGTCATGGGGCAAAATCTTTTGAGTCTGGCACACAAGATCACCTGGTGGTCGAGGGCAACCCTGGCCAGAGACAACTGAACTTGGCCTCACCAGCTTCTCCGCCTGTCAGTGTGGTAATGCCTGTCTTGGGTTAGACGGCTCAGGACATGATGCGTGCCCAGTCAAGAAGTCTCCTGGGCCACAGGGGGCTGGTCTCCTGTTCCAACCCTGTGGTGGCCATTAGATTTCCAGAGTCTCACTGATGTCCCATTGTCTACATAAAGAAAGTGAGGCCAAGCGAAAGAGCCTCTTCCCTGGGGCCCGCAGCAGAGCTAGTGCTGGAACCCG
The DNA here is from genome assembly GCF_024362965.1 of Panthera pardus. Classification (NCBI taxonomy): domain Eukaryota; kingdom Metazoa; phylum Chordata; class Mammalia; order Carnivora; family Felidae; genus Panthera; species Panthera pardus. The sequence continues at coordinate 140,239,918 of NW_026526732.1, forward strand.
CACCCGCGGGAGTGGACATTGGGCTCTGCAGCACAGCCCCAGGCTGACCAGGGCTGGCCGTGGCTGTGGGCTCTGAAAATGTGAAGAGCCTGAGTGCATATACATGTGGGTGTGGTGTGCATGTGAGTGCGGTACGTGTGGCTTTGCAGAACGTATGTGGGTACGTGACTGTAAGGAGAGTCTGTGAGTGTGAGTGAATGAGTGTGTGTGTGTGTGTGTGTGTGTGTGTGTGCTGGGGGGAGGCTGGCTGAATCCTGCCCCTGTCCCGCCCCCATCCAGCTCAGCCTCTCAGGTTTCAGCCACTGTCCTAAAGAAAACAGCCCAGAGCCTGCAGCAGGAAATCGATATTTGGATAGCAGAGGCACCTCTTCCTGCCACAGTCCCCATGAGGGGCCAGGGCCAGGGAGGGGGCCTTCCTGCCCACCTGGACCAGACCTCGAGTTGGTCGGGAGCACCCCACCCCTCCTCCCGGCCTCCCTCACATCCCTCAGACCCCAGGCTTCGGGAAGACCTGAGGTTGAGCAGGGACTGAATGGGAGACCCCCATCATTGTCCACCCTCCTCAGGACAAAGAGCCACAGCAGTGAGAAAAATGGCGCTTCTGTGGCCATGGAGGGCGATGGGGCCGCCGTGTCAAAGTCACAGCAACCCCACCTTTCAAATATTCTACAGCCACGGCTTGTTCACGGAAAAGGGCATGTTAGTGCATGTCCTTGTTTGTAGCAGAGAAATAACTGGAAGGGACTAAGCAGGAGCCGGGGAGCTGGACGGAGGCTCGTCCTTTAGTGGAACTTCAGGCCGCTTTTCAGTGTGCTAGGAAGGTCCCCGGGACAAATGGTCAAGGGATAAAAACAGTGTAGGACAATGTGTCTAGAACCTTGACATCTTTGTAAAATAGAAAAGAAAGAGAGGGAGGAAGGAAGGAAGGAAGGAAGGAAGAAAATAGGTGTAAATGCTTGTATGTGCACAGGCTAGACTTCAGAGCCTTTCGTACTTTGGGCATGCAAAAACTAAGCACAAAAATTCAGATACACAGATAAATAAATGAACACTGAGGGACCAAGCAGATGGGGTTTCTCTCTTGGCTTCCATTTTGACTATGTGACCCTGGGCAGGTCCCTTCCTCTCCAGGTCCTGAGTTTCCTATGTGGTCCTAGAGGTCGGGGAAACCTTGATGTTGGGAAAGTGAGGGCTGTGTACCTGTGCATGGGAGGCGGGGGAGGGGGGGGAGCTGGTGTAGGGGAGGCCGGCGGGGAAATCCTTCTCACCACCTCTTATTACCTCCTCCTGCTACAACTGTACCCCCCTCCCAAAGTCATGGGCTGCTCCTTCGTAGGACACTCCTTAAGAGAGTTGAGATTTCATCTGGCCCTTTTTCTGAGCTCCTTCCTTCCAGAATTCCTCCGGGCCATTCCAGCCTTTGTTCCTGGAAGCGGTGCCCACCCATTTCTCAAGTTTACAAGGCCTTCTGCAGCTCTGTCTTCTCCTCAAGATGGTACAAGTCCAACCACGGGATGTTCTCTCTCTCACTCACCCTGGACCCCTCCTGACTCTCTCCTGGTCGGGGATGGGGTAGGGAAGGCTCAGCCCAGCCAGGCCTCCCCAGTGTTGGAACCCCCTCCTGCAGTGCTCAGTGCTGTCCTGCCTGCAGACAAGGAGGGCTCTGGCCATGGGGCCTCCCAGGCTTCTGCTAGTCCTGCCAGTTTTCTTCTTCCTCAGGCCCCCTGACAATCAGGGGACTGGAGGCTGGGCTGAGTGACCCCCATGCAAGCCACGCTTGCTTTCCGGGGCCAGCGGGGGGTCAAGCCCAGGCTGCGCCGTCCTGAGTCGACCCCTCCCCGGACACTGCTCTACCACCGACACAGGCGGCACCCAAGCCTCAGAGCCATCACGGAAAGGGCTTCGAGAAGCAGGAGTCAGCAGGAGATTAATTAATCAAAACCCGAACACATCTGTTGTTAATTAATTCTATGCCAAGGGTTAACTCTTCCCTCCCTGGGCTTCACCCCTTCCCTTTGATGGGAAGAGGGAAATAATGGTGGGGAGTCTGTACCCTTGCTGCCTTTCAGGGGACCGTGAAGGAGGGAGGGGAACATGAAGAGAACAGACCCCAGAAGGAAGGCTCATCCATTTGGGTGCTTTGTGTGTGTGTGGAGGTGGGGGGTGGGGGGTGGGGGGAGGTGGGTGTTTGCTTCGGAGTCTCGGGGTCTGTGGACTCGTGAGTAGTCACGAGAGCCGAGGAAATCTGAGCTGGACAAATAACTTTATTTACAGCAACAAATAGAACAGACCCTCCCTCCATTCCCTCCCTCTCCCCCCTTCCAGTCGTCTCTATACGTTCCCGTCCCTTCTGGCCCAGCCCTGCCCTCTGGGGGACTTCGGGGGTCACCGCAGGGGTCAGGCCCCCTCGGGTCCCAGGAAGAAGACTGGGGAGGGGCTTAGCCCAGGGCGGGCTGGGGTGTCTCACTTCACATTTTGCTGTCCTCGGAGCCTGGGCTGCGGGAGGCGGGCGCCAGGGGCGGTGAGAGGTAGAGGAGCGCACCGCCCGCCGGCCCCGCCTCCCCCGCGTCCCTGCGCCCCACGTTCACAGTGTTCCGCAGCCCAGGCCGCGGGGCCAGGCGCGGCTCCCACCCCAGCCCGCCCGCCCGCCAGGTGTCCGGGGCCACCGTCGGTCCCGGGAACCGCGAGGAGGCGGCGCTGCAGCGGCCCCGCCCCCCCCGCCGCCTCCGCGGAGGTGGCCTCGCGCGTCCCCGCCCCCGGGCTGCGGGCGCGAGGGACCCTGCGGGGGCGGCGGCGGTCAGGAGGAGAAGCAGAGGCCGCAGCACTCCATGCAGATCTCCAGGCAGTCGGCGGACTCGCAGCAGGCGTCCACGATGCCGCAGTCCAGGTCGCAGGGCAGGTCGCAGTCGGCGCACTCGCCAGAGCCACAGCAGCAGCAGCAGAGGCACGAGTCCTCGGAGCTGCAGGAGCCGCACGTGGCGCAGTCCAGGACGATGTTGCACAGCGTCAGGAACTCGCAGAACAGGCAGGACAGGATGCAGTGGACGCAGCAGTCTGCGGGCACGGGTGGGGGGACAGGGCCGTGAGACAGCCAAGGGGCCAGAGACCCAGCCACAGGGGGCTCACGAGCGCTCCCCTACCCTCCCACAGCTCAGAGAAATGGTGATTCTTTCCAGGGCATGACCCCAAGGCACAGAGAGTTACATGCACCTGCCCCATTGGCTTCAGAGCCAGGGTCTGAGCCCAGGCGGTCTGGACCCCGAGGCCCGCTCTTCGACACCCTGAGTCATTTATTTAACACACACACTGAGTGGTAGCCCGTCCCAGGCACTGTTCTAAGTGTTGGGCATGAATGAAACTCATTTAAACTTGCAAGGATTCCATGAGATGGGGCCACTCTTAGCCCCACTCTACAGATGAAAAAACTGAGGCACAGAGAAGTCACTTCAAAATAGACCCAGCAGAATCCTGCCATTCTGTTGCTCTCTCACCAGGGCAACTGCAACAGCCCTCTCACTGGTCACCCCACTCCCCGCCTTTGACTACCCCTCCCTGCACCCACTCCCCACACAGTAGCCCAGAGGGACCCTTGCAAAACCTCAGTGGAGTCCATCCCTCCTGTGCTCAGAGCCTTCCAGCGGCTTCCGCCTCACTAGGAGTAAAAGCCAAAGATCTCACAGTGGCCCCCACGGTCCCACGTGACCTGGTCTCCTCCCACACTGTCCCCCTGGATCACTCTGCTGTGGCTTTCCACAACCACCATCTCTGTGACCTGCTGGCCGCACCCCAGCTCCTTCAGCCCCGCCCCTGGCCTGCTTCGCCTCCTCCCTACCCCCAGGACTTATCACCTTCCATGGCTCTGCACAGCTTTCTCCTCGTACTAACATGTAAGGCAGGCGTCTTTGTCCGCTGTAGTCACTGGCATGTTACTAGTCCCTAGAAGGTGCCTGACATCGAGGTAAGTAAATGGTAGCTGAATTAACGCGTGAGCCTACCCTTGGGCAGCCAGCGGGGAAACGGTGGAGCTGGGAACCCAAACCAGGCAGGCTAGTTCCACTCAGTGTGCTGCCAGGATGTTGAGCTGGCATCCCTCCCAGGGGCTGGGCACGCGGCAGGTGGGCCCCTGGCCTCCCCTCCAGAGAGTCTCACACCATGGAGGATCTGACTCTCCCGCCTCATTTCTGTGTGGAGGGACTGTGTGGAGGGACAGCTCGGAGCCCCTGCAACCTACCTGCAAACTGAACGAGGGCGTTCTCTTCAAATGCAGATCCGATGGAAGTCACTACCTTGTTTAAAACCCTTCAATGGCTCCCTATTGCCTTCCAGATAAAGTCTAGGTCCAGGGTAGAGTTAACCAGGTGCCTCCCACCCCCAGAGCCCCTGCCTTTTTGGAGTCTCACCTTTCCCCATTCCTTACATAATTTCATGATCTAGCCAAACTAGCCATTTCTCACTTCTGTGTTAATGCCCCTCCTGGCTAGATACTCCTACTCACCCTTTAAAGCTTGCTCAGACACCTCGGGAGCCTGCCCAGACTCGTCCTCCCCAGCTTTCTGGGCTGGTGTGGGGTCCCCTGGGGTTGTTTGCATAATCTCCAGTGTGTGGCTTTGTCAGTGTATTTATCACCCCATATGGTGATTACCTGTTTGTCTTTCTCATGAGAGCTTTAGAGGCCACGGACTGGTTACCCAGCACAGGGCCTGGCTCGTAGCAGATGCGCAGTACATTTTAAATGAACGAATACTCCCTTCATAATTAAGACTGTTGGGCAGAATCTGTTCTGTGGGAAAGTTGGTGAACACATTACGTGCAAATGTGCACACTGAATCCTGTTTGCAGAAGACCAGGCCGGACGGAGTCCCCCGGAGTGGACAGGGCTCACTTAAAAATTCTGGGGTGAAGGTCAAGTACCACTGAGCTACAGGGGGCCGTCACCCATGCTGAACTGATGCCTCATGAGGTGGAAAAGCTGGCTGCCCAGGGCGGCCCTGCAGAGGCCCCTCTGCATTGCAGGAACGATGGCTGGCGTATCTGGGTTCTCTGACTTCCCGCTGTACCACGGCGCCCCCCCCCGCCCCCGCCGGAGCACACAGTCCTCGCTGCACCCCCATGTGAGTATCTGATGATGGTGCTTCATTTTATTCTGCTGGGTGTCCTGCTCTCACTAAACAGAGGGTCCATTCCTTGAGGGAAGCTGTGTTTCCAGAAATGGGGTGGCTTACACAGGATCAGCCCACATGGTTTTCTTCCTTGTTATGGCAACTCTCCGTGAGCAGAGATGGGGAGGGGCTGGTCTTGAGAACGCAGCTGTGCCTCGATTTACCCACCAGGTGTAGTTGGCCAGATTCCCAGGCCAGTCTCCTGGGCCCTACCCAGAGGTTCAGAGCCGGTAGGCCTGGCGCGGGGCTGAGACTGAACTTCTAACGAGCAACCTGGTGAAAATGCTGCTGCATCATGCCTTTGGAGGCCTCTCCCAGGGAGAGGTGGGATGGGGTGCTTACCTTCCTGCGCCTGGAGGGGGATCTGGGAGGCAGCAGATTTGGTGCTGCTCTTGCCCTTCTTGCTGCCCTGGCTGGCGAGAGACGGGTGCGTCTGCAACTTCCGGTGGGCCTTGGGGCCACCCAGGGCACCATTCCCCGCCCGCCTGGTGCTGCCCAGCTCCGAGGGGTGGCCTGAGCCATTCGCCACCAGAGGGGTGCAGCCCAAGGGGTTCCCCTGAGGCTGGCCTAGAGAGACAATGAGAAAGGTTAATGGGGGACCCCGGGGTGGGGGGCCACGACCTCCCAGAGCTCTGGCCCGGTCCTTAGATACACCACAGGCCAACTAGTCGGCCTTGTATTCTGCAGATGGGGAAACTGAGGCCCAGAGAGCAGAACTGACGTGCCCGGAGGCACACCAGGAAATAGCAGAGTTGAGCCTGGCCCATGACTCCCAGGCCAGTGCTCCCTCCAGAAAAGACAGAGGTGCAAGACAAGAGGAGGGACTCAGAGCCCTGGACCCCATCTTCTTACCCCACATGAAATCCATTCTCCTGCCCTTGGAGTCCTGGGGTTTTGGCAAGAGGGACGGTGGTCAGGGGTAAGGACTGTTTGGCTGGGGTGAGGAAGGACAGCAGCGAAGCAGTTAACCTTCACCTCAGCCCCTGCCAAGCCCCCAGCTGTTTTTGCCCTTCGTGTGCTGGGTGATTTATTGGAAACATCTGTTTGGAGATGAACGCCCTGGCCCTGGACTCCAGGGGCCCTCACAGCCCCTCTCTTCTCCTCGGCTCCCCTGCCCTGTCCGCCTCTGTGGGGTGGCTGGCAGAGTCTGCTGTGGGGCCCTGGGGGTCTGGGTGAGAAGGGTGACAAGGGAAGAGAGGCCAGCGGTGGGGGAGGGGGGGTCCCCGAGGCCAGGAATTCTCTGAGTCCCCATCTCAGGCTGAGGGACCAAACTTCAGCTTCATCAGTGGGGTACAGGGAAGCTGGGTCTGGGAATCCCCCCCAAAGCACCCAGTCCCTTTCCTCACCTCAGGTTTGCTCACCTGGATGGCATGGTTCTGTTCACAAGAGATGAGGGGAGGTGTGTATGTGTGTGTGTGTGTGTGTGTGTGTGTGTTTGGGGGAGGGGAGGGAGAAGCAGAGCTCTGGGACCCCTCAGCCACTCAGGGCTGCTGACCCCTGGGGAGGACTCTGTAAATGTGTGCGGGACACTTCCATCTCTACGCACTGGGGTCTGGGTCCCCGAGTCCCGGCAGGCTGAGGAGAGGGGAAGTTGGCCTCAGAGCGTCCCCTGACTGGGGAAGCGTCCCCTGGTTGGGCCTTCTAAGAAATGGTGGCGGTCACGTCCAGTCAGGGAGCACTGACTACTCGCCTCCACCCTTCTAAGCACTTGTCATGCTAATTCTTCTCTCACCAAAGCCTCTGAGTATCTCCATAGGGCAGGACCCACCTTTCACAGAGGAGGAAACGGAGTCCTAGAGGAGTAGAGTAACTTGTCCAAGGTCCCACAGCTAGTAAATGTCGGAGGTGGGCCCAGCCTGGAGGCTAAGAGCTGGGGCTCGGGACGCAGAGGCAGGAAGGGAGCAGAGGCTGGGAGATGGAGGACTGGGGAATAGGCTGCTACATCCCAACCATCACTAGTCTCAGAACTAGTAGCTTACACGTGGAGCTGTGATGAGGTACCAGCACCATGCCGAGAACTTTCCGTGTCGTAGTTGTGACAGATCGACTATTACCGGCCCCATTTCACAGATGAAAAAACTGAGGTGTGGAGAGGGTAAAACCTGCCCAAGAATCCACAGCGAGGAAGTGGAGTGGGGAGGGGATGGAGGCTGTGAGAAAGGAGCCGAGGACCAGATGGGGAGTCAGGAGAGGATGGGAGCAGGGCTCTGGAGCAGCTCCACGCTGGGAGCCTTTGGCCCTGAGGTGTGGCTGGTGCCTGCATCTGGGTAAACAGGGGTAAGGCCATGGGAAGCAGCCAGGCCTGAATCATCCTGCTCCCACCTCTTGGCCCCGAGGTGGCGGGAGACCGGCCCGAGTCCTTGGCCAGCTTCCGTGCCCCCTGCCCTGATGCCTAAACATGGGCACAGTGACCAGAGGGCGGGAGTGTGTGGTGAGCTGAGGGCCCTGGGAGGTTCGGGCAGACACAGAGCTTGCCTGTGGCCATAGCCGTGGGGGTGGCCGTGGGGACTGAGTCACAGAGCAAACACTCGGGCCCATAGACACAGAGGTGTCTGTCCGACTCCCATCCAGGCCCCCTCCTCTGTGGCCACGGCGCTGACCTCTTTCTCTCGATTCTGCTGGTGGGTGTGTCTAGAGGAGGCTGAGGGCAGTGCGCTAGCAGGATTTAGTAACCCCAACTTCCAGGGAGTCCAACTTAGCCCCAGATGCCCTGGCTGAAGGCAGCTCCCTGCTGAGCCCTGCCAGCTGGGCAGGAAGGCATAGGAGAGAGCACTGGGCCGGGAGACCTGAGTTCCCCAGCTGTGTCCAGGCTGAGTGGTTCTGTGTGCCTCAGTCTCCTCATCTGTAAAATGGACTTGGCAAGAGCTATCCTGCTGCCTCGCTACAGGCTGCTTTGAAGAGCTCGTGAGATCCTTTAGGGAGAGAAGGTTGGAAAGGGCAAATGTGTCTACGGATTTTGTGGATCTTATTATTAAATACAAATGGCTCTGGCTGCCCCTCCCCCTCTCTTGAGAGCGAAGGGGAAGAATTCCCTCCCTCCAGGACCTCCTCGGAGGCCTCCTCGAGCCAAGCCTGGGGGTGGGCTCCCTTCTGCCCAGGGCAGCTGGGGGCTTCTCTCCTGCCTCTTCACCCTTGACGCCCGGAAGGGTGGGATCCAGCGGGGCTCTGCTCTGGCTCCCTGCCCCCAGCACCCCCAGCCCCCTTCTTCCTTTCATATGGCCACACGCCCTCTTGTCCTGAACCATATCGCCTGGAGCCTGTCCACACTCCTTGTGAACTGATCTTATACCAGTCATTTTGCCTGTGGCGGTCTCTTTCCTAGACAGAAAGGACAGTGACCATGCCTTTCCGTCGCCCACCCCTCAAGGTCCTGGCCCTGTGCTAGGCTCCCGCGGGCGACGGCTGCGTTTCCGCCAGCCCGTAAGAATCGGATTCCCTGGCGCGACCCCTCCATGTTGCCACCCGCATCCCCTGGCTCCCTAGGACTCACGTGTCACAGCTTCTGTGGGGCCGTCGAGGTCAGTGCTGTCCAGGGCCTGAGGGGCCCCAGGGCCATTGCCTTGGGGCATGGGGGGTGCCGCCTCTTCCAGGGAGTCCTCCTCTAGCGCTGCCTCCACAGGGTGCGTGGATCCTGTTACTACCTCCAGCTCAGGCAGGAGGGGTTGGGTCTGGGCTAGAGAAAAATCAGACGACGAAGGTATATTTTCCTGGTGCCCTCCTGTCTGCCCAGCCCTGGTCCCCTTCCCACAGCCCAGAATGCCATGAGCCCTCATTCTCTGTCTCTTTGTACCAGCTACCCAGCCCTTACCCTATCTGGCAACAGTGCCAGGCTCCAAAATAGAAAGTTCCCAAAACAAAACCCACGAGTGATCAAGGGTGTGTGTGTGTGTGTGTGTGTGTGTGTGTGTGTGTATGCGTGCACGTGAGTGCATGTGTTTACATGTGTCCGTGTGGTTGTCAGGGAAAGGGGCCAGAGATGTGCAGTGTTTTTTTTTTTAATGTTTATTTGTTTATTTTGAGAGAGAGAGAGACAGAGAGAGACGGAGAGACAGAGAGCACAAGTGGGGGAGGGGCAGAGAGAGAGGGAGCTGGAATCCCAAGCAGGCTCCTTTCTGTCAGTGCGGAGCCCGATGCGGGGCTCAGTCCCACAGACTCCAAGATCATGACCTGAGCCGAAATCAGGAGGTGGACGCTCAGCTGACTGAGCCACCCAGGCGCCCCAGCGATGTGCAGTATGAAGGGAAGTGGGTTGAAGAGGCAGAACCGCGGAGCAGGAGAGAACAGACAGATGGTCAGTGATGGAGAGTAGGGACAGGCATCGAGAGTGATGGGGTGGGGGGCTCATGACTTCAGCTCAGGTCATGATCTCGTGGTTTGTGGGTTCGAGCCCTGCATCAGTTCAGAGCCTGCTTGGGAGTCTCTCTCTCTGCCCCTCCCCCACACTCACTCTCTCTCTCAAAATAAATTAAAAAAAAAAAAAAAAGAGTGACAGGGGAAGAACCAAAGGGACAATGAAAGGAAGAAGCAGAGAGAGAGAGAGAGAGAGAGAGAGAGAGACAGCATCAGAAGGCAGCTTTGGGCACTGAAAGAGGGAGCCCCCGGAAGCCCCATGACAGACAGCCTGGGACAGGAGGGAGGTTCAGTAGAGAGAAAGTGAGGGGGAGGCAGGTAAGGATGGGGACAGAGGCAGAGGCGACAGAGAAGGGAACATGATTACCGGAAGGGCAAGAGTGACAGATAGGGCGAAGCCCGGTCAAATAGGATGAGAGCAGGAGAAGGAATCAGAGACCTGGGGGTGAGGAGAAGGACGGGCCTGAGGCGGAGGGGCCGGGCAGGAAGAGAGGCAGGGAGCCGGCCCAGGAGGCTGGGAAGAGGCGGACCGCAGCCACATGTAATTACAGTGAGGAGCTCAGCCCCTCAGTGCAGGGTGGGCGGAAGGCAGAAATGGAGCAAACTTCAAACCCACAGCTCCTGAGGTGGCAAGACTAGGGCCCCCTGGGCCCAGGGCAAGAGGGTTAGGGGGATGGGAGGTAGGGGAGGGCGGCAGAAAGGGGCCTGGACTCCCAATCCCCCCCGGTGCCACCCCTGGGGTGTGGGAAGGCCTGACTGAGGGTAAGCTGGGAGCCAGGAGGGTGAAGTCGGGGGCCATGGGGCCCCGGAGCCAGGCGGGCAATTACAGGGTACAGGGTGCAGCCTGATCCTCTCATCAGACCACCGGCTGTGTATTCAGGGTAACAGGGGCTCAGAGAGGGTGCTCCCCGCCCCCGCCCCCCCCACTGCATGCCATGTTGGAAGCAGGGGAGACGTAGAAACAAGAGACACAGAGAGACACAGAGACCACAAGGGCACAGGGAGAGGAGAGCCACAGGCAGAGAAGGAAAAGAAAGGGCAGAAACCCAGAGAGTAAATGATCAACACCCGCCTGTGCCCACCACACAAAGTGACCGAGACACGCCCAGAGTGACCGAGAGATACACAAAGACTAGTCTTGGAAACAGAGACAGACTCAGTCACAGAGAACACAGGGGCATGCATACGCTGTCCTTCTCTGTCCTTCTCCAAAAGAAGGGAGTAGGGAGAGGAGGGTGATCGTTAGAGGAGTCGATGAGGGCTGGGCATGCAGGTCTGGGGGGTGGGAGCAGCCGGAGGGGAGGGATCCATCCAGGGGCTCCGCTGCCTCCCTGGGCCCCGAGCAATCCTTGTTCCAAAGATCCTGGTCCCCATGGCCAAGGGGACGAGGCCCCGGGAACCCAAGTAAACAGGACAGACAGCACTAGACCGAGGGACGTGCTCACACCTGCCTGGGAAAACCACAGGCCCTTCGAAGAGACAGAAGCTGGGGCGGGAGGGGGGCGCAGGGCTCCTGAATCTTTGGAGGGCAGCAGAGTTATGTGTTGGGCGCCCCTCACAGTGACCATGGCTGCTCCAGGGAGGCAGGGGGAGGGTTCCCTCCAGCCCCACCCACTCTTTGGGCCCGGTGAAAGCCCCCTCACTACCTGGGGTAACGAGAGCAGAGTCAAACGCCTTCTGGAAGATCATACGGGTGGGACAAGAGGAGCAGGTGAGCACAGAGACACCCGGGGAGGAGCAATGCCTACCAGATGGCACCTCTCCTAGCCCTGAGCCTGGTCTAGACAACAGCTCAGACATGGCTCCTGGGGGCTAAGACCAAGCTGGCGCGAACATGGAGGTTCAGGGTTTGAGTCCTAACTCCCAGGAAGGGAGGAGCCTGACCCATTCCAGCCTTTGGCCCTAGAGACACCGTGCCATGGCCCTGACAGCCAGCACTGTCCCTCCCATGTAGTGTCATGAAAAAGGCCTGAGCATGGAGCTGGAAGACCCACGCCCTGGCTTTTATCAGTAACCAGCTTGGGCAAGTGACCAGAACTTGTGTTCCCTTGTGTGTAAAGACAGGTCCTAGTGCTTATCCCTCAGGGTTTCAAAGAGTAGATGAAATGTTCAGCAGTGCCCTGGCATGTAGGGGGCCATTCATGAACCTCTCCTCCCTCCCTTCCTTTCCTTTCCTTTCCTCCCTTCCTTCTTTCTTTCCTTCCTTCCTTCCTTCCTTCCTTCCTTCCTTCCTTCCTTCTATCCTTCCATTCTTCCTTCTCTCCCTCCTTTCCTCCCTCCCTTCCTTCTTCCCTCTCTCCCTTTCCTTCCTTTCTTTCTTCCTTCCTTCTTTCCTTCCTTCCTTCTTCCCTCCCTCTCTTCCCTTCCTTCCTCGCTTTCCTTCCTTCCTTCCTCCCTTTCCCTTCTTCCTTCCTTCCTCCCTCCCTTCCTTTCCTTTCCTCCCTTCTTTCCTTCCTTCCTTCCTTCCTTCCTTCCTTCCTTCCTTCCTTCCTTCCTTCTTCACTCCCTCTCTTCCCTTCCTTCCTCGCCTGCCTTCCTTCCTCGCCTGCCTTCCTTCCTTCCTTCCTTCTTCCCTCCCTCTCTTCCCTTCCTTCCTCGCCTGCCTTCCTTCCTTCCTTCCTTCCTTCCTTCCTTCCTTCCTTCCTTCTTCCCTCCCTCTCTTCCCTTCCTTCCTCGCCTGCCTTCCTTCCTTCCTTCCTTTCCTTCCTTCCTTCCTCCTTCCCTCCTTTCCTTCCTTCCTTCCTCCCTTTCTTTCCTTCCTTCCTTCCATCTGTCCTCCTTCCTTCCTTCCCCCTCTCCTTTCCTTTCTTCTTTCTACCTTCCTTCCTTCCATCCATCCTCCTTCCTTCCTTCCATCCATCCTCCCTCCTTCCTTCTATCCTTCCATTCTCCCTTCTTCCCTACCCTCCTTTCCTTACTTACTTCCTTCTTCCCTCCCTCCCTCCCTCCCTTTCTTTCCTCCTTCCCTTTCCTTTCCTTCCTTCCTCCCTCCCTCCCTCCCTTTCTTTCCTCCTTCCCTTTCCTTTCCTTCCTTCCTCCCTCCCTCCCTCCCTCCCTTTCCTTCCTTCCCTCCTTCCTCCCTCCCTCCCTTTCCTTCCTTCCTTCCTTCCTTCCTTCCTTCCTTCCTTCCTTCCTCCCTTTCCTTTCTTCCTTCCTTCCTCCCTCCCTTTCCTTCCTTCCTCCCTCCCTCCCTCCCTTTCCTTCCTTCCTCCCTCCCTCCCTTTCCTTCCTTCCTTCCTCCCTCCTTCCCCTTTCTCCCTTCCTTCCTTCCTCCTTCCCTCCCTCCTTTCCTTCCTTCCTCTCTCCCTCCCTTTCCTTCCTCCCTCCCTCCTTTCCTTCCTTCCTCCCTTTCTTTCTTTCCTTCCTTCCTTCCATCTGTCCTCCCTCCCTCCTTCCTTCCCCCTCTCCTTTCCTTTCTTCTTTCCACCTTCCTTCCTTCCTTCCTTCCTTCCTTCCTTCCTTCCTTCCATCCATCCTCCTTCCTTCCTTCCATCCATCCTCCTTCCTTCCTTCTATCCTTCCATTCTCCCTTCTTCCCTACCTCCTTTCCTTACTTACTTCCTTCTTCCCTCCCTCCCTCCCTCCCTCCCTTTCTTTCCTCCTTCCCTTTCCTTTCCTTCCTTCCTTCCTCCCTCCCTCCCTCCCTTTCCTTCCTTCCCTCCTTCCTCCCTCCCTTTCCTTCTTTCCTTCCTTCCTTCCTTCCTTCCTTCCTTCCTTCCTTCCTTCCTCCCTTTCCTTTCTTCCTTCCTTCCTCCCTCCCTTTCCTTCCTTCCTCCCTCCTTCCCCTTCCTCCCTTCCTTCCTTCCTTCTTCCCTCCCTCCTTTCCTTCCTTCCTCTCTTCCTCCCTTTCCTTCCTCTCTCCCTCCTTTCCTTCCTTCCTTCCTTCCATCTGTCCTCCCTCCCTCTTTCCTTCCCCCTCTCCTTTCCTTTCTTCTTTCCACCTTCCTTCCTTCCTTCCATCCATCCTCCCTCCCTCCTTCTATCCTTCCATTCTCCCTTCTTCCCTACCTCCTTTCCTTCCTTACTTCCTTCTTCCCTCCCTCCCTTTCCTTCCTCCCTCCCTTTCCTTCCTTCCTTCCTTCCTTCCTTCCTTCCTTCCTTCCTTCCTTCCCTTCCTTCCCTTCTTCCTCCCTCCCTTTCCTTCTTTCCTTCCTTCCTCCCTCCCTCCCTCCCTCCCCTTCCTTCCTTCTTCCCTCCCTCCCTCCGTCCCTTTCCTTCCTTCCTTCTTTTCTCCCTCCCCTTCCTTCCTTCCTTCCTTCCTTCCTTCCTTCCTTCCTTCCGCCCTCCCTCCCTCCCTCCCTCCCTCCCTCTGCCATTGGTTTAACATTTATTAAGCAGCTATAATGCAACTTACAATACGTCAAGTGCTGGGTAGACCAAAATGAGACAGACCAGGTCACTGCCCCAGGAGTTCTCTGTGGGAGGGTGGGGGGCAGTCACACACACTGAGGGGCAGGAGGTACGCTAGGCTGTGGAAGCACAGAAGATGGGCACTCATCCAGGGGTGAGTGTGCGTGCTGTGTCTCTAGGACATTTCCCGGAGAAGACAACGACCACACTGGGTCTTGGATAATCAGCAAAGAAGGGGAAAAAGACATTTCAAGAATAGCAGCGGGAAGCCAACATCCCAGGGTGAACGGTTACATCGTGAACAAGGGAAGCCACAGTCATTTGGTGGCGTTGAGGCTGGTGAGCCTAGATGGGGCCTTGTGGTCGCTTCCCAGGCTTTCTCCTGAGGTCACTGGGGTGCACCGGGATGACACCATCCGTTCTGCCACAGAGGGAGCCAGGACTGCAGCTCCCTTGGCCCCCCTCCAGGGTTGGAAAGGGATAAAGGTGAGAAAGCAGGGTTAGGGAGACTGGTCCCCATTTCTTCCCTCCACCCCTAGTGTCGCCACTCTCTGGCGGTCTCTTCTTGTAGGTCACCTATGGGGCTGGTGACCTCGAGGCCAGTGCAGACAGGAAGTTAGACAGCCCAGCCCCAAGTTCCGAGGAGGCCCTCCTGGAGGAAACGGGCCATTCTGGGGCAGGGCTCAGACCTGGAAGGTTGTTAGGGAGGAAAGACAATCCACTCCAGTCATCGTGACCTGGAAACACAGAGGACAGGCCTCCTGGAGTGAGGAGGGGGACCCAACAGACGCGACCCCCCGAGGGCACAAGGAACTCGTGCTGAGTGCCCAGAGACATGGAAGCAAAATGAGGAGGCATTAAGAAGTGGCGGGGAGACCTGAGCTATGACCGAGATACTACCCAGATGGCCCAGTGCCCAGGTGCTGGACCAGGAAACAGCTTTCCCTAGAAGCCCATGGAGCAGAAAAGTCAGACGAGAGGTGGAGCTCAAGTGCTCAACCAAGAGACCAAGCCCCAGCCCTGCATCTCTCTCTAGGGTCTCCATCCACAAGAGGGAACTATAGAAAGGCAGCAGTCCCTCTGCCTTGACACACTTTCTTCCCTGACACAGGATAGGGTTCAAGCCAATGCCCTGAGTTCTGGAAAGGCCTCCCAGAAGGGAGCGGAAAAGTCCCGTTTAAAATCTGCAAGCCCAAGAGGGAAGGTAGGGAGACCCACAACTTCAGCAGGAGCCCTGGGGGCTCCTTCCTCCTGCTGCCCTCCAAGGTGAGGGGTGCTCCTGGACCGCAGAGTACGGGGAATTTCTTTCGGTGGGATGGGTTCACTCTGGGGTCCTTGTTCCGGAGCTCCAATGCCTGGTCTCTCAAACCCAGCCCTCTCCATTATCTTGTGGGCAGTGGATTCAGGCTTCTCCCCCCTTGGACTTCTGCCTGTCTCTGGAGAGGGCCAGGATCTCTCTGCTCAGAGGGTAGGGACTGGAACCTCGGACCCCAATCTCTACTTGGCCTGGCATTCAAGGCCCCTCAGTCTACATCTTCAGCCTGATGAATGGACAGGGATTCTGTTTCCAGGCAGCCGGACCTCTCCATGGTCTCAGGTCACCACCGAGCCTTCTGACCAATCCACCCTTGCTTACACACTCCTCTTGACCGGAAGGCCCTACCCCTCCCTTCTCCCACTCCTCCAATCCAACCTATCCTTCATGGCCCAGCTCCAGCTTCACCCTTTTCTCTAGAAAGCCTTCCCTTGATCTTCAAGCCAATAGACCCTCCTTGGAGTGGCCCCTCTCCTGAGAACTTAGGACCCATTTAACACCTGTTGTTACTTATATCTCACAGTGAGGTCACAGCTCCTCGACCAGACAGACTGCAGCCCTCCCCAGCTTGCTCCCGTGGTGTCACGGTTCATCTCTGCACCCCCAGTGGGCACTCGACAAATATCCCATTGGTGAGGACCGAGTCCTGGAATTTGGAATGCCCCAGGTCAGGGGCAGGAGGGAGAATGAGGGGGTGAGGATTAGGGGTAGCACTTGGCTCCAGACTCCAAGAAGACGAGAATGTAAGCTCACTGGATGCACACTTGTGACACATCAGTCTCAATCCCAGCCACCAGGCTGAGGACTGAAGACAGCCTGAGCTGGCCAGTTAGGCTGGGTCGGGTTGGTTTTATTTTAGGTCTGAAGGCTCCAATTCCCCAGGAAATTCAATTTAGAACCAAAAGCAGGAATGTGACGCCCCAGTGCTGGACAGAAATCTGCCGTGGGTAAGGGAGCCAGGCTCTCCGGGGCTCACAGGGGTGGGTGGGGAGGGAGGTACTGGGGGAGCCAAGGGTGTGGGGGCTTGGCCACTTGCCCCAGCCAGAGCTACCCTGAGTCCCCTTGCACCCCGTCTGCATCTTGGGTGGCTGAGGGAGGGGGGAACTTGCTCCGAGGCTGTCCTGCCAACAGGGCCCCCAGAGGCAGCTCTCTGGCCTTGCTGTTCTGTCAGCCCTCGGCAGGGAGTGTGGGGGATTCTGGTCTCGGCGTCTGTGGGGTTTTGGCTGGGTCTCCTGCGGTTTGGGCTTCCTGGGCAGCAGGGTTCTTTCTCCCAAGGCGGCAGAGCCAGGCCTCCTCGAGTTATGAAAGCCACATTGTCTGGCCCAGCTCAGGCTGGGGAGGGGGCTCGCTGGGGCTCTGGGCCGGGGGAGCCTTAAGTTACAGCCTAGAGTTTACCCCTCCAGGTGGCCCACCCTCCCTGAGCACATCCAGCCCCTCGGCTCCCTGCTAGCACCTCGGAATGGGTCACACAGGAGAGTCGAGCTTGCAAGGAGGTAGTGGGGGAGAGAGCGGAGAAAACGGATGAGCAGAGAAAGAAGGCAGGGCGGGAGAGAGAGGGTGGGAGAGAAAGAGGAGAGGCCCAGAAAGTGAGGAGGGGTGAGAGAAGCTGAGAGGGAGAGAGGTTCCCAGACACAGAGAAAGATCCTTCCTGGCCCTCGCCCCAACCTCTCTCTCCAGGCTGAAGAAGGAGTCCACTTCTTGGAGGAGCTTATTCTCCAGAAGTCTCTGCTCCAAGGGCCCCACAAAGAGGAGAGAGAATCTGAGGGTTAGCGGGGATACTCAGCAGGCACACCGAGTCCCATCTACACGTTGGCCCTTGGCCAGACATCTTCCACTTGTCCTGCCCCACTGAGGTGGCCCTGGGTGTGCACCAGATAGACCTGGGGAGGTGACGGCCTCTCCAACAGGCACACAGGCCCCTATGGGCAGAGGTGGAGACTGAGGCCAGAGAGGGGGGAAGGAAATTGTCCAAGGCTATGCAGGCAGTTGGTGTCAGAGACCCAGGACCAGACCTTCTTTATTCAGAGTCTCAAAGAGGGGAGAAAGGGAGAGGGGGGGTGGGTGAGAGGAAGGCAAAAGAATATGAGACTAACCTAGAGCTGAAGTCCCGAAATCTGGGCCTAGATTCTTGTTCTCCGCCACACTGCCCCGGAACAAATCCCCACTTCTCCCGGGCCCTGCGTGCCACTGTGAGCCTCAGTTTACATCCGCACAATGAGGACAATGGACTGAGAGCCACAGCCTCAGGGCTCCCACCCCATATCTCTCTCTGGCAGTTGCAAAGCCTTCCTGGGGTGGGAGGCTCCCGCAAGAATCCCAGAGAGGTTACAGACCCTGCGAGGTGGGGGAAGGGGCATTTCACTCCAGCTATGGGCACTTGGTTGGAGTTGTGTGTGTGTGTGTGTGTGTGTGTGTGTACGCGCGCGCCTGCAGGGTGGGAGCGGCAAGGCCCGGGTGGGGGAGGAAGACGAGGGAGACAAGATGGCAAGGAGGGGAGGGGCCGGGTCCTGCAGCAGCTTTCGACGGACAAAAGTTTTCTGGAAGCGCTAGGCTCTCGTTGGATTGGGGGAAGGGAAGGAGAGAAAGACTCAGACACCCCAACCCCAGCCTGAGGCCCCCCATAAATATTTACACACTGGGCAGAAACGGTTGGGACACAAGTCCCAGACGGACAGACACCGCGGTGTGTGTGTGTGTGTGTGTGTGTGTGTGTGTGTGTGTGTGCGCGCCTGGTGTTGGGAGTGGGGGTAATTGGAGCCAGTTTGGCGCAGCCGCCGTCTCCATTCGGCCCTGCCCCCATCACCCCAGCCCTCTACTCTCCTTGGACCCAGTCCCCATACCCAGTCTCCTTACCCCCCACCTCCACCCAAGCTCCCCGGAACCGTCTCCCCGCGTCTCCCGGAGGAGGAATGAGAATTAACAAATCCCCCCAACCAACTCCCCCACCCCCCCACCCCCCTCCCTTCCCCCGGCTTGGCCGCCCACCCTGCTCCCTTCCAGTCTCGCTCTTCAGCCGTGGTCCTACCTGGGCCCGGGGCTGCGCTGGGGGCTCCATGGGGCGCGTCGCAGTGAGGGGGGCGCTGGCCACTCACCTGGGACATCGGCCCGGGACCTGCAGAAAACAGGGCTCAGCGGGCGAGGCCGACCTTCCCCTAGCGCCAGCAGGGGAGGGGGGGAACGCGCGGGGGGGGGGGTGATCCGGCCGCAGACGCGCGCCTCCCCCCTTTCCAGCGCGGCCCCCCGACCAACTTACTCGTGCAAGCTGCGCGCTACTCGCTCAGCCGGCGGGGATCACGGCGCGGAGGCTGCCATGCGCGCCTGCGGAGGGCGCCCCCAGCCGAGGGGCCGCTCGGCTCCCCGCAGCTCGCCCCGCGCCCCCCTCCCCTCTCACTCGCTCCTTTCTCCCATTTCGGCGCCAGCTCGCGCCGCTCGCCCCCTTCCTTCTTCCTTCTCCCTCTCCAGCCCCCTCGCTCCTCCCCCGCTCGCCTCTCCCCTCCCCCTCTTCCCAGGCCCACCCTCTCCCCGCCCCCCTCCCCGGCTTCCCCGTCGCCCCCTCCCCCCCACCCCCACGTCCCTTCCCCGAGCCCGGCCGGGCGCTGCCAGGGCCGGACACGTCTGTCCGCGGGGCGCCGCGGCCGGAGCCCCCACAGGAAGCCGATTCCGCGCGTTTCCTCCGCGACTTCGGGGCTGGGCCCCAGTCTCCCCCAAATCTCCGCCCGCCCCCAGGCCCAGCGCCCCGAGGGGCCGCACTAGGGGCCGCGCCCTCGCCTTCTCCTGCCCTAAACTCTGCAAAAGTTTTCGGGAAATCAGGAGAACGAGAGAGAGAGAGAGAGAGAGAGAGAGAGAGACAGAGAGAGAGAGAGAGAGAGAGAGAGAGAGAGAGAGAAACCGCTGTGACCACAACCACCTCGAGCCAATGGTCTGAATAATTGTGGCCCCAAATCTCGTTGTCCCAAAGATGGGAGTGATCAAGGCCCTCGGGCACCCTTCGCCCACCCCCTCCGCCTGGGGCCTGGGGCTCACAGACCTCGTGCCCACTCCGCCAGAAGCTGTCCCTCCGGGAAATCCGGTTAGTGACCATCTAGCCTCCCGCGTCCGGTAGCAGCCCCGAGCATCCCTAATCCGCACCCCCCCCACCCCCGCCCCCTGCCCGGCCCTGCCAGCTGTGCGTGGGAATTTGTGTCAGAAAACCAACTTTGGAGGCAAAGAGAGGTTCTCCAGTTGAGCCCTTCTTTTGGCTCCAGACGGAGTCCGAGGCCTTCCAACTGCGGCTGTTCGGGGAAAGAGAGAAGGGGCCCCTCCAGGCAGGGACAGCCCGACAGCATATCTGGAATCGCGAGCTGAGTCCCTCCTCGGGGCCGTGGGGACAGGAAGGAGCCGCCCATCAGACAGCCCGAGGTGGGGGTGGGTGGGGGGCGAGGACCTTCAGCGTGACCCCGGGACCAGGTCCCCGAGAATGGGGGAGGGCTTGGAGCCTGCGGCCCGCTGGGCGCGCCCGTGGGATGATCCTCAGGTGGGGCCGCCGCTGGGGTGACAGCGTCTGGGCCACACTTGACCAGGGCCGCCTCGGAGCCGAGTCTGGGCGCCCCACCACGCCGGCCAGTGAGCAATTAGGGAGGCGGCGGCGGCGCCAGGCCAGTTCCCCTAATCCCGCCTTCCAGCCCGGGCTTGAAGCAGGGGGCTGGGACACCGGGAGCCGAGTGAGTGACTCGGGGCCTCTCCTTGGCCTCCTCCAGCCCCCGCAGTCGCTACTTACGCCGCTCGAAGGCCCCTGCGGCGCCGTCGCGGCAGGGGCAGGACTGCCGTGGCCCCACGGCGCTCGCTCGCCGCGCTCTCGCCACCCGCGGCCGCGTCCCTGTGATGACCCCAGGTGGCTGCGACCGGAAAGGGGGGGGAGGGCCTGGAGGAAGGGTCCCGCTCCCGGGGCCGGGCTGCCTGCTGCGGGGCCCTGGCCTGGCGCCCCGGGAGCCAGCCCGGACCAGGCTGCGGTCTGGGAGCTCTGGAGAGCAGAGTGAACTCCCCCTTCCTGGCAAGGGCTGAGTCACCGGGACGCACCCGCGCCCGGCTCGGCGACTGCTGCATTCTTACCGGCTTACCTGGGCCCGCGGCGTGGGCCTCGCCCTCCTCCGAGGGGGTGGGGGGACGTTGTCTCCAGGACCGTCTCTGTCTGCCCTCTCCTGCACCCACAGGGCCCCTCCTTCAACCACACTCCCTAGATGGGCACCGTTTCTTCTCCCTTCTCAGTCTCTATCCAGGGCCCTTAAACTCTGGATCAGTCCAGTCCCCCGACCTTAGGGTCCCAAGTCGCCTGCTTGCGCCCAAGTCCTAGGAATCTGGCCCAGGACTAATATGTTTGTTTTGTTGGAAATGTAAAATAGGCTTTGAATTGAATCCCCACATGCTGGTTTTACAGGTGTGCTCAGTTTGTGAAAATTCAGCAAGGTGAGCGTTTCAGGTACATGTGCTTCATTGTGTGTTTATTATACATGAATAAAGGTTTAAAAAATCAACACTCATCGAAATCAACATTCCAGGACAGAGCACAGTAGGATGTGATGGCCAGGTGGTGGGCCTTGTCATGGGACTACAGTTCACATCCCAGCCCCACCATCCATACGTTTCCCTGGTGAAATCTTTGCATCTGTCTGAGCTTCAGAGGGTTGAATATTGGGGCCCTCGGTGTCGAACTCAATCCTTTCACTGTTGTCCAGGAGCAGGACTAGGGTAAGGTATACGGGGCACTTGGCTGGGGTGCAAAATTTAGAAGGATGCCAAGATACATAACGTTTTAATCCAATTATTTTAGTATTTAAAACACCCAAATCAGCAAATTCCAGCCCTGCCAGCTAGCTGCCTATTTCCCATAAATAAAGTTTTATTGGAACCAGGGCTGGGGTTAGAGTGAAGCCAGGGAGACAGGATCGTGCAAGTTCAGGGTTAGACCCTGCATTGATTTACAAAATGTTGGCATTTTGTGCACTGTGGATTTTTTGCATTAATTTTGATTTTTAGATATATTGCAGGAAGATACTGCTTATTGTCATTACGGTGTTTTTCTTCTTCTTTTTTTTAAGTTCATTTATTTTGAGAACAAGAACAAGTAGGGGAGAGGCAGAGAAAGAGAATCCTAAGCAGGCTCCGCCCTGACAACGCGGGGCTCCATCCCACAACCTTGTGAGATCACAACCTGAGCCAATATTGAGAGTCAACGCCCAACAGACTGAGCCACCCAGGCCCCCCTTCATTATGGAGTTTTTTCTGATGCTCCTTGACGTTTTTCATCTGAGCCAAGTGCCCTGATCACTCTAGGCCTTACACACCACTCTCCCCAAAGGACTTGGGTAGGACCCCAGGGCAAATGAGTGGAGGTTTAAGATGCCACTCCCACCCACTCACACACACCAGGCGGGCTCTGCTCCCCTTGTCCCGGCCTGGCTCTCCTGGGGCCCACTGATCCGTTCAGAGTAAAATGCCAAGTGCTTAACAGTGGCCTCTGGGCTCTGGGAGACGGGTTCTTCCTACCACCACCCTCGTCTCCCTCGCTCATTCTCTTCCAGCCTGGCTGCTTCCTGAGTTCGTGTTTTCTCCTTGCCTCAGGCCTTCTGCTGTTGCTCTGCTCCCTGCTCAGAATGTGCTTCCCCTAGATCTCCACACGGCCCCCTTCCTCACTTCCACGTCTCCTCTGCTTGTGTCACCTTCTCAGAGGCCGTCCGGACCCCTCACTGTCCCCTCACAGCACTTTCTCTTTCTTCACAACCTTTTTCGCCATGTTTTCTCTTCCACGTGTTTGTTTATCGGCAGGAGGAAAGCTCCGGGAGAGAGGGGACTCTGTCTCCTCTGCCAGTGTATTCCCTGGAGGGTGTCTGCCACAGAGAGCTCAATAGATCAGTTTCCCAAAAGGCCGGAGGGGGAAGGGGTTGATTGCATGTTACACAGTGAATGGGTTGAAAAATCTTACTAAATCCGGGTGTCTAGACTCCCAAACCAGTGCTCCTTCCAGCCTCCTGGGGCTTATCAAATCCCCTCCCCCCACCCAGAGCCCTCCGGGCAATGAAGGGTGACCATGACCCCACGGAGCTCTCCCATCTAGTCCTTTCTACACAATGCGCTCACAAGTCTGGCCCGGGCTCAGCCCCTGGTGTCCACCCCTTCCCAGTGTCCGGCAGGCATGCACAATTCTTCCCAGCTTCCTGTCTCTGGCTCAAGGCCAGTCGGGAGCGGCTGGGCCCCAGTTCCGCAGCTGGATCGCAGCTGTGGTCTCTGCTGTGCCCGGGGGAATGGGGGACGGGACACGGTGGCGCAACCTCCGGCAGAGGGCTGTGTAGAAGAGGGTGTGTTTGTGTGCAGTGGGGGCTGCCGGATTGGAACTGAGAACCTCCAGCTCCCCTCCCTGACTCCCTCCCTGATGGGCACCGTGTGGGGAATGGAGCTCTGATCCCCGCCTTCCTGAAAGAGATGCCATGTGAGTTTGGACCCCAGGCCTGATTCTGTCCCTCTCTTCTGTTCTTGGTGGTATGTCACATTCAGTAAACGCGCACATGGGTATGTCCTGTATGCCATCCCCTTGCTAGACATTTCTAGGTTTGTTGCTTCCTTCAAAATCTGCGCGGTCTGCCTAGTTATTATGCCCATTTTACAGACGAGGAAACTGAGGCCCAGGTAAAGTGACCTGCTCATGGCCACACAACTAGTAGTGGATGTAGCTGGGATTTGTGCCACATTTTCTGAGGCCACATGCAGTGCTCATTCCATTCCGGGCACAGCCTTTAGCACGTGGAGGGAACTGTGATATTCTTCATGATGTGTCTGTCACCTCCAAGCGGCTTGCCGAATAGGGAGACACGACACTCTGCACCTCTCCTCTGTCTCATTGGTAATCAGGTACCCGGGCACTTGGCAGAGTGGAAATGAGTTGGGTTGGGTGTCATGGAGACCCGATGTGCATCTTGGTTCGGTCGCTTCTACCGAGCTGGGTGATTTGGGGGCAAATCACTGCAACTTTCTGAGTGTCCCAGTTCTGGGAGGAGAGTTCCCACCTCACAATCGGGGGGTGGGGGGAGAAATTGAGTGAGCGCCCAGTACAACGTGGTTGTCTCTCAGTAAATGTTAACTCTCTTGCCGACACTTCCCTCCCCAACGCTCACTCCACAGCAGGTGCGTGGGGGGGGGGCTTCAGAGGGCCCTGGGGTCGCTGTTCCGGGTGATACACAAGTGCTTCCCATGCGACAGGCACAATGAACAGCACTGTGCATTAGTTCCCCCGGTTTAATGTTCCAAATAGTAAATATCGATTAATGCTAATAGCGGTATTGCCCCCCATTTCACAGATGGGGAAACCAAAGCACAGAGAGGTTACGCAACTTGCCCTAGCCCCGCGGCCCTCCGCAGGTGCCATCTTCCTCGGAGAAAGGAGGTGGCTTGGGTCATCACCGCTGCTTCACTCTCACATAGAACCTCTTCACCTCCATCCCTTCGCCGTCATCCCTATGGTGAGTTAACTCTGAGCTGTTATCCACATATAAATGTCCTCTTGCCGTGACCTCCAAACTTTTTTTTTTTTTTTAGTAATTTTAACTTTATAACAATGATAAATTGACCTGTTAAAATTTTTCTGGACAGTGCCAGATTTTGGATTAAAAAAAATTTTTTTTTTAATGTTTACTTATTTTTGAGAGAGAGGAAGACAGAGAGTGAGTGGGGGAAGGGCAGAAAGACAAAGACACACACACAGAATCCGAAGCAGGCTCCAGGCTCTGAGCCGTCAGCCCAGGACCTGACGCGGGGCTTGAACCCACGAACTGCGAGATCATGACCTGAGCTGAAGTCGGAGGCTCAACCGACTGAGCCACCCAGGCGCCCCAGGATTTTTTAGAGCAGTTTCAAATTCACAGCGAAACTGAGCACAAAGTACAGGGAGGTCCCATCTACCATACACCCGTATATCACCCCAAGTCCAGAGTTCACTCTTGGTGTGCATGTTCCATGGGTTTGGACAGATGTATAATGAGCATATCCACCACTGTGGCATCAGACAGAGTTGTTTCACTGCCCTAAAACCCTGAGCACCACTATTCTCTTCAAGTTTTGCCTCTTCAAGAATGTCATGAATGTTCATGTACAGGTTTTTGTGTGGACATAAATTTTCAACTCATTTGGGTAAATACCAAGGACTGTGATTGCTACATGTATGGTAAGAGTATTTTAGTTCTGTAAGAAACTGCCAAACTTCTTCCAAAGTGGCTGTATTGATTGGGGTGCCTGGGTGGCTCAGTTGGTTAAGCGGCTGACTTCGGCTCAGGTCGTGATCTCGCAGTCGTGGGTTCGAGCCCCACGTCGGGCTCTGTGTTGACAGCCCAGAGCCTGGAGCCTGCTTCAGATTCTGTGTGTGTTTCTCTCTCTGCCCCTCCCCCGCTCATGCTCTGCCTCTCAAAAATAAATAAACATTTGAAAGAACGTACAGTTCAAGATTTGGTGTATATTACGTTATTAGTTGCTTTAAATTGTGGTAAAATATATATAACACAAAAAAATTGCCACGTTATTTTTAATCGCGCAATTCACTGGCATTCATTACCTTCGAAATGTTGTGCAAGCATCACCGCTATCTATTTCCAGAGCTTTTTCATCACTCTGAACAGAAATTCTGTAACTCCTGGGCGCCTGGGTGGCACAGTCGGTTAAGCGTCCGACTTCAGCCAGGTCACGATCTCGCGGTCTATGAGTTCGAGCCCCGCGTCAGGCTCTGGGCTGATGGCTGGGAGCCTGGAGACTGTTTCCGATTCTGTGTCTCCCTCTCTCTCTGCCCCTCCCCCGTTCATGCTCTGTCTCTCTCTGTCCAAAAATAAATAAATAAATAAAAAAAGAAATTCTGTAACTCTTAAGCTATAACTCCCTGGGTTCGCTTCCTAGGGTGGTCATGACAAAGTACCAAAAACTAGGTGGCTTAACACAATAGCGGTTTATCGTCCCCACAGTTCTGGAGGCTAGGAGTCTGAAATCAAGGTGTCCACAAAGCCACACTCTCTCTGACAGCTCTGGGCAAGGCTCCTTCCTTGCCTCTTCTAGCCTCTGGTGTTTACTTGCAGTCTTTGGCATTCCTTGGCTTGGACACACATGGATCCAGTCACATGGCCTTCTTCTTCCTGAATTCACATCGTCTCCCCTCTGTGTATGTGTGTCTCTGAGTCCAATTGCCCCCCTTTATAAGAACACCAGTCATATTGGGTTAGGCCCCCCCCCCCCATGACCTCCACCTCGTTCAATCTGCACGGACCCTATTTCCAGATAAATAATGTCACATTCTCAGGTATCAGGGATTAGGACTTCAGCACATCATTTTTAGGTTGGGGAGATGCAATTTAACCCATAATATTCCCTGTTCTTTCTTTCCCCCCTACCCCTGATAACCTCTGATATACTTTCTGTCTCTATGAATTGGCTTATTCTAGATATTTCATGTAAGTGAAATGAATTCAAGATTTGACTTTTTGCGTCTGGCTTATTTTACTTAGCATAACTTTTTTTTTTTAATCTGTATTTTTGAGAGAGAGACAGAGTGTGAGTGGGGGAGGGACAGAAAGAGAAGGAGACACAGAATCAGAAGCAGGCTCCAGCTCTGAGCTGTCAGCACAGAGCCCAATGCGGGGCTCGAACTCATGGATGGCGAGATCATGACCTGAGCCGAAGTCGGCCACTTAACCGACTGAGCCACCCAGGCGCCCCTAAAAACTTGAGCATCAATCCCGATGTGTGTCTCTTTACTTACAAATTATATGCCTGTGCTACTGACTTAATATAACATGTATGTAAGAATCATCATCCAAGT
Source organism: Panthera pardus (assembly GCF_024362965.1). Taxonomy (NCBI): domain Eukaryota; kingdom Metazoa; phylum Chordata; class Mammalia; order Carnivora; family Felidae; genus Panthera; species Panthera pardus. Next base: position 140,265,917 of record NW_026526732.1, read on the forward strand.
AGAAAAGTAGAAAGGGGGCTGCGTGGCTGGCTCAGTCAGTAGAACAGGTGACTCTTGATCTCCAGGCTGTAATTTCAAGCTCCATGTTGGGTATAGAGATTCCTTAAAAATAAAGTCTTAAAAAAATAAATAGGGACACCCCGGGTAACTCAGTCGGTTAAGCATCCAACTGTTGGTTTCGTGCCATTCAGGTCATGATGGCAGGGTCATGAGGTCGAGCCCCACATTGGGCTCCTTGCTGGGTGTAGAGCCTGCTTAAGATTCTCTCTCTCTCTCTCTCTCTCTCTCTCTCTCTCTCTCCCCCTCTAACGCTCATGCTTGTTCTCTCTCTTTCTCTCTCTCTCTTTAAATAAATTAATAAATAAATACATAAATAAAAATTAAAAAAACAAAAGTAAAAAATGTGAGACAAAAGGTAAATATGAATGAATCTGATACAAATAGAAGTAAATATAATTAGGCGTTCCTTCCTGAATCCCACTTTGGAGGCAATGATGTACTCCTCTTCCTGAAGGAATATATGTGATTGACAGACAGCCTTGTCTGTTTGGGAGATTCATGGACTCCCAGAGAACCTCATTAAAAGATTATTTGACTTAATCGGAAGGACCACTCTGGGGTGGCAGTTCAGGCACGTGCAGGCAGTGGTATTTGGAGGTAAGGGAGCAAAGATCGTATCCACCTGTGTGGCCATGTTCCGCGTCTGTAGGCCTTTGAGGGCAATCTTGATATTATTGAAGAGAACAGAGAAAGCAAAATAGAAGGAAGGCATAGAGAGTGGGATTGAGGCAGGTAATCAGAAAGCACTTCTAGGGGTGCCTGGGTGGCTCAGTCGGTTAAGTGTCAGACTCTTGATTTTGGCTCAGGTCACGATTTCACGATTTGTGAGATCGAGCCCTGTGTTGGGCTCTGTGCTGAGCATGGAGTCTGCTTGGGATTCTCTCTCTCTCCCTCTGCCCCTCCCCTGCTCATGCTCGCTCTTTCTCTGTCTCTAAGATAGTATATTAATATGTTTATATTAATATATTAATTATTCATAATTAAACATATATATGTTTGAAAGAAAGAAAGAAAAGAAAGAGCGAACTTCTAAATAGCCATGAGAATATAACGGGACTGTGGAGGGTGAAGGAAGTGGTAGATGTGAAGGGGGTGTAGAGTTTGGAGGGGGTATTTGTGTATCCTGGTTCCTGAAGATGCCCATGGCCTACCACTGGGGTGGCAGGTGGTCTGGCCTAAAGCAGTCTAGCTGATGGGTGGGGAACATGTCAGAGTCCCTCTAAGGGGCAAGTAAGTCACTGAGAGTTTGGGTTTGGGCTTGGGGTTTCCCTTCTGCTCTGGGCCTTGCAGTAATAAGAAACAAAGCATTTGGGGGGGGGGGCGCCTGGGTGGCTCCGTCAGTTGAGCGCCTGGCTCTTGGTTTCAGCTCAGGTCGTGATCTCACAGTTCGTGGGTTCGAGCCCCTGCTTGGGATTCTCTCTTTCTGCTCCTCCCTGCCTCTGTCTCTCTCTCAAAATAAATAAACTCAAAAATTAAAAAAAAAAAAAAAGCATTTTCCACCGTAATCGTCTCATTTATTGCCCTCGGTAGCAATTAGCGTCCAGTCAGGAAAGCAGAAACCATTCTAGGGGCTGCAAGCAGAAGGGGGTTGAGTACAGGGAACGGGTCACAGACGTCTTGGAAAGGAGGAGGTGGTGCTCAGAGGCGAGGAAGCTGCTAACGTCCCTGGGCTGGAGCCCACAGCCTGCATTTCGTGTTGAGCAGCTCGAAGTGCTACCACCCGCCCCTGAACAGCATCCAAGGAGCCTGCAGGCGCCGCCCCGCCCCCCCCCCCCCCCCCCCCCCCCCCCCCCGCCCCCCGCCACGCTGAGGCAGCGCCTCCCACTGTGGCCCACCGCTATTGCCAGTGCGGGAGTCCCCTGAAGAAGCAGATAAAGCTTCTCACCAGCTCTTCCCACTGGCAGAACCTAACTGGAGTTTGGGAAACGTTTTCAGGCCACCAGCACTTGCTGAGCACAGAAGCGGGGGGGGGGGGGGGGGGGGAGGGGGGGGGGGGGGGGGGGGGGGGGGGGGGGGGGGGGGGTGGGCGGGGCGGAGGGGGAGGGAGGAGAGCTGAGGGCCAACAGGAAGAGAACCGGCGTGCCATGTAGCCCCTGCGGGTCCCCACCAGGAATAGATGCCCTGTTTCCCTGCGTATTTTCTGTCTCCCCTTGCCAGAGTCTGACCTCTTGGAGGACAGGGTGCTGTTTGTTCCCCACACTTGCTGCTGCGCCTGGAACCAGAACCGGTGTCAGCGCTCGGCTACAAATGTCCTCCCTGACTACTGCGTCCTCTCAGAGAGCGTGAATGTTCTCCGCTCTTAACGTACAAAGAAACCAAGGTCCAGAAAGTCGTAACTTGCCCAAAGGGCCCCGGCTGCCATGACATGCCCGTCTGGCAAACCTCTGGAAGGCTGTGGGGTGAAGACCGGGCTGACTCGGCAGCCGCCACGCCTCCCGGTGCCGCTGCCCCAAGCAAGCTCTGAGCCACCGTGTGGATGCCTCCTTCCAGTCCCCATGTGTTCCTGGAGCGGAGGCCGAGAAGGGTTGACCTCAGCGTGACCTTGCCGGTTACTTCTGCCCCAGGAAATAGGGGCATCCTGGCGGCTCTGCCCAAAGGGCCATGATGGAGGGTAGGTCATCTAGGCAGGGGCTGGAGGAGAGGAGCAGGTGGCCCTGCGCTGGGCCTTCCCTCCTGTTTCCCCAGAGTGGAGCTCTCCACCAGAGTCACCGGTAAGTTCATGGTGGCGGGATTTCGCAAAATCAGAAATCGGCACACGTGGGGGAGACACATATGACTGGCTGAGGCCAATGGACGTGAGTATTAGAAGTGGGGTCTATCGCAGGGTTTCTCAAACTTGGCACTTGACATTGTGGGGCCAGACAATGTTTTGGGAGGCTGTCCTGGGCATTGCGGGATTCTTAGCAGCGGCCCTGGTCTCTACCCACTAAAAAGCCAAGTAGCACTCCCCCGGGGTGTGACAACCCCAAAATATCTCCAGACGTTGACAAATGTTCCCCGGGGGGTGCAAAAGTGCTCTGCCCTAAAAGCACTGGTCTAGGGGCACCTTGGGCAGCTCAGTCGGTTAAGCGTCCGACTTTTGATTTCCGCTCAGGTCACAATCTCATGGTTTGTGAGTTCGAGCTCCGCATCGAGTTCAGAGAGCTGACCATGTGGAGCCTGCTTGGGGTTCTTTCCTCGTCTCACTGACCCTCCCCCGCTCTCTCTCTCTCTCTCTCTCTCTCTCTAAATAAATAAAATAAACTTAAAAAAATTAAAAAAAAATTTTTAACGTTTTTATTTATTATTGAGAGACAGAGAGACACAGAGTGTGGGCAGGGGAGGGGTAGAGAGAGGGGGAGACACAGAATCCCAAGCAGGCTCCAGGCTCTGAGCTGTCAGCACAGAGCCGGACACGGGGCTCGAACTTACCAACCGTGAGATCATGACCTGAGCCGAAGTCAGTTGCTTAACCAACTGAGCCACCCAGGCACCCTAAACTTAAAAAAAAATTTTTTTAAAGAATTAAAAAAAAAAATGGGTCTTTCCCCCCAAACGTAGGACATATCTTGACATTGGATGTGCCCAGTGACCAGGAGCTGGTTCAGTCTGGCAGAAAATATAGTCTTTGTCCCTCAAGGCAGAGAAGCACAGTCTTCCTCCTAGTCTGGGGGAGAGACAGATCCTGACCTTGGGGGAACGTCTGGACTAAGAGGAGAGATTGGACAGCCCCTAGAGAAGCAGAAAAATATGGTGGTTAAGAGCATGAACTTCAGAGGCAGAATCCTGGCTTCAACTCCTGGCCCTACCACTTATAGGATGAGTTATTTTTTGTGCCTTCGTTTCTAATCTGTAAAATGGGGACAGCGCTGGCACCAATCTTGTAGGGTTTTCTGAAATTATTTATTTATCTTTCAATAACAGACTTTATTTTTCAGAGAAGTTTCAGATTTTTAGAAAAATCGAGAAGCTGGCACAGCATTCTGCTATATATCCCGGCCAGCTTTTTCCGTTGTTAACATTTCTTACAACTAATCAACCAATATCGATGAGCTGTAACCACCTAAAGCTCACAGTTTATTCAGACTTCCTTAGCTTTTACCTAATGTGCTTTCTATGCATCAGGGTTCCACCCAGGATACTACATTGTGCTTAGTAGGCACGTCTCCTTAGGCACCTCTTGGCTGTGGCAATTTCTTAGACTTTTCTTGCTTTTGAGGATCTTGACAATTTTGAGGTGTACGAGTGAGTTGTATCGTAGGATGCCCCTTTATGAGATTTGTCTGCTTTTTTCTCACGATCAAACTGGGATTATGGGTTTCAGGGAGGGTGGATGATCACAGGGGTGAAGTTCCCTTCCCATCGTGGCATGTCAATATCGTATGCAATCAGTGTGACTGATGACTATGGGTGTTGCCCTAGGTCACCTGGCTGAGGTCCTGCTTTCTCCGGTTTCTCTACTGGGAAGTTATCGCCTCCTTCCCGACTGCGCGTTTTGGAAGGAAGTCACCGTGCGCATCCCATGCTTAAGGTGCGGGGAGCCTCATAAGGAATTTGTGAAGACTGAATCAGTTAAGAAATGTGTAGTTGGTCCTCCAGGGCACCTGGGTGGCTCAGTCGGTTGAGCGTCCGACTTCGGCTCAGGTCATGATCTGATGGTTCGTGAGTTCGAGCCCTGCGTCGGGCTGTCCGCTGTCAGCTCAGAGCCTGCTTCAGATCCTCTGTCTCCCTTTCTCTCTGCCCCTCCCCCACTCATACTCTACCTCTCAAAAATTAGTAAATATTAAAAAAAAAAAAAGAAATGTATAGTTCTAGACCAACGCTTTGGCATGTGCTAAACCCTACCTAATGACTTGTTATTATGGTGGTGATGGGGAGGTCCTCTGAAGACGAGATCGGGCAGCCTCCACACAGAAAACAACGTGTAAGACTGTGTTAGGCAGAATAATGATGTCCCTCCAAAAGATGTTCCAAAAATGTATGAATAGGTTACCTTATATGGCAAAGGGGACTTTGCGGATATGATAAAGGATAAGGCCTTGTGGTCATGGGAAGATTACTCTGGATTATCCAAGTGGGCCTATCGAGTCACATAAATCCTCAGTGAAGACACTGTCCTGGCCGTGATCGGAGAGAAGGTACGCAATGTGATGGCAGAAGGCCAGAGAAATGGGAGCATAAGGACTCAACCTACAGCTGCCAGTTTTGAAGAAGGAGGAGGGGCCACCGGCCCCAGAAAGGCACGCAGCCCTGCCGGGAGCTTAGCCCCATGACACCCGTGTTTGACCTCTGACCTAAAGAACAGGTGCCGGGCTGGAAGTGGTGACAGAGTCCTCAGGCAGAAGTGACTTCGTCCTAACTGCAAATGAATCAGCCTGCGGGCATCTTTCCCTTCCAGACTCAGTTTTTGCTAGCGATAACAATAGGCAAGAACACACGGATGGTGATTCTACCATTTCTTGAGGGCCAGCTTCATCTCAGTTCAAATCTTCCTAAAAAACAATTCTTTTTTTTTTAATTTTTTTAACATTTATTCATTTTTGAGAGACAGAGAGAGACAGAGCATGAGCGGGGAAGGGGCAGAGGGAGGGAGACACAGAATCTGAAGCAGGCTCCAGGCTCTGAGCTGCCAGCACAGAGCCCGACGCGGGGCTCGAACTCGTGAACTGCGAGATCATGACCTGAGCTGAAGTTGGACGCTCAACCGACTGAGCCACCCAGGTGCCCCCCTAAAAAACAATTCTTGCAGATTTATCAGAATATTGTCAGAGTGGGGAGCCTGGGGGGGCTCAGTCTGTTGAGCGTCCGACTCTTGGTTTGGGCTAGGTCATGATCTCATGGTTTGTGAGTTCAAGCCCCACGTGGGGCTTGGTGCTGCCAGTGTGGAACCTGCTTGGGATTCTTTCTCTTTGCTCTTCTCCTGCATGCATTCTCTCTCTCTCTCTCTCTCTCTCTCTCTCTCAAAATAAATACACTTAAAAAAATACTGTCAGATGGGAATGCAAGCTGGTGCAGCCACTTTGGAAAACAGTATGGAGGTTCTTCAAAAAACTAAAAATAGAACTACCCTATGACCCAGCAATTGTGCTATTAGGCATTTATCCACGGGATACAGGTGTGCTGTTTCGAAGGGACACATGCACCCCAGTGTTTATAGCAGCACTATTGACAATAGCCAAAGTATGGAAAGAGCCCAAATGTCCCTCGATGGATGAATGGATAAAGAAGATGTGGTATATATATACCATGGAGTATTACTCGGCAATCAAAAAGAATGAAATCTTGCCATTTGCAACTACGCAGATGGAACTGGAGGGTATGATGCTAAGTGAAATTAGTCAGAGAAAGACACAAATCATATGACTTCACTCATATGAGGACTTTAAGAGACAAAACAGATGAACATAAGGGAAGGGAAACAAAAAGAATATAAAAACGGAGGGGGACAAAACAGAAGAGACTCATAAATATGGAGAACAAACAGGGTTACGGGAGGGTTTGTGGGAGAGGGGATGGGCTAAATGGGTAAGGGGCACTAAGGAATCTACTCCTGAAATCATTGTTGCACTAGATGCTAATTTGGATGTAAATTAAAAAAAATAAAAAATAAAACAAGTTAATTTAAAAAATACTGTCAGAGTATCTGATATACCCTGCAACTATGCATTCATTCGTTCATTCATTCATCTATTCAATAAGTATCCATTAATAAGTATCCAGCCAACCGGGTGGCTCAGCCGGTTAAGGGCCCGCCTCTTGATTTTCACTCAGCTCACCATCTCCTGTTTGTGAGATCAAGCCCTGGGGTGGGTTCCTCTCTGAGCATGGAGCCTGCTTGCGATTCTCTCTCTCCCTCTCCTTCTGCCCCTCCCCTGCTCGCACGTGCTGGGACACAAATACACTTTCTCTCTCAAAAGAAAAAAAAAACCTGGGGCGCCTGGGTGGCTCAGTCGGTTAAGCGTCCGACTTTGCCTCAGGTCACGTCTCGCGGTTCATGGGTTCAAGCCCTGCGTCGGGCCCTGTGCTGACAGCTCAGAGCCTGGAGCCTGCTTTAGATTCTGTGTCTCCCTCTCTCTCTGCCTTCCTCTGCTCGCTCTCTGTCTCTGTCTCTCTCTCAAAAATAAACAAACATTAAAAAAGAAAAAAGAAAAAAAAAGAAAAAAACTAAGAAAAAAAAAAAAGCACCAACTGTTGAGGCCCTGCCCTCCAGAAGCTCTCCAAGGGGGAGAGTGGGACATAGCCGGGCATAACCAGAACCTGAGGCAGAGTAGGACTGTGGCCTTCAGGCAGCATGTCATGGCTATTTAGCTGGGGAGGAGGCATGAGGCTGTGGGAATCTGGGAAGGCTGCAAGGAGGTGGTATGTTTAAATTGGGTCTTAAAAAACCGGGATGATGCCGTGGCATTCTAGGTAGGACAAACAGTATGAGCAAAGGCAAAGAGGAAGGGAAATGGAGGCCTGTGGATTAGCTCTTTTATTCCTCATGGCATCCTAAATGAGTAGGTACTGTTATTATCCCCGTTTTGCAGAAGAGTAGACAGAGGCACAGAGCAAGTTGAATGACTTTCCCTGGAGCACATCCAGCTTCCGAGTGGTGAGCCAGAGTTTGCAGCCTGGTGGCCTGACTCTAGAGGTCCTGCTTAGTCTTTTCATCCCATCCTCTGGGGAAATACGAGCTCAGCAGGGTAAACTTAGACCATGGGAGCAAAAGCGTGAACGTCATGTATTCATTCACTTTGTCATTCAACAAATCTGGATGGAGCACCCACGAGGTACCAGCCAGCTCTCTATGACAGAAACCAAGGTGAATCAGCAGCCTTCCCTTAAGGACCTCCCATCCGGAGGGAGAGGCAGGTGCGTAGATGCTAAACTACCTTGCTGCACAGTGAGTACCCGAGAAGGGGGCACAGAGGAGGTAGAGCATGGAGACCAAAAGCTGGCCCTTGGGAAGCTTCTTCCAAGAGGATGGAAGGGGGAGCCAAGTTAGTGAAGGAGACAGGGAAAGCTGGTCTGGGAGTTCAGGAGGGCCAGAGGGCAGAACGGGACCCACCCTAACACTTGCAGGGCCCCTGGCTCACGGCCTGTCCCCTTTCTTTTCACCCTTTCAGCTTGTCCTGCAGAGGGAGGGTCTCATATCAGCATGCATGCACGTTACAACCATGAAGCCAAGCTCTGTCCACACCCCTCACCTGCAAACAGTCTCCCCATCACCCCTCAGGCCCACGGTACCTGCGTTAATCAGACTTCACCCTTTAAGAGGAGACACTGAGAGGGGCGCCTGGGTGGCTCAGTCGGTTGAGCGTCTGACTTCAGCCCAGGTCATGATCTCGTGGTTTGTGAGTTTGAGCCCCACGTCGGGCTCTGTGCTGACAGCTCAGGCCTGGAGCCTGCTTCCAATTCTGTGTCTCCCTCTCTCTCTCTCTCTCTGCCTCTCCCTGGCTCGCACTCTGTCTCTCTCTCAAAATTAAAGATTTAAAAAAAAAAAAAAAAAAAGAGGAGACACTGAGGGAGGAAGCCCTCGCAGGCCCTGCAAGTGAGCCTAGGGTTGCCTGGGCGAAGACTTCCTAAATATCGGCTACCCGGAGTGTGGCCTAGAAGAAAAGTTCCGTGCTCTTAGGACGGCGTGAGTCTTTGGCCCCATGAGCAACTTGTTGGGTCAGGGACTCTGCTTGTCCGTGTCCGAAGGCCATTTTGGATCCGAATCATGGAGGCCCTAAGAAGAGGCTCCATCCATCCAATGTCAAATTCTCCAGGGAGGTTGAGTGGCCCAAGGATCAAGATGTGGCCACTGCAGCTACAAGGTGGCCTGGGCTTTGTGAGAGGGCAGTGTGGGAGCCGAGCTGGGTGTGGAGAGATGTCGGGTGAGCATGAGGTGAGGGGGAGAAACCAGAGAGTACAGAGCCCTCTTTCAGGAAAGTTGGCAGTGAACGGAAATAGAGCCAGAGGAAAGGCTCTCAGGAGGGAGGTAGGAAAGAGGGAATGTTTTTATTTGTTTGTGTTTAGAAGGCAGCAGACAGGAATATGTTTTAGTCTGAGGGAAAAGAGTCGGTGGAAAGAGGGAGGCGGGTGAAAAAAATCCGGGGAAAAAAGTGAATGAAGAGAAGGTATAACCATAAAAGATCTTTTTACTTCATCGGCCAGGGGATATGATGGCCTTAGAAAAAATAAAGAAGGACTCCTCTTTCTCTGAGCAAAAGTGACAGGAGATTGACGGAGCCCTGGGGGTCCTGATTGTTCCCGAAAGCATCCACACTTACTGAACACCCACTCGCTGTGTGCCTGGCACTGTTTTAGATGCTAAGCTTATCAAATCTTAGCCATTCGCCACAAGAACTCTTAGGATCAATACTGTTCTTGTCCCCTCTGTTTGACAGTAATCTAAACAGAGGCACAGAGAGGATTAGTAACTGGTCCAAAGTAACACATCTAGTTAGTACTGTTTTTAGATGTAGGCGAAGGGGCCTCTGACCTGGGATCTGTACCTTAGAAGTCTCCGTGGTTCCCCGCCGCCCCCAAAAATAAATGTATTAACAGAACAAGACTTCAGCTTCTGGCCATGATGAAGTGAAAGAGGCTGGATTTACTCCCCTGCCCTTAAACACGTAGGACTCCAGACAAAATGTATGAAACAATGATTTTCAGACTTTGGACAAAGGCGTCTCAGGACCACGATTCCCTGAAAAGGGAAACAAATGAGGTGAGCCCTGTAATTACCCCAGCTCCCTGCCTGAGGCAGTTTCCAGGCTTTAGCAGAGGGGGGAGGGAATCCAAACAGAGCCTGGACGTCTTGCTGATTGAGAAGACAGATTTAGAGTTCAAGAGGCCAAGGTGCTAGAATTTACAGGGCAGAGTCCCAGGGAGGGGGAGCTGAACATATATCCAGAACATATATCCAGAACATATATCTGGAATGGCTGGGAAAATAGTCACTAGAGCTATAGGCGTAGCTCTGTAGCTCACGCAGGGAAGGGATGAGTTTGTGTTCCCAAAAGGCAGAAGGGCAAGACCTTGTAATACGTGGGGTACAGTGCTCAGAAAGGTATTGCCTTGGTAGAGGTCTAAATTAACCTTAGTCTAACAGCTTCTCTGTATCTGTCCTAAAAATCTTAAAAGCAAGCCTCAGAAGCATACATCGTATTCCAAGTATGTTAGCTATGTATCAGAGCCAAGTCCAATACTACTCAAAGGAACGCAACATACTCCCAACATCAAGCAACGCGAGATTCACAATGTCTGGCGTCTAATCATACTAGAAACCGATAGCCCTCAACGTAGACACTCGCACACACAATTTTTAAAGTACGTTCCATGCCCAGCATGGGGCTCAAACTCACCGCCCTGAGATTAAGAGTTGCAGGATGTTTGGACTGAGCCAGTCAGGTGTCCCAGATGCAAAAATTCTAAACAAATTTTAGTAAATCAAATCTAACAATATTTTAAAATTATTTTTATTTTTATATTTTGAGACAGAGAGTGTGTAAGTGAAGGAGAGGGGCAGAGGGAGGAGGGAGAGAGAGAGAGAATCTTAAGCACACTCCATGCTCAGCTCTGAGCCTGACATGGGGCTCAATCCCACGATCCTGGGATTATGACCTAAGCCCAAATCAAGAGTCAGATGCTTAACCAACTGAGCCACCCAGGTGCCCCTAACAATATATTAAAAAGATAATACATCATGACAAAGTGAGGATTATCTTAGGAATGCAGAGTTGGTTTCATATTTTAAAACCAATCAATTTAATTCACCATATTCAACAAACTAAAAAGAGGAAGCAATATGATCATGTTAATAGATATAGAAAAACATTTGACAAAATTCAACATTCATTTACTTTCAGAAAACTAGGAATAGAAAGAAATGTCCTCAACCTGAAAAAGAGCAAACAAACAAATAAACAAACAAACAACAAAAGGTATGCAAAGAAGTGGAAAGGATGGGTTGCCGGGCTGGCTCAGTCAGTAGGGCATGGGACTCTTGATCTTGGGGCTGTGAGTTTGAGCCCCACATTGGGGCTTAAACTTAATCTTAATCTTAATTAGAGATTACCTAAAAATAGAATCTTATAAAAAAAAAGTAGAAAGTATAATCCACAATCAGGAGAAAAGTCATTCTGTAGAAAGACCCAGAAATGAAGAGATGTGAAGGAATTAGTCTTAGAGAAGGACATTGAAAGAGATAATATAATATTCCTCATATGCCTCACATGTTAAAGAGGATAGAGAAACACATGAACATTATGAGGAGAAAAACAGAAGTTATAAAAAAGATCCAAAAGTGATTTCCATAAATGAAAAATACGTATTTTAAATTTAAAAATGTACTGGATGTGATTTAAAGCAGATTTAGATACTCTAGAAGAAATGATCAGTGAATCTGAAGATACAGCAACATAAAACACCCAAAATAAAGCCCAGAGAGAAAGTAAGAATGGGAAAAAGTAAATAGAACATCAGTGACATTTGAGATAATATCAAGAAATCAAACATATGAGTAATCAGACACCCAGATTGGGGCAAGGAGATAACAAATATATTTGAAGAAATAACAGACAAATATTTTCCAAATTTAAGTGAAATAAGTCAGTCAGAGAAAGACAAATACCATATGATCTCACTTATCTGTGGAATTTAAGAAACAAAACAAACAAACGAAGAAAAGAGAGAGAGAGAGACAGAAACCAAGAATCTTAACTATAGAGAACAAACTGATGGTTACCAGAGGGGAGGGGGGTGGCGGCATGGGAGAAATTGATGATGGGGATTAAAGAGTACACTCATCATGATGAAAAAAGAAAATAAAATAATTCATTCCCCCCCTGCCCAAATTTCTAAATTTGGTGAAAGAGAGAAACAACAGATTCCAGAGGTACAATGAACCCAGGAAGAAGAAACATAAAGAAACCACATGAAGACACATCATAATTCAATTGCTGGAAACCAATGATAAAGGGCAAATTGTATAAACAGCCAGAGAAAAAAGGGCACATTTTATACAGAGGAGCAAAGGAAAAGAATGACAGTATATTTCTCATGAGAAACTATGCAAGTCATAGGACTATGGACAGGCATCTTTAAAGTACTACAAGAAACAAAAGGAAGAAAGAAATTGTCAACCCAGAATTATATACTTAGTGAAAATATCTTTCAGAAATGAAGGCAACCTACAGACAGAAAACTCAGGATCTAGAATTGCCAAAGAAAATTTGAAAAGAAGTAAACTAGAAAGAATTACACTAACTTGATTTCAAAGCTTGTCATAAAATTATAGTGTGGTATTCATGTACAGACAAATCATCAGTTGGTGTTCATCAATTATAATTTGCATTTCCCCTTTTTAATTATAATAGATAATGTTGAATATTTTAAAATAAAAATAAGTAAACTTAGAATCTAAATCATTTCAAACTTTTTACATCTACTTTAAAATGCATTTATAGGGGCACCTGGGTGGCTCAGTTGGGTAAGTTTCCGACTTTGGCTCAGGTCATGATCTCGTGGTTTGTGAGTTTGAGCCCCGTGTTGGGCTCTGTGCTGATAGCCCAGAGCCTGGAGCCTGCTTTGGATTCTGTGTCTTCCTCTCTCTCTGCCCCTCACCTGCTCAGGCTCTGTCTCTCTTGTTCTCTCTCTCAAAAGTAGATATTTAAAAATCTTTAAATGCTTTTATAGTAAAATATATTAAAACATTGTCTACTTTGAGCACAATTACATTTTGTTTTTAAGCTGTCATACCATTACTGTCAATAAAACAATTACAGGGGCACCTGGGTGGCTCAGTTGGTTGAGACTCTGACTTTGGCTGAGGTCGTGATCTCACGGTTCATGAGTTCAAGTTCACACTGGGCTCGCTGCTGAGCCTGTCAGCACAGAGCCCACTTTGGATCCTCTGTCCCCCTCTCTCTGCCCCTCCCCTACTTGTGCTGTCCCCGAAATAACTTTAAAAAATAATACAACAATTACATGGGAATCAATTATAAAAACATAGTTGGTGATCTTAATGAAATGAGAGCAAGAAATAGAAATGTTCTAGAATAAGTATATAATTCATGAATTATGAATATTTTTGTGGATCACTCATCTAAACATTGCCAGCCCATCAAAAGAACTCCCATACATTTACGATAGTAATTAAATTCAGGCATTTTTATATTTTTCTGTCTTTCATCATAAAAAAAACCATACCTCTGTATGTGTGTGCATTTCTTCTAGTTATAAAGAAAATATAGTTGTCAGCATGGGAGGCTGGAGCTCATTTTGTGTAATGGTTTGTTGGCTTTATTTATAACTTTTAAGTATATCGAATTTGGGGGTCTCCTTTGCTCTCTTGCCCTGGGCTGCAAACATGAAGGGTTGGGCAATGTCTGTCAGGTGGTAGATCCAGGACGTCCCCAAGGTGGTCTGGCCCCAGACCAAGCACTTCTCACTGTACTACACTGCCTGGTTGTAGACAATGGGCAGGGTGTTTGGGAAGAGGAAGGCACAGAGAAGTTTCTGGAAGAGGCCTGTAAAGAGGTCTAGGAAGCTCTGTAGGGAGTGGAATTTATGTTGAGGGGGGAAAGGTTTGATGGGTGAGGGAGGTAAGGAGTACAGATTAAGGGTGGGGAGTCCCGGAGGTACTGACTTTCCCTCTGGGGACAACGGACTCACTGAAAGGGGGCTATCAGGAGAGAGCTTGTAGTCTAGACTAGGAAGTCCCTGGGTTCTGACCGCTCTGGCCCTCTCTATCAGCCAACTATTATCCTCGGGCGTGGAAAGCCAGTATCGCTTGGCCATTACATTTCTTTTAACGTTTATTTATTTTTGAGAGACAGAGAGACAGAGTGTGAGCAGGGGAGGGGCAGAGAGAGGGAGACACAGAATCTGAAGCAGGCTCCAGGCTCCAAACTGTCAGCACAGAGCCCAGCGCGGGGCTTGGACCCACAAACCGTGAGATCACGACCTGAGCCGAAGTCACGTGCTTAACCGACTGAGCCACCCAGGCGCCCCTCACTTGGCAATTATAAAAATATATACAGGGGGGAAAAGTAGCATATTATAGTCTAGCTAAATATTGTTGCCTTCTAGATACTGGGAATGCCGGCCACAGATGGCCAGGGTCAGAGAGGTGTTACCGACAAGCGAGCTAGGCTGAGATCTTTCTCTTTGGTGGCACCCAAAGATTGCAAAAAGAATTCAAAATGCAAACTTACTTTTTGCCATGCCCAGGTCCACTGCGTCATCTCTAGGACACCAGTGATTACAGAGCCCATTGTCCGGGAAACCCTGCTCTGGGCCGGACTGATATGGGGGTGCTGATCTGCACGGCCACACCAAACTCCCACCTTTCCCATCTGCCATTGCTCTAATGTTATGTGCTGGGTACACTGTCTCCCAAGACACCCCCCAACCATCTCTCCCACCCCCGTGCCATGTTGTTCCTCCTAGGAGGGAACAAGAGCTGTTTCCCCTCCCCTGGATTCTTGGGCTGGCCTTGGGATTTGCTTTGACCTTTACAATGCACCGGAAGTGATATCATGCAAGTTCTAGCCTAGGCGTTAACTGACCGCTTCTGCCTGAGCTCTTGTGGCCCTGGGCCACCGTGCAAGAAACGCACCCTGTCAGAGAAAGAGGTCCAGCCAGGAGGTCCAAGAGGTCCGCCTGCTCCAGCCACCCCAGCTGAACTGCCCGCCGAATGCAGCCAAATGGGTGACCGCAGCCACCACAGCGAGGAACAGCCACCAGGGCCCGGCTGAGCCCCCAGAATCGTGAGAAATCATAAGTAGCTGTTGCTTGAAGTCACGTTTCGGGAGTGGGTTATACACAGCAACAGATAATGCATTGCAGGCCAAGCACTGCTGGAAGCCTGACTCATGTTATCTACTCAATCCTCAAGACATCTCTGGGAGAATGTTACCTTTGGCGGATGAGAAAAGCCACACTTAGAAGTGTGGCGCCACCTGGCTCCCGGTCTCACAGCTACAGAGTGGCGGACCGTGGATTGGGACCTAAGTCTGTCTGACTCTGAGAGGGGCAGGATGAGGGGATGGCCAGGGGTCCAGGGCAGGGCCCGTGCTCTCGCGACAGGAGGCAGGGAGAATCGGTGCCTCCCGCCTCACTCCCCGCGGGATGGTCCTCGTGCCAGGGCAGGTGCACAGCAGATGAGGGAGGAAAGTGCTGGATGGAATGTGGTGGGGAGACTGGGCTCTGCATCCGGGGGTTAACTCCAAGGGCTCATGGGGTGGGAGGGTCCTCATGGCCAGGAGCTCTTTGACCCAGGCAGACCTTACCCCGTCCCCTGCCTGACACGCCACCCACCTTCACACCGTCCCAAACGGATATGGTCTCTGAAAAGGTCTCCTGGCTCGTTCAGCTCACCAACCTGGGGACCCATGCAGCCCGCCTCCTGTAGGCCAGCACCCACACTGTGACAGTGACAGGCTGCCTGCACCGCACATATCTCTGGCACAGAGCTGGAGTCATGAGCACAAGGATCACATCAGAGTCCCGTTGGGGAGAGCATCAGCTGCTTCCTTTCTCTTGAACCCACTCTCCCTCCTGCCTCTTTATATCACACTCCGGTGTGCTGGTGAACATTCTCCTTGGGTCACAAGTTAAAGCTAGCATCCCCCTCTCCTCTGGGTGCTGCATGCTGTCCTTGATGGATGAGAGAGGAAGGACAAGGTGCCCATTAATGACACTAATATTTCCTCGGGTGTGGGGAGCAGGGTGTCCTTGCTAAGCCCACGCAGGGTTAGGCTAAGGGGCAGAACTGGGTGTCCGGGCGCCCCACCCCCCCCCCCAGGGCATCTGATTGTATGAATTTACAAATGCCCAGGCGGGCATTTCTTCAGAGGCCTGGGAAGGAAGGGCCATTTCTGGTGCGGTTGCCCAGGCTGGAGGGAGAGACGAGACAGATGGCATGACAACAGAGGAGGCTGTGCAATGTCGCTCTCGATCTCTGGTCCAACCTTCTCTGGAGGCTGCAGACAGCGACGGCCATGTCCCTCAAAAGCTCACAGGCAACAGCGATGCAGGTGCAAATTCCTTTCTGCCCTATGTCGATGCACTTAGTGCTGTTGGAAAGGCCGCACCAAGCACCCTTTGCGGCTGCTTTTGCTCACAGATCAGGTGGTAGAAATGTGCAGTTTTTCGGCAACACTGTTCCAGGCGCCTTTCTTGAGCTTCCTGCCCGTTGACAAGCAGGTTTGGCCGCAGCGGTGGCCTCTTCCTGATCCCTGGATGGCAGCCGTGGGGAGTGGGCTTGAACTCTGAGAGCCAGTGGGGCCTCAGCGGGGAGGAGCGCCCCGGGGGGTCCCCAGCGGCCACCTCTTCTTCTGGGAGATGCTCTTCTCCCTGCTTGGCAACATTACACAATGCCGGTAGGAGCCGTGCCTACTGTCTAACCTCTCCTCCTGGATGGCTTGTCTCCCCTCTGCACATTCCCGCTCCTCTCTCTTTAAAGCCTCTCCCCTAGAGAGCTGTCAGCTCCCAGAACGGTGGCCTCTATGCAGATGAGAAGGCAGTCTCTGGCGTTGCCGGAGCAGTGGACAGAGCATCCGGAGGTTGACAGCATCGCCCTGGAGCTGCCACTCACCCCCGGAACAATTGGGAACATGTCATTTCTTCTTTGTGGGCCTCCGTTTTCTAACCTGTAAAATGATAGACGCGAAATGAGAGGTCCCTCCCAGCTTGAACCTACCATGATTCATTCCACAAACCTGTAATTGAGGGCTTGCTGTTGGACAGGTACCGGGCTAGGTGCTGGGACAACAAGATGAGTGGGGCCTGTCCCTGTCCCTACAGAAGTCACCTTCTAGAAGACAGGCAGATGGAGAGGCATGGAATGCAACACAGAGGGCTATGGGCTGCAGTTGAAAGAATCAGCGGGTCGTAGCAAACTTGTTAAGAAAAGCAGCAGTCTCCTGGCCTCTCGGCCTTCCCTTCCCACTCCCCAGGCATGGCCGCTCTGAATTTTCTAGAAGATTCCTTTGAGTCATCATACCTGTAGAAAAGAGACGTGCATGGCTACTTCTGGGTTTTTCAGTGTTAAGTACCAGTTAAGTTCTTCTCACTCTATAAGGTGTAGATTAAATTCTCTTTCAGCTGCTTTTCCCCAGTGGGAGAGCAGTGTGGAAGCAGGGGCAGCGGGGAGGGACACAGAATCCGAAGCAGGATCCAGGCTCTGAGCTGTCAGCACAGAGCCTGACACGGGGCTCGAACCCACGAACTGCGAGATCATGACCTGAGCCAAAGTTGGATGCTTAACCAACTGAGCCACCCAGACGCCCCGGTTTGCTTAGTTTTCTTTATCTATGTGAGTGATTCACCCCCCAAATCTTTCCCAGTAGCATAGATTTTATCACAATATGCTTAAATTTCAGGCATCCTGTGCATTTTATCTTCTTGAAGAAATCTCTGCCTGAGAGAGCCCTTTGACTCTTCCTGGCAGACCCGGCTGTCCTCTGCTCCTGGGATGGGTCCCTAACCGCTCTCTGCTGCTGAACTTCTGTTCCTTTTCCTTGCTTTTGGTGGAACACACCCTCTCCCCTCCCACCATGTCACCGGTAAACCGGAGTTGCTGCTTTTGGATAATTTGCATGTCTTGACACATTTTTATCCTACAGTTAATTAATAGTCTGGCAGGGTATGGAATTTTAGGTTGGAAATAATTTTCTCTTAGAACTTCAAAGGCAACAGATGCTCCATTGGCTTCTATTGCTGAACAACCAATGCCATTTTGAGTCCTGGTCCTTTAACGTGGCTCGGTTTTCTCTCTAAAAGTTTGTAAGATCTTCCCTTTGTCTCCTGCGTTCTGACATTCCACGGCCATGTGCTTTGGTGAGGGCACATTTTTACGCACTGTTGGGCCTATTCAGCTTGAAACTCATGCCATTCAATCCTGGGAAATGCTCTTCACTTACCTGTTCAGGGATTTTCTCTCCTCTGCTTTCTCAGTTTCTCTCTTTCCAGATTTCCTTTTGGTTAGACAATGGTCCATCTGAACCGGTCTTCTAGTTTCATCCTCTTCTCTGTTTTCCTTTGTTGTTTTGTTTGTTGTAGTTTGGAGAGGATATCTTTAACTTCCAGCTTTCCCGTTTGTTTCCATTTCTGTTATATATATAATTTCTTCCTTCCTTCCTTCCTTCCTTCCTTCCTTCCTTCCTTCCTTCTCTCCCTCCCTCCCTCCCTCCCTCCCTCCCTCCCTCCTTTCTTCTTTCCTTCCTTCCTCTTTCTTTCTTTCTTTCTTTCTTTCTTTCTTTCTTTCTAGAGATAGCATGAGTGGGGTTGGGGGCAGAGAGAGAGGGGGACAGAGGATCCGAAGCAGGCTCCACGATGACAGCAGCAAGCCCAAGGTGGGGCTTGAACTCATGAAACTTGAGATCACGACCTGAGCTGAAGTCAGTCACTCAACCGACTGAGCCACCCAGGTGCCCCTCTGTTATATTTTAATTTCTAAGACCTCATTTTGTTCTCTGAACATTTACTTTTATAGCATTTCTTAAAAAAATTTCATGGGTATATTATCATATTTCTCTTAGAATAAATGACTTTAAAATTTTTTCCTTCTCTCTGCATAGCAGAGTCCTCCAAGTTGCTTTTGTCTGTTTTTTTTTTAATGTATATTTATTTATTTTTGAGAGAGAGAGTGCTTGAGTGCACAAGCAGGGGAGGGACAGAGAGAGAGGGGAAGAGATTCCAGGCAGGCTCTACATTCTCAGTGCAGAACCCAACGCAGGGCTCGATCTCACAAATCATGAAATCATGACCTGAGCCAAAATCAAGAGTCTGACACTTAACCACCTGAGCCACCCACGCACCCCTGTCTGCTTGTTTTGATCTCCCCCACTCCCCCCGTCTCTTTTTCCTATTAGATACTTTCCTTGTAGGTCTATTGATCCTTGGATTTCTACTGAAGAATGGGACTCTCAAAGCTCTGTGCAGGGGGGTGGGCCTCTCCTGCCCTGTTCTTTAGAAATCTTGATGTCAGAGTCTTATACTTAATCCACCTGTGGTGTCCCTGCCTCAACTACATCAGTGTGCCCCGGTGCAAAGACCCCCCTGCCCCCCAACACACACAACCTCCCCACCATCAACATCTGGGCGCGTCTCAGCTCTCCTGGCTGCTGGCTCAGGACTCAGATTCCTGTGCCACCCTCTCCCCAACCTCCAAAAGTTGTTGCTGTCCTCTTCTGCTTGTTCTATTTGTTTCTACAAGTCCACACCTTAAAAAAAAAAAAAAAAAAAAAAAAAGGCCCCCTACCAGAGTTTAGCCGGGCTTTGGGCTGACTTGAAGGGAAATGCATGAGCCCAATCTACCACCTTTCATTACAAGTTGCTCCCACTGGATTTTCCGTTGTTATGTCAAAGCCAGCGTAACTGGGACCCATCCGTCACCTTCCGTCCCGGATAAACTCCTCCTCCGTCTCTCCTGATTTCTGCCGGTGCCTCTGCTACCCTCTCTCGCCTGAGGGGGACCCCGCAGGGCCTCTTTCACACCTTTGTCTCCTGCCTCCAGCTTGAGGAGCATCCCACCTTCTTCCTACTTCCTTTCCAGAGGAAGCCAGCCACCCCCCAGATCATCCGTCTGACACCCAGGCCTGAAGGAACAAAACAAAACAAAACAAAACAAAACAAAACAAAACAAAACAAAACAAAACAACCTGCCTTGCCTTGTCACTCTCTGCCCCAACAGATTTTGTCTAGAGCCGAAAGTCCATGCTTCTGAGTTGCTCAGGCAAGTTTCCACAATATGACTCCAGTCCGCCTCTCTGGGCTTAATACTCCGGCCACTTCTGCTGGGTGTGGTCACTGGGAACACACTGGCCCCGCTTTGACTCTGTTCACTTGGTCTGTGTACCTCTCAAGGCCCAGCTTAAACCCTGCCGCCGACACACCGCTCCCCAAGGAAGCGCGCCCACCCTTTCTGGGTCCCCAGACTCAAAACAGAATGTTGTGTTTGCTTACATGTCTGTCTCTCTCTTGGGGGTTCTTGCAGAGAGGAGGGAATGGGTCTCGTCTTCCAGGGCCCGGCTTGGTGCCTTGTGTGCAATAAGTTCTCAGTAAGCATTGACTGAATGATTGACTTTATAACTGGACTTCATTAGTTATCCATGCCTGTCTATGCTGCCGGCTTCACGGTCACCGTGTATTTTTAAAATATTTTGGTTTTTTATAGTTTTTTTTTTTAAGTGTATTTATTTATTTTGAGAAAGAGAGAAAGAGCAAGTCAGGGAGGGCCAGCGAGGGAGAGAAAGAGAGAGAGAGAGAGAGAGAGAGGGAGAATCCCAAGCACGCTCTGCACCATCAGCTCGGAGCCTGACGTGAGGCTCGAACCCACAGACTGTGAGATCATGGCCTGAGCTGAAGTCGGACGCTCGAATGACGGAGTCACCCAGGCGCCCCGCCACCATATTAATAACAATTTATTAATTTCGATTTTTAGTAATTGAACTCCTTGAAAGTCTCCTAAGAAGGACTGTCTCCATATCAAGGATTGCTGACAGCAAGGGGGAGAAGAGTATGTTGTTTCACACGTTGCCTTATCTCGATTTCTTATTTTACTTCTTGATCTATCGGTGTTCTGTCAGCCTCCTGAGGGCAGGGCCTGTGCCTGGCTATTCAGCACCCAGCACTGGGCATAGAGGCACTCAGTAAAGATTTGTAGACTGACTGTGTGTGCTCCGGGTACGGGAAGAGAGAAGTGGGCCAGTTTGGGGTGAGTCTCTGGTACGGAGGCAAAATCAGGTAAGCCCCGCCAGGCCTGGGTCTGGCCCGGGGGTGGTAACGGCCTGTGGGAGAGAATGTCTGGGAACAGCCGGTCACAGCCATGTGTTCTTTGGGAAGCGGGGAGCAAGCGGAGGATGAGGAAGGTGTTAGATGGTGACAGAGAGAAAGGGGGGTGAGTGGCAGTTGGGTGAGGGTGGCGAGTGCAATGGCGGGAGGGCTGAAGTAGGTGGGAAGGCCTCCCTCCCATGGCTGCCTGGCCCCAGCCCTCCCTCCCACCGGCCTTCCTCCAGTTCCTCAGGACCTCACACCTTATAGTGTGCGTGGGGGAGCCACCCAGTCTTCCCTTCTCCCCCTGCGTGTCCTCAGTCCGGACCCAGACCTCAGCTCCAGGATGGGATGGGATGGGATTCCCACCCCCACTCCTTCCCCGGGCCGGATGTGAGCGCCATGATGGTTTCCAGACTCCCGTCTTCCTGAGCATCTGGGCCTGAGTCCTGGGAGAGCTAATGAAGACGGACAGTGAGCATCGGCTAGTCTGATGGAGGAGGGAAGGTGCACCCTCACACATACTCATAGGAATATCCAGCTTGATCCTCTCCTGCCCTCTCCCCCACTTAAAAATACAAAACAATTAAGGCGCCTGGGTGGCTCAGTTAAGCATCTGACTTCAGCTCAGGTCATGATCTCGCGGCTTGTGAGTTTGAGCCCCGCGTCGGGCTCTGTGCTGACAGCTCGGAGCCTTGAGCCTGCTTCCGATTCCGTGTCTCCCTCCCTCTCCGTTCTTACCCTGCTCGCACTCTGTCTCTTTCTCTCTCTCTCTCTCAAAAATAAGTAAACATTTTTAAAAATTTTAAAAATACAAAACAATACAGGGACCCCTGGATGGCTCAGTTGCCTGAGAGTCCAACTCTCGATTTCGGCTCGGGTCATGATCTCACAGCTTGTGAGATCAAGCCCTGTGTCGGGTTCTGCACTCACAGCACAGAGCCTCCTTGGGATTCTCTCTCTCTCAACCTCTCCTCTCTGCATCCCCCAAATAAAAATAAAAAACATTAAAAGATACATAACAATACACGAGATCATTACAGTTGAGAAAATCAATAAGAAAACCTTTTCCTGGCATTCCATGCTGTGTCCCCCTCCCCTCCGCCTCCGGGTGTCCCCTCTCTCCCCTGGCCACCAAACTCATCGAAAGAGAGACCTCACCTCTGCCTTCATCTCCACTCCACACACTGACTACTTAGCTCATCCCTGTCCTTGGAAACTGCTGTCCTAGGGGGCCAGAGGCTTCCCGTTGCCAAGTCCATGGTGGTGGTGGGAGGGGATCTCCCAGGCCTTGTAGCCCATGAGTCCCATCATTGCCTCGGGACTGCCCTCCCTCCTGCCTCTTCTTCCTCCTCGGCCCCGACCATCTCTGCCTTCTTTCACAGCCGTGCCTCTTGCCCTAGTGCCCCCAGCTCTAGAATGAATTATCAGTATACTTGAAGCCCCCTGAGTGCCCCTTCCCATCGCATTCCCCACCTTCCCCAGAGTGGCAGTGACCTGAACTTGTTATCCATCTGTCCTACAAATTACTTAAATGTTTGCTACATGCACATACACCCTTACATGACATATGGCATTATTATGCCTGTTTTCAAACACTATGTAAAGGGCAATACTCTCTCCATAGCTTTCTTCCCCTTCCTTTTTTCCCTCTCAAATGTACCCCACGGATACAGGCAGGTCTTACGCATTCCCTTTCTCTGCAGTTTAATATTCTACGTGAGAATGTGCCACACTTGGAATAGACCTTTAGGACATACCCAGTTGAGGCCATCCTGGACCTTTCTTTCAGGCAGCAACCCAGTCCCGTCTTCTGTTCCACTGTTGTTCAAAAAGCCTCCTGCTGGCATTCTCCAGAGCACCCTCCCTATTTGGGACTTTGCCGCCTGCCACCTGCCAATACGGGTGGCCACCCGGTTGGCCCCCGAGCCCCAACATTTCACCCAGCCTATCCTCCCCACACCTACTTTCTCTCCAAACGGGACACGGATCCGTCACTACTTTGCTCTAAGCTCCTCCTGGGCACGCTGCCCCATGCCCCTGGCTTGGACCCCCAGCTTGGCCTGCGGGACCCCCTCACTGCCTGGCTCTCCCACCTTTCTAGTGTCATCTTCCAGTACCGCAGCCCCTGGGGTTTTCCGGCCTTTCCCCGAACATCCGAACCGGTCCCACCCCTGCCTTGACTCACGTATTGGCCTACATGGCAAGCTCTCCCGTTGTCTTTCCTTCCAGGCTCCTTGTAAGCCTCATCTTCTCCAAGAGCCCTTTCCTGAACGCCCTTCGAAGACCAAGCACGTAGTGCTGGAACCACTTGGAAGCCTAGCCCGCTATGTGTTTATTTAAATACGAGACTGTCCCCCTCTGATGGGAGCTCCTCAGTGACGCGGGCCACCCCTTGAAGCTTCTTCGGCAACCTCAGCAGCGTCAGCACTTGCGGGATACGAACAGGTGCAAGCTTGGTGCGCATGCTTCGTATCCGCTGTTCCTCTTAATTCTCTCCTTAACCTTCTGCGAGGTCAGGGCTCCTCACCACGTTAGAGATAAGGAAATCCGGCTGCAATTCACCTGCCCGCGGCCTCGCCCACTGCCGCAGGATGTGGATGTGCCTCGGCAATGATAGTGGCGGGCTGGGCTGCTGGCGGCCCCCTGGACTCCCTGCCCCTGCCCCTCCTGCCCCGATTGAACCCTTTGTTTCCTGCCACGAGAACCTTCCCCGAGCTCCAGCAAAGCTCCGCCGCAGACCTAAAACGTCGCTCCTCTCCCCTACATTTCCTCTCCCTACATCCCAGCCTCTCCGCCAGGGCCTCCTCCAGGAGCACTCTGATCCCCCTCACCCCCAGTGGTGATTGGCATCCCAGACTACATTTTATTAACAGCTATTATGTGTCGCGGGCCTAATATGTGCCACTTTTCCTACACAGGAACAGCAAGCCAGAGATGATTATCTGGCTCCAGTCTTACAGATGAGGAAACGGAAGCCCGGCGAGGTCACGAAGTTTCCCAAAGCCACAGAGCCAGCAAGTAGCGGACGCAGGATTTAGACCCTCGTTGGGCTGACCCCCGCAGGACCTGAGTTTTCTTCCTTGGAGCACCGGGCGCTCAGCCCATCTCCGTCAGGTTCTCAGCCAGAGAACCAGCTCTCTGAGAGCAGAGACCCCTCCTGGAGTTCTCTGGTGTCCACCCACCCTTACCCACCCCACACGCTTGGCCCGTCCTAAAGCCCAGGCAGTGGCCTGAGGTAGACAGTCTGAGCTCCCGGTTCAAGAGCGGGAGGGGCACTGACCCCTAGTGCGGCTACAGGCCTTCTAGTCCGGGCCGGAAGTTCCGGAGTGCCCATCCCACCTCTGCACTACCCCGCCCCCACCCCCAACGGTCCCCACCACCCTGGCCCCGGCCCCTCCTGGCTAGGACACAGGGCCTTTCAGCCCTGGCTGCCGCCATGACCACCTTCTCAGGAGGGGCTGTTTTTCTAAACTTTTGATCCCAGGAGGGAGGCAGACTGCAGGTGTGGAGAGGTCCTGGGCCTGTGTGATGGGACGTCTCTGTGACTACCGTGTGGTATGTGTCCCTGCCCTGGGTGTCCACAGGCTTAATTGCAGGCTTTAGGGGTGGAAGGGACCTCTCGGTGTAAACATAGCTCGAGTAGAGAGGGGCACGTGTGTGTGCCCGTGTGTGTCTGCACACGTGCTCAGGTGTATGCTTGTGTGTGGTCGTCGTGAATCCCCCACCTCAGACAAGGGCCTCTTTGTGTTCCCTGCTCAGACTCTCTGCTCCTTCAGAAGGCCCCCGGTTGCTTATTTTTATAGGGCGTTCCAGTCCTTCTCTCTCCCGTTCCCTCTGTCCCACAGTGGCTATTCCAACAAGCCCCGACTTACCTCATTCTGCCGAGAGAAGAACGGCAGCTGAGGGGCTCTTACCTCAGTTTCCCCCTTGGGAGTCTCCAAGAAGGTGGCGGGGGGGGGGGCGGGGGGGGAGAAGGCAAAGCAAATAGTGTCACTAAAACGCTGAGACTAAGCCACCGAGCCTCCCACCACAGTATTCCTTGTTCTCAATGCTTTGTCTGTTAATCTCTTTGATTCCTGGGTCTCAATGTCCTCATCAGTAAAATGGGGGTAATCATGGCATGTAACTCAGAGGTGTTGTGGGGGGATTACAGGAAACATAAAGTGTCTAGAATTGTGTCTGGCACACGAGAGCCCATTAAATGTTAGCAATTACCATTAAACATCTTTATTGAGCCTGTCTGCCCGGTATACTAGTCTTTAGAGACGACTTCCTTCTAGATCACTCAGTATTTCTCTTGCCTTCTCCCATTTCTGTTCAGGAGACTGCGTAGGTCACCAAGTTGGAGAGGTCCGCAAAGTCCCCACTCAACGGACGGAACCCTTTTCTGCCCTGGGCCAGAGGGGTGAAGGGTTGTTGTTCTCACCCTAGATAGAGCCCGTCCTCCCCACCTCCTCAGACCCGCAAGTTTGCCCAAAGGAGGAGCCCAAGGTCGGCTTTGGCTAAAGCGCCCTCTGCTGGTTGCTGGCAAAAGACCTTGAGCAGGGGTGGACACTTCATGGTAGAGGCAGGGAAGAGCTTTCTGAATGCGAGGGGGACTTCTGTCCAGTGCAGAGCCCAGAGCCCTACCTTCTCATCTCCAAAATATCTGGCTTGGGGTAGCCCTTTTTTGTTTGTTTGTTTGCCAGCCTGAGAACGGGCTCGGCAGATAGCCTCCCCTCTCCCCACCAGGGCAGAAATGCTAAGACCGGGATAAGCTGCCAGCCAGCTCTGACCACCTGCTCCCATTTCCCTAAACAGGAGGAAGGAGAGACAAGACCACACACACAGGGCATCCTGACAGCAAAGCACAATGAAGGGCTTAGGGGGTTGGTTCTTCTTTTGAAGAAGGTAATGGGAGAGGGCCCCACGTGGAACCTGGGAGACTAGAGAGAAAATGGGTTATTGGGTTGTAAGCCCAGTGCACTCAGAAGGTGGTGGCCCACAGCTGTCTCCTGTTGCTCATATTGTAAGCCCCTCTCCTCCTCAAAGCCCGAGATAGATCCTCCCTCCATGTCCAAGTGCACTGGCCAGACATTTGCTGTACCTCGGGGGGGGGGGGGGCGGTGGGAGGGAGGAATTAAAAACAAAAAAGCAGAAGAACACAAGTTAGACTGCAGGAAGGACTGTCCTGAGAGCGAGGCTGGGTGTAGTCTTGTCGCTTTAGTCTCTGGGGCTAGTTTGGAGGACAGAGACCTTGGTCTCCCAGGGTGGACTAAGGGAGCTGGGAGCTTGGCGCAGACACCCCAGGATTCTCTGGGGCTTTGTAGGGGGTTGGTGGGTCCCCGAGGGGAAGCGGCCGCAGTGAAATCATAGGGGATTGTTTTATTACATTGCAGGGGATGCTGCTGTCCCCAGACTACACACGCAGCCACTTCTCCTGGGCTGGCAGCCTCCACAGAGGGCAGGGAGGGCCACACGATGGCACATCGCACTGCTGCTTCTTGATACGGTGCTGGTGGGCGAGTCTGTGGGTGGAGGGTTCGGGGGCGAGGGGGGGGTGGATTCAGACTCCAGGCCGAGCTCCCCTGGCCTGACCCGCCCAGGCCATCTTGAGATGCCGGGAGGAGGTACTGGGAATTCACCCCAGGCTCTATGCAAGTGTCCAGGGGATTAGGGCAGGGGGAGGAGGTGGCCTGGACAGCAGTGAGAGAGAAAACAGGGGGAGAAAGAGGCAGAAGGTGACAGACAGTGGTCAAAAGCACTAGGAAAGGACAAGGCAGTCCTGAGACAGAGAAGTCAGCGAAGACTCCCATTTCCAGATCCTGTATCCTTTCCCGCCCCACTTGCTCCCCCACCCCCAGCTTCGTTTTTGGGAAAGTTCTAGCAGTTTGGTGGCAAGGGCAACAGATTCCAACAGGGTTGCTTTCTCCACACCTACTCCTCTACCTCCCGGCTTCCCCCCCCCGCCCCGCCAGGTACACACATTCTGGGGGCTCCTGCCCCAGGACAGAGGTCTGGGGGCCTTGCCCTCAAGAAGGAAGTGTTTGGAAGGTGCTCGAGGTGCTGGAAGAAGGGAACTGGTAGAGGACCCCGGTGGGTGCTGGGCACTGAGAAGGCCAGAGGGGGTCCCCCGTTGGGGAAGGACCAGGAAGTGCTGCGGGATGGAAAGCCAAGGGAGGTGTCAGGACACACGTTCGGGTTCACAGCTTCGATTTCCTTCCCTCCCTCCTCTAACCATCGAGGGCACCCCTACCTGTGGGTCAGGCTAACCCCCTTTCCTGGCAGAGCCAACCAGCACTACGACACGGACAGGGCACACAGCGGCAGGCCTGCACCCACTAACAGCCACCCCCCCCCCCCCCATGCATGTGCACACCCAGGCCCCTATCCAGGCCCCTACGGAGGCCGAGTGATGGGCCCAGAAGGGCACCTGGGCCTGCAAGCACAGGTCTCCAGGGGTGGTGGTCCTGCAGCAAGGATCATCTCCATCCCCGGAAGAAATCTCCCTGCTGAACCTACCCTTGAAGGAAGGGGTGGGGGCGGGCAGGAAGGAACAGTGACTTTGGGAGAAAAAATGGTGGAGAGACCTGGTTTGAAAGAAAATACCAGAGAACACCACCAGGGTGACAGTGGAAAAGGCAGGTGGGAGCTGCTGATAGGTTCCCTGCCCCGCCCCCCCCCCCCGCAGCCCCCCCACCCCCATGTCCTGGTCTGCTCATGCACTCCCAGAAAGCACCCCTAAGGAGCCCCCACTGTCCACAGGGCCTCCTTCCCCCAGCCCCTCAGAGCAATCTTTCCACTTCAGTGCCTTTCCCCCCTCACCCTGGTGACACACGCAGGGCCCGGTGAATAGAGGACGTTTAATATTTCTGTGCTGGTCAAACAGAACACAGGTGGGGAGTACATAGGGGAGGGGGCGGAGGGCCCCCTGCCTCTCAGGAGGGGTGGCTTGTGAAGGGGTGTATGTGGGGGGTTCTTGGGAAATAGTCCAAGGAGGTCTTCTCAGCAAAGGGGCCTGGCCTGGGGTATCACGAGCATCCAACACACCCAGTCCATGGCCTAAGTCGGGGTCCCCCATAGGGGGTCTGTGGAGTCTCACTTCTTTTCCAGCTCCTTTGCTGGAATCCACACTCCCAGTGTGATGGGGGACTTGGTCCTAGCGAGGGGTCTGGAGAGCCCCCAGGAAGCAGCCCAGGGTTGGGACTGGGGCTCAAGGCCCACTGCCCGAGGAGAGGAGAGCCCCTCGGGATGCTGAGGGCAGCACACCTCCTTCCCTCTGCCCTCGGACCTTCCTCCTGGCTGGCCAAGAGCAGAAGTAGGGGTGAGCAGGGCCCCCAGCCTCTACTGAGTCCCAGGGTCCTCAGGGTGGGGTGGAGGAAGGGTGGAGAGAGGGTCTGGGCCACCAACAGACACTGTAAACTTTGGTTTAAAACAATAACTTAAGTGGAGGGAGGGCTTCCAGCCTGGGGCTAGGGACGGGGAGCAAGAAGGGTGGGGGTGGGGGTGGGAGGCCACAAAGGAAAAAGCCAACAAAAAGTTTTGGTTTTTGCTTCCGGCATAAGAAAGGTCTTTGGTCATCGGTTTAACTGGGGGTGGGGAGGGGGACTGAGGAGGGGTGAGGGAGGACTACCATGAGGGGACCTGTAGGCTGGGGGTGACCTGTTGGGTCACAGCAGTCACCTGTCCCTCAAGCCTGGTCTCGGCCTGGCCTCTCCCGTGACAGAGGCAGGATGCTTCCTGGGTGGCACTGGCAGCTTCAGCCTCGAGGGCCTCGCGGCTCCCCCTCCATCGGCCCACCCGGCACAGACCTCTGCGAGGAAGCCAGCACTGGACCTCTTCCTCTGCTCCCTGGTGTGTGGGGGGCAGCCGAGGGGCACCCAGTGAATGGGGTGGAGGCCCAGTTCGGCCTGGGTTCCTGTCCGGGAGCGAGGCAGCCTTGCTCTCACAGACCCCGCAGGGCAGCAACACCCCAGCTGTGGCTCTTGAGTGGGCACAGCTCAGGGGGCCCGTTTCTTCTGGGGATGGTCTGGAACGTCAGCTCCCCCCCGCCCCAGCCCAGGCCGGGGCAGGGAGAGGAGGTGGGGGCTGGGGAGATTTCTTCACAGTACGGAAAAGAAGGTGAAAGGGGGCACAAATTAGGAAAGGGGGGGGGGGGCCTCTGGCCAGAAAACACTGCCAGAGCCAGGTGCGAGGGGCCCTGGGTTTGAGAGGGGTGGCTTAGCCCCGCCTGCGGGTCTCCATGGCGCTGAGGGGCCCTGTAGGGGAGAGCTGGTGGGGGAGGAGGGCCCTGCTGCTGGTGGTTGGGGGGAGGCGGTATTCAGATGTAGGGGAGGGTCTGAGGAAGGGTCTGGGCCCTCCGATTCCTCTGCCGGTCCCAGACCAGGGGTTTGGTGTCCCTTCGGGGGCAGGACCGTCGCTGCCCCCAAGCGTCTGTCAGTCAGGTCACGTTGGGAGTTGCTGGCCCAGCCTCCCCCACCCCCCCATCTGAGTCCTGGAAGTGCCTTGAGGTTTGGGTGGGGCTGAGGAGTGGGGGGGTAGGTGGGGCCTGGGTTCCGGAGGGAGGGGTCTCACCCCTGCCCTGCCTGCCCCTAGAGACCCTTAGGACAGTTCCTCTCCCGGCAGCTCCTCCTCCAGGTCCCTGTCTTCTGGAGGCCCCGCGGTGCTGGGGTTGGGGGGGCCCAGGGCGGGGCCTGGCTGCCGGTCTTCCTCTGCCTCGGCCGGCTCCTCTTTCACCTGCACCTGGTGGCTGTGACAGAAGGGATCGTGTGGGCACCCGGGGTGGGGGTGGGGGCATGTTCCCCAGCCTCCACAAACACCCAGAATTTGGGGGTGCAGTGGGGTGCCCGCAGCTCACTCCCCTAGGACCGCATCATCCCTGAGCCACTGGCGCCTGACGTCTTAGGTCTGATCTCCCCCAGAGCTCTCCTCCCAGGAAGGGGGATGTTGGGCTGGGCAGTGGTCGCCTCTGATTGGGAGAAGACAGAGAACAGGGGGAGAGGAGGAAGGAGAGGAGGAAGAAAGCAGGAAGGAGGGAAATAAAAAGGAAGCGGAGAGAGGAGAATGAGAAGGGAGAGGGGAGGAGAGGCACCATGGGAAGGGAGAAAGAGAAGTCACTTGTCTGGGAAGACAGGTGTGTGTGGCGGGGTGTAAGAAGATAGAGACCCCACCTGCAGTGGTGTCTGAGGGGCCCCGGGGGTGGGGGATCCGTGCTGTGTGCTCACCTGTACTGGGGTGGGGAGAGGCGAGGGGGGCTGCTGCTACCATTGCTGGGCAGCGGCTCCACGGAGGTGCCCACGTCGTCGTGGCTGAGTGGAAGGAGGCTGCTGGCGGAGCCCGGGTTCAGCATGCCAGGGCTGTTGAGGAGGGGGAAGCTGCTCTCGGCCAGGGCGGCCTGGAGGGCACAGGGTTGGCCCCGTCAGCCAGCCCTATCCAGGCAGGTGCTGTCCCTTCCGTGTCCCTAGAAAGCCTCCAGGGCGTCCTGTGCTGGCAGATCTATCTTGGCAAGTCCCCAGCCCAGGCTCGGCCTTTCCCACACATCACCCCTCCCCTCCCAAGGCCAGACTGTGACCCTGACCCACTGCCTCACAACATTCCCGGGAACCTGGGAACGTGGGCCTGACCTATCCCTTCCCAGGAGGCAGAGGGCCCCGAGCCTGACGAGCCAGAGAAGGGGACACAGCTGATTATGCCGACCTCCCTCCCTGCTTTGGTGCCCCGAGTTGGGGTGGGGCAGAGGGCTGGGGTTTGGGCCCCTCGGAGTGGTCTTCCCCCTCCCAAGCCAGATGGGAGCTCTGCAGGGGAGAGTGGACGAAGGGCAGTGTGTGTGGGCAGGACAGCAAGGGGGCAAGAGGGAAAAGGGCTCCCGTCAGGGCACACTCACCTGGTAGCTGGCGTTAAGTGCTCCGTAACTGAGGCCCGAGATCATGTTCTTCACCAGGGTGGGGCTCCTGGAAGACAGAGAAGGCAGTGCTCCGTTCGTTCCTTCAGGCCTTGACCCTGACTAGGTCCTAGGTCGCCTTGCACTCGGCGATATTCCATTCCTGATGCTAGGAGGCTACGGCACGGTCAGCAGCGTCTGCCGAGCCCTGGGCGGGCTCCATCGCCCTCAACCCTCACGCTGACCCGGCATGGCATGGCATGTGCTGACAGCCCCCTTCCCGGGCCCTGGGCAGTGTCTCAGAGCCGGCAAGTGGGAACGGGGGTCCCTCCCGATGCCTGTCTTCACATCATGCCACCCCAGCAGTTTTTCTCTGCTGTCTCCATTTCCCAGTGCTTGGCGGACCCAAGCTAGAGCCCTGACCTCCCCGGTCTGTAATATCCACGCTATCTTGCCATACGGAATCGTGGGACATCTAATAACCCAGGGGCTTGGCTTGGCCTGTCCCCAGGTGCTCCACGCCAAAGGCTTGTCTGCCCAGGAAGGGGTTCAGGAGTTGGGTCAGGAAAAACCATGGCTCAAGGCTGTCCCTCTTCCATAGCAATTAATCCCCTACCCCCCATTTACAGAGCATCTGAGGGAGGTTAAGGAACTGACCCAAGCTCACCCAGCCAGTGAGAAGCAGAGGTGCATCTGAATCCAGGTCTTCTGACCAAGTGGGTAAAGAGACGTAAAGATAATCCCCCCATGTTTGGAGGGGGGCACTCAGAAGGGGATGGCTCTCCTTCCTTTTTCCAGGCCCCAACCCTGCCCAGCCCCCACAGCTGAGTGGGGTGGAGAGGCTCTTTTCCCAGGAGAAAGATCTTCGAGGGCAAAAGGCATTCACACAAATAGATATCCACCTACTTGCCTCACTTCTCTCCCCTTCCCAAAAGTCCTCTGGCCCAAGAAGCACGGGCAAAGGGTGGCCCAAGTGAGGGACATCTGGGGTAGGAAGGCCACTGGGTGTTGGAAGGGAAGCCAAGGGGAGGTTTCGACCCACCCCCAGGTTCCGCAGTTTCCACTGAAAATGCTGCATGCTAGAGCGAACGCAAAAGGTGGGAGTTCAGAGACCCAGCTCTGCTGTGAATCTGCAGTACGGTGTGACCTTCCCCCAGCCCCTTGCCCTCTCTGGGTCTCCTTTCCCTATAAAACAGAGAGGTGGGGCCTGGGGTCCTCAGATGTCAGCTCATCCTGTGATGAGATAGGGGAGTACGACTCTGAGGCTGACAGCCCCCTCACCAATGGCTACCTAGCTGGCATCTGCCCATGTCCCAGCTCCAGCCATGGCTACTTTGGGTCTCTGTCTCTGGTGCCAGGTCCCCCTAGGCTCCTTCCCCTCAGCCAGAAATAGGGACAGAATAAGACATACATGTCCTCTTTCTGATCACCTGCCACTTCCAGATTCTAGGCTCCCCACCCCCGAAGTGGGAAGGACTGGGTTCACATGGGTGTCCTGGAGAAAAATGGGGGGTGACCCGGTCCACGCCCCAGGCAGATGCCTCTGCTTGGGGCTGGGCCAACATACCCCGTCATCTTTGGCGGCCTCCGTTTCTGATACTCGCGCTCATCCACGGTCCACACGGCGCCCTTAACGTTCTCCACGCGCACGAAGCACTTGTGCAGGCTGAGGTTGTGCCGCACGGCATTCTGGGGGTGTGGAGACAGGGCGGGTGCTCAGAGGCCCCTTCCCCACTCAGGCAAGCACACACAGCAAAGTCCCTGTCCCACCATGTCCCACCTCCCCTGGCCCAAGGACAAGAAGGCTGCCCCAGGGAGGAGTCCCAGCCAGGGGCGAAGGCAGGCCTCTCTCCCGCCCTTGACCCAGGGACTGCCAGGGTCCTCAGAGCCCACAACCCATTTTACGATCTGCTCCCTTCTCCCTGCCATCTTTTGGAAAACCCTGTCTACCAACTAAATGCTATCTAGGTAGTAATAATTTGTTTTCCCGGCAGCATTGATCAGACACACGTAGCTGTTACTTGGGGCTCCTGATCACCAGGAGATCACACTCGGGCCCTGGCACATCAGTGACCTGTTATCTCAGGTGCATGCAGAATTTCCACTAGGCTTTAGAAGTTCTGGACATAAATCAGGAACCCTCGCTGCAACCTTCCTCAATTCCTAGGAGTGTGGGAACCATGACTTTGAGAACAGACAGCTTATTAAGAGCATGAGGTAAACAGCAGGCCTAATGCATACTTGTTGAAATACACGGGGAGAAAGGAGAGCACGGGTTTAGTAGCTGGGAGGCAGGAAGAGGAGAGAGAAAAGAGGAAAAGTCACCTTGTCGCTCCCACCTCCTCCTGGCAGGGTAACTTCAGGAATTGAGGCCATCTGAATTGTAGGACACTTGGGTGAGGGCGGGGGTGCTTGGCCCAATTTCCCCCGGGGCGGGGGGGGGCTAGACGAGGGCCCTAGCCCACCCACTCCCCGCATGGCCCTCAGTCCCGTCTCTGTGCTCTCCTCTCTCGGCTTCGCCCCCCCACCCCCAGCCATCCCTGTCCCTGTTACCTGTCCTCCCTCTGCTTCCCCCGCCTTGTCCCCATCCTTGTCTCCTCTTTACATTTCTAAACGGGGAAGAAAGCCGGCAGGGCGGGCAGCCCGTGCCCCTGGAGATCCCCTCTCCCTCTCTCCCTTCCAACTCTTGCCACTTGCAACTGGCCCGATTTCATTACCAATTTTAATTTGCCTCTAATTAAATCCTGTGTATTTTTCCGACTCGCTTGCTAATCCACGAGGGAGGCGGGCGGCTGGAGTGGAATCTCTTGGAGCGATAATTACAAAGGGCCTAATCACGCCGGGGCTCCTGCCTCGGAATAAATTTGCCCGCATTACGGGGCTCCGATCCTCCGCTTTGCAAATGAGAATGACCCCAATTTCCGAGGATGGCCTCACCGGGGCTTTTTTCCCTCATTTCGAAGCCTGATTCGTGATGAGAGACTAATTCGTTACGCTGAAACATTAACGGCAATTTAAGGGGTCTGGCGGGGGGCTGTGTAAACAAAAGGACGGGCCCACAACACGGGCCCTGAGAAGGGATGGACACAGGGGGCGGGCTGGTGAGGACCACTGGCTTGGCAGATGGCAGCTCTGTCCCCAGATGAACGGCAGCTGGCCTGGCCCACGCTGGTGCCCGACCCTTCTGCCCTGGTCTGAAGTGGACAGCAACTCAGGGTGTGGGCCAGAAAGGGTGAAGAGGGAGGAGGGGACGAGATACAGTTGAGAAGAGGCGGGGCCTCAAGGGGCAGACGAATGGGTGGAAAGTGGAAGGGGAACAGTTGGGTGTAGACAGGGTACGTTTCCTGAGGAACAGGGATGAAGCCTGGCTGCAAAAATCCTGAGGGTGAAAGTGGACCACGAGCAGGGACAGATTCTACTGTGCCACAGGTAGGGAGGGCACAGGTAGTGCCCTAAGTGGCAGAAACAGCAGCAGGGCACTAACTAGGAAGGTCAACTTCTCCCCCAGCTCCCGGTGTCGCACTGGGACCTACACTAGGTGAGGGGGGTGGAGGTGAAGACCTGGGAGTGAGAGACACATGACTGGGATGACCCTGGCTGGGTGACGACTGAAGGTGGCATGGGAGGCCAAAGGCACTGGGCTAAAGGGGAGAGGCTTCAAGATGGTCATTGAGGGGTTTCAGGAAGTCCCCCAAACCAGCTCCTTCTGATCTCAAGAAAGGACAATGGGGTGATACAGTTAAGAGAACAGGAAAGGAGGGTAGGTGGCTGAATGACACTCTGCCCCCAGAAGGAGGTTGTCTTATGAAGTGAGGCTCTATAGTCTCACCCCCAAAGACAGAAGATTACTCTGCATCATTAACATAAACGTTAGATAAAAACTGTAGTGATCCTTTATGTTTGCATAGAACTCTTCTCATTTATAAGACCAGGCATCCAAACTGGCCTGGAGGTTGGAGACCGGGCTAGATGGTCCCCACAAGGCCCTGCTGGCTCAGGGAGAGGGCAGGACTGTGGTTGGCAGGAAATGACATCATTCACAGCCAATCAGAGCAGCTGTCCCAGCCCAACAGCCTCTTTCCCAAGCTTTGGGAATTGGGCACAGGGATACGGAAGGTCATAGAGCAGTGTCTCCTGCTGCAGTTAGCACATTTCGGGGCAGAGGAGACCGGGCCCTGTGCAGACCCCACCCAATCCGGCACTGGTGGGGAGGGGGCCTCAATGACACTTGTTGAAACCTAGAGGGGTGGTGGGGCGGCAGCCTGTTTTGCTGCACTTTCCAAGATGGCCAGCAGGGGGACTCAAGAGCCAGGGATCCAATTAAGGTTCTGAGACCCAGGGACTCTTTCCCGGGTGTCTAACTTTCCCTGCAGGGTGCCAACAATCCCTTCTCCTCTCCCCTCCCCCTTCCCAGTTTAGATATCACCTCCCCACTCTGCTGCACAGACCCTCATACTCTCACCCATCTCTCTCTCTCTCTAACACACACACACACACACACACACACACCCCCTCCTGGCTATGGAAAACCAAATAGCTGAGTGCCCCAGTCCACATCTCAGTGTCCCATTTTTCTAGGGTCCCTCCCTTCCCTGCCTCTGGTCCCCTGAGAACACTCTATGGCTGAAGGTGCTGAAATGACTAATTGGATCGAGACAATTATCTTCCTGCCGCCATGGCAGAGCTGGGGAGAGGGTGTGAGCGCCTGTGTTTGTGCCCCAGCACAGTCTACGGGTCTTGCTTGGTCCATCCACGTGTCCGGGCCTGCACACTGCCCACCCCACCCTACGCTTCCGAACATGTACCTTTAGCCAAGATACCTAGACCCTTAGGGTCTCTTGAGGGTGTAACCTGGCTCTTCCTAACAGGCTTGGGCATTACGGACTCCTGGAGGCCCTACTTCATGGGGCTGGAGTCTCTGGGGCCTGTCGGGGAGCACTCCGGAGAAAGGAAACTTTCTTCCCAGAAGGAAGGCAGCACAAGGCTGGAAAGGAGGGGCTATTAAGAAACAGTTTGAGAACATACTATATAGCCCATGCTGAAGTGGGGGTGGAGGGGCCCATGATGCGGCCTGGGCCCTGCTGGGGCCATTTTCGTAGAACTGCTCCTCCGAGGGGACTAAATGTTATGCACCCTTGGTCTCAAAGGGAGGTGGACATGTCCAAGGGTGACTGGGGCCCTTGGGAAGGAGGAAGGAGCATGCCTCACCTTCCAGGTGGCAGTGTTTCTCCGGAAATAGGCGAACATCCTGGTGAACCAGTTATAGATCTCATTCAGGGTCAGCTGCCTGTCGGGGGTTTCCAGAATGGCCTACGGGCAAGAGAGAAGCAAAGAGACCCTTAGTCTGGGCCTCGAAGGGTCACAGGCCTGTGTTCTCTCCCTTTTGCCTGGCCCAACTCTCACCCCGAGGAGAGAGGACACCCACTACAGAAGCCTGTGGGACAAGAGGACTGGTGGGTGCCTGTCGGTCCCCTGATGGGAGCAGGCTGGTTACAGCCCAGCCAGGGGCCAAAGAAAACACGAGCCTCAAGGGCTACGCACTTGTGCAAGCAGCACGTGACTTCCTTCTGGAGGGAAACTGGTTTCAAGCACCCCTGCCCTGGAGTGGGAATGAAGCAGCGTTCTCAGGAAAGAGATGTCCTCGGGGTGGGGGCCATTTGGAATTTATCCTAATTTTGGCAGAGGGCACCCAAAGCATGAGATGGGGTATGTATGCAGCACGTATGAGAATAAGTGTGAGGATGTGTGTGCCTGTGTGTGGAGATCAGAGCAAGCGGACGTACATGTAAACGTACGTTAAGCATTAAGGACATGAGGGAGGGAACACAGGGGTGTGTGTGTGTAAGAGGGTTGGGGGGAGGGGGAGAGGGGGCAGGCAGACAAAGGGTAAGCCTATGAGAAAATAATCTCCTAGAAGTGTATGTACATGGGAGTGAGAGAACGATTGACAGTGGGTATGAGCAACAAAAAATAATGCGTGTGCCCCCAGAGACATATCTGCACCAGCAGGTGCTGAGGCAAAGCCTGTGCCAGAGGCCGTACGGCTGGGAAGGAAAACCCATGTGCCAGGACAGGACAGGTGTGGGAGGGGAAGTCTCTCCTCTGGCCCTAGGACCCTCCTGGAGGCTGGGGCACTGAGGGTGTGTGTGTGTGTGTGTGTGTGTGTGTGTGCCGCCTGTGTGCCCTTCCCACTCCCTGTACCATCCACACTCACCTGGCGGATGAGGGAGGCATAGGTGAAGGGGGGCCTGACGTCAGCGTTCTTGTAGAACTCATGATTCTGGGCCAGCTCTGGGGG
The DNA here is from genome assembly GCF_024362965.1 of Panthera pardus. Lineage (NCBI taxonomy): Eukaryota > Metazoa > Chordata > Mammalia > Carnivora > Felidae > Panthera > Panthera pardus. The sequence continues at coordinate 140,302,864 of NW_026526732.1, forward strand.
AGACAGGCAGAGGGTGAGGTAGCCAGCTGGGGAGTCCGGCTTGCGGGGTAAAATGACCCTCCCGGCAGTCCTTACCTGAGGAGATGGGGGAGCAGAACTTGTCGCTGCTCCTCCGCCGGGCGGGGCCCCCGCTGTGCAGGGAGGCAGAGCTGAGGCCGGGGGGCCGGAGGGGGGTGACAGGGGCAGCGGCCGAGGTGGGGGGGTGCACGAGACCATCTGGGAAGGAGTCTGCTGCAGACACGGTCACCTTGGAGAATGAGGAGGAGCCAGGGACCGGGTTCAGCTGTGAGCAATGGGGCGGGTGCTGAGACCAGCGCCAAGGGTGGGGGTCCCGGGAGGGCCGCAGGGAGGGGTGAGTCACTCACCGGCTGGCTGAAGGGCTTGGGCTCGGAGGGCCGCATGTGCAGGTGTGCCATCATGGCCTGCAGCCTCTCACTCTCCTTGGCGAGCTGTGAAGAGGCGGGAGGTGGACAGGGGCTGAGCCCCAGGGGCCTCCAGTCCTCTTACCCCTCCACCAGACACCCATGAAAACCCCTATTCCCACCACCCGTCTCCTCCACACCTCAGCGGTCCCCTACTGCTGGAAAGCCTCAGCTCCACCCTGCCCCCTCATACCCTCAAGGCCAGGGCCTGGGGCCGCCGCCCACTGCATAAAGCACACCCCCCCCCCCCCCCCCCCGCCTTCCCCTCAACACTGTGTGTCCCAGGCTCAAGCTCAGCAAGCTGCTACAAGTCAGGGGCCTCCTTCCTCATGGCACAGGCCTTTTCTCCCCATCGAAGGCAGAGGCTGTGGTTGAACAACACCCAAGTTCAGTGGCACTTGTGTGTGAGAGGGTCCTCGCGCGATGAATGGAGACGTGGGAATGGATGAATGATTCATTCACCCCCATTCATAAATTCAATAGATCTTTCACAACTGCCCTCTCATGGCAGGGCGCTCTGCTAGGTGCCGGAGGGAAATGGGTTTATGCTGACTGGCTGCCTGACGGACTGCCCTGAATGGGTTTCAGAGTGCACGCTCGGGAGACAGACTGCCTAGGTTCTAATCCCCGCTTGGCCACCCACTGGGTGAGTGACCAGAGGCAAGTTTCTTCACCTCTCTGGGCCTTAAGTTTCCGTATCTGTAGAGTGGGGATGGTAATAGTACCTGCCATATGAGGTTGTTTAGAAGATTCCTCGAGTTATACAGGTAAAGTATTTAAACCAGCACAAAGGGCGTGCTCAACGTGTTAGCTGTTAATGTTTTTATTGTTTTTATAAGGATGGCACTCTTCTGGCCACCCCCCCCCCGCCCCCCACCCCGGATTTGCTCAGAATCAGACTGCGATCACCTCGTGACCTCGGCTATCAGGAACAAGAAAGCATAAGATGACCCTTCCACGAGACCCTCTAAGCCCCTCCTGGAATGTCAGTGCTGTAGGTGGGGCAGGGCCCGGAGGTCCCCAGGTCCCTGCAGCGCACACCTGGATCTCCAGCTGTTGTACCACCTGCATCTGCACCCGGCACTGGGCTGTGCTCCGGTCATCCAGGGCGTGCTCTGTGTTGAGGTGTCTTGGGGGAGGGGGAGGGGGCAGAGAAGAGAAAGTTGGGCCTGGCTTTCCAGCTGCTACTACCCCCCCCCCCCGCCACCGCCCCCCGCCCCACCATCCCATGCTCTAATCCCACCCACGGCTTGGAAAGTAGACAGACCAAGGGATACAACGGGAAAGAGGTGGGAAAGAAAAAAACACCAAACAAAACAAAACAAAAAACGGGGCAACGGGGGCAACGAAGGAAGCCGCCTTCTCGTCAGCCTCCTTTGATGTCTTTGCTAAAATCGCAGCTACAGAGAGATCTAATTGCAAATGAACTAATTAAGTAAACCTCTGACGAAGCGTGAAAACAATTTGTTTGACCCTGATGCTGCAAGGGTCTGGGAGACAGCGGAGTTAATCAGTCAGTGACAGAGCCTGGCACGGCTGTGGCAGCTGGCCGCCTGCTGCCAGCCGCCTGTCGGCCTCCCTCCCTGCCTGTCCACCGGCCTTCCGGCCTGTCACCAGGCCATCAGTCTCCGGGGCTGAGTCTGTGGGGAAGCTGGGGAGGGTGGTGGGGGGCGTCCTCTCCTGCTCCTCACACCCCCACCCTGCTGAGCTCTTGACAGCCTGGGGATGGGGTACACAGAGGCTGCAGGCCCTGCGACATATTGGAGGGGGGAGTGATCAGGGAGCTGGTGGGGGCAGGGAAGGAGCTAGGTACCCCAGGCGTGAGGACAGCAGGACAGCTGGCGGCTGGAGGCCCAAAGAGGGGCAAGCTAGGTGGCCGGCTGGGGAGTCAGGGGCCCCACGGAAAGGCTGCTGGGGGTGACACCTACTTGATAAACTGGCCAAGGTCTTCACACAGGGTCTCACAGCCTGGCCACTTACACTCTCCGTGTCCGTAGAGGGGGTGGGAGCCTGGCGTCTCCTCATGGGAGGAGCTAGGAGAGCAGGACGGAGGCAGTGGTCAGGGACCCTAAAGACTCCAACAGCCCTGGCTCCCCCCGGCAGTTGATGTTTCTGTCCCTACTATGGGTTTCCCAGAAGCCGGGAACAATTTCGTGTGCCCTGGGAGAGGGGTGAACATCCAGAACCCAGCTCCACCTCCCCACCCAATCCCTGGGGCTCCAGGGGCACCCCGGGGGCAGGGGCAGGTGTGCAGCACCCTCTCCCAACCTGGGCCCCGCACCTGTCTCTCCGAGGTGTGAGCACAGTGGGCTGTCCGTTGGGCAGGGTGTGGTGGGAGAGAGGGGGTGAAACTTTGGGGGGGGCGGCAAACGAGGTAGCGGTGGTGGCTGAGCCAGTGAGGTCCAGCCCCTCCTGCTTGACGCTGTCCTCGGCGGGCTGCCCGGGGGCACCCTCGCCCTTCCACAGCTGGGGCAAGTCCGTCGGGCACACGGCTGCTGCGGGAGAAAGAAAGGCGGGAGGCTGGCAGGGCCCCCGGAGAATCCAAGGGGCTTCCCACCTCACCCCAGGGGAGCGGGGGTGGGCCAGGTCAGGCGGGGGGGGGGGGGGGGGGGGGCGCACTCACCTTGCGGGAGGGTCTGGAGGGGCCCTGAGGCTTGGCTGGGCTGCAGGCTGACCAGCCCCTGTCTCTGCAGGTTGAGCAAGTGCTGCTGCTGCAACTGTTGCATTTGCAGGAGCTGCTGCTGGAAGGCCAGCTGCTTGTTCCCCAGTGCCTGGTGGGGGGCCCGAGGGGGCGTGCAGAGAGGGGTGCCATCGGCCGAGGGCGAGCCGTCTGGCCCCCACCCTGCGGCGACCCCCTCCCAGGGCCTGTCAGCCCCCGGAGCTGTGGGAGCGGCGTCCGCGGCTGCTGCCTCTCTGCTCCCGGCCCAGCTTCCATAGGGCTGCATGCCTCCTCGCAGTAAACACACGCACGCACGCACGCACGCACGCGCGCAAACACACACAGCGGACCCAGACACGCAGCACGACGCCCTCCCTGCTCCCGCCCCCCTCCTTCCGCTGCCTCAGCTCCCCGCACCGCAGCTGTGCTCGCCTGGAAAGGGGGGGGGGGGGGTGGGGGGCTCTCATCACAATGATCGATGAGCCTGTCAGACTCCGGGGGCCACTCCCGCCTGGCGGGCACCCTTCCCACATGCCCGGGTGCCCCCCTTCTGCGCTGAGGAGGGGGCCTACCCCCTCCAGCTCCTCTCCTCGCCTGCTTCTTAGATACAAGGAATCAAAGAGTCTGACGAGACTTTCAAAGATCGGCATCGGCTGGTCATTGGGACCCAGGCCCAGGGAAGAGCCACATCGCTATTGCTCAGTGGCACGCTTGCTCGCTGTATGGGAGCTCTGCTCTCTCCCTCTCTCTCTGCCCGCCCCCCCTCCACCTCCTCCCCCCAACTCAGTTCTTCACACAGGCACTGACAAGTCTGGCCGTCAGCAAGTCTTTTCTGAGTCCCAGGAGCCAAGCAAGTCCTGGGTGCTTGGGAGGCAGGGACGGCTCTGCCTGCCTGCCCTGGGGGTGGGGTGGGGGGCTGGCTATTCAATAAACCCAGCCTAGAGATAATGCAGAGAATGCAACAATTACAAGACTGTTGAGGGGGAGGCTGCTGGGCTTTGGGGAAATGACTAGGCATCACCAGGGCAGCCTTCTGGGAAGAGGCAGCTCAGGACTTGGCTGTGGTTTGGCCAGCTGAAGGGGAGGCTCATGTCTAGGGCATGGAGGGAGAGCCAAGGGGCCTGGTATGGAAGCTCAGGAGACGCGTGGCCCAGATGAGGTGAGGGGATGCAGGCTAGGGAGTTCTCTGGAGGGGAAGGGCAGGATATGACAAGTGGCTGAGGCTGGGGCAGGGCTGGGGTGGGGGGGGGTGCAAGTGGGTAGGAAAGGGGCCGACAACAAAGCAACCGGTCATGAGCAAGGACCGTCGGACGCTCATACACACATCTACACGCCTGTGTGCGAGGAACACAGCAGGGCTTAGCCTTCTGCTCTCGTTAATCCAACAACACAAGGGCACAGCCAGCCCTGTCCAAGCCCCTTACCTCTTTGGGTTGCTGCTTCCCAGCCTGCTGTTGGGTGAGGAGCTGTAAGTGGAGCTGCTCTTGCTGCTTCTTGTAATATTCCTGCAGCTGGGTGGAGGGTTGGGGTGGGAGCGGGGGGAGGGGAGAAAGGGGTGGCAGGGGTGGGAGTGGGTTACCACGGGTAGGGAACTGATGACCCTACAGCAACCCCAGCCTGCTGTTAACTGGGCTCCTGGAGGCAGAAGGAGGGAGTCTCACTGGGGCGGTGACACAGACACCCTGCAGGGAGATGTCTGCTCTCCTTAGTGGGCTCTGAGGGTCCCCAGCAGGGCCTGGATGGAGAGGCGGTGGAGAAGGGAGAGGGGGCTTCACCCACAGCTGTGAGCCCTCCCTGCCTCTTGGTGGGTCTCCTGAACAGGTCACAACAAGGTGCCAGGAGGTTCCAGTACTCTGCCCTTCCCTGGGGTTCTGGATATAGAGGTGGGGTCCGTACAAGGAGGAGTCTGGGGGTGCTGCTGTGGGACAGGCCTGACCTCTGACCTGTCCCCAGCGGCCCTGGAGGAATGCAGACCAGTCCAGCCTGAGCAGTCTCTCTGGTTCCTGCCACTGCTTTGGCCAGCAGTGATGTTGGCAGTAAACAGGGTGGGAGATGGGAAGCCAGCACCTACCCTGCCCCCCCCCCTCCTCTCTTAGACTTCCCAGCTGCCCCGGGGCCTGACTCACCTGCTGGAGCATGAGCGCTTGTTGCTGCTGGAGCAAGGCCTGCAGCTGTGGGGGTGACAGGATCTGCTGCATCTGTTGGGGGGTAAGCATCTGCGGCGACATCATGGCCACCGACACAGGCACCTGTGGGATTTGGCCCCATTAGCCTGCTCACCTCGATCCCACCCACAGTATGGCGGCATGGACTGGAGTGAGACTGCCTGGGTTCAAAATCTGGCTCTGCCACCCGCCAGCTGTGTGTCTTGCGACAAGTGACTTACCTCCCTGTTCTCTGTTTTCTGGTCGCTGAACAGGAAGGAGCGGTCAGTAGAACCCATAATGCTTCTCCCCCGGGGGACAGGCCACACCAGGCCCTTCCCAGTTCTTGCTCAGTCTAATCTGACAGCACTGTCTACAAGCTGGGCCTGGCCAGGAGGGCGGTCTGCAGCTATGGGAAGAACTCAGAAAGTGGCCCGCATGGCATGGGGACTCTGGCTCTGATCGTGGACATGTCACAGACTCTCACATACCTGTCTAGATGGCACACACAGGTGTAGTTAAGTCAAAGGGGGGGGGGCGGGTGGAAAGAACACCAGGCAGGGAGTTTGGAGGCACGCTGCTGCTGCTAGCCCTGGAATGAATTTGCTGTGTGACCTCTAGGCAAGTCACTTGGCATCTCTGGGGCGTCAGTTTCCTCAAATGTGAAACAGGGATTGAACTACAAGAGAGGACTCCCAGTAGGAACGTGCAGGAGTCTCAAAGTAGAGCAGCTTTCTATCCCCTGCCCTGGGTTAGGCCTCTGTGGGAGGCCTGCAGGACCTAGCTACCAGCAAGAGGTTCCTGGAAAAGCAATAACATCATTCTTTTCTCGGCCCCACCTCCCTGAAATCCCCAGGCTGGGGCAGTCATCGCCAGGGAGGCCCAAGTTGCAACGTTGTCTTCTCCCGTTGTTTTGGCAGGGCAGGTGCCCTGATGGGGCTCTATGCCAACCCCACCGCTCTGAGCCCGGCTTGTCTAATCTCCCCTCCCACGGCCAAGCCCTAGAAGCGCCCCCACAACCCCCCCTTTCCCACACACAGCAGGCACTGAGTGTTTGCACCCCTGAGCTGAAATACCTTCCCCAGCAGATCAGAGGCCCCTCTGCCAGCCCAGGGGTGGGGAGGGGTTCGGGCAGCCCAGTCAGGGAGGGGTATCCTGCAGGGACTTGTCCTGGGCAGGATGTGACAGGTTATGTCCTCAGGGGACTTGTGGCCCTGTCACCTCCCCCTCGCCTCATGGGTGGGGCAAGGGAGAGGAGTTGGTTCCCTTCTGGATCCCTGGCAGGGGCAGGACTCAGCCTCAAGCCACCAATTAGGGGCTTCCCTGACAGAGGAGCAGCAGGGGAAGTGTGGTGGATCCAGGGACATCGGGGAAGTCCCAATGCCCCCAATTCTTCTCCCCCACCCCCCACCAACAACTAGTGGCTGAGCCCCGGCCCTGGGCTTTTCTCCTTTATCCCAGTCATCTCTGTGCCAACAGCCTGGGGTGGGGCACACCCTAGCTCTTTAGCTGTGATGCTCTGTGTGAATGAAGGCTCCCAGGGGCCTCTAACGAGGAGCCTTAAATGGCAGGGTTGGGATTCACACCCAGGTCTGTGAACTCCATGGCTCCTGGTGTTTCTATGTCCCACACTGCCTTCTCCAGCCCAGAGCAGGTCTTGAGGAAGGTCTGGAAGAGTATGTGGAAACTGAACTTATCCAGGGAGCTGAGGGGTCAATGAGGCTGGAGATCCAAAGGCCAGCCTCCCTTTTTACAAGCATATTTGGAGGAGACTCTAGAAAGCCAGGGTGTAGGGGTCTTCTGGTCCTCACTCTCAGAGGGGCCGGGGCCGAGGGGGCAGACAATAGCACAGACCCACGCCCCTTGCAGGCTGTCCCCAACGCTGGGAGGTGGCTCAGCTGTCCTTTTTTTCCTCCTTCCATGGGGGTGCCCACCATGGTGGTACTGAGCTCAGTCCTGGATTCCTGGGGCAGGTGACCTAAGTTCCTGTCCCTGACACTGACCATCCTTTGTACCCCATCTCATCTCCTACCAGACCTCCAATTTCTAATTACATGCCTTTAGGCACCCAGACCCTAAGTTCTACAAACTTTTGAAGCTGGCTCCTTTGTGCATATTGTCTCACAAATCTTTACAGAACCCCGAGGAAGGAGGGTCTAATCCTCATACTATTTTACAGATGAGGAAACTGAGGCCTAGCGGAGTCAAATCACCTGCCCTTTCCTCAAAGGCACAATGGGAGAAGGGGTAAGTGAAAGTGATTTGTAGGCCATCAAATTCCATACAAATGCAGGGAAAACTACTTTTAAAAACATTCTGGGTTTTCCTCTTCTCTTTTCTCTTCTCCCCCTTTCCCTCTCTCTTCACCATGACTGCCCCTTAGGCCCGCCTGGAGCCCCGGAGGGTACTGCATGGCGAGGGTCCCCAAGGACCAGAGTTTGGGGCCTGTCATTCCCAGGGAGGACTCAATTTAGAGCTGGACATGGCCCAGGCAGGGAGGCAGACCAGACACCAGGGGATCTTTCCAGCCACTAGGGTTGTGAGTCACCGTGAGTGGCATGCAAGAAAGGATGTGGCATTTCCTTCCTTGGGGCTTTCCTACTTGGACGCAGGGGAATGGAAGAGATGACCTTGGAAGGCCTCCCTGGCCTCTGCCATTCCTGCCAAGTGGCCGAATAGCTGGCCGGAGAGGCGGCTGCAGAGATGTGGACGGATCACCTTGTGTGTACTTGTCCAGTGGGGCCAAGGGGGTCAAGAAAGGTCAGCGAAGTGGCTGCCGCATGCTGAGCTTCTGAACTGCCTGACCCCATCCGCCTCCTCCCGTGCCCCTTAGGGTCCTGAGAACTGAGTTAGAGCTCCCCTGGTGTCCCCACTGACCCCTCACCAGGCTAGGATGTGTCAGGATAGGCACTGTCAGCCTGTCAGCTCAGCAAGGCCCGTGAGTCACTATCTGGAGAGTGGCCAGGACAGCTAAATGCTTACTAAAGCCCTGGCAGTGCGAGCCCTGGGCTAAATGCCGACAGCTGCCTCCAGCCCTTCCCTCAGGGACCCTGCCCAGGCCCCTGAGTCCTCCACCCACCATGACTACAGTGTGCTGGGCTGGGTGGCCTGACATAGAGGCAGCTTATCTGGGACCTGAGGGTTGGGAGGCTGTGCACCCCATGGATGCGATTTGGTGCCAGAATCAAGGACCCAAATTCAACCTCTTAAGTGGGGTCTAAGGTCCTTGGCTCAGTGGAGACACCAGGCCAGACAGGCCAGACGGGCCAGAGCTTGGTCTAGGTTAAACTCCCTTGCAAATGACCAGAAGGAAGTCCGCAGGCTAGCTCTGGGCTGGAGCTGCAGCAAGGAAGAAGTAAAGAAGTGGTGGGGCGCCAAGATGAACTTCCAGAAATTCTAGAGAAGATGATACAGAGGCTGGACAGAGCTAAGGGGCCTGGCCCTAGCCTACCATCATCCCCTCCACCCCCCAAAACTCCCAGCTACCTTTGCTGCCTTCTATAATTGACCCCTCCCTGCCTGGGGGCCCAGACTGGGGCACAAACTAGGCCATCTCCAGGCTAGGGGTGGAGACTCCAATGGTGCTAGAAACTTCTGAAGCTGGCTGCAGGAGAGGGGTCCTGAACATGGTGGGGAGGTGAGTGGGCAGCCAATCCTGTCTTGAGATGGGGAACAGAGCAGTGTCATGTGGGGGCCACTGTTAAAGGGCCGCCACCTATCTCCTTCTTTTAACCATTTCACTCACAGAAAAGCTATTTCTAGGCCCTGCGACCCAATCAGACCCATTTCCTTAGAGATGATGAACCTAAGGGTAGAGAGAAGAGGCAAGGAAGGTATCCAGGGTTGGGGGAGAAGGAGGATCAAAGTCAGAGCTCCAGGCTCCTGGAGAAGTACAGACGTGGCCCCATGAACCCCATCTCCCCGAGCCCAGAGAATCATCCCTGGGGACTACTGGTGTTCACTACTGTGCAAAGCACACACAATGTCACAGTGTTGGCATTTAAGTTTAAATTCTGGAGCTAAGTTGTTTGGGGTCAAATCCTGGCTCTGTCCCTTATTAGCTGTGTGACTTTGGACACGTTACTTAACCTATCTGGGCCAAAGTTTCCTCATCTGCAAGACGGCTAATAATAATAGCATCTGTAGACCCCACAGGGTTGTGAGGATAGAGGGAGACAGAGGACACTCGTAAAGCACGTAGCGTCTGCCCCATGGTAAGCACTCTGTAAATGTTAGTTTCGTCAGCACTGAGTAAGTATTTGATGAATGGATGACTCAGTCAGTGATTAGGAGGAGGAGGCAAAGAGAGAGGAGGCCTGAGAAAAGGATCATTTGATCTGTCCCTCTGACCAAAATGTCTGCCATCCAGGGTAGCCCTTATTTGGCGGAAGGGGCCCTTCTCAGGAAGATTCCATGGTCTCCCTTCCCCTCTTAATGATTTCAGATCTCCTATGCCTCACGGCCAACGGTAAAGTCCTTTTTGATGCCTGACCTCGGTCTCTCCAACTACCATCTAGCTCCTTCCTTCTTGCCTTTGGGTCAGCAGGTCTCCTCTAGCTGGGGGAGCATTCCTGCTCCCCAGCCCACCCCTCCCTGTTCTTAGAAGGAGGTGGGAGGCTGGGCCCAGGGTGAGGATGACCCAGAGCAGTAGCCTGAAGACCACTTCAGACCCAGGGAATATGTGGGGGGTGGAGGGATCCCTAATTCAAAGAGACCCAGTCCGGATACCACACGAGCATGAGAACCTTCTACATCATTGCAGTGTGAGAACTTTCTCCTCTGCCCATTACTGACCTTCCAGATTTTGTTCTCACCTCCCCACCCAGACCACTACCCATCTTGACCCAACTCCTCCCCCTTGAGGGCTGTCTCATTAGGTTCAAGACTTTAAAAGAGGGCCCCTGCTCAGGCCCCACATCTGTCAGTCACCTTGAACTTCTTCAAAGCATTTTCCGGAACATAAGCTTGTTTGACATAAAGCTCAGATACTCCTCAGAGCACCAGAATCTTCCCCCCGCCCCCCACCCCCACAAAGTCTAGTCCTGGGTCCTCCAAGCACGGTGCACCCCACCCCTGCTTACCTCCTCACTTTCCTCCTTCCTTCAGCACCCCCTCCCCAAACTCCAGAGCGATCTGTGCTCACCCTTCCTCCCCTGGATAAACTTCCTTTCAAAGCCCTGCTTAATCCTCTCCCCAATTCCAAGCCTCCCCTGCTGCTGTGGGGAGGGGTAGGGGAGCCTGGAAACAAGGCTGCAGGGCCCGGGGGAGGGGAGCTGGCTGCCCGAATCATGACCCACCCGACTCAGACCGCAATTCTCCCAAGTTCTTTGTGACACAAAAGGTAAACAGAAGGCCCGGCTTCCCTCCCCACCCCCCCACCCCCCCACCTCCCACAGATCTCCCCTCCCCCAGCCAGCCAGATGGGCCGGCAAGCTGGGGGAAGGGAGAGGGGGGGAAAAAAGGGCAGATTGTGCAAAGGAAAACAAAAGAGACAGAGAGACACCAAGAGACAGGAAACTGGGGGAGACAGAGTTGGTGGGTGAGAGATGGGGAGCAGCCTCTAAGAGAGAGCTGGGGAGAAAGGGACAGGCTGAGTGATTCACAAGGATGGGGAAGCAGAAAGCTGAGAAGGGATGGGGACCCTGAGGGCAGAGCCAGGGAAGGGAAGCCAGGGGAGAGAGAGCTGCAGCGCGTGGCCACAAACTCCGAGCCACAGACACAAAGAGGCTGAGCTGAGGAAGGCCTGGCTGATCAGGTGAAGCCAGAGAAAGAGAAGTTCTTCCATCCCACGCCTGCACTGGCTGCATTTGCTTCTGGAAAGCTGCGCATTTTGTGGCACTGGGGACTGGCAAGAGCAATCCTCCTGCTGGCCCTACCCCTCCCTCCGGGCCCAGTAACCCCCTCCCGACCTGCCCGGCCCCAGCCCACACCCTTCTCCTCACCTGCACCGCAGACTGCTTGCTGTCATTGCTGCCTGGGGAGCTCAGGCCCGAGGCCTGCTGCAGCAGGAACTGCCTGGCCACCTGGAGAGCCTGCAAGATAGGGGCCTGTCAGGGCAAGGTTTCCCTGCTCTAACAAAGGCCTGAAGGGCCCAGAGGGGGGTGGTCAGGGGTCAGTGCAGGACCTGGGTTTCAGGGAGAGTGGGGGGGGGGTGGGCAGCAAAGGGGATGAGGGCAGGCTAAGGTGGAAGGTCCTGGGGGTGAGTGAACAGGTCCCAGGGCCCACTTAGGCTTGGAGGTAAGGCCCAAAGTAGGAGTCCCTGAGAGAAGCCGCCAGGGCATGGGGATCAGAGCCTTTAGGTCCTGACTCTAGGACCTGAGAGGTTTGACTGGGACTCAGTGGGGGCAGCAAATGGAAGGGACAGCGGCCACGAAAGGACTCCAGGGGAAAGTGCAGCATTTGGACCCCAGGACTACAATAGGTACTACTTGCTGAACATCTATTACGAGTCAGGCCCTTCACACACAAGATCTCGTTGAATCCTTCCTGTGAGGCTGGGAGCCAGGGATTGATTATGTGTTCCATTCTACAGCTGAGGAAATGGAGTCTCCAGGAGGTAAAGGGACGTGCCCAGGATCACACAGCCAGGTGTCAGAGACAGGATCTGAGCCCAGGAAGCCTTGGCTGGGTGGCGGGTCTGGAGGCTATGGGAGGGGCATTTACTCGGAGTCACTGCACAGAGTTGAGGGCCACGAGGGCGGAATCTCAGGGTCCGTGCACTGTGTGGCTTTCTGAGTCGGGGGATCTGGGTGCAGGCCCTCGTGGTATGGGGGAATTCGGTCAAATCCTCAAGGGTGTGTCTGAACTACCAGCGAGTAGCTCCGACCGCACTGTGGCAGTCCGGGCTCAGAGGCCCTGGTGGCTTGGACAGGACTGTGGGCCGGCAGGGTGTGGAGGCTGCAGGCGGAGCAGGTCCGGCCCATCCGTGAGCCTGGAAGGTGAGCAGCAAGAGGTCTGGTGGGAGAGTGGGGGGTCAGGGAGGCAGCCATAGGAAGTTCTCCATCCATAAGGACGGCCAGGCCCTCCATTGCCAGACTCTGAGTCACTATGTGTGTGGGGGGGAGGGGGGGGGCGGGGGGGGGGAGAGGGGGTAGAGGCAGGGGATGTGGGGACCTGTCCTGAATCCACATTCCAGGAGCACAACACCTGTCTCCCCCCACATTCCACAAAGATCTCCTTCGACACCCCAGGCAGTTGGGTCCCGGCCTTTGATAGGGGGCTCTGGCACCAGACAGACCTGGGTTTGAACCCCAGTTGTGCTGCTTCCCAGCAGTATGACCTCGGGCAAATTACTCTCTCCCTGGGCTTCAGTCTCTTCTGCGAAACCAGGACACTACCCATTTCTGAAACACCAGGGGGATGAAAGGACCCCTGCCTGGCATCAGGGTGGCATCACGAAGCGTCTGCCCCCTTCCCTTCTCGGGAATCTCGGTTCTCTTCCTGGGCTCTCTCCCTTGGCTCCTTCGGCCAGTCCCCAGCACGGCCTCCTGCCCAGCGCACTTATGTAATGAAGCATGCTCACCGCAGCTCCCTCACGTCTATCCACCCACACACTTGTTTGTCCCCGTGTGGACTTCTGCTCTCTGACCTCACCACCACCAAGGCAAACCTTACGCAGTGCAATATGGACACGCTCATACACACTCCCCACCCAGCGAATGCTCACGGGGGGCCCACTGCACGTATATACGCGTCCTTCGCGGCCCCTTCTTAACTGCCATTGAACAGCTGAGCCACCCCCAGGCTTAAGCCTAGCTCCCCTTGGCACGGTTTCCAAATACTCACTTGTGTACCTCGGGGCACATGCCCCCCAGCAAACCTGGAGTTCAGATGCCTTCCCCAGTCCCCCAGGTCCTAGACCTTCCCCAGCACCCCCTCCATTCCCCTAGGGAGGTGGCCTGGGCTTTCTTCTCCCAGATTGACTTCAGAAAGTAGAAATCTGACCTGAGTCAAAAGGCTCTGAGGGGCTTTGAAAAGAGGGAGATGGGGTGAGGGAAGGAAGGGAGGTGGCCACGTGGTCATCAGGAAAGAGCCCCTGCCTCTATCTGCCTTAGTGACCTCCTCCAGGTCTATGGGAGTCAGACGGATGCTCTTTGTCCTCCAAAAGTGGAGGTGGGGTAGAGAGGTAGGAGGTCACAGGTCAGGGGGCAAGCTGGGGGAAGAGGAAGGCTTGGAGAAGCTGGCCAGCCCAGGCAACCCAGAGTGGGGAGAGGGGAGCTGCAGGGGAGGGGCTTCCAGGGGAAGTTGGGGGGAGTTGGATTCACTCCCCACAGACTCTCTTGCTTTGTGGTCCCCTGGAGCACGAAATTACAAGATTTGTAGGAAAAAACGACAGGCCTGATAGTCTCAATCGGTGACAGGCCCTTCACTCGCCTTCGTGCCCTCCTCCCACTCGGGGCCTCCCCTGCAGGCCAGGTGACAGGGAGCCCAGCTACAGCCCCACTCACTTCTTCCTTCACATTACTGAGCGCCTGCTGTGTGCCAGGTGCTGAGACACACAGAAGCCAACGCTGGCCTGCCCCAGGACCCGTGGCTGCGGGGCTGTGACGACGGCCGCCCCTCAGAGCCTGAGTAGAGGCGAGCACAGGGCACCACAGCCCGGAGAAGGCAGAGGCACTGGCTGCACTGCCTGGATTCCCGAAGGGCGGGCTCCTCAGGAGGACAGGAGGCTGGCATAGCGACCCCCGCCGTACAGAGGAGTGAAATGGCCCAGCAAGTCCCGGGAGCTTGAAACCATTCCTGGGCTGGCAGCTGGAAAGTCTGGAGGAGCCCACAGGGGCCCTCAGGTCATTAGGGTCAGAGTGCCTGCAGGCACTCCATTCATTCATTCATTCATTCATTCATTCATTCATTTGTTCATTCAGTCTCTCACATTCGTGGCCACCCACCTTGCACAGGCCCTGTGCTCAGAGGAGACAGGGAGGTGATGGTACACAGTGTTGTCTCGTGCAATTTGCTTACAGAGCTCAGCCCTGACCCAACTGAGAGTGGCATGGGTACCATCTAAAAGTCACGCTGTGCGTACCCAGGGTTAAGGGTGATGGGCAGACCCTGGACTTGGGGCCCAAGCTCCCCTCCCCAGATGGCCTGGACAAGGAAGGCCCTGACTGCTGCGTCCTCCAGTGTTGCTCCATTCCCCACTCCCTGCCACCGTCCACACATCCAGAGCCCCAGCTGGGGACAGCACTCTGGAAACTAGGGGTTCCCTCTGGCCCAGGATTCCCTCCTCCAGGGCGGTCACCCAAGGGATCAGGTAGAGCTGAGACTTTCTAAAGCCCCACCTGACTCCTAGCCACCACTCTGACATGCCAGGCATCCTCAATACTGGCTGCTGGCCCTGAGGCCTGATGACATCACCACTGCCTGCTGCTGAGAGCCGTGGGCAATGATGGCCCCCAACCCTGGACAGATCCAGCCCCACCTTCTCTGCTGATGCCGACCAGGTCATAGCCCCTCTGAAGACACCGATGTTATGAAATGTACCTGTGAGCCCCCTCCCCAGCAGCAGGCACACCTGCGAAATTCACTTTGGTCTAGGCTGAACAGGGTTGGCAGGGCAGGTGGACAAAGAGCTAGCATCGGTATAGGGCCTTCTAGATCTTGCTGAAGCACGGGTCACTGTCTCCATCTTACAGACAAGGAAACTGAGACCCAAGGTCCCGCGGCCAGGAAATGGAGTCCACACACCTCTGATGCCCCAGCTCCCTTCACCCACTGGAGGGCCTTCACGATGCTGTGCATGGTCTCTCAGGGCCTGTGAATCTCTCCCCTAAGCCTGTGTGCTTTCCGCTGTCTACGTGTGAAAGGGAGGTAAAACTGGTTCAGGCCAGTAGACACGACCAAGGCAGGACTCTTCAGAAAGCCAGGCTCAATGTCCCTTCCCTGAGGGCCAGAGATATCCGAAGACAGCCTTGGGTGGCAAAAGGCATTCAGAATCCCACACCAAGGAGGAGCCATCATGGCAAACCTAGGAGGGAGGGAAGGAGAGGGAGAGGGGGCTCAGGGGCAGAATAGAAAACTTGGAGTCATCTGGCCTCTTAAATCCCCTCTCTCCACCCCTTGGACCTAAAACCTAATCTTCAGCTCTGGGGGACTTGGGCGGATAAGGTCTAGTTTTCCTCAAAAGGAGGCAGCGGTGGGCCATTCAGTTCATGGACGCTGGTGGACATCTGGATGCACATCCCGGCTCCACCATACACTGGGTGACCTTGGGTAAGTCACCTCACCTCGCTGAGCTTCAGCTTCTGTCTCTGCAAAGTAGGAAGAACCCTGTCCTTAACCCCCAGGGTTGTTGTGAAGCGTACACGAGGCACATGGTAGTACTTACCACAGTGCCTGGCGCCCAGCGGGCCCTGAGCGGACATCAACTTTTGTCGTTACTATTAATCTGCCACCTTCCCAGGCAGCTCCCGGTCACTTGTCCAGTGCCACCCAGCAGGACTTGCTAACCAAACCCTCCTCAGGGCTACACCGCCCCCCTTTCCCCCTCAAGCCTAAGAACGGTCTTGCTAATGAAGGCGAACTCTCCTCCCCCCACCGCCCATTCAGAAGTCATTAGCAGGATCTCCACAATTAGGAACAAATGGCTTATAACGGACAGGCATCCAGGGAGGGCGGCTGGGATGGAGGGGAACGAAGCCAGAGCTCTGAGGGCCACGGGGGCCCGCTCTGAAAAGAAAAACAAGTCTCGGAGCAGTAGGGTCTCCGCTCCGCAGGATGAGACCACACCCTCATTTCTGTCTCTGGAAATTCAGCGGGGAGGGACAGGCATCCTCTCCATGGGAGCCAGGTGCAGGGCTGTTCACTGGCCCCTTCCCCAGGCTGAGGATTAGGAGGGCGGGGATGGGGTGCTCAGAGACAAGCCTGAAGGGCTGAACTTTGAGAATGGAGCGGCAGAATCAGCCAGACCTGGCAGGCTGGAAGCGTTAGAGCCATCTGGTCTCGTGTTTTCTAAACTGCTGGTCATGAGCTAATGGTGGGTCATAATATCAATGTAGGGGGTCCAAAAAATAGGGACACACACACCAGTATGTAAGAAAGCATCAGAGTTATTAGGGTAAGCATAAGTATTGTTTCATGGAATGGTGTGTGCTAGGGCTCCACGTAAAATGTATCTCTTACGGTAGCTCTTAAGCTAAATGGTTTGTGAAGCATAGCTGTGGTTTGCTTCATAGAGGTGGCGATGGAGACACAGAGAGGGGCAGCGACATGCCCGAAGCCACACCGGAGCGGAAGCAGAGCCTGAATGGGCTCTGTGCAGGGAAGAGGAACCAGGAGCGGCCAGGCAAGATGGAGGACCTTCTAGCAAATTCTGGTTCCATTTGGATCGTGGTGAGGGGCGGGCAAAATAAAATCCAAACTTCTTTTGTCTGCATATAGCTAATTTGGGCAAAACTGAGAGAGAAATTATCTTGATATAGTTACTTTCAACTGGGGCTGGCTAGATTTAGGGGAAGGGGCATGAGGAGGTGATGGGGGGGTGGGGGGGGTGGGTTAGCCTATCCCAAACCCAAAGAGAGCCCCAGGAAAGCCCATCACCTGTCCCCCGCCGCATGGCCACAGTAGGACTCTCTATTCACTTATTGATAATTCAGCGAGTATTTGTGAAGCCCCATGGGGCGCTCGCACTGTCCTAGACACCGGGGACACGGGGCATTTGCTTTAACGGGGATTACATTCTAATGGGATGAAGCATATACTAAAGCAAAGCCAAGCGGGTGAAGACATGGTGGTTAGCGTCACACAGAGAGGCTGGCCAGGGAAGGCCGCTGTGAGGGTGGGGAGGGAACCCTTTCAGGAGAGTCTTCGTGGTGAACAAAAGAGCCCTGACGTGGGACTCAGCTGGGAGCATTATAAACTATGAAGGCCAGTTCAGCCGTGCTGAGTGACCTAAGAGGAAGTCCCAGAGGTGAGCAGGAGCCAGATCATGGAGGGACCGTGGTTTTCTTTCTCTCTTTGAAAACATTTTTTTAACATTTATTTATTTATTTTTGAGAGCGAGAGAGAGCACGAGCACAAGCAGTGGAGGGGCAGAGAGAGAGAGAGAGAGAGAGAGAGAGAGACAGAGACAGAGAGAGGAAGACACAGGATCCAAAGCAGGCTGCAGGTTCCGAGCTGTCAGCACAGAGCCTGATGCGGGGCTCGAACCCACGAACCGTGAGATCATGACCTGAGCTGAAGTTGGACGCTGAGCCACCCAGGTGCCCCATCTTTCTTTCTTTTTTTTTAATTAAAAAAAAAAAAAAAAAAAAAAAAAAATATATATATATATATATATATATATTTTAGAGAGAGTGTGTGTGAGTGGGGAAGAGGGGCAGAGAGAGAGAGGGAGAGAGAGAGAGAATCCCAAGCAGGTTCCACGATCAGTGCGGAGCCCTACATGGGGGCTCGATCCCATAACCCTGGGATCATGACCTGAGCCGAAATCAAGGGTCAGATACTCACTGCATCTGGGCAATACTTCATGCTTGAGGAAAAAATGCCAGAGGATTTTAAGGAGGGAGTGATATAATCTCTGAGGGTAGATACATAACCCACTCCTAGTAAACAGTAGGTGCTTAATAAGAACTTGTTGATTTGAATTAAATAGGAAGCATTTTTTGGTCTACTGCTTGAAATGCAAGTCCTCTGAGGCCAGAGAGTGGAGGAAAGGGGCCCAGGGAGAAGGGTCAGAGGTCAGTGGTCCCAACCACTAAAGGTACTGACCTAGAGAGATCCAGGTTCTCTACCAGCCCTGCTTTGTCCTCCAGCAGAGACATAAAAATTAAATGACACAGAGAAGGGGGGCAAGGAGGATGGGGAAGAGGAGACCATAAAACCCCCGAAGTGATTCTACACCTTTTTCCCTTGGAAAAAAAAAAAAAAAAAAAAAAGCTTTTTGGAAAGGCTGTAAATTTTTTTTACACCAACCTCGTAAAAATGACATCGGCGCATTCTCAAATTAGAACCATTAAAATGAAAACCAGCAACGCACTGATACAAGCAGGCCCAGCCCACGTGGGTGGGAGACTCGGAGCCTGGGTGCACAGCCGGGTTTCAGGCCCCTTTTCTCACCAACGCCAGGAATGGCCGGCCTCCCACCTCCGGGAGATGAGAATTAACAAGTGACCCCAACTGCTCTGAAGCGGCTAAGGGGCTCCTCTGTGGCTCCCTCATTCCCTCCTGGCTCTGCGGGGGTGGCTTGATCGCTTGGGACGCCTCCCAGACCCACAGCAGCTGTGGGGTCTCTGGAAGTGGGTGTCTCTCCAGGTCTGGGATCAGAGCCACTGTGCGCCCAGCTGCTACCCTCACACCAGTGCTTCTATAGGGAGCTCAAGTGTGGGGCACAGAGCGGGACATGTAGGGGCATGCGAGTCCCTTCCCAAGGACTCTCACCGGGCTTCTCAGAATAAAGGGGCTCCCCTGGTGCAAAACTAGCTGGCCCACCAAGGGGTAGCCCTGGGATGTGACCCTCTCCACTTTAATCTTTCACACTCAGAAGAGGAAACATTCAGCCACCACTCCCCCATATTCTCCCTTCTGTCTCCAAATTCCCAATGAGTAAGGACAAGAACCCTGGGGTTGGCATGGGAAAGAGGAAGTCTCAGAATTCCATACCAGAAGGGAAGGCTAGCGGTAGAGTGGGCTGGTTCCCTCCCAGTCCCAGCAAAGCAAGGACCTGGGCCCCTTTTCCTGGGCCCCTTTTCCTGGGCCCAGGGCCTCTCCTCTGCCTTTTCCACCCTTCTTGCCCTAGCACCCTCCTGGGGACTTGGAGGCAGACACATAAAACAGGGTGGCCTTTGGCTTAGTAACCCAGGAAGGATATAAGAAGGGGGTTAAGGCCTTCTCCCTGCACAACCCCAAAGAATGCCTTCCCGCTGGGCCCTACTCACCGGCCCTCTGTTCCAGCAACGGTGGGAAAGTAGTTTCCACATGCTATGCTACAGCTGTTGGAGAGTCAAGGGCTTCACTGACAAGTTCCTAAGTCTCCTCTCTGGGGTGCTGGGGCCCCAACTCTCCCTTCAGGCCCCCCGCCCCCGCGCCTCCTGGGGAGGAGCTCATTCTACCAAAAGAAGAGTCCAAAAGGTGTGGGACCAGAGAGGAAGAGTAAATCTGGGGCATGAGTCCCAGGGAGAAATGGGCCCCAGACCCGAAGGCTGAAGACCACTGAGGACTTGTGTGAGGTGGGGGGTGTCTGTGCTAATTCACCCTAGAAGGCTCCCCTTTCCACCCCATCCCCCTAAGTAGCCTGGGCAGAGGACAGCCAGATGGGGGAAGGAAACAAAAATGTCTTCCATTCTTCTTTTCCTCCTCGCCCTGACGTCCCCCCACCCCGACCATCTCTTAGGAGGGGGTGAGTTAAAAGCCCATTAATGTGCAGAGCCCCCCAACGTCTTTGAATCTCCTCACAGGATGTGAACAGGGTGGGATTTGGCCTCGGTTGCCACAGCAACTGTGGTGGGAGTTCCCAGACGCTAGGCAACCCTCCTGTGACCCTCGCTGACCTGTCACCCCCGAAACCCGAGGACAATGGAAGTGCAGGCTCCGGAGGCCCAGGACGCCTTTCAGCGCAGCCGCCAGCAGCCCTGCCAGCCCCCACCCTGCCTGGCCCAGCCCTCCCGGCCCCAGGTCCAGCTCTCCTGGGCCAGAGCGGCCTGGCCCGACCCCAAGGCCTCTGTAGGCCCTCCACCTCCCACACTCGTCCCGGCCCTCACTGCCCCCCATCACAGAGCTCAAAGGGTATCCGTGCAGTCCCTGGGGAAAGCCCCCACACACTGGGAACATTTCATACAGGTGAAGCCAGAATAGGAGGAAATGCAAGGGCAACCTTCAAAGAAAAAAGCCATCAGAGGGAAATAAGGGAGGAAGGAGCCATGAGGAAGGAGACTCTGCCTTGGTGAAGGAAGGGGACGGGAACGGGAGGTGGCTGGCAGGTCTGTTGGGTCCAGGGTATTCTTTAATAGCTGCTGGGGATCATCACCTCCAGCTGGCTGGCCAGCAGGGTGCTGGTATAAATAAGGTTCGATGCTTGTTTGCTGAATGAATGCACACTCCAAGGCCTTCTTCTCGGGGAACGTTCTCCATAAGGGGGTGAGATTGGAGACCCCACGAAAGCCCCAAGGACAGAGTGGAGGTGGTGTGGCTCTATCACTCATCCATAAGCGGGTTGACAGGAGGGAGCCGGAAGCTGGGGCCTTGACGGCTGAAACGGGGCAGCCGGCCACGGACCCTCTCTCTAGTCAGATGGGGCCTGGCAGCCACGCCATGTCACCCCCTTACTCCCACCCCCCAGCCTCTGTTTAAACAAGCTCCCGGCCTGCTGTTGCATGGAAACGAGTGCCTGATCTTGTTCCAAAGTGATGCGGCCACCGTCTCTAGTACTGTTTGTTTCAGCCTGAAGTCCTGTCACTGGCCTGACTTCTGACTTGCCCTGTTTATCTCTCTCTCCTCTGTCAACTCATTACTCCCAAAGGCTAAGACTGCATTTCCAGGGCTTGTTTACCTAGAGTGGAGGGACAGAGACCAACAGGCAGATGGAAACAGGGAGAGGGGCTTGGCGGCCCAAGGAGGCGGGATGGGACTAATGCACAGACTGTACACCCACCCCCAACCTCCCTCTACAGTGGCTCCTTAGGGCCGGCAGTGTTGCTTTTGTTTGTTTATTTTAAGAGCTTTTAGGGTTGGGAATAGAGTCCTCTCATACACTCACCAGCAGACGTTTAATTTAGCACCTACTATGCTCCAGGTCTTACTCCCTCCACTTCCTACAAGGGACTGTGTGAGGTGGCAGCAGCCAAAAGGAGGCTGTGTTGAGCCCTGAACTAGGAATTGGGAGACCTGAGGTCTAGCTGCAGCTGTTCCTGTGTCACCTGGACCAGCCAGTGCCCCCCTCACCTGTGAAATGGGAATAATAGTAACACCCACTTCCCAGGGCTGGGGAGGCAGCTAAATGACACCATGTAGGAGAAAGACCCAAAGCACCAAACAGAGGCAAGGTATTTGTTGGTTTGTCCTCAAAGGACTTCCTGGATGGGATGGAGGAGAGGGAGGAGGAACCCGTTGGGCCAGGCTTTCTTCCCTAGTTATTCTACTCCACAAACAATCAGGAACATTTGTTGTTGGGGGTACCAGAGAGTGTTACCCCTGAAGCTTTCCTCAAAGCCTTGCTCGTACGGGGGTAGAAGGACCGTCCACAGACTTTCCTTTTAATTGAAACATTTATAATTGTAATTTTGCAGGGTTCTCTCATAGTTTGGAGCCAATAGAACCTTTTTAAAGTCTCAAATATTTTCCTTGGCCCCAGGCCCCAGGCCCATAGTGAGCCCAAATGGATAAAACAGCCGTCCGCCTGCCTCCAAAGCTCCACCCCAGTTTATTTGTGAAACAGATATAGGATTTTCCAGGACTTTGGGATAGTCCCCAAAACAAACAGGAATAACTAGAACGTGGAATATAGATGGCAAAACATGGCTTGTGTGCAATGCAGAATGAAGAAACCTGATCAGTACAGACAGTTCTGTCTCTCCCTGCCCTACACATCTCCCCAGTTATAGAGATATCTGTGTTTACTCTGCAGTTTTAAGTAATTGTTTTAAAAGACACTTTCCAGTTTCAGTATTCCCCCCACAGCCCATCCCCCACCACATTCAAATCTTTCCTAGCTCTGTGTGCATAGAGGTGAGGGAGGGGAAGAGGTGGCTGTATAAAATGGGTGGCCTTGGAGACTTCCGGTGGGGTGTGTTTGTTATTTTCCTAAGGGGTAGGTTTTGCCCTTTGACATTCTGTCCCCGGTAGGTGGCACAGACTCTGAGGTTCTCTTCCGCAGAGATCCTGCTTAGGAAGTCTTGGGAGATGCCAGCAAACTCCCCAGGGCTATCTCCCCAGGGAAAGGTGACAGGTCCTTCCTGTTCCCGTGTCCGTAGTCTGCAAGAGGAAGTGATTTCTAAAGTCCTCAGTTCGGTTAGTATCCACATCAACCACGCACTGTGTGCAGGGATCTCACACTCAAATTGCACCTGATCCTAAAAACCCTGTACTTTAGGGTGTCAAGGAGGCCAAGGCTCAGGGAGGGCCCATGACTAGGTCAAGGTCACACTGCTGGTAAGAGGCTGGCTGGGACTTAACCTGGGTTTGTTCAGTTTGTGTTAGTGGTGGCTGAGCAACTCAGTACAGGGTACTGGGCTTCCAGTCTGACCTTGGGTTCCACAAGTGTGGTGGGAAAGGGCCCCTTAGGGGCTATGCAGTTGAGGGAGGAGCCCCAGCGTGAGCCTGGGAGAGATCGTGAGGGCAATATGGGTGCACACATCTGTGCACGCTTGAGGCATGGGCGGGGACTACATGTAGACCCGACTTTTCCACATTCCCAGCAGAGCCCCCAAGGGGCTGTGCCGCCAGTGTGCCTGGCTGAGCAGTCAAATGAGAGGAGAATCCCAAGGCTGAGGCTGGCTGGGCCGGTTCTCCTGAACTTGTCAAGCATGATTCTCCATTTTTCCAGGGGTGGGGCCATGGGGCCAGGGCCTGGGGCCCCTGCTCTGTCATCATCCAACCAGGCTCCCCACCCCAGAGCCTCTGGAACGTCAGCAGCTGGTCTTAAACTCCTGAACTCTGCAGTTGAGGGTGGGAATGACGAAGGGGGGAAATGGGAAGGGGGACGCAGATAGGGATCCCCAGTCTGAGCCCTAAAAATGGAGGCCTGACTTTGCCTGTTGCTCTTGGCCTTTTCCTAGCTGCTTTGGACTCTGGTGCCTGGAAGTTTAATTTCTTCACAGCTTGGGTCAGGGGCCCAGGCAGACATGGAGGTGGGGAATGTTTTACAATACAAATAAAGTGAAGACAGTGTATACACAGCCCCCTTCCTCCAAGGGGCATGCACCTAAAGTGGGGTCTCCCTCTCCCAACGCTGTTCACTTAGCCAGTGTGCAGGAGGAGAGCCCAGGCGCCCAGCCATCCCAGACGCACACTCTCCAGCCTACTGCCCAGGCATCTGTCTTGGTGGGTCCTTCTGAGACTGCCCTAAGCTCCCTGACCTCGGGGCCTCCTGGGTCCCACTTCTCCTGGGAGCCCCCGATCTCCCTCTGCCTGCCCCAAGGTGGCCACTAGAATTCGAGGGAGCAGGAGTCCTTGGAGGGCTGGCCCTTTTCAAGAAGGTTGAAAGTGAGGCTGCTGGGCAGTCAGCCTGGGGCCCACGTCGACGTCAGGAGGGAGAGGGAAGAGGCCAGGCAAGCCCCCTCTCCTCCCGGTGGCCGGGAAGGGGCGGCTGCTCCTACCTGTTGCTGCTGGAAGTGCAGCAGCTCCGCGGGGCTCATCTCGCCGTTGCTGTCGGCGCCCCCAGCCGCGTCCCTGCCCGCGCCGCCTCCGCCGGTGCCCGAAGCCCCGGCCCCGCCGCCGCCGCCACCATCCGCCTGCCCGGAGATGCTGCCCACGCCGTTCTGACCAGACGGAGCCGACCTGATTGTCTCCGAGGCGGATTCCACCATCATGTCGCTCTAGCGGGACCTAGTGGGGGAGGAGAGACGTGGGGGAGGGGCTGAGACTCCAGGCTGGACAGGGTTCTACCCCAGGGGCGGCCACCGAAACCCCTCATCAACACCAACAAAAAGCCCCTTAACCATACCCCTCCCCCCCCCCCCCCCTGCAACATCACACTACCGCTATCCTCCCCAGTCCTAGGGCATCGCCTCCTCCTCAACCTCCTGGAAGCAGCTCCTGGGAACCCTCTTGGGGGGCGGCCCCCCCTCCCAATGTCACCCTCTCCCCTCGGCCCCAGGGAGGGGGCAGCTTCAGGCTGAGGCGACCCCACTGCCCTCCTCCCCCACATTTTCTAGACTTCCAGGAGACCTTGGCAGGGAAGGGGAGGAGGTGATGCTTTCACCCCTGCCCCTGGGGAGGGTGGCATCAGAAACCTGTTTTGGCCTCTCCCTCCAGGCCAGGGCCGTGGGGAAGCTAGGGTCCAGCTAGGATAGCAAAGGGATAGGTTGCACCCCAGCCCCACCAACATGAATGACCTCTCTGTATGTTCCCCATAGATAGAGACCAACCAGGGCAGGGCCTCCTTATAGGGTCTCCTTCCCCAGGACCCAGAAAGGCTCTAATCTATGTTTGTTCCATAGTAAAAATGGTTGCCCTTTTGCCCAGCACCTACTGGGAGCCACTCAGGTGGGCCTGGAGGTGTGCAGGGAAGGCAGCCAGTGGTCCCACGTCTCTGACCTTCCATTCTAAAGCCCTCAGCCCAGCACCTGGCCAAAAGTAGACACCCAATAACGTTCACTGTTTCTACAAGCACCATGGTTCCTTCTTTTACCGATGGGAAAACCGAGAGTCCAGAAAGGTCGGGGCAAAGAGTCAAGGTCTGAATCCTGTGCCCTCCCTCCCTCCCTTCCCTAGCTGCTTTTCAACGAGTGGTGGAAACATTCCCAGAAAGAGAGGGAATGTTTGGAGTGGTCAAAGGTAGCCAGGCAAAGGAGGAGGCCCGAGCTTCCTTCTACCACTCAAGGAGGTTCCCACATCTTTGGGGCAGGGGCAGGGGGCATGTAGGAGCACACTGTGACGCAGATAGGGGGCTTTAGCATCCAGGGCTGCTTTCAAAGTCTGCAGTGTCCCCAGTCCCCGGCTATCCCCAAAGCCATAGTCCCTTGAGAGGAACGTGGATTGCAGTTAAAAGGGACCTGGTTGGTACCCATCACTGATCTTTGACTCAGGTCTTAAACTCCCTTAAACCTCGGGTGCCTGGCTGGCTCAGTCGGAAGAGCATGTGACTTCTGATCTCAACGGGCCCCACGTTGGGTATAGAGATTACTTAAAAAACAACAACAACAAACTCAGCCCTAACCCTCAGTTTGTCTGTAAAAGTTATTAATTTCAGCCTCTTAAGAGTTCTGTGAGGAGTAAATACAACAGTACACGTAAACCACTCAGGGGTATCTACTCCAATCCACCCCTTCTCCACCTGCCCTATTTGTAAGGCTGAAGACTCTCAGGCTTAGAGAGGCCAAGACCACATAGAGCTTGAGGAGTCTATGGAAGCCAGCCAGTGTTCTTTCTTCCCTTCTTGATCCCTTTTTGGCCTAGGCAGACCCACAACCACATGGGACTCCCCACAGGTAAATGGATGAGGGCCTTTGCAGGAAGCAGACCAGAAAGCTGCTGGGAGAGACTGGATTATTTCTCTGGATCTCTCTTGGCCCGAAAATTCTCTCCCTTCACTCCGGAAGAACTCTTTTCCCTCGCTCTGCTGGGCCACTTGCTGTTTTTGTCCCTGCTGGAAGCAGAGTTGGGAGCCGTGTGAGGGTATTGGAGGGATTGGTGGGGGCGGGGGGACGGAGAGGTGCTAAGGGGTTCACGGGGAGCCCACCGGTCACGTGTGCCACATCGCTGCTCTTGTGGCCCCTCTCCATCTGTGACTCTAGGTTTCTTTGTCCTAGTGGATGGATCTGTGTGGCTTCCTGGGTGACCCTGTGCTGTTAGCGTGTCCCATGTTTGTGCATTTCTGTGTGTTTCCAAGGGCTTGTCTCCCCAGCGCCCACCCCCAGTGGCCTCTCCCACTCCTGAGTTCTGAGAGGAGGTGGGCCAGGGGCGAGGGTGAGGTTGGGGGCGATGGTTCGGAAGAGATTGAGCACTTGGTCCCAGGCCTTAATGGCCATGTCAGCCCGAGGGCCAGTGGCTGCCAAATGATGGATGGGGCGGGCGCCATCCTCCACCCGTCAGAGCACAGGGCCCCAGCCCCCTCCTCCGAGCCACCCACCCTGATCCCTGCCATCGGCCTACAGAGCACCTTCCCCCACTCAGGCCTGGGCCCCAGCTACACATCAGGGGGATGGGGAGACAGCAGAGGCCCACTCTGCTTCCTCTCCCCGAATCCTGGCCCTGCTCGGGGTGGAGAGCAGCTGCCTGCCTTGATTCCAAGTCTAGCTTCTCTGAGATCTGAGAACTCCTGGGCCCCAGGGGACAAAGACTAGAGCCTCAGGGGTGTGTGTGTGTGCAAAGGAGAAAGGAAAGAGAATCCAGCACTTTCCCTGGGGTAAAGGAGAGTGCCCTCCCTTCCAACACTCACGCACACACACAGTATAAAGTTGTAGATCAGACAGCAAGTTTGGAAAAAGGGAGAAAAAAGGAAGGAGGCTCCTAACAGAGGTGTCCCTTTCTTTTCCGTCTTTTTATGGGGGGGGGGGGGAGGGTGGGTAACAGAGCGACACCCAGTGAACAACATAATTGCTGCAATGTGGCGTGTAATAATAGCTATTCAGGGGCCGATCATTCATATTAAACAGGGTGAAGCAAGCCTCTCATTTGCATGCTTGAGATTATATGCATTTGAAAAGTCATTTCCGCAGGGTGTATGAATGGCATTAATTCCCATGTGGCACGCTCTGCCCTCTCCCGGGGCTTTCACCTCCTTCCATGCTCCCACCCGCCCACCAACATACACCCAAACCTGCACGTGTTCCCTGTATCTCCGCAACCTTACCTCCTCTACCCTGGGACACCCTGCCCTCTGAAGATGAGCACACCAGCAGCCTCATGCCTCCTGCCCATCTCTCCGCTGGGCATTCCAACAGCACTGGGGTGTTCCCTGCACGGTGGGTGAGCAGGCTCAGAGGGCCAGACAGCCAGGCACAGGGTGCAGACGCAGGCCTTTACAGCAATGCCCAGAGAGCCCGGACTCTGGCTAAGGAGAAGGCAGGGGCCTGGGCTCAGCCACAACCAGCTGTGAATCCTTTGCCTTCCTCCTCCTTTGGGGCTCAATTTCCCCCTCTCTGCATGGAGAGGTGGTCTTGAAGGTCTTATCTAACTTTGAAGCTCCAGGAGTAAAACTCCCTCTTCCAGCAGGTGCACCTGAAGCCACAGTGTTCTAGGGCCGGTGGGAGCCACCAAGAGTCCATTTGAATTACAGCTGTGGTCCCTCGCCCAAAGAAGGGCTCCACCCAACGTCGACCTGAGCTTCCTCCTCTGGTAATGGGGTGGGGGGCCCCCTCCTTTTTTCACTCTGGCCCTTCCCTCTCTCTCCACACACTCCTCCCCCAGTCACCTGTTTCCTCAGCAAAGAGCAGCAGACACCTGCAGATGAGGAGAGAAGCTCTGGGAAGGAGACCATCTGGTTTCAAGGGCCAGCTCTGTGACCTTGGGCAAGTCACTGCCCCTTGCCCAAGTCACTGGTTTGGTCTTTCTTCCTTCGCACAGCAAGTAAGGGGGAAATTAGATCTTTCTAGGATTCGCTAAACATGGGGCCCTCATCCCCCACCCTCCGCCTTCCCTGACCCCTCTTCTACCACGTGTTGGGGGCAGGGGAAAGCGACTCAGGCTGGGTTGTTTTATGTGGCCTAGGATTTCTCTCTGGTTCTCTAGTCCCGCCCTTAGGCAGCTCCCTGTCTCCTTTCTCTCAGGGAACCCCTTGGGGAACCCGGGCACCTCAGCCTGGGGCCAGGCCCCGAAGCTCCCGCAGACATTGTCGGAAGGAAGGAAGCTGGGTCAAAGCCGCAGCCTTCTCTTCCTCTCTGGGGGAGGCAGCGGGCCCCTGGGGGCTCCCACTTCCCCTGAGGCTCGTGGCCCTTCGAAGAACCCCAGGGGGCACTTAACAAGGGAGGCCTCCTTGTAACTTTTCTGGTCCGCCTTGTCCCCTCCCAGGCCGGAAGTGACGAGTTCTACCCACCTTGCGGCTAAAAGGAGAACCCAAGGACTAGGGTGTTTTGGGGTGAGACGAAGAGGGACGGGGAGCCCCACACGCGGAGAAACCTTTGTGCCTTTCCCGCGGGCACATATGGTGAAGGGAGTATTAATTACCGTAGCTTTTTAATTAACAATCGCTTAATCTGAGCGGTAACATTTGCCACGACACCCTGTGCCTCGCCGTGAACCCGCGCCGCCCGCCCTGCCAACTCATCAATTAATTTTTATTGACGTTTTCTTCCCCAAACAGGCACAATACCAGGGTTTTCCAATTAACACCTCCGCGATCTCTAATTAGTGCAATTAACAGACTGATGGATGCCCGGAGTTTACCCGCGAGGGAGGGAGGGAGGGAAGGGGGCGGGGCAGACCCCAGCGCACACGTGCATGCGCGCAGCTGGACAGCCCGAGGAGGCACTCCTAGCTTTAATCCGAGCAAAGCCGGTGGGGGCGTGACCACAGGTAACCTGTACCCATAGCAATGGTGGCGGTTTGAGATGAAATAAGTACACACGGTTTCCAGCGCTCCGCAAACCCATAACCTAGGCGGAGAGACAGCTGAAAGCCTGAGACTGGAAGTTGGGAAACCCGGCATCTTAGCCCCAGGTCTGTATCACCAACTTGCTGTGTGACTTGAGCCAAGTTCATTCCCCTCTTTTCTCCTCTGTATAACGGGGAAAACTAGACTAGATGCAGCTATCTATTTACAATGTACACCCCTATCAGCTTCCAAGGAAGGTCAGGAAGCAGATTGCAATAAAAGGCGGATGAAGCTTCTTAAAATACAATGTCACTGGGTAGTAGAAAGGGAGAACGAATGGACCAAAACCTTAAGCCAGAGGATCTCAAACTTGAATGCATCAGAATTACCTTGGTGGGCTTGTTAGAACACAGATTACTGGGCCACAGGCCCAGAGTTTCTGATTCAGTAGGTTGGGACCCAGCCTGAGAATTTTCATTTCTAAAAAGTTTCCACTTAAATGTTGAGGCCGCTCATCCAAGACGACAGGTGTCCCGGATTATGGCCACTGACTTTAGTTTATGAGCTGCCTGGTGGCCAAAATGAGATGATCCATCTCCAAGGCCATTTATTCATTCAATAGGGATTTAGTGCCTGCTTAAGACAGACACTGAGGGCAGCACCTGGCTGGCTCAGTTGGTGGAGCATGTGACTCTTGATCTCAGGGTGGTGAGTTCGAGCCCCACAATGGGTAAAGAGCTTACTTTAAAAAAAATAAAATAAAAGAAGACAAACAGTGAGGATCTATTTTTCAGGAAGGAACCTGGAATTTGGTCCCTGCCCTTTGCAGGTTTAAAAATCTTGAACAAGGGGTGCCTGGGTGGCTCAGTCGCCCGACTTCGGCTCAGGTCATGATCTCATGGTTCGTGGGTTCAAGCCCCACGTCGGGCTCTGTGCTGACAGCTCAGCGCCTGGAGCCTGCTTCAGATTCTGTGTCTCCCTCTCTTCCCCTCCCCTGCTCACGCTCTCTCAAAAATAAATAAATGTTAAAAAACAGTTTTTAAAAAATAAAAAATAAAAAATCTTGAACAAGCCAGTACAGTAGTGGCCAGCATAGTGTCCTAGATGCTTCGAGGGCAACTTGTAATAACGGGGGTCCTACTCCCCGCACCCCTTTTTACTAGGTAAATCTAGCATTTGTCTTTTTTTCCCCAGAATTTCCCCTTCTTTTGTTTTTTTAATTTTTAAATTTATTTTGAGAGAGAGCATGAGATCATGACCTGAGCCAAAATCAAGAGTCGGACCCTTAACCAACTGGGCCACCCAGGGGCCCCAGGCATTTGTCATTTTGAACATTTAGCCACTAGTAGAGTTTTGGCCATGAACGGAGTTCTTCTTCTCTCTCTTCCAGTGGATGGCCTGGGGCGTATTTCACCAGCAATGACCCTCCATCCGTTCACTGGTTCCACATATAGGTAAACGCCTACAGCGTGCCATGCTCTGAATATGCAGACCTTCTATGCTGGGGCTTATGGTTCCCTTGAGGGGAGGCAGATGATAAATAAGGACGCAAATAAATAGATAGGCTCAAATAAAGTAGGTTCTATCAAATGCTGAGTACAGGGAATAAACAGGGGAATCTAATTTAAACGGGGCGGGGGCGGCGCAAGGAAGGCCTTCTTTTTAAGGAAATGGCATTTATGCTCAGAAATGAGAGATGAGTAGGTGTTGGCCAGGCGAAGTGTACACTGAATGCAG
Organism: Panthera pardus; assembly: GCF_024362965.1. Taxonomy (NCBI): domain Eukaryota; kingdom Metazoa; phylum Chordata; class Mammalia; order Carnivora; family Felidae; genus Panthera; species Panthera pardus. Next base: position 140,332,951 of record NW_026526732.1, read on the forward strand.
GGGAAACAGCATATGCAAAGGCCCTTCTTTTATAAGAGAGGTTGCCAGTTTCAGACTTCTCCAGAGCTACAAGTCCTTGAAATGGACATACTGCTAGATTACATAAAAAGACGTGGGTACCACAGGGAACAGAGCATGAAGACAGCTTATATTTCCTTCTCTCTTTGCCTTTTTTTCTAGCTGTCCTACTATCAGATCTTACTTGTGTCAGGGACATAAAGCAGAGGGCTTTTCAGAGCAATAAGCACTGACCTTACAAGTAACTGAAGGATGCCTTCCCAATTTGTCATCCAAAGGCCCCGGGATCTCCCTCCCTCATTCAGCTCAGGCCCCCAAGGCCTACTGGCTCAGGCTACCGGAAGAGCTGAGGGTTCGTTCAGGCGGCAGCCACCTTTGGCCTTGGCCCTCCTTTGCTAGCCACTCATTTGCCATCCTACCTGCTGGCCCTTTTCTCGTCTCTTATTATCTTTGTAATGAGAGCACTGAGCAGTGAGGTCACCAGTCTGAGCCTTGGTTTCCTGATTTGGGGCTAATACCAATAAGCCTTCCTTTCAGGGTTGCTGTGATATCAAATAAAATACACCGCAGGAAGAAGGCATTCAGAGAAGGGTAGTTAGTATAATTATGGGGGCCCAGAAGGACCTGCTACAACTCAACTCTGAGTGGGCTATGGATTATGAGCCCATCCCCTTACCACAGCTCTTGGTTCAGCATTTGAGGAAAGTGAAGTAGGGCCCATGGGTGAGAATGTCTCTATAGTTCCAAAATGGGTCCCCAAACCAGAGAAGGATGATGTGAGTCTCATCACTGCCTGGCTTTCTGACTAAGCCAATTCCCCCCAAGAAGATGGGGGCTCTCCTGGGTTCCAGAAAAAGCTTAACCCCTCTCCAAGCCCATGTCCTGCCTGTCCTTCGCGACTCTCCCTAAATGACACACTAGCAGCCACCTGCCCCAATGTTAGCGACCATTCAACCTCTCAGCACAAAACTTCAGGGCCCGAGGAGCTTCGTGCAGGTGGCAGGGTTAGGACATGCCTCTCTAAAAGGCGGCAACGAGCCTCTGTGATTTGGAAGGTGAGCTGCCATCCTGGGCTGTTCCAAGTTCTCCGAGTTTCAAATAACTTTATTTCCCAATCGTAAAAGTAACAATTTGGTAGAAAATTTTGAAGAGGGGGGGAAAAAAAAAGTACAAAGAAAAAAAAGTCATACCCATAATTCTGCCACCCAGGGAGCTGGCCTTTTGGGATCTACCCCTTCTCTTCGTGTTCACCCTCTTTGGCATATAAACATTTAAAAAGTGAAATTGGGGTCATAATCTGTACATGGTTTGAATTTTCCTATTTTTCCACTCACCACTTACTATCATAACCATTTCCACATGACATCAAATATTTTAAGCAACAGTTTTTAGTGGCCACATAGTTGCTCGAATGGGCTGCGTGTTCCAGAAGTTAGTTAGCCAATCGCCCAGAGTTGGATATCTAGACCGTTACCAATTTTTTTTTTTTTACTATGACTCTGCAATAAACACCCTTCTGTGAACGGAATACTCTACATTTCTAACTATTTGTTTACAATACATGTTTAGGTAGAACTGCCTCTTTTTAAGGCTGTTAATGCATTTGTTCCCCACTTGATGTCCAAAAACTTGGTACCAATTTTATCCTCCCTTCAGCAATGCACCCATATCCTGGAGGACTTATAAGCCCCTCACCTTTTCAGCATTTTCCCTCCATTTTCCTCAGGTCTGTCTCCAGAAGACTCTCAGATCCTGTATAAAGTTCTCAAAATGCAACACTGTCAAGTCTGGGTGAGTTTACAGGGTACAGCTGGCTGGTGGCCCTCTGAACACAGGGGGGTCTGGGCATATGGAGGGAAGAAAGCACAGCCCTTGCTTTTGGGGGGCTTACCAGTTGGTGGAGGAGAAAGGGAGACATGCAGGCAAACAGGGTGTTAAAACAACAACAACAAAACAAAAACAGTACCTAGGCTCCACCCTGGATCAATTAAATTGGACTCTGGGGTGTGGGACCCAGGCGTGGATAATTTTAAAATCTTTTCCAAGTATTCTAAACTTCAACTGCAGCCAGGGTTGAGAACCTCTGCTCTATACAACACACAACTTTACAAATGTTATGTTAAATTGACACGGGGGGGGGGGGGGGGGGTGGGTGGGCGGGCTGGCTATGGGTGCCTGGAGGGAATGGGGATACTCTGGGAAGGCTCCTCTGGTGGGAGGTGACTTCTAAGCTGAGTCACAAGGAAGTGAAGCCTGGGCACACAATTTGTGACTCTATTTTATTTTAATAACAACCATTCCACTCACAGAGTCCTTGGAAGCCCTTTCCCACACCCCTGTCATCTCCCCTCTTCATACAATCTGGCATGCATTTGACGGACGAAGGAACCATTCTTTGAAGATGCCTAGTGACTTGACGAGGTCACCTGGCTGCTAGAAGTCTGAGCCAAACTGAAACCCTACAGCTCTTCTGACTCCCAAACCAGTGCTCTTCTCCTGACTCCCACCTCAGAAGCCGCAAGCCTCGCTTGGGGCAGTCACTCTGCAACCTCCCTGGGATGTGAACCTTTCCTCACCACTGCCACCCACCCACCCCTGCACAGTGGACTTTCTCCCCTGGCTCTGGCCCTAAAATGCTTCCACCAGGCCCTAGCAAGGTGGCCTCCCTCAGCACTCCTTTCTACAACCAGACCAAGAGGAAGAATTAACAATGAAAAAAAAAAAAAGGAAGAAAGAAAGAAAAAAGAAAGAGAACCAAAGATCCCACTCCATCTCATTAAGAAAGTAAACATAAGAGCCATCTAAGTGTCTAATTAAGCTTCTAATTAGTCCCTGCTTGTTACTAATGCAAATTAGATTACTCCGCTTAACTACAGCATGTCCACAACACCCTTGTTAATTGCGGCCTTTTGAAATTAAATTACTCCCTAATTAGCATATCAAAGCCATTGATTCGGAGCTGGGAAAGATGAGGGCAAGAGAAGCCGAATGCCAAGTTTGGTTAATCAGAGATGGCTAATTAAATAGTGACGTCTTACGTGGGGGGGCCTGCTGGTGAAGGGGTGGGGGCGACTCGTCCAGGGCCTGAGTGGCCATCTGGAGCCTGGTTCTGGTAGTGCCCTTGGCACCAGGGGGCTCCCGTGAGCAAAGGAGGGGCTCTGGCCAGCCTGGGACAGATCACTGGTCTGGCCCTTCCTGGGGCCTTGACTGCTTTAGGCCTAACCTGTCCCTGACAGGCCCTGGGCCCTCTCTCTGTCTCCCCTCACGATATTTAGGTGTGGCATTTACAGGGATCTTGGGTACCAACTCAAGGGGCATCTAAAACACAGCCACATCCGAATACATAAGATTCAGCATCCTTCCTCACCTCTTTCCCTGTTCCAAATGAGTTCCAGAAAGGTGACTTATGTGTAGTTCTTCTCTAGTCCCCACCTGAGATTCCATTCTTGGAAGAGAGTCTCCCCTCTCCCCAACAAAAAGTAAATAAGTTTGGGGGACAGGGAAGAGGGTGATGATGACTTTCACAGACAGGCTCACCTGGGCAGGGATGGGCTGGTTTTAGCTTCAAACAGGCTCCTGGAGACACAAGACCCTATAATTCCCGCCATGGTAGAAAACAGGACAATTGTCCCCCACCATCCGTTTTTAACAGGTGTGTGGGAATTCGATTGGGGTCAGGGTGTCCTTAAAGGTCTTCTCTGAGCTCTAGTAGAGAGCTTGCAGAGTCTCGGAGACCACCCCCCTTCCCCCAGCTCTTCCTCGAAGAATACTGAAGACAGGTGAAATCTCCAAGACAGAACTACTAACCAAAATGCCCTCAGGGGCAAGGCTGGTCACCTAGGAGGGCAGGTGAGAAGTGCAGGGCACTCAATCCCAGTCTGTCCTTACCACACCCAGAAATGCAGGCTGACTGTTGACAGGGTTCTGGTTTTTCAAAAGAGGCTAAAGTGGGGATATTTATGTGAAATGTGCCATTGTAATAAACTTTGTGTGGGCCAACAAAAAACTCATAGGGGGTAAAGTTAGTCAATTTGTGACCTCGGCCCTTGTGGCCAGCATTCCAGACAGGCAGGTTCCAGGTAACTATGTGGCCCTGGGCAAGTTACATTTCCACTCTAGCCCCGGGTCCCTCACTCGCCAATTGAGAGTAACGTGTATCACTGCCTAGAGGATCTCTCAGGGGTGTTATGAGGATCAGAACAAGAAAGTATGTGAAATGGCAAGGCCCGGCTCCTCAGTCAGGGTCTGGTGACCACTTAGTTGTACCCTGTACCTGCCACAGCCCCCTCCCAGATCAGGATGTCTTCTAGAACCTTCCTCCTTCATCTTCCATTTACCTTCTTGTTCCTTCAGATGCCTGCCTCAGCTCTTGGGCAGCCAGGAGGTAGCACACATCTGTGCCCTCGCCCCCTACAGTGATCGGCTCTAGCAGGGGCAATAGCTCCTAACTGCCTCTTCTAAAAAAAGATGAATGAACAAAATCCTGATGGCTGACATGTCCCTAGCCTGGTCCTCCAGTGTCCCCTCCCCCATCTAGGGTGTGGGTGTCTAGTGGGAGAGGCTCCTTGGAGTCTGTCCCTAGTTCTCCCTCCCCCAGTCCTCCTCTCCAAGTTTCTCACCAGCAGCCCCCGGAGTGCACAGGGTCAGGGTCAGGGTCAGGGCCAAATTCCCAAAGGGTGAGGTTTTGTTGATTTAAGGAGGGGTGGAACAGGGCCCAGGAGAGAGGACCTATCCCCCTCCCCAGCTCAGAAAGGGTGAAGCCCAGGGAGTGTCCAGTCCATGGGTACCATCCAAGCCAAACTGGGCAAAACGGTTCCCAGCGGTGGTTTTAGAAAATAAGTGGAATAAAAGCAAGGCAGAAACAGAGAAATGGGGGGGGGGGGGGGAGGCTGTCCTGATGTGAGGGGGAGGGCAGAACGGCGGCATACAAGGGCCAAGCTGCAGCCTGCCTTGCTGAGCTCTCTCTCCCAACGAGATTCAATTAATTGATAACAAGAGGCATCAAATTAATTTCTGGAGGATGTGAGATTCTGATGAAGGGAAATCTCGTCGATGGAGATCGGGCAGGAGGGGGGGCGGGCAGCACCCCCTTTTAATCAGGCTCCACTGACTAATTGGGAAGGAGGAGACCTGGCTGGGCCTCGGGTCGCCTGCCCCATGTTCCACAGCGCCCCTTTTGGGAAAGAGTGGCAGAGGCAGTAGGCTCCGGGCGCGGGGAACAAAGGGGGAGTGCACTGAGACCTTCCAGTCTCTTCTCTGCCCGATGCCCAACCCGCAGTTTCGGCCTGCAGAGGCCCGGGAGAGGAGCCCACAGGTGATCGATCCCTCGTCCTCTGTGCAGTTAGGAAAGCCGAGGCCCAGAGAGAAGTTGGCCATGCCTAAGGTCTTAGAATTAGGAAACTGGTAGCAGTGTGACGACTGGTGAATCCAGACCTTGTTTATCACCCAGACCTGCGAAGTCAATCGCCAAGAGAGTAGAGTGCAGCACACGGGCACAGGCCGCCCTCCCAGTGGCTAAAAGACAAGCAGCCCCCCTCCCAACGTTCCCTAGACCCCCAGGCCCTGGGTGGAGTGGGCCCCGTGCCCCAGGCTCTTTCTCCATGCTGCATCTCCGAGCTCAGGTCTAAGAGATTAAGGAGCTTCCTGCAACTTGCACTGATGCGCTCGCAGAAGCTCAGGAAAAGGCTGGGGAGGCAAGCAACCCAAAGCAAGCGTGCTGAGCTGGGGCGGGGAGACCAGTAGCCCTGGCTCTCAGGGGTTGTGGGGGGTGGGGCGGATATCCTGGAGGCTTCCTAAAGGAGGGATTCTCCAAGAGGACCAACTCTACATCCTTAACCACCTTCCCAAGCGCCTCCTGCTCTGATCCAGTGGTGTGGAAGCCTTGAGAAGATAGGGAGCTTCTCCAGCGCTCCGGCTTTGCTCCCTAAGTGCTTACAGCTGCAGCCACTCCCTGGGTGTCCCACAAATCCTGCCATTCAACCTCTCCCCCAAATCTCTCCCCAGATTTGCGCACACCCTTCCTTGCAGGGTGCGAATGCACATCTGCCCAGGGCACTTTTGAAGGAAAGGAGGAAGTACACTGCTACCCTTTTTTTGGACCACTTTCTTTCAGCCTCCGTCTCCCGGAAGGGTGGGCTCCAGAGCTGGGGGACCCAATCAGAGGGAGCTCACTGGGTTGAGGAAATAAGAATGGGCGCCCCCCTCTCCCACCCACCCCCACTCCAGTTCCCCTTCACACAGTGCAGCCCTCCTGAGGGCTCTCCCAGGCCAACGCAGGCAGCCGGCTGCCCCTGGGGGGCATCAGGGCCAGAGCACAACAGTCCCTATCTGCAAGATCAGCCCTGGGGCACCTGCTCCATTTCTGATTTTCCAAGTTGCCACGGACCGAGTCACCTCTAATTAAACCTCTTCCCCTGGACCCTCTTGCTTGCCACTGCACACAGTAAGTGCTCCACAATGTTTGTGGAGTGGAGACCAGGACTCCCTGAGTCACCTGCCTTCTTAGTCACCATCATTTGTCCCTCCTTTGCTGTCAGTGAGAATTCTAGGTAACTTCCACCTACCTTGAACAAATGCCAGAGAATCGCTATTCTACCCACTCCACTCTTACTGTCTGAGGAAAACCCACCGTCTCACCCCCATTTGCCCTGCAGCCCAGGTCAGGTGCCACTGGAATCAGTTCTGAGTGGGAGAGAAAACATTATTTACCTCTGTCCAGTACCACCAGTGAGCCCAATGGCCCTCAGGTGCCAGCTCTAGAGGCTCCAGCTGGGCAGAGGATGGGCACAGGATGACCGGTGAGGTCAGCAGAGCTACTGAGATTCTGGGCCCAGGCTGCATGGTTCTGGTCAGGGTGGGGAGAAGGTGTTGGGAGGCCCTGGACTGAGGGACAGCCTGGCAAAGGCCCGGAAAGGAGGAGATTTGGGACAAGGATCGAGGGAAGGAAGGCCTCCACGAGACCCAGGCCTGGATGGCCCCCTCAAGGCACAGGATGCTTGGTCTCACAGCCCAACATCCCATGGCCCTGTCTACATGCGCACTTTCTGTGCTGGGAGCTCTAGATTTCTAGCTCAGGCAGGCATGCCCCGAGCTCAGACTCCTGAGGGACCTGCCCAGACCACTGCATCGGCAGCCACAAGGTTTGGAGTCACAGGGTTCCTTCCTGCTGTGATCCTGGCAAGGTGGGACTGGCAATGGGTAAAGAAGGTATGCGTTCCCATGGACAATCCAGTAAGGCAGTGCAAAAAGCCAGAAGCTTTAAGTTGAAGTTTCTTTTTGCTTCTTTGAGATGATCCATCCATAGTAGGTCCCAAATTGATCTCAGATGGGTGGCCAAACTTGCCTTCCAGAAGACTGTGTAGGCTAGGGTTCCAAGCCCCAGAAGTCTCCTGGTGCCAGCCATTTTTCCTCCTCTACACCCCGGGGGAATTCTCCCTCCCGTTTCTTATTTGTCTCTATGAGCACCTTAAAAGGGCATGGTGGGGGGTGGGGGGTAATGTATGACTGGACTGTTCCAGGGTTGTGTGTGGGTGGGAAATGCCAGATTCTGAACCTAGACCCTCCCCGCTTAAAGGGAAGGCAGGAGAAGAGAACATAGCCTTGTCACCGGAGGGGAGAGGGGCGGCCCAGGCCTGAGTTTGTAAAGGAGTGAGGGGGGAGTTGACAGGCCCTCCGCATCCCCTCCTTTCTCCCTTCCCCACGGCAGAGCCCCAAGCTGTACTGGCTGCACCAGGAGTTGGGAGCCCCATATTTTATTGCCAGCTTCACCACTAACTCGCTGTGGAACATCAGACAAGTTGCTTCTTCTCTCTGGGCTTCATTTTCCCAGCCCATGAGATGGAGGTTAAAACTCAAGCAATTCCAACATGCTGTCCGCTGTGCAGGCTGGCGGTGCTGGGAATCTAATGATAAAAGTCACCGTTGGTCAGCGCTACCATGTGCCAGGCACCGTGGTACAGACTTTACATACACTCTCCCGTTTGACTCCCAAAAGGATCCTCTAAGGTGGATATTATTGACCCACTTTACACATAAGCAAACTGAGGTTCCAAGAGCTTAATTGAGTTCCCCAGAGTCCCGTCACTGCTGGCCAGTTCCAAAGCCTTTTCCACTCTGACCCATGGTCTGCCCTGGGCAGGCCCTGAGTTCCTTGCCCTGGGATCCAGAGTTCTGGAACCAAGTCCAAGGAAACCATTTCAGCCAATGGAATCCTGTCAAAAGTGGCATCTGCCTGGCCTTGGTCTAGGGAAGCTGGGAGAGTTACATGGCGTGGAGCTCCTTGGGTAGAAGAAATTAGTATTTTGCACAGTTGAGGCTAGTAGGAAAGTAAAGACACTGTGCTCAGGATAGGCGTGGAGGGGCCTGGATTTCAGCTGGAGAGACAAGCAAACCACCAAGGCGGTGGGGTGGTGTAGTGAAGGGTTAGGATGTAGGAAAGGCGGGTGCAGCCATTGCCAGACCGGGCCGCTGGCGGAGCAGGGAAGTCTTCTTGAGGAAATGACCCCTCCTTCCCCTCACGTCTCACACCTCTCCTCTGAAACAGACACCCTGCTCCCACTCTCCTCTCCCTGATGTGATATCTTACCTGTCTGTCCTACCCTGACAATATGAGGATCAGAGAGCAGACCCCAGCCTTCACGGCTTGGGCACTCTAGTGCCCAGCCTGGGACCTGCTGGACAGAGTAGGGGGGCTCAGCAAACACTTAGGGTATTACTGCATCGAAGGAAGCCCCCCACCCCCACGTCCTCTGGCTTTCTTCCCCCTAAGGAAGAGGTGTGTTTGGAGTAGGGGCCCAGCAGGATATGCACATTCCTGGCAAGAAGGGACCTACCTGCCGGCAGCCAGAAAGGAAGTTTCTGGCCAAAGGCGGAGGAAAGGGGGTGGGGGTGTTGGTGTGTAGGTGTGAGAAGGGCACCCCCACAAAGGGACAGGGGCTGTCACAAGTTGAGCCCAACCTGCCCCTACCCCTGGCATACCCCAGCACTGGTGTCAGACCTTTCTCTCCCCAGGACTCAGTGGTTCCCCAATTCTATAAGTCCTGGGAAACCTGCCCAGGATTGGAAGAAGGATAGAAAACCCCACCCAGAGACCCAACGGCTTAGTGCCAAAGAAGAAGGTTCCTGTGGTCTCCCCTAACTTAGTGCTAAGGCTGGGACCAGGGTAAGGTAGTGGCCGGAGGGTCTGGGAGGAGATTCAGATCCTATTGGGGTCCTGAGTATGTCTGGGGGACAGGGCACCCACAGCATCGCTTCCTCCCCATGCTACCTTGCCCCGTTGACAAGAGTGGTTAACACCCCATAGGGAATCCGCCCCCCCCCCCAGCCCCAGGGCACATCCCTGCTTTTGAGAGGCTCAGATCTAAGGTAGCCAGAGCAAGCAAGCTGTTCAGGTGCCTACAACAGTCTCAGGACCCTCCCTCCAGCCTGCCAGGTGACGAAGAGCCCCAGAACCCCCGGCAAGACAAAGTTTCTTAAGTTTAAAACAAAACAAAGCCAGCCTGCAGACTTCCCCCATCCCCAAAGCAATTTTCTGCGGGGGGTAGCATGCGAGGCTTGTCTGGGATAGGGGCTGTCTGAAGCCAATGTCTCTCTCTGGGGGGCATTGGAGACACTGCCATCCCTGCCTTCCGGCCCCTGCGACCACCCGCTAGCTCACCAGGAGAGACACTCAGGGGCTTGAAATGCTCAGCATGGAAGCGTTCAGTCCCAGTTCTCTGCTGAAAGTGAGTTTCTGGGTTCAAGCCTGGGTTACCCACTCCGTTTGCCCGGTGGGACTGGTCAAACCCTCTAGCAGCTACACGCCATATAGACGGCAGGCTGCCCCTTCTTCCTGCGTGGGAGATGGCGCACCCTGGCCAGTCTCTGGCTCCAACCCCAAGCTGCCCCTCAAGCTTCACTCCTGGGGCCTTAATCCCAGACCCAACACAGCTCACCCTGGGACAATCCAGGTGGTGCTTTAAGCCGGGGGATAAAGATGTTGAAGTTCAAGTAAAAACCCGCATTGGCCAAAACGCTCCTGGGCTTTCTCAGGAACCCCCCCACCCCCACTGCGTGACAGCTTCATACTCCGGTTTGCTCTTTCAGGTCCCCACCTGAACCCCTGCTCCAGCCTCCGCGGCCAATCCGCAGGGAGACCCGGTGCTAGGGTGCGAGGCACGCGGTGATCTCCAGACGCCTTAAACCCCAGGCGCCCAGTGAGGGAGGAAATCCACCAGGCGGGGGTTGGCAAGAGAAGCGGGGGTGCAAAAGGGATGAGCCGGTCGCTCTGCAGGCTCAGGGGGGCCGCATGCCCATATCATCTTCCCCCAACCTAGATAGTCTGGGTGAGACGCGGACGTGTTCACGAGGTGTCCCAATTGTAGAGAAGGAATCCGCAGCTGTTAGGGCCTCTGTCTCAGAATCCGCGTCCCGCGAAATCACACCGTTCTTTGCCGGGGAGGCCGGGACCCCGGGTCGCTCAGGGAGCCCCGCATTCTAGCGCCACAGGCTTTGCCCGGGCTCAGCTCCAAGTTAGTTTGTTTGGCGTTGATGGGGAGCGCGAGGCCAGAGCTCCACGGGGTGACCGCCGGTCAAAGAGAGGCGTCCGTGGGGGGGGTCTTCCCGCTTGGGCTTGGTCACTTGGGAACCCTCTTCCCTGGAAAGAACCCTGCTGCCATCCTCCCTTTCTCCCCACCATGGTGAGGTCGAGGGGGGTGGTGGGGGTGGTTCTCCCTAAATGCGGTGAATAAAGGTATCTGCCGGGTCCGTCCCCCGCCCTCCAGCACAGGCGCACAAAATCACGGGGGCCGTTTCCAGACGTTCTCAAGTCCCCAAGAAGTTTTCCGCTCAATCTCCGAGCTGACCGAGCGATGGAGAAAAGGGGTTGACTGGCCCCGGAGCCTCCAAGGTGCGACCCCAAGAAAAACAAGTCTGCCTCTCACTCGAGGAGACGCGGCGGGTGCCACCGAGGTCCCCCCCCCCCCCATCTGCCTCCGGCGCGTCTCGGGGAGTGCTGGACAGACTGGGGTTGGGGGAGCTGGCGCTACCACTTCCCTCCCCAGCTCTGGAAAGTCCGGGCCGGGAAGTACTCTTTGTTTGACTCGGTCGGGGGACCGGGGGGGGGGGGGGTCGCGCCCCCTTACACCCCACTCCCAGCGGCCAGGCCGGGAGGGGGCGGGGCCCAGATTCTGGGGGGGAAGGGCGGGCCTCAGTAGCCTTTCCAGCCAGCACCCCCGCCCCAGCCGACCTCCGGCTGCCCCCACCTCCCGCCGCCGCGCAGCAGCCCCCACCTGTTCCCAAGGCGGCTCTGGGCCGCGGGGGCCCGGGCCGGGGGCGGGGTGTGGTGGCGGCGCGGGGTCAGGGCGCCGCAGCCGGCCCCGGCTGGAACAAAGTGCGCCGGCCTGGGCCCGGCTCCTCCCGGCGCCCGGCGCGTCTCCGGCGGGCAGTTTGCAAACACAAAGTGAGCCAGTGAGCGGGGAGAGAGTGCGCGAGCTAGGGAGTTGGTCTGGTCGCCAGCCCAGCCCCCACCCGCGTCCCCGGGCTCGGCCCGCCACCTACCTGTCCGGCCCGGCCGCTCCGTGCGGGCTCCGGCCCGTCAGCCCGCGCGGGGCATGGGGCTCGCTCGGGTCGCAGCCCGGGCCCGCCGCCGCCCGCTGGGGCTGCCCCTCCGCGCCGCCCGGCGCCGCGCAGCTCCCGGGCGTCCTCCCTCCGCGCCGCGCCGCGCCGGCCGCCGCGCGCCTTAGCCCCGCCGGGGCATCGCACTTTGTGGGCAGCTCGGCTCGCTCCGGCGGTGCTCCTCCTTCCCGATCCTCCCGCGACGCTCGTTCGCTCGCTCCGGCTCCGGGGCTCCGGGACCCCGGCGTCCCCGCCCCCGGCCCAGCCCTGGTTCCGGCCCGGGCTCCTCCCCGCCGCGCCGCCGCCGCCTGCGCCGCGCCCTCCTCGCGGGCTGGGGGCTCCGTCCCGGCCGCGGGCCGCGCTGTCCGGTCCGCAGGGGCGGCCGGCTCTGGACTCCGAGGGGCTGCGACTGAGCCCGGGCTGCGAGTGGCTGCGAGCGGGCGGCGCGCGGGCGGGGCGGGAGGGGGCGGGGGACGCGGGGTGGAGGGGGAAGGAGGGAGCGCGCGGAGAGCCGAGGAGGAGGGAGCGAGCGAGCGGCGGAGGGAGGGGAGACCAACTTCTAGCGCTACCATAATTCGCCTAAAGCAGGTGCAGCCGCTTTCACCCGGCCAGGCCGCCGCGGCGGGCGAGAGAACACCACGTGGAGCGAACTTTAGGGGAAGGAAAGTGGGGACTTGGGGAGAAGACACGGGACTGCGGACCTGAGAAAGGCGGGAGGTGGAGAGACCCCAGGGATCCTCTCTGCCCTCGCGAATCCTGTGGCGCGCTTGGCAAACCCCAGCTTTTCCCTGGAGTCTGGAGGTACGGCCGAGCCCTGCTCCCACACGGTTCATTGGTTCCCAGCGGGCTGCGCTCGGCGCGGGGAGTGGCCGGGGGCTCGGAGCCCGGGGCCGGTGTCGGCCCGGGTTCTTCCTGGCCTCCTTCCTGCTCGCCACTGCGTGGGGGCTGGAGGTGAGCTTTCTGACCCGGGGGTGGGGGAGGCGGGGAGGCTCCTTCTGGGCTTTGTGAACGCTCACCCCCGGCGAGCGCTGACTCCCTTTCCGGAAGGGGAATTTCCCAGAAAGTGCTCTGCGAACCGGTGAAGAAGGGGCCCAAAGCCGGATACACGCGGGAGAAGCGAGGTGCAAAGTCGAGGCAGTTATCCGGGCAAATTAGATTACAAACAAAGCTCAGCGCAGAGCCTTTGCCTGGGGGGCTGGAAGGGTGGGGTGGGGGGCTGGAGAGACAGTGGTGGAGGCAGTGGCGTGTGTTGGGTTTCGGTGGGGGCAGGGATGGGGTGGGGGGAGTCCAGATGGGGAAAGGCCCGAATTCCAACGCAGAAGGGTTTGCTGGTAGCAGCCGCTCTGCTCAGAGACCCGTGGAAATCTGAATAAATCTTCCACCCCCCAAACATCTCCTGTCTGTCTCCGTGTTGCGCGTGGGGAGAGGTGAAGGACGCCCCCAGAGATCTTCAAGGAGTGCCCGTGAGCAAGGGAGGGAGGGCCTTGCTGCGGGAGGAGGGCAGGAAGACGGTGGTTCTTGAAGGCTCTCCTGGTCCAAATCACAGGAGGCAGGTGGAGATAGGGCAGGCACATTGAGGCCCCTGTGGAATGTGAGCTGGGGGTCCTCAGGGTAAGTCAGTCCTGTGGCCTGGGGAGAGAAGGATTTCTCGGAGGAGAAAGTCTTTCCAACGGGGCTTGGAAGAAAAGGATCTCAGGAGAGGAGGCTCCCTTTTGGGTTGTTCATCAATTATTCCATCCCTCTTCTGTTGGGTACAAATAGTCAGAAGTAGTTGTAAGTTAGTGGTGCCTGTCCAGGTCCAGAATCCTATGTATTTGCCTTGCTGTGTGGGCGTGATGGGCATATTTAGGTCCAGCTGGAACCATCAGGTATCTAGGTGTGAGATTGTTGGAAGGAGTGTTCTAAGGGTCATTCATGTGGGCGCCACAGTGTCCTTCCCAGCGCAGCCATGGCAGTAGCAATAACCACAGCAAACGTTCGAGTCCTGCCACAGGCCAGGCAGAAGACATGTGTCATCTTCTCAATAACCTGATGAGGTGGATAGTGCCGTCATGCCCATTTTACAGAGGAGAAAGCTGAGGCACGGAAAGATGAAGTCACCTGCCCAGGCTTACAGAGCTGGTAAGTGGTGAAGCAGGATTCCAACCGGAGCCGCTTCCATGAGGACAGGGAAGAACCTCACGGAAGCTTCTAGAACAGTACTGCTCGGGTCTTACCTGAGGAGGAGTGCGGTTGCGGAGGAAGGAAGCTCTTGATAACGTGATCCAATTTATCTTCCATGGGGAGTCAGCTCTGGTGGGAGTCAGGATGGGTGGACAGGTCTGGGCCAGGCGTGGGGTTGGCAGGCCCTCGTGTAAGCCCAGCTGGGCAGTGGCCGTGCCCCTCAGGCCTCCTTCTCATCATTTTTGCAGAGGCTTGGGGTGGGGTGACATCTCAGGACTTTCAATGGAAAAGAAGGGATTTTTGCAGAGGGGAGGTGGGGTGGGCTTCTCCACCTCTTTTCTGGCTCTCAGCCCCAACAAGTCCTTTCCACATGGCTTTCTTGCAGCAGCCCTCTGTACCTCCCACACGGGCTCCCTTGCCCCAACAGAGTTCCCTGGGTTGTTTTGGCTTTCATTTCAGGTTACCGGTCATCTCCAGGCCAGCTCAGTTTCCAGCACCCTGTGAGTCACATTAGGGACACGAGAGAGGCAAAGATCCTGTGTTATCCTCCCCTAAAGGGCATTTTGGTGAGGAAGGCGAGGCCTCACCAGAAAAAGGTACAGAATTAACACCGTGAAATCAAAGCAGCCAGTTCAAAGCTTTTCCTTCTGGTACAAGAGCTCTGAGAAAAGGTTCAAAAGAGTAGCCCTTGGGGGCGCCTGGGTGGCTCAGTCGGTTAAGCAGCTGACCTCGGCTCAGGTCATGATCTCACGGTTCGGTTCGTGGGTTCAAGCCCTGCGTCGGGCTCTGTGCTCACAGCTCAGAGCCTGGAGCTGGCTTCAGATTGGGCTGGTGTGAGGCGGCCTTGGGTTGAACTTCAGCCTCTGTCTTTGCCAGCAGTGTAACCCGGGCAAGTTACGTTATGTCTGGGCCTTAGTTTCCTCGTCCACAACACTGAGAGAATGGCTCCTTAGGTGGTTGGCAGGAAAGGGCACGGGCAAATCATCCAGCTTTCCACAAATGCTCCCTTTCCCTTTTGTAAATCCCAGTTTCCTCACCTACAAATGCAGAATTCCGACCTCACAAAAATGCACATCATGCATATAACAGCCGTTGATCCTTACTAGCTGCTGGCTGCATGCCAGCCACTTGACTCACATGCTTTTGACCTCTATCACCCCAGACATGGTGGCTCTTCTCATTTTATAAGTGAGGGACTTGAGGTTCAGAGAGGTCAAGCAACTTGCCCCACGCCACACAGCTGGGAGGTATTGCAACAGGGGTGGGCTCCCAGATCTTCCTGCTCCCAAGCAGAAGCTCCTCCCCCGGGGTCCACTGCCTCCCTGTTGTGGGGATGAAGTGGGCTAGTGGGTGAGCTCATTCCTCATACCAGCCTGACGCTCCTGCGTGGTGGTGGGTGTGTGTCCAAAAATAGTATTCTCGTTAATCCCACAGTCCCAACACATCTAGGCCCAGATACTTGATGTTTCCATTCATCTGACCGACTGGGTCTTAACTTTTTTTCCCTCAGCCTTATTGCGGAATTAAACTTTCCAGCCTAACACGGCAACTCCAGTCCTAAAATGCAGACATGTTCACCAGAAGACGTACACAAGCATGTGCCCAGCAGCACTGCGATAAGTAGACGTATCAGGGTATTCTCATACACGGGCGAGTACTTGGCAAGGAGAATGAATAAGCCATTGCCACGCACAGCACCGTGGAGGAATCTCATGCACAGAATGTTGTGCATAAGAACAAGACAAGCCGTAAGAGAAAGCAGCCAGTGTGAATCCATTTATCTGAAATTCAAAAATTGGTCGGATTGATAACATTAGAACTCAGGAGAGAGGGGACATGACTGGGAGAGGGTACAAAGGGGTTCCGGGGTGGGGGGGTGGGGGATCTGGGCATGGGCATGTTCTGAGTTTGTTTTTTTTTTTTTTATGTTTATTAGAGAGAGAGAGAGAGCACGCGCGAGTGGGGAGGGGCAGAGAGAGAGGGAGACACAGAATCTGAAGCAGGCTCCAGGCTCTGAGCTGTCAGCACAGAGCCCATCACGGGGCTCAAACCCACACACCGTGAGATCATGACCTGAGCCGAAATCAAGAATCGGAGGCTCCACTGACCGAGCCACCCAGATGCCCCTGTTCTGGGTTTTTTGGATTTGGGAGTTGGTGGCACGGTTCTGTTCACTGTGTGAAAATTACTTGAGCTGATGTGTCCTTCTGATTTGTGTGCCTTTCTTCATGCTCAACTAAAAAGCTTCAGCGTTGTTGCTGTTAGAATTGAGGACCTCTCGGGGCGCCTGGGTGGCTCAGTCGGTTGAGCGTCCGACTTCGGCTCGGGTCATGATCTCACAGCTCGTGAGTTCGAGCCCCGCGTCGGGCTCTGTGCTGACCGCTCAGAGCCTGGAGCCTGCTTCTGCTTCTGTGTCTCCCTCTCTCTCTGCCCCTAACCCATTCACATTCTGCCTCTGTCTCTCTCAATAATAAATAAACATTAAAAAAAAAAAAAAAAGAATTGAGGACCTCTCCATATCCCTTTTAGTCTTTCTCTATCCTTCCCTTGCCAGAGGTAGCCACTTCCTTGCAGTTGGAGGGATCCCTCCCAAATTAAGTTTTATACTATTCATCATTTAGTGTCGCTTGGGTATCACGAAATTTTAAATAGAAGGTATCTTTCTGCTCCTTGCTTTTACTTTTTGTTCTTGGTGTTTATTACTGAACTCCATGCTGGGGAGATTAATTTAGGTTTGCTACATGTATCTCTAGGTCAATCATTGAAAAGGCTGGTGGAGAGCATTCCACTCTAGCAGGTGCCCTGGTTTCCTTGCCCAGCCTCCCAGTGATAGACAGTTGAGTTGTTTCCAACCTTTGGCCATTGTGGTCACACTGCAGTGGGCTTCCTTCTGTGTCCACCTCCCCTCCCCCATCCCACCCCCAGAGCCTTCTGTTTCTCTTTCCTCCTTTGCCTCCTGCTCAATCAAGTTGTTCCCCTTTCCGCCTGTGGTTCCTCCACTCTGGAATCTTCTCCCCTCCTCATTTCCCAGCTGCTCCTCCCCACCCTGCTTCCCAGTCTTTCTGACTCAGAAAGACCCCGGGTCCGTGCTGGGTGGAGGTGGGGGAGGGATGGAAGGGGGCAGCCTTTTCCTTTGCCACAAAGGCCTCTGTTCCGCAAGATAAATGATGATTTAAACAAAGAAATATTTCATTAAGGGTTGATATCTTAATGAACTGTGCCAGGAACCCTCAAGACACTCTCTAGACACACACACACACCCCTTAAGGGAGGCTCCTAGCCCTGGGGGGGGGGGGTGGGGGGAAGCTTTATCAGTTTACCATATTGCCCTGAGTAGAGGACCATGCACTGTGTGGGGAACCATCCCAAGGGGCTATGAGATGGAGGGCACTTAGGACTGGGGGCGGAACCCAGTTGCCCTGCTTGGTGCTAGGCTGGCCGCATGCCTGGGCCCTGGGAGATATTTGTAGGGCCCCCTGCAGTCACTTTTAGGGACTCAGAGACTTGGGCCTTGTCCATAGGGTGGCGGGCATGGGACTCTAGGCTAATTGGTGGAAAATCAGTCATTAAGGACCAGGAAATGAACAATAACTTGACAAGCAGTGGACAATTTTCCATCAATTAGAACACAGTGTCTTTGGGTCAAATGAGACTTCTCTGTGGAGAGATTTCCCTGGAGGGATAGAGCAGGACACACACCAGGAGCACACCCATTGCCCTTCCCCTCCCCTGTGCATGGCACCCTGCCATTCACGGAAGAAGGGGTGTGCCTGGCGACAAGGCAAGGAGCAGGCTCAGAGGACAGAACCCCTTCTCCCTTCATCCCCTTTGGGAGCTGCCCCATGATTTCCTTCCTTGTGAAGACGCTTGGATTTTAATCCCAATTCTGTCACTTTCTAGCCTGAAATCCCAAAGCGGAGGGGCCGGTGGGGGGTTACTGGGTTTTTTCAGCTGCTGAATGGAGAGACACATGATCAGGCAGAGAGGTGGGGAGGCATGGTGTAAGTCACGTGGGCTTCTCAGTCTCAGCACTGGGTAGATTGGAGCTGGGTTGTTATTCCTTGATTACCTGTCCGGCTTGCACCTCCTTCCCTCTCCCCTTCCGCGCTCCTGTTACAATGCCTTGTTGGCTAACTTTTATTCAGTAAGCACCTAAGAACTTGTAACACATTCTGTTGTTTGTTAACTGTTTAATCATTTATGCCTCATCTCTCCAACTACATAAGAAACTGAGGTCAGCAGCTTACAATTGTAGTCATTTTGGAATTTCCTGTTGCACCCAGCACAGTGTGTTTTGCATAGTACGTGCACAGTAAATGCTTGTTGATTGCATTTTATTATGATTAGATACTTTAGAGCAGAGCTTAAAGAAAAAAAAGCCTGATACACTGCAGAGCAAGTTGGTGCCCTGAAGGCATCGGCTGGGGGTTGGTTGTAGAACTTGGGCAGGAAATGTGTCTTCACTGATGGAGGGACAGGGCTGGGGGCGTCAAGGGAGCTGGGGTAGGACAAGGTGGCACTCTCACACCCTCAGAGACACTCCTCCTCCCAGAAGGCTGTGCTTCCATTCTTTTCCACACTTCTTCCTGCTCCCCTTCTGCTGGTCCATGAGGATGCCTTCAGAACTCTGCTGAGCAAGGGAAGCGTTCCTTCCCAGGAGAACCTTGAAAGCCTAGGGTTTGAGGTCTCAGCCATCAGCGCTGGAGGGTGAGATGGGATGGGATGTGAAGGAGGAAAGTCAAAGCCAAGGTAGCCTCACACTGGGAATAGCTACCACCTATGAAGCGTCTATTATATGCTAGGCCTTTTTTTTCTTTTTAATGTTTATTTATTTTTGAGAGAGAGCGCACGCGACAAGACAGTGTGAGTTGGGGGGGGGGGGGGCAGAAAGAGAGAGAGGGAGACACACTCCAAAGCAGGCTCCAGGCTCAGCACAAACCCATGAACAGCGAGATCATGACCTGAACCGAAGTTGGATGCTTAACTAACTGAGCCACCCAGGTGCCCCAATATACCAGGCATTTCTGATATGTATCTGATACGTATCTCTGATCCCCACAGTGGTCCTAATGTGGATTGTTTCTTTCTTCCCTTCCTTCCTTCCTTCCTCTCTCCTTCTCCCTATCTCTCCCTCCTCCACTCTTTCTCTCTTCCTGTCTTCCTCCCTCCCTCTCTCTCCCTCTCTTTCTCCCTTCCTTCCTTCCTTCCTTCCTTCCTTCCTTCCTTCCTACCTTCCTTCCTTCCTTCCTTCCTTCCTTCCTTCCTTCCTTCCTTTTTCTGTTTCTTTCTTTCTTTCTTTCTTTCTTTCTTTCTTTCTTTCTTTCTTTCTTCTCTCTCTTTCTCTTTTTCTCTCTCTCTTTCTCTTTTTCTCTCTCTCTTAGAAGGCAGTGCCCCAAATGGCAGAGGCAACAGATGTAGCGTGGATATGAGAGGAGATAAGAGAGAGTTTTTACACATTGCTTATTGTGTGTGGTGTCCAGCTGGGCCCATGGAGTGGAGCTCACACATTTTCTTGCGGCTTTCATACTGTGTCCTGAATCACATTCCATCCCAGGTCTGGGCTGGGCCCGCCTCCTTCTTGGTTCTTTTGCACCCTTTCTTCTTTCTGGCCTTCTCTCCTCCAGTCACTTCTTCTCTTGACCCCTGGCCCTCCAGTCTCCAAGACCTTCCTCGTGGTCACTAGGCAGCAGGAAGTCTCTGGAGCCAGGCATCGGGAGGCTGGAGTGAGGCTGGATCTCAATTAGAGATGAACCAACTGTGCATCAGGCACTGTGTTAAGCATTCTTCATGTGTGACCTCATTTCACCTCCTAACAGCCCCCAGAGATGATACAATATATTATGTTGGTGCCCCACTCCTGTGCCTTCCCCCTGACCTCTTATACTCCTAAGGCTTTTAGTCACCAACACCTGCCTGTCCTTGCCTGAAGGCTCCCTCTGGGCCTTGAAATCCACTTTACCACTGTGTGGGATGCCAGAAGTGCAGGGGCATTAACCGCTTCTGGGAGAGCCCCCCACCCTTTATCACCTTCCTTCCCTTCCTTGTCTTACTTCTTCACTTCTCTACTGGTGTTTACCTCCTGAATCAGCCCCATATACTGGAATAGTTGTCTCGGGGGCTCCTTCTGGGGGAATCCAGCCTAAGTCAGGTGGGCACTGTGATTTTTTTTTAAATCTGTATTTCCAGGGGCACCTGGGCGGTTCAGTCGGTTAAGCATCCGACTCTTTGATTTTGGCTCAGGGCATGATCTCATGGTTCACGAGTTCGAGCCCCGAGTGAGGCTCCGCGCTGACAGCTTGGAACCTGTGTAGGATTCTCTCTCTCTCTCTCTCTCTCTCTCTCTCTCCTTCTCTCTCTGCCCCTCCCCCACTCGCTTGCTCTTTCTCAAAATAAAATAAAAAGCTTTAAATTTGCATTTCCTTCATTGGGAGTGGTATTGTGCATCTTTCATACGTAAGGCCCACTCCCCCCCCCTTTTAAAAAAATCGAAGTATAGTTGACACAACGTTATATTAGTTTCAGGTGTAAAACACAGTGATTCCATAGTCTGTACATTATGCTGTGCTCACAAGTGTAGCTGGCACCTGTCATCATATGACACTATTACAATACCCTCGACTATCTTCCCTATGCGACATCTTTCATCCTGTGACTTATTCATTCCATACCTGGAAGCCTGTCCTTCCTACTCCCCTTCACCCCATGTGGCCCATCCCTACACTCCCGTCCTCTCTGTGGCAACTATCATTTTGTTCTTTGTACAGAGGGGTCTGTTTCTGCTTTCTTTGCTCATTTGTTTTGTTTTGTTTTGTTTTCGATTCCACATGTAAGCAAAATCGTATGGTATTTGTCTTTCTCTGTCTGACTTATGTCACTAACCATAATACCCTCCAGGTCTATCCATGTTGCAAATGGCAAGATCTCATTCTTTTTTATGGCTGAGTAATACTCCAGGGGGTGCGTGTGTGCCTGTGTATATGCACACACACACAACTTTTTCCTTATCCATTCATCTATTGGTGGACACAGGTTGCTTCCGTATCTCGGCTACTGTAAATAATGCTGCAATAAACATAGGGTGCATATATCTTTTCAAGTTAGTGTTTTTGTTTTCTTTGGGTAAACACCCAGTAGTGTAATTGTTGGTTCCTATGGTATTTCTATTTTACTTTCTTGAGGAACCTCCGTACTGTTTTCCACACTGGACCAATTTATAGGTGGGTAGTGTTATTAACCTCGCTTTACAAGTGATAAGACCACAGCTCAGTGAAACTCATGCCCAGTTCCCCAATGACATAAGCAAAGTGCCTGTGTCCACACCCTGGCTTGGTACACAGCAATGTGTCCACTTTGTTGCTCTACCATATGGCTTCTTGAGGGCTCTTCCTCCCTGCCCCCCAGAAGTCTGGTCCAAGGCCATTCTTCTTGGTTTCGTGCCTTGAGAGATAAGAGGTGAGAGGTAGGTTGGAAGTGGGGTGTGTTTCCAGGCCACCCAGCCCTTCCTGCCTCCCTTGTGGGTCACTGCTGGCAGTCAGAGCCAGTTCCTGGATCACAGACAGAAAGAGAACCTGCCAGCCTGGACATGTGACGAATGGAAAAAAGTGCCAGAGTGCTGGAAAAGGAGAGGGCTGAGCCAGGGGTACAAGGAGAGGGTGCTCAGGCCGAAGGAGTCCTTTCTGAGCCTCTGCACTATTCAAGAGAATGTGACCCCTCTTCCCTGCACACAGGAACCCCGAAACACAGGAGGGGCTGAGGTGAGGAGAGAGGAAAAGGATTTCTTTTTAACTTTGTTTATTTTGAGAGAGAGACAGAGAGAGCGAGCGGGGGAGGGCAGAAAGAGAGGGAGAGAGAGAATCCCAAGCAGGCTCTGCACTGTCAGTACAGAGCCCAACTTGGGGCTCAAACCCATGAATCACTAAGACCATGACCTGAGCCAAAACCAAGAGTTGGATGCTCAACCAACTGAACCACCCAGATGCCCCAGAAAGGATTTTTTGAGAGTGAGGTTTGCTTATCCTCAGAATGAGAAAGCCCCCCCATTCCGAGAACCTTGGGAGCGGGCAATAATTGGCCTGCCTCTTTGTGAGCGTAGAGGTGAGCACGGGAGCAGTGAGGACCTGATTCCCTCAAGACAGAAGTTACCTGGAGGGAACATCTTGAAAGTTTCTACCCTTTTGGTTTTCATGGTAAGTTTAGATTCTCCCAGAAGCAGGCACCGAGACAAAGATTCCAGCACAAGTAGTCTGTTTGGGAAGGGGTCCCTGGAAATACCTGTGGAGAAGTGGGAAAGTGAGAAGGGAGGCCAGGAAGCCAATGGAGGGAGTGTTCTCATGCATTGGCCGGGAACTCCGAAAGATAAATGAGATATGCTTCAAGTTGTCAATACCACAGGGCGAGAAAGCTGGGGTATTTATCTACTGGTTCTCCCCTTTGCCGTGGGTTCAGGGCTGCTTCAGGGCACGTTAACTCTCCAGCACTTCCAGCTTGCCCTGAGCTGGAGTCAAGAGTGTGTCCATGGCCAGAAAAACCCTCTGGCAAAGAGCAGGTGTTGGCAGTGAGCGGCCTTGTCCATCTAGAGGTATGTGCCCACAGATAATGGGCCGGGTGCCAGCGCCTGGCACACTCTGCCCTTTGTTCTCCTCCTTGACTTTTCCTTTCCGTGTGCCTCTGTGAATTCGTATCATCTCCCACGGCCCCCTCTTAAATGCTTGGTGTTCTCAAGGCTTCAGCCTTGACCCACTGCTCTCCTCAAGCTGCGTGTCCTCTTGGACAGTCCCACCCACTCGCATGGTTTTAACGAAGTCTGGGCTGGTGGCTCCAAGTACTAACCCAATCTGGACCTCTCACCCCCACCTCCACGTCTGTGAGCCTCCAGTGATGGCATATGCAACGTATCCCAGACTCAAATCATCATCTGCGTCCCAAAACATACTCCACTTTGGCATTTTCTCCTCAGTGGTGGCATCCTGATCCACCCCGTCCCTCTAGAAACTAGGAGTCACCCCTTAATTCTCCCTATCCCTTCCTTTTCACATCCAATCAGTCACCAAGTCCTCCGGATGTGACTTCCAGAATATTCTCAGGGTCATTCCCTCTTCTCCATCCCCACTCTTGATGGTCTGGACCTTCATCGTCTTCCCCCTGAGGTATTCCAGTAGCTTCCTAATTGCCACCCCTCCCCCAATTCCAACCTGATCCCTTCCTATACCTCCCTGTAGCATTGGTCAAAAGTTCAGTCTCAAGTGCCAACCAGAGCTTGTCATGCCTTGCTTAAGACCCATCTCCGTGGGGCACCTGGGTGGCTCAGTAGGCTTAGCGGTTAATCGGTTAAGCATTCGACTTCGGCTCAGGTCTGATCAGTCTGGTTGTGAGTTCGAGCCCCGAGCCCTCAGGTGGGGCTTTAGTGCAGAGCCTGCTTCAGATCCCCCAGTCTCCCTCTCTCTCTGCCCCTCCCCTGCTCGTGCTCTCTCTCCCTCTCTCTCAAAAATAAATAAACATTAGAAAAAAAATTCCATCTCCACAGAGCTAAATTCGAGCACGTTGGCCTGGTGCACAGGTTTCCTCCCTTGAACCTCTGAGTCCATCCCTGGTCACTCCCGGCTCTGCCACTTGGGACCTGTGGCCTGTGCTATGCTCCTTGTCCTCCCGTCGTGCTCCCTGCTTGGCATACCTTTTCTTCTTTCTGCTTTCCTGGCCGACTCTAAGACCCAGCTTAGATGACACCTCCTCCTGGAAGTTTTCCTTGAATGCCCCGAGCTAGCTTAGACACTCTTCTTTTATACTCTTGTATCCGTGCAAGCATCAGAAAATTCACCGCAAATAGGCTCAAATAACAACGGGAACTGATTGGCTCGTGTAACCCAAAAAATCAAGGGGTAGGGTTCCCTGCAGGTGATGTGTGATCCAGGGGCTTCAACCTCTGCCATTGGGTTCTGTGCATTGCTTAACTCTGCCTTTCCCTGGGTGGGCTTTGTTCTCAGAGTCCTTGGAGGGAGTCCCATCAGCTTTAGACTCACATCCTGCCCAGTCCAGGCCGGTGAACTGTTCGAGCAAATGCTGGCTTGTTGGGACCTGTCTAGGAATTTACTTACCTCGCTCCAAACCAATCAAAATGGCCAAGGGCTTAGAGTGTTCTATTTGGGGATTGGCAAACTATGGCCAACTTGTTTCTGGAATGGCAGAGTTCGGTAGTGGAGGCAGAGACCAGCAGATGATTTCTGTAACAGGCCAGATAGTAAATATTTCAGGCTTTGTGGGCCAAGAGGCAGAATCAAAGATATTACATAGGGACTCCTATAACAAGAAAGAAAACAAACTTTCACAAAATTTTTATTGACAGGATTACAATTACAGTGATAACGGAGTACAAAAAAAAGTAACTGAGTGTAATATTTGTAGCCCATATCTGCTAATGAGAAGAATGGGATTTGGGGGGAGGAGAGGGGTAACATTTTGTTTGATTGGAACTCAAAGGTAATGCTCCCTATCATAAAATTGATGGCAAATGTTAGTTCATCTATAAAAATCATTCTTCGTTCACAGACCGTACAGAAATAGGCAGAGTTTGGCTTAGGGGCCACAGTTTGCAGACCCCCTGAATTAAATCAAACCATTAAGAAGCTAAGGGAAGAGATTGTGGAAAGCTGGAAAAGGAGACAGAAAACCACCCTGATGGTGGAGATGATTCCGGTACCACAGGTCTTCCTGTGGGGGGCTCCCTTTGTGATGTGTCATTCTCAGAGGCAGGCTGTGGGAGCATTTTATAAGGCATTTCTTTATAAGACAAGTCCATGTCCACTAGACCCCCTAAACCTGACACCATTCCTATAAAATAGGCAGAGCAAGGGTTGGTTGTACCCTTTTCACAGAGGAGACACTGAGGCTCAGTTCCCTAAGTGGCTTGTCTGAGGTTTTGCAGAAAGGCTTCTCTGGGATACCTTAGGGGATTCTAAGACAGGCTCTAGGGACACGTGTTATGCTCAGTGAGTGATTGAACAATTGTGGTAGCCCCTGGTTGGGGGACAGAGGCTGGGCAGTGGGAGGACAGGCTGGTCTGGACATGGCCCGGGAGGCTAGGTGTCCAGGTGGCTCTGTGACATTCAGTGGTCACCTGGGATGGGCCTGGTCAACAAAGGTGTTCAGGAACACAGCTCTGTTTTAAGAATCAATGGGTTTAGGCCTGTCTTCCTTAGAAGTCCCCATGCAAGACAGCTCGATATCAGCTCAGGAGCCCCGAGCTAGAGAGGAATCAGGCTTTGGGCAAGAATGACCAGGGCCACAAACAAGGAATCTGAACGCTCCCGGTTCTGCATGCATGGGTGGGGTTTAAACCTTGATGTCGGGTTGACCCCAAGGCGGGGCGGGGGTGGGGGGGTGGGCAGGCTGTGGGCCGCTCTCAGCAAGACCATCTCAGCCCACCTCCAGGGCGGACCTGACCTTGACTGCCCAAGATCAGGGAAGGGTTCTGGGGGTGTGCAGAGGCAGCCGGAAGTGAAGGATGGCTGCTGGCTTCCTTTCCGGGATGATAGTAAGCGGATTCCGAGCGTGTATGTGCTGGTGTGGACAGACACACGTGCACGTTGGCACATTCCCTGGTCTTGCACACATATTTACACACCCCCATAGTCGGGCAGTCACACCCACACCCATCTTCACTACCAGGATCTCGCGTACACATTCCCATGGTTTCCCACATTTATTTGCCTGCTCCCAAGTGCACACGCATACTCCTATCCTCCAGCATCTGTTCCCTAAGAGCTGCTGTGACACGGTACCACACGCTGGGTGGCTGAAACAACAGAACCTCATTATCAATTACTATGCAATCTCCGCCTCCATCTCCCCACGGACATCTTTTTCCTGGGACCCTAGTCACATCGCGCTAGGTACCACCAGTACTGTCCCGGCACGACCCCCTCTTGAATCCCTCGACAACAGCCCCGTGTCCAAATAAGATCATGTTCTGAAGGGCACCTGGGGGGGCTCAGTTGGCCAAGCAGCCAACTCTTGATTTCGGCTCAGGTCACGACCTCCCAGTTCATGAGTTCGAGCCCCATGTTGGGCTCCGGGCTGACAGCTCGGGGTCTGGAGCCTGCTTTGGATTCTGTGTCTCCCTCTCTCTCTGCCCCTCCCCCACTCACGCTCTTTCTCTCTCTCTCAAAAATAAATAAACTTAAAAAAAATTTTTTTTAATGTTCATTTATTTATTTATTTTGAGACAGAGAGAGAGAGAGAGAGAGCAAACAGAGGAGGGGCAGAGAGAGAGAGAGAGAGAGGGAGACCACAGAATCCCAAGCAGGCTCCAGGCTCCCAGCTGTCAGCACAGAGCCCGGCGTGGGGCTCAAACCCACGAACCATGAGATCATGAGCTGAGTCAAAGTCAGACACAACTGACTGAGCCACCCAGGCACCCCAAAATAAATAAATAAACATTTAATCATATTCTGAGGTGCTGGGGGGTAGGATTTCAACATATGTTCTTTTGGGTGGGGGGCACAATTCAACCCATAACCACGTCTATGGCCATAAGATCTCACATGTACGGATCATACTCCCATAGTGCCACACGGATGTAGAAGCACTACCAAGTCACCCAGACGCTCATACACACATTGCCATAGTCACAAAATCACACATACCCATGCCTACCACACGGTCCACACTCCCAGGGCCTCCACCACCCCCGATCCCCTCTTCCTCAGTCTCTGTCTCACAAACAGCCACACACACTCTCCACAGCCCCCCGCCCCACTCCCACACAGCCCCTGGCCACACTCAGAGGCCACCCTGCCGAGGTCACGCTCTGAGACCTGGCACATTCACAGCCTCACACTCTGCTCGTATCTCTCACATCCTCCCCGACCCACACAAGCCTCTCCCTTTCTGACGCCTCCATCCAGAACACCCGGTCCCTGAACAACCAACCGTCAGGGCGGGGAGGCGGTCGACAGCCCCTTGCCTTCTGGAATCAGGTGCCCCCTACAAGCCTGCTCCTTGCAGACCCCCACTTTCTCCTCCCGGGGGCAGGCAGACAGACAGACAGACAGACACACACACACACACACACACACACACACACACACACACACACTGTCACACTCGCACCCGTGCCCCTGCGGCAGCCCCATGGCTCAGTCTGTTCCTCATTATGGGCCAATGCGCCTGTTTACTCACCCAGCTGGAGATGGTTAGAGAGTGATAAATAATGAAAGAGAAAACAGGCTTTTCCCCTCTGCGGCTTCTATTTATGTAACATGTGTCACAGCTCACTCACAGACTTTGTTTCGGAGCTGGTTGCAGGAAATAGTTTATTTTTTCCGGACGGTGGCTTGGGGGGTAGGGTGGGGGGCCCCGGTTTGGGTTTCTGGTCTCACGCCCATGGGAGTTTCGGGATCTGGCTCCCAGAGTCCTCCTCCCCCGGTGCCTCCCCTCCCCGCCTGACCCGGTACCTCCTGGGCAGACACCATGGCTCAAGGCTACCTTAGAGCGGGGTTCTCATTCTTGGAAGGAGTGGGGTGATGGGGGGCCCCTCCCAGCTGCCTCTGAAACCCCTCAAGCAGATGGGCTTGTTTTAAGAGCCAGACAGCTTGAGGCTGGGACTCCCTGAGAGGTAGCGGTGGGACAGGGGGCTTCCTAGGTGGCCTGCACCTGTTAGCGGGGAGGGCCCGAAAGGATTCATTCTATAAAATATGAATAAAAAGATCCATAGCTTGTGTTCACTTAGCACTTATAAAAGTCTGAAGGTCAGCTTTCAGGTGCTGCTCCCTGAGGGGGAGGGGAGGGCAGGGACCCAGAGGGACTTGCCATGGTCTGCTCAACTGGTTGTGAAAAGCCTGGATTTTTCACACATCCCACAGCTCCCCTTCTACCAGGGGCACCTCTCTTGGTAGGGTTCTGGTCAACTTAACTCCTGCTAAGGCAGGTGGGAGTAGTTAGAAGGGTGTGGGTCTTGGAATGTAGGGGAATGTGAGCTGTCAGAGATCTGAGACATGCCCCCTCCCAAGCCTTCCCAAACACGACGGCAGCCATCCTTTGGGGGATGATCCAGGGAGGGAAGAAGCCACAGAAAAGTGCCTTGCTCCCCAAACCCCAGGGCCAGGAGGTTTTGGGGACATTTGAAGGCAACCTGCTCAGCCTGAGCCTGTCTCCTTGAATGCCAAGGCAGGGGGCTCGGGTCTTGCTTGGCATGGGGCCCCAGTGGTATCCCAGGCCATCTACTGGGGAAACCCAGAGGTACTGACCTGAGGAATAGAGCGTCCACTGGGGAAGATGGGCCAGGAAGCCCCCACCCCCGCAGACTGTGGGGGGTGGGGCATGTATACAGGTAGCATGGGATCGGTCCCACCCAGCGGCTGCACGGTCTCACAGGACTGTTCCACGGGCATCTCCTGGCCGGTGGAAGAAGCGGCCACATTCCCAAGACAAGGACTTTAAACACCATGTGACAAATGTCAGACCACATGGTGCGGGCCCAGTGCAAAAGTGAACACGAGCCAGGGTGGTGGCTTTCAAATCCAGCGGGTGTCAGGATCACAAGGGAGCTTCTTTTTTTTTTTTTTTTTTTAATTTTTTTTTTAACGTTTTTATTTATTTTTGAGACAGAGAGAGACAGAGCATGAATGGGGGAGGGGCAGAGAGAGAGGGAGACACAGGATCAGAAGCAGGCTCCAGGCTCTGAGCCATCAGCCCAGAGCCTGACGTGGGGCTCGAACTCACAGACTGTGAGATCGTGACCTGAGCCGAAGTTGGACGCTTAATCGACTGAGCCACCCAGGCGCCCCACAAGGGAGCTTCTTAAACACTGGTGCCCAGGCTCACCCCTGGGTGCTAGTTCAGTAGGTGGGGAATGCCCAGGAATTGGGCAAGTTCCTGGAAATTCTGAGATTGGTGGTTTCCCCCAAAGACTTGGAGTCAACAGTGCCCTACATAAATGGGTCCTGCAAGCAGCTTGTGCCCTCAAAGATGAGCCACGAGCCTTATGGGTTGGGTCGGGAGGGAATTTGACTTTCCCCAAAGGGCAGGAACGAATTGGTCAGAAGAATGGTAAAATTGGTTCGGTTGGAAGGAAGGGAGAGAGGAAGGAGGAAGGAGGAAGGAAGGAAAGAAATGAGAGTTTACCCACATCTATTAGGTGCCAGGCGTAGTTATGGGACATTTGGATCCGGCTGTTTCGACTTTTTGACATTTGTTGCCATTTCTGAAACCTGAAACATCGTCGTCGACATCCTATTTATTATTGTGCTACAACGTCAACAAACAGTAACATTCCCATTTTACTGAGGAGGACACCAAGGCTCAGAGAGGTTTAGTAACTTGTCTGAGGCCACTCAGCTAAGTCAATCCTGGCATCAGGAAGAGCCACTGCTCTTTTCACTGCTCCCAGGAGGAATCATCTCAAGGAGATAGAGTAACTGAATGCAGAACCTGATTTGCAGCCCTCTTGCCAAGACTCCCTTCCTCCCACCTGTCAAATAAGAACCAAGGAGTTAGACTGGGAGGCATCCTGTCTGCCACTCACCAAGCCTCTTGCCTTTGGAACCCCGTGGACTCTCTCGAAGCCCACCCAGCCTGCATCCTGGTCTCAGGGCTCTCCGCCCGAGGGTAGATGCCCAGAACTCTTGTGATATTTGGACGATGGGCTTCTGAATTCCAGGCCAATTTAGTCCCTGGAGCATTCGTGGCTCTGAGGGCGTCCCAGGAGAGAGGAACCGTGTGATGGGGGGAGGGGGCTCAAGGAACACTGCTTCTTGGGTTTCCAGGTGCCTCCCACATCTCTGTCCCCTTGGCAGGATAGGGTAGGAGTGTGTGGGGAGGGGCAGGGCTGGCCAGAGCCTACTGTCCTAGTCGTTTGTTCATGCTGAGCTTGATTTAAAACACAGGGACTGTGCAATTTCATGAGACCCCTGCTCAGACCCCTCACAGATGCTCACCTGCATACACATGCTCTCAGGTGATCCCCTTGCATGCAGACCCCCTTCGTGAAGACCCAGGCAAAACTCTGGACTCTAATGTCCCCTGTGGGTGATGACGGGAGTAGTAAATACCATCCTAAACCCCAGGTGCTCCGCACATGTCTCTAAACTTCACATTGATCCTGCAAGGAAGCTTTTATTATATCCTTCCCCGCTGCCACCTCCCACTACCTTGTAGATGAGAGACACGGGGCCCAGAAAAGCCAAGTGACTGGCCCGAGGCCACACAGCTCTTACATGGCAGAGCTGGGCTGGTCCCCGGATCCGTCTCATGCCAAGCTCGCGCTCCATTCCTTTCACCAGGCCGCCTTTCCCGTTTTTCTCCCAGCACCCGGCATCTAGGAATGTTCCGCAGGTCAACTGATCAGTGCGTGTATATGGGTTTTCTCTCGTATACAAGCAGCGCAGGCCCCGGCTGCCGTTTCTCCAAACCCACCCTGAGCTGTGACCTCCGTGTAGACTCAGCAAACCGCAGGCCCCTTTGCTTCCTCCACAGCCAGAACCAGCACCGGCCTGAATTCCTTGCGCTCCAGCCTCGGTGTCCCCTCTTGTGGGCCGCCACACCCGAGCGAGGCTCTGCCACCGCTTGAGGGGCTTCTGCCCTAGGACTGACCCTCAGGCTGGAAGCCTCTGGGGTGCAGCCGCCCGCATCCTCCCCTCGTCCTGGTCCTGCTAAACGTCAGGCCTGGCACTGCCCCCCTCCCCCGGCAGCCCCCACTCCCCACGGCCCCCCGGGAGCCCAGGCTTTGCTTGAGGGCAGCGAGTGAAGCCGGCTGTAACAGAGAAACCTCGGGCTCCTCTTTAGAAGTCCCCGGAGGAGGCAGATCTGAGGAAAAGCTGCCGAGAAGGCGCCTGCAGCAAAGTCAGCTTGAGAACAAGCCGGCTGACAGGATGCTGAGCGGGGGATTAAGGTCGGGATCAGGGAAACCAGGGAAATGAAGGCAAGTTCCCTGCTCCCCTTGCTGCTGCTGCCACCGTGATGATGCTGGGTTTGTCTTCTTGTTTATTCTCATTCTGGGAAGGTGGGTGGGGAGGGAAGTGGGCTGGGGCCAGGCAGGGACGTTGGGGGAGGAGGACAGAAAAGGGAGGAGAGAGGCAGGTGCAGGGCAGTGGAGAGCAGAGGACGCCAGGCCTCCTCGTGGCTTTCAGGGGCACACAGGGGGCCCTTCCCTGGGACCCTGTCCCCAGCAGGCCAGCCACCCCCTTGTGAACCTGCCCCCATGGCAGAGCCTGTCCTGAGTGTCGGTGGCAGGGCCAGTGAGGACAGAATCCACCAGAACAACATGGCAGACGCCAGAATCCCTCTGGATAGGGGACGAACCTGTTTCTACCTGCCTACAAATGCAAGGTCCCCTCTTTTGGGGGCAAGGCCATCACCCCGATGTGCCTACTCATCCAAATGTCACAAGAGGCCAGCCAGATGGACTTCTGAATTCCAGGCCAGCCAGTGCCAGTAGAGCTGCAGCAAAATCTCGAACCCTCTCAGTGTCCCGGGTGAGCTGGTTAAGACTGTGGCTTCTGGCCTCAGACTGCCTGGGTTCAAATTCCGACTCTGCCACCAACTTGCCGCGTGACTTTGGTCATGTCGGCTCACCTCTCTATGCCTGAGTGGAAGAAAATACTAGCACCCCCTGCTTGGTTGTCAAGGTTGTCAAGAAGACGGAGAGAGCACGTGAAAAGTATTTGATGTAGGGCCCACCGCAGGGGATGTGTGCAGTGAGGGCAGTCTTGTTACCAGGGGGCTGTGTGAAGTTAACCCGCCTGAAAGCGTCTTAGAGGGAGGGAGCATGGAATCTGAGTTTGGAGACTGAGACCAGGGACGGGGATGGTGTGAGTCAGGGGTGGGGGTGGAGGTCCCATTTGCCAGGTGAGTGCAGGGTCTGAGAAGGGGGAAAGGATATACCTCCTGGAGCCCTGCTCTGAGCCAAAGTTCCTGCTCTAACTAGGGGTAACATGACTACCCTCTCCCAGTCCAACCAAGGGTAAGCCAAGGGGACAAAGACCATGAAAAGATGCTGTTTATCATGGTGACCTTCCCAGAATGGAGCTTATTCCAGAAATCCAAGCAACTCAAAGAGGCTTCCAGTTGAACTCAAGTTCTCTGGGCCCATTGAGGGACGAGGCGACAGAGAAAGGTACAGAGGCTACACATCTGGAGGCAGAGGGCTCTGCCACCTTCTAGCTGTGTGACTTGGCACAAGTCAATTAGTCTCTCTGGGCCTCTGTTGCCTGGTCTGCAAAATGGGATTAAGATTCATACCAAGGAGGGGTCATTGCTGGCCTCCAGGCTATGTGACTCAGGACCTGCTTAGCCTGGCCTACCACACAGTCCCTTCTGGAGGTCCTCAGCCCCTCACCCCATCTCTGGACACTGTAGGGTGGGACAGGCTAGGACTGGGGAAAGGTGTGGGTGGGAGTGAGAGCCTGGGAGAGATACTGGTAATTGAGGAAAAGGGTCTGCTGAGTCTGATTTCTTAGGAAAAGTACCTGGGCCAGGGGTTCTAGTCCCAGTGTGTGGGGAGCGCCTGGCTGGGAATTTCTATTTCTAGGGGACTGGTTTCTGAAAAAGCTAATTTCAAAAATACATCTTTTTTTTTTTTAACCTGTCAATAAAAGTTATATCTTTGTATTGTGGAAAATTTGGAAAACACAGAAAAACGCAAAAAAAAAAGGAGATGACGTTCAGCCATAATTCCACCACTCAGAGATTACCATGGGAGGATTTTACCGTATCTTCTAGTTTTTTTAAGTACACGCTCACTCACACACTCATACATTTTCACACACATGTATTAACTTTATTACATACAGCATAACATGCTTGATGTATATACATCTCCAAAATTTAGGAACAGGATCATGGAATCAATAATACACTAGCATTTCAGGGGTGCTTGGGTGACTCAGTTGGTTAAGCATTGGACTTTGGCTCAGGTCATGATCTTGGGTTCGTGAGTTCGAGCCCCGCGTCAGGTTCTGTGCTGACAGCTCAGAGCCTGCAGCCTGCTTGGGATATTGTGTCTCTCTCTCTCTTTCTGCCCCTTCCCCCCTCAAAAATAAATAAAAACATTTTAAAAATTAAAAAAGAGAAAGAATATATTACTGTTTCATAAACTGTTTTTTTTCATCAAACAAAATATGAAGAACCTTGTCTCCAGGTCATTAAATATTCTCGAACATAATTTGAAATGTTCCATCCGTTGGATGTGTCATAAGGTGTATACAGTGGTCCCCCGCTTACCCTCAGGACCCCCAGTGGATGCCTGAATCTGTGAATAGTACCAAATCTTATATATACACTATGTTTTTCTCCCATACACATACACCTATGATAAAGTTTAATTTATAAATTAGGCACAGTAAGAGATTAATAGCAATAACTAATAATAAAATAGAACACATAACAATAACTTTAATATAACAATATGTTATACAATATATAACAATAGTAATAATAAAAAGTGAACGTGGGTGTGCCTGGGTGGCTCAGTCGGTGAAGCGTCCAACTTCGGCTCAGGTCATGATCTTGGGTTCATGAGTTCGAGCCCCGCGTCGGGCTCTGTGCTGACAGCTCGGAGCCTGGAGTGTGCTTTGGATTCTGTGTCTTCCCCCCACCACCCCCGTCCCTCCCCTGCTCATGTTCTGCCTCTCTCTGTCTCTCAATAATAAATACGTGTTAAAAAAAATTTTTTTAAAGGTGAATGTGGTCTCTCTCTCTCAAATGTCTTACTGTACTGCATTCACCCCTCGTCTTGTGATGACATGAGATGGTAAATGCCCACATGGTAAGAGGAGGTGAGGGGAATGACGTAGGCGCTGTGACATAGCATTAGGATCCTGTTGACCCTCCAACAATAGGTCAGAAGGAAGATCATCTTCTTTTGGACCGTGGTTGACCACAGGTAATTGAAACCGTGGGAAGCGAAACCACGGATAAAGGGGAACTACTATACTTCTATCAGTCCTCAGTTATTGGTCATCCAGAGTGTTTCTAGATTTTTCTAGTGTGGACAACACCGTGATAAACATTCCCTTATAGAGATCTTTGTGTGGGGGTGTATGCGTGTGGGTGGCTGACTTTTGCAGTGTTTGTGTGTCTATCTGTCTACCCACCTCCCACCTCTGCTTGGAGCCCGAGACCTTCTAGACCAGACTCTGCACCCTAGCTTGGCTCCTCGTTCACTGTAGACGTGCCATAATTGTGGAGTTGCGTGGCATTTCTGAAACCTGTTCTGGAGTGAGGTACTTGAAGGGTGGGCTGATCAGAGAGGAGCCCACCTTCCTTGCTAGAACCCTCAGGGGGTCCCCGGTGCCCCTATGTTGGGCCTGCCCAGTTCTCCTGGGAAAAAGACATTCCCAAGCTCAGAGCCCCTGGCCGTCCTGGACGCACATGGAAATCCCTCCCAGTATCTCTTATCTTCCTGGTAGCAAACCAAACATTGCCTCCCCCTGCCGGGACCCTCCTCCTTTGTACCCCCCATCCCTGACTCATTTGAGTTCTTTTGTTGTGTCTTCAAGCTGAGGGCCCAGCCGACAGAGCCCTTTCACCTGCTCATTACTGCTGGAGCAATGTTGTGGCAGTTCCCCGGGCTCCCCACGAAGCAGCCCCCTCTCCGGCCTCCTTTTCTGTCAGCACAGCGCACAGCCCAGCGGCCCCCGGCAGGTGCCCACTCTGGCGCACCTCAGCCCTGCCCCCAGCTCTGCCCCCAGCTCTGCCTGCTACGTCCCACGGCCCCCAGGAGCTTTTGTCTCTTCTTCTGCCCTCCCCCCCCCCCCCCGGGGCTCTGGGCACAGGCCCTCATTCCTCCTAATACAGATTTTTAAGAATCATGGATTTTGAAACTCTTAATTTTTCAATGGGTCTTACAAAAAAAAAAAAAAAAAAAAGAGGTAGGAGACCAAAATCGAGAGGTAAAACTTCCTAATTGAATTTCCCCCTCTCAAGCATCCATTCTCCCAACCTCCTGTAGTTCTCTCTTTCTTATTTTTCTCTTCTTTTTTTCCTCTCCTTTTTCTCCCTCTTCCCCCTTTCTCTCCTTCCTTTCCCTCTCTCTCCCCTTCTCCCTTCTCTCTTTCAGCCCTGGCACACTCTCCCACCCTCCTGTCCTCTGTCCTCATTTCCCCTCCTCTTCCCTTCTTTTTTAAGTTTTTTTTTTTTCTTTTAACTTTCAAGGTCATTCCGGACTCCTGACGCCGCCAGTCCCTTGGTGAGACGTGAGCGCCATTGGCGTCCGTGGCCTCTGTTTCCGTGGCAACCCAGTAACCATTAATTTTCAATTAAAGGAGACAAAAAGCTCCATGACAGCTCCAGGTCTGCTGAAGATGTCAAGAATCTGTATTAATATACAGCAAGAGAGCATAATTGTGTGTCCATCTTCCAGAGCAGCGAAAAATGGAGGGATAATTACCAGCTCGAAAGCCACTCTGTAATTTAGTTCTTACTGTCACCACAGCCCTACACATTAGCATAAATTAAAAGCAGAGTTTATTGTTATCAAAGTGCATTGATATCGCCAGACCCGCTTTCTTCCCTTTAACTGTTTGTCGTGGGTGAGTGACTCCCCAACTCCCCCTCGGGTCTCCCTGGGGGGGGTGGGGAGGGGGGAGGAGAAGTGCCAGGGCAGGGAAGGCTAGATCTGGAAGGTCTCTGCAGGTCGGGCTGTGGTCCTAGAAGCAGCCAGCGATGAGGGGCCTGGCGTTGGTGGGCAGGGGCTTGGCTATTCATTCACCTTCCATGTGTGAATTCTTTGTTTTGCCCAAGAGCCCTCCAGATCTTTCCAGATGGATTTGCTGCCCATCCTGGAGTCACCCTTCAGGGCCTAGTGTAGTGTGGGGCAGGCGGACCATCAAAGCCAACCTGTTAAACAAAGGAATGAGTGAATGTGGAGGGGTCTCCGCTCCTGGGCCGGTGTCCGGTGTCTGCAGGGGGCTGTCCTGCTTTTCCGGTTCAGGGTGACCATCCTCCCGGCTCTGGCCCAGTTCTTGTGGGGCCACCCAGGCCCCTGGCTCCCAGTGTGGCCCCCTCTGTGGCCCCCTTTCCCTGGTTGCCTGACCATCCACCCCCACGCCCTCTCCCTGCCTGGGTCCTGCCACCCTGCAGACTCACCTCCAAGCAGCTGGAGCGCCTCAAAGTGTCTCACTGCCAGGGTGCCAGTGACAACCACAGCAATCATGAATTTCCATGAATGGGGGGATGTGGGGTTTTCTTGTATTCTATCCAGAGAGAGCTGTCCTTCAGAGGGGAATTTAGTGTAATTACCCTTAAGGGAGCGATCCTTACACAGTCAGTCACAACACTGACCTCCTGGCTGAGATCTGACAGCAAAATTACAGGCTGTGTACTCAACAGAAGGGGCATCCTCCTTTCGGGGTGGGGGGGAGGCGGGAAGGAAGGAGGAGGGAAAGGAGATGTAGAGGCTTTGAAAAGAAAAGTGCTGGCTTCCAGCTGCCAGGCGAGTGGGTTCTCCTCGGCAAGGCGTCCGTGGAGCAGGGAGAGGTGCACAGAGAACCCCCTGGGACTTCCGCTGGTTGGTGAGGACACGCTGAGGACTGGCCAAGGCTGGCACTCCGACCCTTTAAATCTTTGAGCCGTGGTCTGTGATCTTAGCTAAGTACTGGGAACTATTGGATCAACTACTCAGGCACGTTTTCCCAAACATATCTGTCCCTTGGTCTCTCCCACAGTGCCTGAAACTCCACCATTCCTCATGCTTTTGAGTTAACGCATCCTAGTCCCCGTTAAGCTGCCACCTGGCTTACCTGGCAGGACTGATATGCTGATCTGGGACCATTCCAAATTTCACATGGACTTAGCTATCAGACATGCTGGCCTGTCCCATGGCAGAACCTGAAGGCCACAGGTCAGGCAAGTTTTCACAAGGTAACGGAGAAGGTCTGATGTGTGGGCAGATACTGATGGACGCTGGAGTCTGGAAAGGAATGGAAGTGAATCCCCCAATCTCACAGCTCGGAGGGACCCTCTGCTTTCAGGGTCTAAACTCCTTTTAGAGCAGGTATCTCCTCTGCTTAAACTCGACCCAAAGCTCAGCTGCCTGTCTGTGCTCACCCAATTCCCATCAGCAGGAACTTACTCATGCCAAAGAGGCTCTGGTCACTGGAAGATTCCTCCTGAGTGTAAGATTCTCCCAAATTCCTACCTTCCCCTTTGGAGCCCAGGAACAAAGCAACTTTCTCCAGTGGGGCAGCCTTTCAACTACATGGAGACAATACTCAGCTGTCAAATAACTTTTCCTCCAATGCTGGGAACTGGGGAGCCCGTCAACCGTCCAGCTCACCTTCCCGTGGAAAAGCCAAAAGGGATTCAAAAAGGATGAGGGAGGGCCCCAAACACAAACTTAACATGATTGAGCATCTCCTATGTTCTAGGCACACACATCCACCATCCACCATACCTCCTGCCATTCCAGCAGCCAGCCAGTGAGAGGGGATGTATTATTCCCATCTTACTTGGAGAAAAGAAAACCCCAGGAAGCTACAAGTCACTTGCCCCAGATGACCTGGTAGATGAGAGGCAGAGTCAGAATTGGAGTTGAGAACTCCTGGGCGCAGCTCAGGGCTTTTCCTTGAGGATCCATTGGGTTTGGGGAACGGGCTCTGTCATCGGTCTGCCTGTCTCCCCACCTTCAAAATGTTTTGCGCCACAGAGGCTTTCTCTCCTTTCTACTTGGCAGGGACAAGGAATTCCAGGGGAAACCCGGCTCAAGTCCGGCTTCCTCCCTGAAAGCTCTCCTGCCCTCAGTAATTGCTTCAGGGAGACAACGACAAGGGCAGCTATCACTCTCTGACCGCAGGACTGTGCTCCTGGGCTGGTAGGTGTGCTTAACGTAGGGCATTTCATTCAATTCTCTGGACGTTTGCCCCGGCTGAGTGTTCTGCCCGGACCCCTCTCCCCTCAGCGATCTGCATGTCCTTCAAGGCCACCTTCTCAGCCGGGCTGAACCTGACCAGCCTCTCCCAGTCCCTCGTGCCCTGTTCCATTACTTTCCACAGCTCCTGTCACCTAGCACAGTAATAATTCGGTCATTCTGCTCACTGCCTATTTCCCCTTCGCTTTAGGTTCCCAAAGGACAGAGACTTGGTTGATTTTGTTTACTGTCGTATACACGAAGCCCTTAGAATAGTGTCTGGTAGAAGCAGGTGCTCAACACGCCTATTTGTCAACTCCTTTGAGGCAGGCGTGTTATTTGCACAACAGAGAGGAGTCAGGGCTCTAGGTAGGGGCTGGGTGGCTTGCCCAAAGTCACAGAGCTGTCAGAACCCAGAGTCAAGCCCTTGCTTAGTTTGGGCTGCTGAGTATGGTGTGGGGTGGGCCTTGAGCCGGTGGTTGGAACTCTGAGTTAGGGGGCTTCCTGGGGGATTTCCACCTGCTCTCCAACCAGCAGCTCCTTCCGGGTCCCCCTCCCCCACCCCTCCCCCTCCCTGAAGCTCCTTTTAGCCCCCATCACCTAGCCCCTGGCTGCCAGGTTCCCTCCCCCCACACACACTGCAGGTGCCGTCCAGCTCCCCCTCCCTCCTGAGGCTCAGTCCCTGCTTGGGCTGGAATCCACACCCAGGGCCCCAGGCGCCCCTGGGAGGCCCCCACCCTGGTCCCTGAGTGGCTCTTCTCCCTTAGATGTGAATCCGGGCCCCAGAGTGGCCACACAGAACATACATCTTAAACAAACACTTCTCCTTGCTGTTTATCTCCCTGGCCTTTAAACAAACTCTTTCAAAGGTTTCTGCTGATAGGAGAGATTTACTGAAAACCATTCCTTGCTTAAAAGCCCTGGGTTTATGCGGCCGGGGTGGGGGCAGTGGGGCTTTCAAGCCTGGGGTTTCTCTGCCTCTGGACCACATGTTTATCCTCCAGGCCTTGATAGAGGAGCAACAGACTAATCTTTATGGAAAAGAAAATAAGAAAAGCAGGAAAGGGGAGGGGTGGAGGCTAGGGGAGAAGTTTGGTTCTTGTCATTGACTCTGCAGGGCCGTGGCAGGTCCAGTTTCTTGGCGCCCACCGCAAAGCAGCCTCCGGGGGCTGCCTCCGGGGGCTGGGGCAGCGCTGTGCCTGGGAAGGGTGTGGCTCTCTTGAACTTTGGACGGAAGGCCTTTGGGCAGGTGAGCCTCTTCTTGGGCCCCCACCCCCGACAGAGGCCAGAGAGGGCCTCTCCCAGCTAAGGGGTGGCGGTGGGGGGGGGGGTGGGTGCAGGGCAGCAGTCACGAGGCAATATCTACTGCATTCTACCAACACTTAGGAGGTACCTCGTGGGTGCCAGGACCTGGGGCGCAGAGTTGAGAAATCGTTAACATTTACTTACACTACTTAGGTTAGCATTTCTGGGGGGCCTGGCGCTGCTCTAAATCACTTGTGTGAATTAACTCAGTACAACATCAGAAGTAGATTCTATAATTATCCCAGTTTTGCAGATGGGGAAAACAAGGCACGGAAAGATTACTGGGTCGCACCCCGGAGGTTTTGGTTAAACTGAGATATACTCGGGGCCTCCGATTCTAAGTTGCATCCCGAGTGGAGAGCTATTGCTGTTAGAGATTGACTCTTTTGTTGCCCTTTCCCTGTCTGTCCTCCGGATAATGCAGTATTTCAATTCTAAGGTGCACCCATCTTGGGGCGCCTGGATGGCTCAGTCGGTTAGGCGTCTGTCTTCAGCTCAGGTCACGATCTCACGGTTCGTGAGTTTCAGCCCCACACCAGGCTCTGTGCTGACAGCTGGGAGCCTGGAGCCCCTTTTGGATTCTGTGTCTCCCTTTCTCTCTCTCTCTGCCCCTTCCCTGCTTGTGCTCTCTCTGTCTCTTAAAAAATAAATAAACATTGGGGCGCCTGGGTGGCTCAGTCGGTTAAGCATTCGACTTCGGCTCAGGTCATGATCTCACGGCTCGTGAGTTCGAGCCCCGCGTCGGGCTGTGTGCTGACAGCTCAGAGCCTGGAGCCTGTTTCAGATTCTATGTCTCCCTTTCTCTCTGCCCCTCCCCTGTTCATGCTCTGTCTCTCTCTGTCTCAAAAGTAAATAAACGTTAAAAAAAATTAAAAAAAAATAAACATTAAAAAAAATTTCTCTAAGGTGCACTCATCTCTGATATCTGAGATGTGTCTCCCAATCCATTGATGGCACTATTTCTTTCTTTCTTCTTCTTCTTCTTTTTTTTTTTTAAGTTTATTCATTTTGAGAGAGACAGAGACAGCACAAGCCCGGGAGGGACAGAGAGAGAGGGAGACAGAGAGGGAATCCCAAGCAGGCTTCTCACTGCCAGCTGCGGAGCCCAACGTGGGGCTTGAACCCCCAAAACTGTGAGACCATGACCTGAGCCAAAAGCAAGGCTGAGCCACCCAGGTGCCCCGGCACTATTTCTTTCTTAGTGGAACGTGAAATAATGGTGCATCTTACAATCTTAGTTCAAGGACATACAGCAAGGTAGGAATATCTCCCACCTATGGGGCCTGGGCTGGGTGGTTCCAATACATTATGTCATGCAATTTACCTCTGGGAGCTTTGAGATAAGTCACATGAGCACCCCTGATGAGAAAACTGAGTTACCAAGCACTTAGTAACTTGCTCAAGACCCCCCCACCTATAGGGTAGGAGGTAGAGGCAGGATTTGGACCTACAGTTGAGTGGCCTTATATTTTTTCCCTAACCCTGGAAAGGTGCTTTCGAGCTGTCTTTATGCTTATTTTGTCTGTTTGGGAAGACACTGAAGTCCAGAAAAATTAAGGGACCTGTTCTAAGTTACACACGCCTGACTTCTCCACCTATGAACTTGGGAGCCCCGTGGGAGATTTTATTGTTTTTGTTTTCTTAAACCTACTCGGGCTTTTGTATGTGAAGGGAGAACGGAGCCAGGGAAGTGGGCCAGGGCAGAGGCCTCTGAGAGTGGGGTCCCAGGTGCCGGAGGCTGGATCCAAGGACGTCTGCAAGGGCCCAGGCCCTGGGCTAGGGTGGATGTCATAGCAAAGATTCCACTGACTTCCAGTCTGTGCTTTGTCTGTGAAGGGAAGGGGCTGCGGTGGCAGGTGGGGAAGGGAGAGGAGCGCAGGTAGGAATTTTCACTCCTTCCTGCCCAGAGCTCAGGCCGGAAGCCACTGCCTCTCCCCCATGTTTACACTCAGCCAGCCACACCCCTCACAATGGCACAGACTGACACTTTGTCCCTCACCCGCCTGCTCCAGGCCAAATACATTTCCCCTCCCCTGAAGGCACCTTTCAGCACCTGGCCGGGCTCCCAGGGAAGAAAGGGGGTGAGTGTGAGGAGCGGAGGGCTGGGGTGAGGTGAGGCGGGTCGGTGGGGGTAGTCCAGGGGAAGACAAAGTTATGGGACTGTCTTACACTTGGTCACATTCCTTTTGGTATAATTCTTTTATAGAGTGATACCCGGGTTCCCAAACCGTTCCTACCCCTATCAACTCTTGCTCTAAGATACTTCACTCCCACCAAAGTCAACAGGACTGATAACAGCTTCTAAAGTGACCCTTTCGTGACAGAAGTGCATTTTGGCAACAGCTTCTTTGTCCGTTCACTCTTTGATTTACTCAATCATTTCCTTTGGCCTTCTTGAAGGGCCTCCACCCCATCTGAAAACCCGAGCTGCGACCTCTCTACGCGGGTTGCTGGGCTACCGTCCAAGCTTTGACACCCCCAACTTCTCACACAAGGCATAGGTATAGTGGCAGCAACCCAGGCTCGCTTTTTCACAGCTGGGTGAAAGGAAAGGTAACTCATCCCCACGAACGAGCTCAGGGGGGTTTGCCTTAAATGACAAAGGTGGTACTCTGAGGGTGCCTCTTCAGGTATCACCCGGTTTATTCCAGTTTGGTCATGGGGCTGAGCTCCTCCGGGTGGGTGGGAAGGAGCCCATCCAGGAAATCAGATCCTGCGGGCAATGTCCAAACGGGTCCAACCGGCAATCAGGGTTCTGGGTTTGTTTCTCGCTCTGTCCTCAGTAGACGAAGGGCTGCCTGGGAGCTATGAGAAAA
The DNA here is from genome assembly GCF_024362965.1 of Panthera pardus. Classification (NCBI taxonomy): domain Eukaryota; kingdom Metazoa; phylum Chordata; class Mammalia; order Carnivora; family Felidae; genus Panthera; species Panthera pardus. The sequence goes on from NW_026526732.1 coordinate 140,374,681, forward strand.
CTCTGAGCTCAGAGCTTTGAAAGGACCCAAGGAACCATCTGGTCCAGTAGTTTCCAGCGGGTAGAGTGGCTTAAAATAGTACTGCCTTTTAATAAATGTAATTTACACTGAAACCCAAAAGGTAAACCGGCCAAGAGTTGTAGCTCTAGTTGAGGTGGGGCAGGGGTCAGGGGTGGACGCTGTATACTTACCCCCCCCCCCCCGGAAGTGGTCCCAAGCTCCCCTGTGGAACACCAAAGCTTAGAGAATGCAGACAGAATCCACCGAGTTGGTTGGAAACCGAGTCAGAACATGGTGGGGAGGATGCTGGTCCTTAGGGTTCTCTGCCCACCCATGGTCTGCTTTTGGTTCACGTTCATTTCCTGGACTCACGATGTGTCCTCCTTTCCAACGTGACCTGCAAAATCCTTCCCGCCCTTCAGGTTCAGTTGAAATACCACCTCCTTGTGGAGCGTTGTCCCCTTCTCTCATCCAGTTCTGGCCCCATGCCCACCCTCTTTGGTGTTCCCAGAGCTCCCTGTCTTTGCGCCTCTCCAAAGATCAGTTTCCCCTATATGTCTACTCCCTCGGAGCAGATCTTTTCTCCCTTCCTGGACTGTTGGGCTCGCTGAGGTCAGGGGTGTCTTTTTAATCTCAAGCATCCAGCCCATGAATAGGTGTGCAATCGTGGGGAAGCTGTTGACATGTTTTCTGGGGGTGAAGGCGAGGTGCTTTGCCCACGGGGACAGGTCAGACAGTTGCTTGGATACCTGACATAGGGTGAGGGGGACGTTTAAGAGACAGGAGGGAGGGGCCCCTCTGCCCTGAACCGGCCCCTCCCCATCCCCAGAGAAGATGGAGAGCAGAAAGTGGGGTAGGGGAAGAGAAGCCAGGGCCTCCACACCTCCTACCATCACTGATTTCCCTCTTCTCTGGCATTTTAAGAGCTCAGACTCAAACCCTTCAAGGGCTTTTGAAACAATTAGATTTGCAAGGGCCCAGTGCTCAGTCTAATTGCTTAAAAGCCACTTCAGGCTCCAACTGACCCAGAGTAAAGCCTTGGGGGTGGGCAGGGGGGAGGGGAGGCCCTAAACACTCTGTCCTCCTGTTTCCCAGGCCTTTCTTGGTGACCAAGCCCTGGGCCAGAGGGGTTGCCAAAAGGGGCCTTCGATCTTCCGTCCTGTTTCCCAGGCCTTTCTTGATGACCAAGCCCTGGGCCAGAGGGGTTGCCAAAAGGGGCCTTCGATCTTCCGCTGTCGGCAGGGTCACTGTAACCTCCCCGTCCAAATCTTTCTCTCATACACCTGCTCACGCAAATCCAGGCAGCCTCAAGGGTGGTGGGGCAGGCGTGTCCACCACCCATGTCCAGAGTTAGAAGGTGACAAACCCAAGGTGAGCAGGTCCACAAGTATCCAAAGGCAAGCACATCAGAGATGATGCTTTTCCTCCGGGATCTGAGACTGGGGAGTGAGGGGCTCTTGCAATCTCTCGGTCAATTCCATGCCTTCTGAATTCCTCTTCTCCCAAATTCTAGTTTCTGTATAAAATTCTTCTCTCTGGCCCCAGACCTTGTAATGCTCCGTATCAGATAGGGGCAAGTCTTCCCAGCAACCTTCAGGCCCCTCCATAACTTGGGCTCCACTCCACCTTAGCTCTGTCCACCTCTGTGCCTAGGTGCACGCTATGGTCCTGCCCTCTCTCCTTCACCATCCAAATGAAGACCTCCATTTATGTGCCCAGCACCAGGCTAAGCAGTGGGGACACTGGGATGAATAAGCCATGGGTTCTGCTTTTAGATGGACACATTCTAGTTAAAACATAGAAGCATAAACAGATTCATTCCTTTGCCAAATATTTGTTGAGCACCTACTGTGTGCCTGATGCTGGTCGAGGCCCTCGGGACACTGAGGTGAAAAAATCAGAGTCCCTGCTCTCATGGAGCTTTTACATGCTTGAGGCAGCCACACAGAAACCAAGAGATATATAACCTGCAAGGTGGAGATAAGCAAGGCGAGGGAAACAAAGCAGCGGGGAAGAGAAGGGTCTTGGAGGGGGACACTTCAGCAGAGACCTGAGTGTAGGGATGAAATAGTGCGTGCAAAGGTCCTGAGGCAGGGATGCTTGTGTGAGCCAAAAGGAACACGGAGGCCAGTGTGACTGGAGAAGGATAGGTGAGGGGAAAAGAGGAGTCAGCAGCAACAGAGGCCAGATCGTGACTGGTGCGGGAACCCTGGCAAGGTCTGTGGATTCTAGAGTCAGATGGGAGCCTTTGGGGATATCTGGGAGGGAGTGAAATGAGCAAACATCTGTTTTAAAAAGCTCACTTTGGCTCCGGGGAGTGGACTGCCTGGGGCGGGGGGCAAGAGTAGAAGCAGGGAGGCTAGTAAGGAGGTTACTGCAATAGTCCAGGCAAGAGATGGTGATGGTTTGGGTGAGGTGGCTGGGGTATGGGGAAGTGGTCAGATTAGACACAATTACAGTACAGTGGAGACGGTCCATCATGAGCGCACAAGTCAGGGACTCCTGATGGGCCTGGAGGCAGGACGGGGCTGTTGACAAGAAAGGATTGCTGGAGGTTTGATCAGGGCTGAAATTGAAAGAGAAGGAACTGGTCCAGGTGGGGGATGGGAGATGGGCCAGAGGGGCAGCAAGGCTGAGTGAGGTCTACGCGTGTCCCCGGGAGCTGGGATCAGCCTCGAGGGGCCAGAGCAGCATTTAGAGGCAGTGAGTGGTGTGGGCTGGGGCTGGGGAGCTTGGGGGGCCAGGAGCCAAGGGCTGGAGCTTGAAGAGTGTGGGCTTTCTCCAGTGGGCAGCGGGGAGCCAAAAGCGTGTCAAGCCTGACCTCGTCACGCTCCAGGCTGTGCTGGAGAAAGATCAGTCTGGCTGTGGAGAGGGGGAAGGACAGGACTGGGGGCTGGGAGGCCAGTTAGGAGGCTGTCATGGTGACCCGGTTACAGATGAGAGTGGCCTGGACCACAGGGGTTGTGATGGGGCTCAGAGAACTGTCTGGCAATGAGAGTCGTCAGGAGGTTCAGACATTGGCTGACTGGATAAAAGGGAGCTGGAAACAGAGGAATGAAGGGAGACCCTCATTCAGCTCCAGGGCCTCTAGACTGGGTATGAGGGTCTCCCACTTAGGGCCTCCTCTGCCCCTTCTCACAAGGCAAGGAGTCTACACAGGGAGCCACGCTCCTTCCAGATTACTCTCCAGATTCCCAGAGCCCCGAATTCCGGGAGAGGGACAGGAGTCTGCGTGAGGGGCCTGTGCAGTCTGCCTCCCCCGGTTCACCCTCCCAGCGGCTGGCGGCCCAGGGTGTCCACACCCGGAAGCGCTTCAAAGTTTCAGGTGCAGTGGGGGATGGGAAGAGAAGGGAAGGGGGGAGGCAGGAGCTGGGGGAGCACAGAGGCAGTTTCTCCCCGCCTTGCCCTGTGCAGAGCTCCAAGGAGCCTGAGAACTCTAAATTTGAACCTGGCTTTCCAGATCTTTAGAAGGTATATGTGTCAGCATAGGAGAATAGAACATATTTTATTTAACAGTTTGTTAACTTGATTTATAACTTTTAAATATTTAGACATATGGAATGTGGGCCTCCATTTGTACTTTTGCCCGGTCCAGAAGGGGTGAGTGGAAAACTTCCCAGGGCCAGGATTATGTCTTATTTGCCTTGTGCACTCTCCCTCCCTCCACACCCCACACCAGGGGCCCCTAGGCTTGGTAATTTCCACCGAACTGGAAAGAGAATCAGATCCCAGCCTGATAGCGAGAAATGCGGACTTGATGTGGCCCCAGGGGGAAAGGAGTCTAGGGAGGCCTTTGGATGGTGTGGCCTGGACAGGGCTGGGGAGAAAGCAGACCGGGGCCCAGGGGTTCGAAGAAGGGACTCCAGTCACAGACTGCCCCGTGCAAAGCCGGGCTCTGCTCTTGAGGACTGAGCGGTCCCTGGCCAGTGGCATAGCCCCCCTCAGTACTTGTAGGACTGGCGGGTGATAATAATCCCTAATTACCCCACCTCACAGGGTATGGGGAGGGGAAAGATGCAGTGACTGTTTGGCACACAGTAAGTGCTATAAAACATTTGTTATTACTATCACATAAAATGGCCCCTTTGAGGGAACATGAAGCCAAGCTAAGCGTTCCTGCCAAACCAAGGAAGGAATCAAAGTCTGTTTTGGTGCCAGATCTTTCTTTTCCCACTTTCGGGACTCCCATGGGGGGGGGGGGAGGGCACTCAGTGATCGGGCGGCCCCTCCCCCTAAGCCCCCTCCAGGGACCGCCTCGCCCCCAGGGCTGTCTGATGTTTTGGGTGATCCCCCCTGTCTTCTGTCTCTTCAAGCTCCACTGTCCCTAGGCTCTTTTTCCCTTGAAGCTTTTTCGCAGGAAGGTATCAATGGGCGAGACTGCACCCAGCACTGTGCTGAGTGCCCTCAACCCGTGATTTCATTCAGTCTGTGTAACCATCCTATGGGCACTGTTCCCAATGCTATTGTCCCTATGTCACATACGGGGAGACCAGAGCAGAGAGGTTAAGTAACCTGCCCCGGATCTCCCAGGGCAGAGCCAGAACTAGAACCCAGGAATGTGTGGCTGGGGGGCACTCTCTTTCCCCTATGAGGGATCTGGCCTCATTCAGTGCCCACTGTGGCATTCCTGCTTGGGGTTTAGATTTGCTGGGGACAAGGCCCTATCCCAAAGGAGGCACTTTGATGGGGGAGCTGCAGGCACTTAGCAGGAAGATGGTACGTTGACGTCCTGGTGTGTTGGGGGAAAGGAAGTTCCTTTGGTTTCCTTCAGATTATAGCTGAGAGCTGTCCAGGCAAAAACAAACAAACAAAACAACCCTCTGTTTTCTAGAGACGCAGGCTGGGTGGATCTGGAAGGAAAGGAAGGTCCTTTGTATGTTGGAAATTCTGAGGCAAAGCTTCTCGGTGGTGTGGGTTCCAGTCAGAGGGGATTCTCCAGGGACAAGGAGCTGTCCTCCCCCCACCCTGTCGCAGCCCCATAACCTGTCTCTACTGGGCACCACGGACGCAAATTGGTGACATGTGCTTCTTGGAAGGATGCCTGATTTGGGGAGCAAAAACCCATGAAATGACACTCAGCTGTGGCTGGAGACAGAGATGTTTGAATCTGGCTTCTTCCCTCTAGGGCTCACAGTCTCATGGGAAGACGGACGCTCACACTGGGGGGAACATCACATAAAGGGAGCCTCAGCCTTCTGGCCCTGTGAACTCACTGTGTGGGCTTGGACAAGTCACTTACCCTCTCCGATCTTGGTTTCTCATCCATAAGATGAGAACGTTCGGATTGATCACTGGGTTAAACCTTTTCTTCCTCTCTTAATATGGGACCTGGGCTCTAATGAAATACAACACAGGACTCTGCCGTAAAGGTAGAGGAGCTCCGTTCCGAGGGCAGGGAGCCCTTGTTCTCTGGCTTCTTCCTCTTTTTCAGATAATTTCAAAGGGCAGCTCTGAGTGTCTGATTGGAAGGCCTGACCACATTGAGAAACCTCAGGAATGGCCTCACGGGGGACGCCAGGATGGACTTGAAGGCTGGAGGAATTTTGAGGCCTGGAGGTGTGGGGAGGGCAGAGCAGGGAGGAGGCGGGAGGTGGGGAAAGATGCCGAGCCAGGGTCCCGCAAGGTCCACGCAGGCACAGAGCCTGCCTGGGCGGCAGCGGTTGTACAGCAAAGGAGCTGGAAAGAAACTGAGGAAGGGGTTCCCAGTCGGTGCTCGTGGGAGCGCCACGGGCACATCCAGGGGTAAAGATGATTTCTGCAACATCCGGGAACACACACGTCCAGGCTCTTTCCTCCAGAAGAGCAAGGCACAGCCTGCGGCGGGGGGGGGGCAGAATAGCAAAAACCCTGGTGTCTGCTCCAGAGCATTGGTTTGAGAGCGAAATGAGTTAATGTATCTAAAGCCCCAGGACAGTGTCTAGCACAGGAGGAACGGTGTATAGACCTTTGCGAATTATGTTCAGACCCGAGCGGACCCTGAGGTTGCCCTAGTCGTGTGTCCTTCTGGACCCTCTAGCCTAGCATTGGTAGTGATGGCTTAGAATGTCAATAGCCTCTATGCTTAACAATTATGGTGATTATGAGATGTGTGTGTGCCTGTGGGAGGGGGGGTGTTGCTGCAGATGTCTTTCCTTACTCCCTAATACACACACACACACACACACACACACACACACACACATTTCTTTCCCTCAGTCCTTTCTCTGGAGCTGGTGTGCTTCTGGCCAACCCACCTTCCAGAGCCCCTAATTCCCCCCTGCCCCCTGCTCCAAGCCCACACCTTGCTCTCAGCCCCCTCCTCCCTTTTCCCCCAGTCCCTGGCCCTCCCACTCACCATAAATCTGTAACTCTGGAGTGTTGGGGGGGGATGAGGGGGTGCTGTGGTAGAAAAGCAGCAAACCAAACGAACCTCAGCTAATGAAAACGGTGATAAATCTCTGTCTATCAGGTTTGTTGTGAGCACAAACATTGCCAAACAAGGGCCCAGATGGCCTGCAGGCCTTCCTCCCTACGGTCTGCAGAGCTTTAAATGGAAATGGTTGCTTTATACATCTATTTACTACTTGGAAACGGGGGATCATCGAGTCCCGCAGGGTGCTTGGCCGGGAAACAGGGGAGAGGCCAGGTGGACAGCGGGACTCCTCTGGCTAGTCCCCAACCGCCTCCATCCCTGCTCCTGAGCCCTCTCCGACACAGGCCAGTCAGCAGGAGGGGAAAGGAAGAGCCATCCGTCTGAGCTGATATGCAGGCGGCCACAGCCAGTCTTTGACCTGCTCCAATTCCTAGACACAGATCCCTGGGCAGCCAGACCCAGCTCCTCACCGTTCTTTTCAAAGTTCTTCACACTTTCAAACCCTGTTCAGAACTTTCCTCCTCCTTCCCATCAGAGCAGTTAAAGCCTACCCTGTCCTGCAAGCCCAAGCCAAGCCCCACCTCCTCCAGGAAGTCCCCCACCCCTAGTCCTTCTGGACCTTGCTGGGCTCCTCCAACACTGGCCCCTGAGAGCCCAGTGTGGTCATTATGGGGCTGCTTTGGAGACAGAAAGGTCTGAGCATACAGCCAGGCTTCACCACTAAGCAGAGGGATCTGGGGAAGGTTACTGTCAGCCTCAGTTTCTTACTCTGTAAAACAGGTATAATCATGGGATGGCCGCAGGGATTAAATGAAGCGAGTGTGAAATGAATGTGTTTGGCAAAGTGAGGGGCCCAGTCTAAGAACGTGTGCACATCAGTATTTATTATCGGTGCCTCCCAGTCATGAGTGGCCAACACGCTTCTCTGTGCCCTGCGTTTTCAGAGACATGGCTGCGTGTGTATGTGTGTCCTAGTTTGGGTCCCCTGAAAAGAGTCTCTGAAGCCAGAACTCCAGTGCAGGTAGTTTATTTGGAAGGTAGTCCTTGGAAGTTGGGGGCGGGGGGAGGGGGTGGATGGGGAAGGGAGACAGGACGGGAAGGGAAGGGAGATAAGCCAATGAAGGATGGTCCATGAACGACTCACACTGTGGCAACGTGGGCTCGCTGAAGGACCGTGAGAACACGTTATAGAATCATCCCAAAGAGTGCTGAGGCAGCCAGCCTCTTCCTCCATCTGCTCCTGCCCTCCTCAGTTAGAGTTGTCCCTGGGGCCATAAGTCCCTGGCCCGTCCCAGCTACCCTATAGGCTGAGTAAAGCTACCCCGGGGTCCCAGCACTGGAAACACGGTGCAGGTAGGAAGCAGAAAAGCTAGCTGGGGCAGGCAACTCCAGGCCCCCTGCCTCTTGGCCTTGACAGCCTGCAGATGAACTAAGAGGTAGCCCCGGGGACATGGGTGGGGCCTCAATAGTGCCCCAGGGCTGAGTTCTTCACTTTTCTGTCCCTACAGCCTCCAGCACAGGGTTTTGCACACCGTAGGCTCACGATAACCACTGGTGCCTACAAGGGGGTTGGGTTAAGAACTGGGAAAACCTAGACTTTCCCCGCTGCTCAAGGTTGAACTCATCGTGTGACGCAGAGAGAGATACAGCCACTCTGGGCCCCACCTGCTCCTTCTGTAAAATCAGGCCATTGCCACCTTGTCTGTTTAGCCCGGAGCCCTGTTGTGACAAGTTGGAATGATCTTTAGGGGGGTGGGGAGTGGCTGCTGAGAAGTGGTAAGGTGTGGCTTGTGACGATGCTGGGCAGGGGAGCAGTTCCTCCATCCAGGCTTTATCCAAGAGCCACACTATTCACACACCTCTGTGGTCAGAACGCAAAGGTGCGCTCCCCGGCCCTACAGGGATGCCTCCCGCCTCTTTCCATCACGTGACAACTTCCAAGGTAAAGGATCGGGAAAGAAAAGGCCAAAGGGCTTCAAACTGCTGACTCTTCAGTGGAAAGAATCCCAAAAGGATCCAAAGGCATCCACAGGGATGCTGTGTGGCTTATTTCTAAGTGTGCACTGGAGGTTGCCAATGGCTGGGGAATGTAGAAACCATTAGTACGGAGATGCTCCATATGAGAGGGGCGGGGTGTTGGAATCCCTAGGATGCCCATGGATACGTTTGAGGAGCCCCTAAATCTCCTGAAAACACGTGGGAATTGAGTGTGTGAGTATATGCGGGCACGTGAACCACTCAAAGTTGATGATCTGGAGCCTCCAGCAAATTTTCAAATGAGTTTGTGACTCAAGGAAAGCAGACGTGCTCTACCCCACATCTCCCATCTCAAGAGAGGGAATGTGACTGTGTTGGGGGACACCTTAGGAACTGGATGGACCCCAAAGTCCCTAACCCTGTGTGGCTATGTAGCTCAAGCAGGTCTGTTCAACCAGAAAACCAGGACGCTCCTGGGGAGACATCTCGAAGGCATGATGGAGTCACTATTCCCCGGGGATGAGAGTGGCTGTTGAGGTCTGTTTCCACGGAAAACAGAACAAGAGAAAAACAGACCAGAACTGGAAAGAAAAGGAAGTCCTCATCCCCAGGAAGCTTGGGGACAGTCGCCGGCCTCAGTTTGCAGATGTGGAAATGGAAATGATAATAATGCTTACATCTAAGTCGCGGTGACCGAGTGGAAAATGGCTCATGAAAATGGGAGGTATACGCGAATGTTAGTGATGGTCATTACAGCAGAGGCCTGATGAACTCTTGTTCTGCTGCGGGAGGAAATGGTATACTACCTGGATGCCAGTTATCCAGTTGTGGACAACTAGGAAGTTCTCCTGCAGTCTCTTGCAAGCTAAGACGCCTGACTCCGGAGTCAAGCCTGAACCTGAACCTCAGTTCCACCACGTGTGAATGTGTGTGACCTTGGAACAATCACTTAACCTTTCTGGGCCTCTGATTGTCCATCTGCAAAGTGGGGACCCATAGGTACCTCCTCGGAACATTATGAGGAATGGACAAGTTAGTGCAAATGCAAATACCTTTGTTTTTGTTTTGTTTTGTTTTTTAGAATGTTGTGTTAGCAGATTTAAAGTTTGTTGATTTTGAGAGGGGGGAGGGGCAGAGAGCAAGGGAGAGAGAGAATCCCAAGGGGCCTCTGTGCTGTGCTGTCAGCACAGAGCCTGGATGATGGATCCTGGACATCGAAGGCTCGAACTTACCCGCAAACCGTGAGATCATGACCTGAGCCGAAACCACGAGTCAGATGTTTAAGAAACGAAGCCGTTCAGGTGCCCCTAATGCGAATACCTTTACTAGTGCCTGGGACATAATAAATGCTCAATAAACATTACTTATTTTGTTCCTGCTCCTTGACAGTAACTTTGAGTAGTTTATTTGATCCACTGTGAAGTCTGTCTCTCCCACATCTCTGTCTTCTCCATTCCAGTGTAAGTTCTGTAGCATAAGAACGTGCTAGTCTTATTCACAGGGATAGTCCCCAAGCCTTGCCAGCAGTGAGCCGCAGGTATTTGTTAAATGAATGAGAAGTGCAAAAGCACATTTCTAAGAATGGGAAGGAACTATGACGATGTAAGAATACTCATTAGTCAGGACCAGGCCCAAGAGGGACCCAGAGCTGGGCCAAGAACCATATTAGGGGTCAAGAGAGTTGGCCTCCGGTCCTATCCTGCCACTTGACTGCTGAGCCACCTCGGCCAAGTCGCTGGCCCTCTCTGGGCCTCTGTGTCCTCCCTCCAAAGCGTGGGAGCCCTGAGATTCCCAGGCTTCCTCCTTAGAGGCTGGCCTCCAAGGAGCTCCAACCCGCTGGGGAGTGTGGGATTTTGGGATAACTCAGCCACTTAATTAACGAAGAGGAAGGAGAAATGGGAGTGGATAAAGGCGGGGGAGGGAAGCAATCCGGAAGAAAAGTCAACACGCGGCTGTGGCGCTGGGCAGCAGCGGGTGGGGGCAGTTTTGGGGAAAGCCACGCTGGGCCAAAGCGCCAAGCGGCTGTGCGCGCCCCGGGAGCGTGTCTCCTTGGCGGCGTGTGCGCCCGAGCCTCGGCCTGCCCCTCCCTTCCTTGCGCGCCTCGCCAGTTCCCGCCGCCACTGACTTTCTGACTTCTTAACTTGTCAGCAAATCCCAGAGTTAAAAATGCACACGCACCCCGGCCAGCCGCCAGCAGGGCCGTCTGGCCACGGCTCCAGATGTGGGGCCACCGCGCGGGCCGCCCGCCCCGCCGCGCAGACTAAACAATCGGCCTTGGCCGTGAGCGCAGCGCAATTCCAGATGCCGCGTCCCTCGCGCGGCGCGCTAATTGGGCCGCGGGCGCGAGGCTCTGTCAGCGCGGGCAAGGCCCTGCCGGGGGCGGCCTTGGCCCGGGGCCCGTCCGCAGAACTACCTAGGGCGGGGGCGGGGTGGAGAGACGGAGGGGAATGAGGAGGAGGAGAGAGGGCGAGAGAGCAAGAGCGAAAGCGCGAGGGAGACTCAGAGACAGAGGCACACGAAGAGAGGGCAGACAGAAAGGAACAGAGACAATCTCAAAAGGAGACAGAGCTACAGAGACAAAGGGGAAACCAGAAATGTTGAGCCGCATTCGGATTTAGGAGCAGAGAAAGAAGAGAGGGCGCAAGACACAGACACAGAGAGAAGGAAAGACAGGGAAACAGAGGCAGGGGGCGTTGACCGGAGAGTAGAGTCGTGAGGGAGAGGTAAACGCGTAGACAGGCCGGGCCGGAGAGAACCGGGGCCTGGAGACCCACATGTGTACCGCCGGGTCCTGTTGCGTTACAGGTGTCCACCCTTCTTGTTTTACAGAGCCTCCTTCTCACATTCTCACTTTTTATAATTCTTCCTAGATTCTTCCTACACTGGGCCCGCACGGGGACCCAGTCCTGGCCTCGAGGAACCTAGGTGGCTGCGCGGAGGAAGAGCCCTCGCCCACAAAGGAACTTGAGCCTTGGAGTTCAGCCCCAAACGTGGTTTAGGGGCTTGGACACTGCGGGCGGGAGCGGGATGGGGCTCTGCGGGGGCTTGCCTCGCAGCTGGGTATTGCCCCCAAATGACTCCCGCAGGACCCCTCCTCCACCAGGCAGCCACTCCGGCGACACTCTCCTTTCCCTGGCGCCCTGAGACCGGGGGGCGGCAGGTTAGCCGAGGCCCAGCTCAAGGAAGCCCACCGGGGACCACCCGGGGGAGCCCTCCCCCCCCACTCCAGCCTCGTGTTCCGCCCCCGCCGGGAGGCCCGGGCGCCCCTGGGGTGAGCGCGGAGGGCAGCGCGGCGGCCCGGCGGCTCTTGGCGGCCCCTCTCTGACAATCTTTCCTTTGTTTGTTTTCTTAAATCTGGGAGGCCCGAATTCCTGCCGGATTCCGTAGGTTTCACTCAGGAAGGAGGCGCCCCCACCCCCACCCGGTCTCACGTCGGGCCGGGCAGGTTCTTCCCGGAGGCCCGCGGCGCGCAGCACCGAGGCCCCGGGCTGGGCGAGCGGGCGCCGGGCGCCGCGGAGAGTCCCGGGCTCCCTGCCCGCGCGCGCCACCGCGCAGCCCAGCCGGAGGACCGCGGGCAGCCTCCGCAGGAAGATTAAAAAAAAAAAAAAAAAAAAAAAAAAAAAAAAAAAAGGGAAAAAAACCCAGGAAAGTTTTAAAAGATACAAAGAGCCGTCCTCCTCCCGCCCAGCCTCATTCCACACCCCTCTGCCTCTTACACTCCCCTCTTAAAAAAAAAAAAAAAAAAAGTTTTTTTTTTTATTTTGCTCTCCAAACTTGAGCCTCATTAATTTCCAAAAAAAATTTCCCCCAATAAAAGGCAAACATGGAAAGAAAAACAAACTATTAGAAAATAGAGGAGGGAGGAAATGTTATTTAAAAGGTTAGCAGACCGCATCATTTTCCAATGATATTATATACTCCCAGCAGTATCCAAAATATATATGGGCCCTGGGCCAAGAATGTAAAAAAAAAAAAAAAAAAAAAAAAAGAAAGAAAGAAAAAAGAAAGAAAGAAAAAAAAGAAAGAAAAAAGAAAAAAAAACTTGAAAAAAAAAAAAAAAAAACCCTCACTTAGACACAACATCTGGACCTGGGAGCGAACAAACCCCCCATTTATCACACTTAATCCTCCAATGAAGCAATCGACAGTTGACTTCTGTTTTGCTAATTTAGCTGCTTTCAAATGCCGGCCCAGTCCAGACCGGGAATTAAGTGTCACTTGTGGAGGGCCTGCCCTGCCCCCGCCCGTCTTCCCTCACCTCCCGCGCCCGGGCCCTCGGATAGGGAAAAAAGACCATTAAAGAAGAAAGAAACTTTTTATGAATTCTCTTTACTCCCGCCCACTCGGATCAGTGAAAACCTCCACTCTGACCTTCCTCTGCCCCCTCGCTCAGCACCCCTGACACCCACTTCCTTGGTGACACGCCCCCACCCGCCCCTGCCTCCCCCCTCAGACTCGCGGAGCCACTGCATCAGCCAGGCACAAATGCCAGCAGCCCCGGGCAGTCACCCTGCTCACCGGCAGCTCCTCGAGTTGACTAGGTGCCGTCAGCCTTGTGCCTGGCACTGCCCCGTGGCCTGGCAGCCTGACCCTCGGGCGGGGAGAGCAAAGCGAAGGTTCGGTGCCTGGTGGTGGCGCGCCTCCATTCTACACCCCCCCCCCCCCGGAAATGCATGGGAGGCAGGAGGCCCTGCGGTGGAGGCCCTGGGCCAGCGGTGTCTGGAGACAATGGGATCTTGTGAGGGTGCTAGCCAGAGAGAGAATAAATCAGGGAGAGTGTATCATTGAGGATTAGTCAATAAATCCCTGGGACCCCAGCCCAGTGGGGTTGCCGCCAGAGGCATGGCTTGCTGGGAGTGCAGACTTCCTCCCGCGGTAACCTTCCCTCTCCTCCCCAGAAGCCTCCTTGGGTCTCTCTCCTCACCTCTTTCTGTCCATCTCTTAGTTTCTGTGGCTCTTCTAGACTTTGGAGCCCAAGGCACCACCATTTGTGGCTCCCCTGCCCTGTCCCTGGGGATACAAAGTTAGTAGTGACCGTTACAGGCCCAGGGTAGTGTCCTCAGGCACCTGTAAACAGAAGAGGCTGGGAAATGTACACCAGCTCCAGCCTGCCCACTCCCACCACTGTCCCCCACCCCTGCCACTCCTGACTTCCTGCAAAGTCCCCAGAAACAGCTGCCCACCCCCCACCCCCCTCCACCTCCTGATTCTCAGTCCTCTGCAGTCTCTCTTGGAGGCCTGGCTGGGCCTCAGACTTCTGGAGGAGAGACACTCAGTTCTGACCCCAATCCAGATGCAGTCCCAGACCTCCTGACCCCACCCTCCAGACCCACAGAAGACTTATATCCGGAGCATCCTCCATATTGACTGTGCTCATTCCAGTAGGCAATTATGAACACCTACTGTATGCCAGGCAGTGCGCTAGGATCAGGAGTTGGAGACAGATGGGACCCCAAGGCCTAAGCCTTGACTGGGACTTATCTTCTGTTCATATGCAGATGTCACATCTTCCAGCTCAGCACCTGCCTTGTGCCAGGCACTGTGCTGAGTGCTGGGGATTCCGAGATGATCAAAGACCATTTCTGCCCTTAAACTTGCCAGGGAGACAGACATGCCAACCACTAATTCTAAGACAAGGCAGAAAACAAGGGCCCAAGGGACGTATTTGAGGGAGAAGGGAGTCCCTCAGCTGGGCTCCGATCAGATCGAAGGACGGGTGTGATGGATTCAGGGTGGTGGTGGGGGGGGGAGGGAGGGGCTCACTGCTCTAGCATCAGGGGAAGTACAGCCTGGTGGGTAAGAACGAGGATTCTGAAGCCAGATGGCACGGTTCGGCTTCCTGCTCTGTGGGATCCAGGCCTTCATAGCTTCTTGGAGCCTCAGTTTATCTAAAAAGCGGGACCAACAATAGTAACTGCTTTGTGAGGATCCGATGGGGGCCAGAGAGGATGAGCAGCTGGCCTGGGGTGAGCTCCAAATGCATGTCCACTTTAACTGGTTTTCTTCCAAAGGATATGGGCAGACCACCTTGTAAGCTCTCCTGCTGTTCTCCCTTTGCTTGCTCCCCCACCCCCCACCCGAGGGCCTGGCACAGTGCTGGGCACACAGAGTACGTGGTGGAAGAAATGGATGCGGAAAATAGAAAGCCTGTCAAACCTGGGCTCATGCGACACCAGGTAGACAATGCTGTGTGTGGTGGCTGGTGGGCGCTAATGTGCCATTTCCTCCCTCTGAAACCTGGCTCCAGGCTGGGGGAGCCATGAGGGCCGTTCTTCTGGCTCTTACATCTCTGGAAGCCAGACAGAGCAGGACCATTGGAAGGCTCTTTTTGCCCCCCTTTCAGCAGAAAGTCAGGAAGAGTCTTCTGGCCTGGAGCCGCTGTTCTGCGCCTCCGGTTTGGGTTGGGCCTTGACTTGCTGTGTGTCCTTGGGCAAGACGCGTCCCCTCTCTGGGCCTTGGGCTTTTCATAAATAAAGCAAGTGGGTTGGACTGGATGCTCTCTAAACTCCCCCGCAGCCTCTGGTGCTTCTCTTCCGAGCTGGGGGAACCTCAGCTTCCTTTCTGGAGGCTGGGCATCTGAGGGTATGGTTTTCTGCCCTCCCACTTCTCGCCAGCTTTTGGCTTTTCTCGGTGGTGTCCCCCTTGTCCTTCTCCCTGCTTGCCCCTCTTGTCCATCATCTTTCCTTCTCCTCTTCTTCCTCTGCCACAGTCCTAGTGCCTCGAGAATGTGTGGCTGAACTGACTCCTTCCCCAGGCTTCCCCCTCTCACCTCCACCTGGCTTCTTGACCCCCCGAACAGGACCTAGGCCTAAAGATCCGTGCCTCTCCATCTGTCCTCTGGGCTGGGAGTCTGTCCTTGAAGGTCTTGGTGGTACCCTGACCCTTGACCTCTGACCTCCGAGACTGGTGGGAGAATGGCATCCCAGTTGGACCAAGAGAGCACCTTATATGGGTCTCCTGTCCCCAGAGGCTGGCAGGCTGGCTATTCCCATGCTGCCGCCTCCCCATCAGAAACCCAGGCTGAGGGAGAGGGGGAGGGCAGGAGAGCAAGCTTTTTCTAAGTCTAGCTGACACTGAGCCCCCAATGTGCCTCCTCCCCAATAGCAGTTCCCACCTCTGAGGCTGGGAGAAGCTCTTCCTTCCCGGAGGCACACTTGCTGGGGGCTCTTGTGGTCACTGAGGACCCACTTCTGATCATCAGGAACCATTTCCGCAGTGCTAGGAGCCGAGAGGGGGTGACCGTGGTGGGGTAGAAGGGCATGGTGATAGGACAAAGGCTGGGGGGAGTCCCCAGGAAGGTGCCACTGCCAGGCCTAGGCTCGTGGGCAGAGGGCTTGGCAGTGTCCATGCGTAGGCCCAGCTGGAGTGGCACCTGAGACGGAGCCAGGTCCTGGAGGCAGGTAAACAGGACGCTGTGTGCTGGGCGTGGTGGAGGAGGAGGGGGGACGCGGTTGTGTGTGTGTGGGGGGCACAATGGGCCATTGTGTGTGCTGAAGTCACTGTCACGCCTGGGCTCTGGGCTTCCCCTTCCTCTCCCCACCCCGCCCCCCAGCCCCCAGCCAGGATGGAACAGGGAGAGAGCATCTGGCCACTGGGATGTGGTTGACAGAGGTCTATCCAAGTCCAGCGGTCTGGTGACCGGGCTCTGGCCTCAGCTGGGACACAAGCCAGCTGTGTCTGTCCTTGGAAAGTCCTATAACTGCCCTAAGCCTCAGTTTACTCATCTGTCACGACCTTTGCCCTGTCTGCCTCACAGCGTTGTGTGGTGTTGTGACAGAGCCTGGGACACCATCAAGGGCCATACCCGAGGCAGAGCGGACTGCTTTTGCTTCTTTTGTTACTCTGTGGCAAGACCTCGTCTGCCTAACAAAGCGTCCCTCTGGGGGGCAGGGGTAGGGGGAATTAAAGATTACCCACATGAGGCTATGGAGAGACCTGAGGACCGAAATCAAGATTCAAATTCTCAGAGTATTCAGCCGACAACCTTCGTTCATTTACCATTCGTTGAATGAACAAACATCTTTCGAGCACCCTCTCAATGAGTCTGGGCCTTCAGAGATGAACAAGGTTTGTCTCCTGTGCTCAGGGAACTCGCAGCCTTATGGAGGAGGCTAGACACACACAGACACAGACACAGACACAGACAGACACACAGCATTAGCATATAATAATCACAGGTAACATTTGTTGAGTGCTTACTGTGTGCCAGGGATGGCTTCAGCACTTGACATGCATTAATTAATTCATAGAATCATTCCCATTTCCAAGATGCGGAAATTGACGCCCAGAGAAGGTAAGCAACTTGCTCGAAGTCACACTGTAACTGAGCCAGGATTTGATCCTGTTTAAAGCCTGGGCTCCTTTTTTTTTTTTTTTTTTTTTTAATGTTTATTTATTTTGAGAGAGTGAGAGAGCACATGAGCATGCACAGGGGAGGGACAGGGAGAGGGGGAGAGAGAGAATCCCAAGTAGGCTCCGTGCTGTCAGTGGAGAGTGTGACGTGGGGCTCGATCCCACAAACTGTGAGCTCGTGACCTAAGCCGAAATCAAGAGTCAGATGCTTAACTGACTGAGCCACCCACACGCCCCATAGAGCCTGGGCTCTTAACCAGTACATAGTACACACAGCCTGCATGAACCGAACAAGGGCAAAAGAATAGTGAAGCCTCTGAAGGAAGAGAACAGAAGAAAGATCGATATTGTCCAGCTCCCACTAAGGCAGGACAAAGCAGCTAGAAAGAACTTGCAACAGCTCAGAGAAGGGGGTCCTGGGATGTGTTTCCAGGGCAGTCTTCCTTGAAGACAGCAGAGAGCTCTCTGATTAGAATAGATTTCCTATCATCCCTCTGCTTTTGGTTCCAAAACTGTGAGGGAGAGCCCCTAGAGGTCCCTGATGGAAGAAGTGACACCTGTGTGGCATATAAATTGAGCTTCCTTAATCCCAAAGCCTGTGGGGCCCCTGGTCCTTCTCTTGCCAGCAGGTGCTGGTCAGCGGGGAGGAGCTCAGTAGGACTGAGTGTTCCAGGAGGTGCTGCTTAGCAAACAAGTAATGGAAACCCATCTCCAAATAGTTAAAGCAAAAGGAAGGGATCTATTGATTCAAATAACCAGGAAGGAGTGTGTGTATGTGTGCACGCACACATGGGGTGGGAGTGTGGGCACAGTTTAGACATTGTCATGCCTCAAAAGATACCATCAGCTTTCTCTCTTGCGTTCTTTCTTGACCTCATCCATATCTTGGCTATGTGTTTTAGTGTACAATAGCTTCTCCCCCCCACCAGCCCCCTCCCCACTGGGAGTGGGGAGGGAGAGGGAGGTCAGGGCTTTGCCCAGAAGAAAGAGAGCATGTATGACTTCCAACACCCTCTGCCTATAAAATCCTAGAGGAAGACTCCTATTGGCCTAGCTTCAGTCATGTGCCCACCTCTTAGGCAAATCAAGTGGCTAGGAAAACAGCGTGCAATGATTGGCTCAGCTTGGTGCTTGTGCCCAGAGGGTGGATGCCCGAGGGGGAGGGGGGTACAGAGATGGGTGAAATCGATACAGGGGATTGAGAGGTACAAACTTCCAGTTATAAAATAAGTAAGTCACAGAAACAGACACAAAACAACAAACGCCCTCCCATAAGGAGGCAGAACAGAATAAACTTGGCCCATGTTCTTAGAGCCTCAAATTTTAGTCCAAGATTTTTGGGGAATGTTTTTTTTTAAGTTTATTTATTTTGAGAGAGAGCATGCGTGAAAGAGAGAGTAGAGGAGGGGCAGAGAAAGAGTGCGCGCGCACGAGAGAGAGAGAGAGAGAGAGAGAGAGAGAGAGAGAGAGATAATCCCAGGCAGACTCTGCCAT
The DNA here is from genome assembly GCF_024362965.1 of Panthera pardus. Taxonomy (NCBI): domain Eukaryota; kingdom Metazoa; phylum Chordata; class Mammalia; order Carnivora; family Felidae; genus Panthera; species Panthera pardus. The sequence goes on from NW_026526732.1 coordinate 140,392,856, forward strand.
CAGCACAGGACCTGATGTAGGGCTTGAACTCATGAACCGTGAGATCATAATCTGAGCTGAAATCAAGAGTAGGATCCTTAATCGACTGAGCCTCCCAGGAGTCCCTTGGGTAAGTTTTTAATGACATTTTATCTTTTGTTTAAAATTTTTTTTTAACGTTTATTATTTGTTTTTGAGAGACAGAGAGAGACAGAGCACAAGCAGGGGAGGTCAGAGAGAGAAGGAGACACAGAATCCGAAGCAGGCTCCAGGCTCTGAGCTGTCAGCACAGAGACCAACGTGGGGCTTGAACTCACGAGCCATGGGATCATGATCTGAGCCGAAGTCGGATGCCTAACCGGCTGAACCACGCAGGCGCCCCATTATCTCTCTTCTTGTTTTTTTTTTTTAAGTGGGCTCCATGTTGGGCATGGAGCCCAACATGGGGGCTAGAACTCACAACCCTGAGATCAAGACCTGAGCTGAGATCAAGAGTCAGATGCTCAACCAACAGAGCACGCAGGTGCCCCTATCAATGACATCTTAAAACATTATTTTTACTTATAGCACACATAGCTATATTATGGAGTAAAATTTAAAATTCACAATTCATATAGACTTCTAAGATAAAATAGAAGATAGCAAAAGAGTCCAGGGTTTGTAAGCAGGTTGCTTTCCTCATCCCCTTGCAAATTTTTTCAAGCTTCTCTGATGGTAAGGATGAGTTGGGGGTTGGAAATTTGAGATGCACTCGGTACGGAAATAATGTGGATTTGGGAACCAGAGAGAGGAAGACGCGTTCTTCCATTTTCCAGCAGTGGGATCTTAGGGAAAGTCACCTGCTCTCTGTGAGCCTGTTTGCTCCCCTGTGAAATGGGTACAATGATGCCTGCTGGGGAGAGGGGCTGTGGTAAGGAGTGAGTGACCGGAGACCAAAACACCCAAGCCAGTGGCTGTCTCAGAGGAAGGCATTTAGTAAACATCAGCTCTCAATTTCCCTCTTCCTGTGTCTGCAGGTTCCTTAGGCCAGCTCCTGCAATTCAGGGCCCTGGGAGCTGGGAAGGGGGCCCCCACGTATGGCCCCCCGCTAAACCTTCTGCCACTCCTGGCAGAAACCTAATGACTTTCTCCTCTTGAGAGCTATAACCATAGACGTGAGTAAGGTCGTAACTGGTTTCACCGCCCTGTAGACACTGAATAGGCAATTAATCCTTGGGTTGCGTAGACACAACATCACCCACCGAGAGGGAATTCACCGTCCCTGTTCCCAAAGCTCTTTCTACTAGCTTCTTTTGTGGTTCATATTATCCAGCGCTGCAATGATGCGTTTACCTGTTTACGTGTCTCTCACAGTCACCCGCTTGTGAATTCTTGGAGGCAGGAATTGTTTTTTCCACCCCCATATTTCCGGCGTGCAACGGGGAGGGTGGCATGGGTAGTGATTGTTGGGTGGCTTGATGAAGGAGTGAATGAGGAGACCTTCTGCCCTGGGTCGCTTTTGGTCCAAATGACAACAGTTACCATCATTGTTTATTGAGCCGTTCGAATGCATCGAGCATATAGGAGTCCTTCATTTGTTGCTTCCCGTGTCATAAGGACTAGGTAACTTGCCCCCATTTTAGAGGTGAGGAACTGAGGCTCAGAGGGGTAAGGTCACCCAGCCTGCACATGCTGGCATTGGAATGCAAATCCAATTCTGTCAGATGTCAAAGTCAGGGGAGTAAACGTCTACATGGCTTCTGTCTAACACCTCACGTTATCCTGAGGTGTGCAGAGAAGAGGGCTGTGGCAGAGAGATACCCCCAGAAATGACGGTGAAGTGGGGGGGGGGGTGTCTGTTAGAGAGAGAAAGGGTTAGGGATCAGAGAGGCTACTGGGTGGGGCTGGGGGAGGGGCAGAAGAAGGGGGCCGCCTTGGGGGCTGGATGTCCTAGGGAGTTCAAGGGGGCTTGGAGACCGTGGAGGTGGTCAGGTCCTGGAGGAGGAGGTGTCAGGGCAGGGTCTCCGCCGCCCCCCCCCCCCCCCCCCCGCCCCAGAATTGGCTGGGGCTGGGAGTCAGCCCCTTCAGGTTGTTTTCTAGCTGGGTTGGGGGGTGTTTAATATTAATAGTAATGACTGTGGCAGGAAGATAATAGGCCTCAGTCAGATTAGAAGGGGGTAAGCGCTTATCTCTGGCTGCTGAAGACACATGTCTTTCACCTGCTCCTTTAATATCCCCCCTCTTTCATTCCACCGCCCACCCCCTCCCACCAGCCTAGAACAAAAGGGGTATTATGGGCCAGGGTGTTTTCAGGCTGCAGCCAAGGAGACCTCCCCTTCCCCCTCCGCTCCCCCCCCCCCCCGCCCCCCAGTTTGAATGAGGCTTTTTCCTCCCATAAGAGATTAGCTCCATTTGACAAGGCAGTGAACTTTGGGAGGGGTGAGTGGGGGTCTCCTCCGGGAGCCTCCAAAGTGCAGCCCTAAAGAATGCTGCCAGAGAGAGACGGGGGGGGGGGGGGGGGGCGGGGGGGAGCCCTGAAGACAGACAGGCGGAGTCAGAGGCAGACAGACACACGGACACACAGACACACACAGAGCAGGAAAGGCACTGAGGTAGAGTTAGAGACTCTGAGACATGGGGAGCCGCCCCTCCCCCCCCCCCCCACTCCAGGATGTTGGGAAAAGGGAGAGACAGGGGGAGGAGAGACAGACAGACAGACAGACCCACAGACATCCACAAAAAAAACAAAGGGAGAACCATGCACATACACACTTGGCACCAGACTGACCCATAGAGAGACAAGAGCAGAGAAAGACGGAAGGACGGAAGATATAAAGACAGAGATACCAAAGACACAAACAAGGGTGAGGAGAAGAAAGGAAAAGGAGGGAGGAAAAGGAAGAAGAGATGGTTAAAACTGGCAAGCAAGAAAAAAATAAATAAAAGGACACTTGGAAGGGATGCTGCGGAAAACCTGCTGGGCCCTTGACCTCCCTGGGGCCGGGGCTGAGGACCCTGGCCTTGGCCCCTTGCTGAGCCAGGCAGCTCTCGACCTGGTTCCTACAGCTTGGTAGGACTAGGGTGGAGAGGGAGTTTGGGCAGGGGGAGGAGAGAGAGAGAGAGAGAGAGAGAGGAGAGAGAGAGAGAGAGAGAGACAGGCGGGGAAACCGGCCCAGAGACAAAGGTAGTGGGTTGGAAGAGAGGTAGGCAGGAAAATGCCAGAGGGGAAGTGGGAGGTTCCTGGATAAGGCAGCTCCCAGCCTCTGGAGCGACTGGGGGTTGGAGGAGCAGGTGTGGAGGTGAGGTGCTGGGGGACAGCGCTCTGAGGAGGCTTCTTCTTGGGGTGGTACAGGAGGGGGGTCCGTCACTTCTGCTGCTGGCAAGAAGGAGACGGGGGTGGGGTGGGGGTGGGGGGGGGGGGAAACCGAGGGCCACTTCCTCCGTGATTAAAGTCCCCAGCCCTGTGTTTGCCATGTTGGATAGGTCTGGTGGCACAGTAGTGAGACAGCAGGGCCGTGAGGACATGACAGCCCTGGGTTCAGACCCCCGCTCGGTCACTACGTGACTTCAGGAAGGGATGAACGCACCTTCGCCTCACTTTCCCCATCTACGGGAATGGGGATAACAGTCGCAGTTCCATCAAGGGTGATTGTGAGGCTCAGGGTAGGGCAAGGTATTCAGCGTCACCAAAGACCCACAGCAAGGACTAACATCTATTGGTTACTTACCGGGCACAGGCCCCGGTCTAAAGCACGTTTCAAGTGTCACCTCCTTGAAATCTCAGAACAACCCCTCCAAGATCTAACGGAAGAACATGGTAAATCACCAACTATTCAGTGGTGGAGCCACGATCTGAGCCCAGACATTTGAGACTTAACCACCCCAGGTACTGTCCTTATTAAGAAGAGACACAGTCCCAGTTGCCACGGTCCAGAAGGAGCCGCGCAACCTTTTCAGGAAGAAGGGATCATTTTTATATATCCGAAGGGGCTTGTGGTTCTGGCTGAGGGCGGAGGTAGGCAGGTATGTGTTCAACAGTTGGATCTCCAAGAGGAAAAAAAAAAAAACAAAACACTCACCAGTTTCCCTGGTGTAAACACCCCCACCATGGCTCACTCCAAGCTACCAAGGCGCCCTTCACCAGACGGGGCTCGGAAGAGATGCCCACCCGTGGTCTGCTCTGGCAAGCCCGTGTGAACTGGCTTCTGCACGTCACTGAGTCAGGGGGGCCCAAGCTGCCCGTGCAGACAGAAGGTGGCTTTAGAGGACCCCTCTTTTCCCCTGGGGGCTTCCAGCGTCGTTCAGGAGAGAAGCGGCACCGGGTACCCACACTCAGGGCCCATGCCAGGGTTGTGCAGAAGGTTCCAAACCATGGCACATGCTATGGAGTTTGTAGAAGTTCACAAGTGGGAAGGAAGTGTGTGTGTGTGTGTGTGTGTGTGTGTGTGTGGAGGGCGGGGAGGCGTCAGTGCTGTGTATCCCACTGTCCCCTGCAGCTGGGAACTTGTGGAGGACAGGGACCGCCTCTTCCCTCCCCCGTCCTTGGTCAGTTCCTGCAACCCCTTGCCCTCTCAAAGTGCCCAGAAAACCCCTCTGGGTGCTGTGAACTCCTAATGTGTGGTAACAACTGTGCTGGGGGAGGGGTGGCACCAAAGGCCCGTGGCCCCCTCCTCTGGGGCTCCCAAGTGCCTTCTGTGAAACCAAACACTCCCCCCAGTCGCCCACCCGGACACCTGACTCCCTCCTGGGGCCCACTCTGGGCGCAAGCCTGTTTCCTGTCTGGGTTGGTAACCCCCTGAAATCCCGGCCTCCCTCCCCCGATCCCTTCCAAATGCTTATTAAGCCGTTTGCAAATCCAGGGCTGAACTGAGCGGCGTGAGTTTAATAAAGCAGAAGACAGATGCCATCCATCACTGGGGCCCCGGGTGGGGCGCGGTGAGTTGATGGACTCACACCCTTCTGGCTGCTTCTAGGTCAGCCAGCCACACATCCAAACCAACTCTTCTCCCTGCCTGCCCTGGCCACGTTCTCCATTCGGGACCACCTCCTGGCTGCATGCGGCCACCCTTGAGGTCACATTCCTGCCACAGATTCCCCTCGGGGGACCTCTTGCTCACTGTGGACGGAGAGTGTCTGGGAATCGAGGGAGGCTGGCCCAACCCCTGCATTCCGCGCGGATATCTGAACCAGGCAGGACCTAGACGAGGATACAAGACTTAAGTGGGGGCCCCAAACCTCAGTAATCAAGATAAATAATATTTTGAGGTACTATCTGAAAAAATCAAAATGAATGCCAAAAAAATCACGCTGAACAAGCTACTATAATTTTACATAAGGACAGGATCTTCCCTGATCGCCCCTTACTGCCTCAGTCTCCAACGTGACTCATTGTGGTCCCGAGAGCAGCCACTTGGAACTCAGTGGGTTCAAAAGCAAGTTCCTGATCTGCCCCAAACCTGCTCCTTTACACTCATCCTCGTAGGCAGCTCTATCCTTCCAGTCACTTTGGTCAAAAAAACCGGAGTCGGGCTTGCCGGCTCTCTCTCACACCCACACCCAACTTTTAGGAAATCAGGTCGGCTCTAATTTCAAAATGCACCCAGAATCCGACCACTTCCCCCCCACCTCCACTGCTTTCCTTCGGGTCCCATGTCTCCCCTCTGCTCAGAATCCCTCCATGGCGTCCCCTGCCCTGGGAATAAAAAGCCTGACCCTATCATAGCCCTATATGATCTGTCCCCTTCCCTCCTCTCACTTGCCTCCCATTATTCTCTCCCTTGCTCCCTGTATTCTGGACCCAGCCAGCTAAACACACTCCTGCCTCAGGGCCTTTGCACTTGCCATCCCTCCACCTGGGACACTCTTACCCGAGATGTTCACGTGGCTCCTTCCCTTGCCTCTTCAGAGGTCTGCTCAAACGTCACCTTGCCACTGTATCTGAAACAGCATACTGCTGCCCCTCGTGGTATTCCCTATCTCATTTGCCTTTTTTCTCTTTTCTTTTCTCTTCTTTTTTCTTTTCTCTCTTCTCTTCTCTTCTCTTCTCTTCTCTTCTCTTCCTTCTCTTCTTCTTCTCTTCTCTTCTCTTCTTTTCTCTTCTCTTTCCTCCCCTCCCCTCCCCTCCCCTCCCCTCCCTTTCCCTCCCCTCTCCTCTCCTCTCTTCTCCTCTTCTCTTCTCTTTTGTTTTTAAAAATTTTTGAGGGCAGAGTTTGGCTCTAAGTCTCTTTTGTAACCTCCAATGCCTGGCAGTAGAAATAGAATTAATACTGTCTGCCAGCCCCACCTTGGTGTTGCCTCCCCACACGCTGGCCTTTGGAAGAAAGCTTTCCACTGAAGGTGCTGTGTCCTGCCTCTCTGTCAGTCTCTGGTTCTCATCTCGACCTAAGCCCTACAGAAGTCACCTCCTCCAGGAAGTCTGGCTGTTGGCTAAGGGTCTGCAGTCTGAGTCAGAATGGTGGTGTTGTATGAAGGGGTCTGAACAGGTACCAGGAGCTCTGGGATTCAGCCCTGCTTTGGATTCGACTCACTGTGTGTGCCCTTGGGCAAGTCGCCTCTCCTCCTTGGACGTCCATTCCTTCCTTAGGGTGAGGGTGTGCACCAGATTCCTTCTAGCTCTGACCTTTTCATATTTTAAAGTCTTTTCCTGAGAGCCTAATAGTCACCTCTGGAGCCAGACTGTCTGGGTTCAAGTCTTGTTACCACCGCTTTCTAGGCGGGCCATTTAGATGCTCTAGGCCTCTTTCGCTGCATCTGTAAAATGGGGCCAATCATGGTCCCTACCTCATGTGACTGTGTTGAAAACGAAACAAGAGAATGAGTGAATTCATGTGCAATGGCTCAGAAAGCACTGAAAATACTCCACAAATGTTAGCTTTTTTCTGTACCGTGAATGGTAGAATGATTGTGGAGGGTTCTAGCATGTTTAATTGGCATTTTCTATTTTCCCAAATACAGACGTTTGTAAACAACAGCGGCCCCAAACCTTTTCCCCCAGGGAGTGAAATGGCTGACAAGGGGCCAAGGGAAGCCGGCTCTCCCCGTCTTGTCTCTGGGCTGTCTCAGCTTCTCGCATCCCAGCCTCATACCCCGGCCAGCCTGCTGGGTGGCCACCTTCTTCCTCCAAGGGGCTCCCACATCCTATCCTCTGCACCCTGGCCTGCTCCCTCCTGGGGGCCCCTGGGCCCAGCACCCCCCTCCAACCACGTCCCCTGAGCCCACCAAGACCCGGGCCCGGGGCCGCAGCTCGCCTTTCACACCAGATGCAGGAGCCGGGCGCGGGAGCCCTGCCTGGGGCTGGGCTGGGGGCCAGCTCCACATCTGGCATCGATTACCAACGGTGGCTGCGCAGTGGACTCCTCTGCCTGCCACTCACCTATCTGCCGGGGTGACAGAGGAGATGGGAAAAAGGTTTTCACAGCTGGAATAAATTGAGGGGAAGTGGAGGGGGAGGGTCGAAAAGACACAAAAAAACAACATTGAACTCAAGATGGAAGAAAGACAGTATTAGAGGAGGTAATGAAGAAAATATGTGTGAGTGTGCCTCTGTGTGTGCGTGTGTGTGTGTGCGCGCGCGTGTGCACGCATGTGTGCCTGGGATAAGTGTGTGTCTGTCGGCAAGTGAGCCAGGGTATTTTGTTTAGCGTTATTTAGTATTTTATTTACTGGGCGGGGAGGGAGGGGCTGGGGGCTGCCCACTCCTACTGAAGACTGACCACCATTTGTGGTCTCCCAGGAGTCAGAGCAAGGGGCCTGGAGGAGGGGGAACAGGGAGGAAGAAGGGGTGGGGGAAGAGGGCAGGGCAAGGCCAGACGAGGAGACACTGAGCGGACAAGAAAAGGAAGGGGGGGCGGCGAGTAGAAAAGTAGGGCCCTTGGTAGAGAAGAAGAAAAGCCGATTGGCCCACGACATACCGGGGGCACACTGCTAACTCTTGCTGTTGCCAGAGTCCCTGGATCTGGGCCCCCGGAGCTGTGTTGCTCCCTGGGTGACAGCAGGCTGCGCCTCCCTTTCCTACCCCCATCCCCCACCTGCTGACCCCACAGGCTTCGCCCCCTCTCCCCCTCCCTCCCAGCCACCCACACCTCTGAGGCCAGGCCTCAGCAACTCCCCTCCTTCCCCATCTGCTCTCCATTGACACGAAGGAGCTTTCAATTGCCCGCTCATTAGTCACCAAGATATTTCCCTTGGACCAGCACCCCCCCCCCCCCCCACACACAACTCGTCTAGCTTCAATCGAGCCAGGGCCAGCGGGGTCCCAACCTCCCACCAGGCCCCTGTTTGCAGCGAACTATTCCTAATAACCTTGTCAGAACGCAGAGGAGCCGGCTGGCTGGGGACTAGGAGTGGGGGGCTATGGCCCTCATGGTGGAGGGGATCCTCAGAGGTCCCTGAAGTGTGTGTGAGGGGCTGGGGGCAGGTGGCCCACTGTAGGCTGCTAAAGCCCTTCATAATGTTATCCCTGTTGAGTCCATAAAAGCCCCCTCTAGCGTTACGGCATTTGAGAGACTATTAAGTTTTAAGGCCTTGGACCTCCAGGGAGGAGGCACGTTGACACGGGTGTTTTGTAGGCTCTTGGTTTACGTGGCTGCCGTCAGGAGGGACCGCTGGAGATGAGGAGGAGGGCACAGGCCTTTGAAAAGGGTGGTTGGGGCAAGGAAGAGCACTGGGGGCCAGCATGGCCTTCCAGATCTCTCCCCTGGTGTCCTGGTCAGTGGCTCAGATCGTAGGAGACCACAAGACCGCTGGGGTTGGTGAGCCGGGAGAAGACAGGGGCCTTTCCCCACGAGTCTAGGAGGGTTGACAGGCTTAATGAATGACAGGCTGTCTCCCAAGAGCTCCCCCCAGGCTTTGCTGCCACCCCTTCTCTGGAGGCTGGGCCTTTGCTCCCCCTCTTCGCCTCCCCTGGGCCCCCTGCGTCCCCAGGCTGGGCCCATGATGGCAGCCAGAGTCCCCATCAGAAGCAGCCTGGAGGGGCAGAGAGGCCCTGCCCGAGAGCCCAAAAACTGTGTTTCAATCCAGGCCCTGCCACTTACCAGCCATGTGACGTTGGTGCTGTCCTTTGGGTCTCATTTTTCTTACCGGTTCCCAGAGGGAGCTGGACTAGATAATTCCTGAACTTGCACCAGTCCTCCGAGTCCGACGTCACTCTCTGGTGGGAGAAGAAGTGAAAATCAGATTCCAGTGAGCCTTCAGGACGTTTACAGTGACAGCTTGCGTAATTTGCACGCTCACGACTTACTAGGCAGTTGAGGGTATTATTCTCTTACCACAGCTGCTCTCTGCTGCGGCGGCGATTCGACCCCACTCTGCAGCGAGGAAACTGAGGCAGTGGGAGAGGAAGTGCCCAGCTCGGGTCTCGCGTTCTCCATTACTCAGTCCGTTGCATGCCCCTCACCACCTGTTACCCCATTATGTGCTCCTGCTGTACAGGAGGACTGGGGGTGTAGATGGTGGACAGGTACAGCCCTGTTCTCTAGTGGTTCTCAAGAGCCACGAACACGTTCTTCTGGTCAACCCCTCTGAGCCTCAGTTTCACCCTCTGTGCATTGGGAATACAATGAGAGCAGAGAGGGGCGAGGCCGGGCCATACAGAGGGCTGCTTGCGTGTTAGTTATGGCTGTCACTGTCACTGCCGTCCTCGCAGGTTGCAAGATCCCTGCCTCAGTCGGCTCAGGGGGAAGAATCACTCGGAGAGAGTCCACGGAAGGGGGTCCGTGCACCGCGGTTTGGAGGTGACAGGTAGCTAACTGACCCTGCCACCACCTCTCTACCTGCCCCTCTCTCTTCCTGAGGCCTGCAATTTGGAGATAATAGTAATAATAACACCGCACATTTGTAGAGTACTCTCTTTAGCATTTCAATTCAATTCTGCAAATATTTACTGTGCGCTGACCGTGTGAGGAAGTTTCACATCGATCACCTTCTCCTAATTGGCAGACCCCTCCCTTCGGCCGCTGGCACACGCAGGCATCCACACACAGACCCGTGCACGTGTGTATGCACACGCGCACAACGCACACCCACCCACATGCCCGCACACGCGCACAACGCACACCCACCCACATGCCTGCACACGCGCTCATGCACAGGCACGTACACACGGGGCTACGGCCCTCGCCCACCTCCCCCGGCGCTTTACCCTCAACTTAGCGCTTTCACCTTAAATGAAACCTGGGGACCCTGACCTCCTAAGTCACCCTGCGGAGGCCTCTCCGTGAGGATGGCCAGATGGGTCTGCGACACTGAGAGACGGTGAGCTGGGTGCTTGGCACAACGGCTCGGGGGTCGGCCAGCCCCAGTTTACGTCCCTTGCGGCTTAACAGTTCCGTGTCCCTGGGACACATCGCTTTTTCTTTTGGTGCCTCAGCTTCCTTCTCTGTAAAATGGGGCTGGTGATAGTAGCCGCCTCGTGGGGGCGTCAGGATTAACAGGACGACACGCCTAGCACAGCGTCTGGTACACTACGGGCCATGGCCGTGGTGACATGATGGATGTGTAGCCTGGTCTCAGGTGGAGACATCTGTGCACCGCGGGCCCAGCTGAACCACATTTTCCCTCATCAGTCCACGATCAATGCCAACATCGGTCCTTGGGGCCAAGGTATTTATCCTCTGTTAACAACTATTCCTGGAATTCAGGAGCTTACTGTCTTCATGCGACCGAGCCCCGCGGATCCCTTACAATCTGACTCCAGTTACAGGAAGGTTCCTCCTTCCCTTCTTTCGGAGAACATGTATTGTTCCCTTCCTACGTGCTGGGTGCCCAGGAGACACCAAGGTGAACAAAACACCCAGCCTGCTCCCCACGAAGCTCACTGTCTAGGGGGCGGAGCACAGGCATGGAGGCGGGGCTTCTAGAAGATGGAAGGGGAGTGAGTCAGGGAGGAAATGAGTGTCTCACTGGAGGGAGGTGAAGGAGAACATTCCAGGCTGAAGGGCAGGGGGACACCTGGGTTTTGCAGACAGGACGATGCTGGGAGTGTGGTGGGGGGGGGGGGGGGCGCAGGGGGACAAAGAAGGCCCGACCATGGCGGGGGCAGACCGCACTACGCGGAGGCTTTCCAGAGGCCCGTTCCTCAACTCCATCCTGGAATACATCATGGCGTCTGCTGCTGAGACCAGACGAGGCAGCTGGCTTCTGTGCGGGGGCCTTGCTTATTGAAAAATTTGTCTGTTGTTCAAGAGAATTCTCATCAGTGCAATGAGACGCTCGGGCCATGAGAGGTAGCCTGGGCTGATGGGGAACGGCGCACAGATGTCCCATGATGCCCTCCATCTCAGCTCCCTCGTGGCGTTCTCTCACCTCCAGGTTTAAATCGGGTCTCTCTCTTTTCCTGCTGTTTGGATACCTGCGAGCAGAGGCTCACGTGATAGGACTCCACCACGGCCTCTGTTCGGGCGGCTCTGGCCAGTCGGCCCGGTTCATTGACCTGTGCTCTTTGCAACCAACAGGGGTAGCATCCCCCTTATTTTCCTGAGGCTCAGAGGTGAGGTGGGCTGTGTTCCAGGGCTGCTGCCTCCCTACCCACGTTCCTTGCCTGCCCTCCTGTGTTTTCCATAGTGACACTGACATCTCAGCCCCCAGACCCGAGGGGAAGCCGCAGGGCCAGAGGAGAAGGGACCAGGCTTTCTAAGACAGGCAAGTGCAGAAGCCCACTCCCCAGCCCCTACCCTGGCCACCCTCCCACTCTGGGTCGCTGCTTCCACTGCTCTGTTCTCCTCAGTGTCTAACACTTCTAGTAAACATAGTATTTTTTACTGATGTGTAATATACATATACACATGTGCATAAATTGTAAGCTTCCTGCTTGATGGACTTTTGCAAACTGAACACAGCCAGGTCACCAGCACTCAGATGAAGAATCGGGACAGGTACTACCACCTTGGAATATTTCATTGTGCCCCTTGTCAGGCGCTGTGCACACTAGTTTCTAATACAATAGATTTGTTTTAGCCTGCATTTGAACTTCATGTAAGCGAAGTCATGTCAGGATGTACGCTTTTTGTGCCTGGCCTCTCTCGCTCAAGATTCATTTACAGTCATCGTGGGTAACAATAGCACGTCGTCTCTCATTACTTTGTGATGGTCCATTGTGCAAATACACCTCAGTTTACTTCTGCGTTCTACTGCTGAGTCTTCCAGATTTTGGCCGCTACATATGTTGCCATGAATATTCGCTGGTGAGTAGAATTTCTGGGTCGTAGGGTATGTGTGTGTTCGGTTTCATTAGATAACGCCAGGAAGTTCTCGGTAATTGTTAAGCCAACTTCTATTCCCATCCAGCGCACTTTACTGGATGTAGGGTAGTATCAGATTGTGGTTTTTAGTTTTTGTGTTTCTCTGATGACTAATGAATTGTGTTTCTTATATTTATTACTTATTTGGATATCCTCTTTTTAAAACAATTTTGTCTTCTTCTCCTTCTCCTCCTCCTCCTCTGTCTCTGTCTGCTTCACCTTCTCCTTTTTTTTTTTTAATTTTTTTTAACATTTCTTTATTTTTGAGACAGAGAGAGACAGCATGAACGGGGGAGGGTCAGAGACAGAAGGACACACAGGATCTGAAACAGGCTCCAGGCTCTGAGCTGTCAGCACAGAGCCCGACGTGGGGCTCGAACCCATGGACCGCGAGATCATGACCTGAGCCGAAGTCGGATGCTCAACCGACTGAGCCACCCAGGCGCCCCATCCTTCTCCTTTTTATAATTATTATTATTTTTAAGTGGACTCTATGCCCAATGTGGGACTTGAACTCATGACCCCGAGATCAAGGGTCACATGCTCTGCCACTTGAGCCCGCCAGGCACCGCTGGATATCCTCTTTTTGTGAAATGCTTATTCAAGTCTTCTCATTTTTCTATTGTTTTCCATCTTTTTCTTATTGATTTGTAGGAAATATAATCTCCTGGATATGAGTCTTTTGGTGGGTAGACGTTCTACGAATATCCTTTCCCACCCTGTGGCTTCTCTTCCCTCCCTTCAAAGTGTCTTTTGATGAACAGACGTTCTTAATTTTAATGCTGGACAGTTTGTCAATGTTTGTCTTTCACAATAAAGTGCTTTTTGGGGTCTCTTTTACAGACATCTTTGCCTGTCCCAAAGTTATGAAGATATTCTGCTTTCTCCTAGAAGCTTTATTGTCATATCTCTCACATGTGTATCTGCAATCCAGCTGGAGTTGATTTGCGTGTATGCTGTAAGGTAGGGGTCAAGATTCATTTTAAAAATATGGGCTAGCACCATCTTGACCTTCGACCCCATCCACTCCCAATGAAAGACGTACTTTAATCAAGAGGGGCTTTTGTGTCCAAATGTGTCTTTTGTCAGCCAAATTCAGAAGCAGCCCTCTGGGCCTCTGTGAAGGGGCCAGGGCAGAGCTCTCAATGTGTGAGTTCCTGAAATTTGCTTGGCCCACCTCTTCCCAGGGAAGTGGCTGGGCCATGAGGAAAAGGGGGCAGGGGGACAGAGCGATGAAGCACATTCCTCCCCTGGCCCCTTTCAACTGGGATTCTATGAGATTTAGAGATGCCCGGGGAAACCCTAACTCCAGTGTCCCAGTTCAGAAGCTTGGGACTTTCTGTTTTTTCTGCCCACATTTATTCACTCAACAGATGTCTGGTTGCCTACTCTGTGCTGGTTACTGGTCACTGGGGATCCACAGTGGACAAAACGGACAGCAAATTCCACTCTCATGGAGAAAGGCGATGCGAACATAAATAAATAAAATGCATCAAGTGTGAAGGAAGATGATAATTGCTGTGGAGCAAAATAAGGCAGGACAGAGGGACTGCGTGTGTTAATTGTAAGTTGGATGGTCAGGGGAGGAAGGCATTATTGAGAAGGTGACATCCGAGCAAAGAGCCATGTAGATGTGGGGGGGTGGGGGGGGGTGGAGCATTCTAAGTAGAAGGAACAGTGAATATAAGATCCCAGAGGCAGGAAATGGTTGCACGGATAATGGGAGAGCTGAGAAGCCAAAAGGTATTGGTGAAACAGTTGGGCGGAAGCCGCTAGTGCTCCTAGGCTAGAGAGACAAAAGGAAGAAGTGCTGTTTTTGGAAACCGGGGCGGGGGTGGGGTGGGGGGGGGGGTTGTCACCCAGCCGAAGCTGCAACCAGAGTGGGTCTGTAAGGCCAGGAGATGGGGCCATGGAGGAAATGTGGCTGGAGGCAACACAGGGGGTAGACATACTCTGGTTTTCCTCTTCCACCTGCCTTCCAGTCTCCTGCCAGTGCCTCCCCTTAGCAGAACCTGGCCCGCAGCCCACTGATGGAATTGCTGGTCAAAGAAGCCTAGGGATCGCCCCCCTCCCCCCCTACCCCCGGAGATGCAGGGCAGTCCCAAGGAGATGAGAACTGGCCTTGACAGTGGACCTTCCGACAGCGAGATACCTCCTCACATCCTACCTCCTCCTGGCTAAAGTGAAAAAGACCAATCACACCAAATGCTGGCAAGGACAGAGAGGACCTGGAACTCTCTCATCTTGCTAATGGTGTGTATGGTAGTAAAAGTACTTCGGAAAACTGCTCGGCAGTCTCTCTGATAAAGCTGGATAGACACCCACCCAGGACCCAGCAATTCTACCCCCAGGGATGTACCCGAGGAGAAGTGAGAACCTACATTCACAAAAAAGACTTGTCCTCGAATGTGAATAGCAGCGCTGTAATAGCCAAAGTGCTGGAAACAACCCCAAATGTCTGGAAACAGGAAAATGGATTAAATTATGGTTAATGCCTACAATGGAATGTGCATTACAATAAAAATAAGCACACTAATGCTACATGCAACCACAGGGATGAATCCCCAAGACATTACGCCGAGTAAACTAGGCCAGACGTAACGGAGAACATAATTGTGTGACTGCGTGTATATCAAGCACAAAGACGGGCAAAACCGATCTACAGTGATGAGGGAGGGTGGCCTGGCAGGGGGCAGGAGAGAAACCTTCTGGGATTACGGAAAGGCTCTCTACCTTGGTCTGGGCGTTGACAACACAGATACGTTTGACAAAACTCCTCAACTGTACTCTTCGAACACATAAAAGACTTCAGCCTTTGTCTCCCTTCCTCTGCCACCAGCCCAGCTCGAGGAGTGCTTCTCGATGTCAGCCATCCACAGACCCCGTGGCTTTCTCCCACCCTGCACACGGGGGTGGATCCATGTTGCCACAGCAGCCGTTGGGGACAGCACGTAGCTCTGGACCTGGAGCCCAGGATGCCCCGTTTAAGTCGTGGCTCATCCTCTCCCAGCTGTGTCATTTAGTTGAGCCACATCACTTCTGGGAGTCCTCTTTTATCATCTGAAAGACGGGCTAACAACACCTCCTTCAGAGGATTGTTGGGGAAATGCAAATGAGCTAGCGGCAGGGAAAGAACTTCTGGAAACAAACATTCAGCAACCATAGGGTACTGCTCATACCGCTCAGCCACAGGTGACCCTGACCAGTGCGGGCCTGACTCCTGCACAGTTGACAATCTGGGTATAACTTTTGACTGCCCGAAAACTTTATTACTGATAGCCTGCTGTTACCAGAATCCAACCAGTAACATAAGCAGTCAATTAACACATATTCTGTATGTGTATTGTAGACTGTATTCTTTTTTTAATGTTTATTTACTTATTTAGAGAGAGAAACACAGAGAAAGACAGTATGAGTGGGGGAAGGGCAGAGAGAGAGAGAGAGAGAGGGAGACAGAGGATCCCAAGCAGGCTCCACACAGTCAGCCCAGAGCCCAACACAGGGCTCGATCTCACCAACCGTGAGATCGTGACCTGAGCCAAAATCAAGAGTCAGATGCTTAACTGACTGACCGAGCCACAGAGGCGCCCTGTATGCTGTATTCTTACAACCAAGTCATCTGGGAGAGAAAATGTTAAGCAAATCATAAGGAAGAAAAAAATACGTTCACAGAACTGTACCGTATTGAAAAACATCTGCATATACATGGACCCGTGCAGTTCAAACCTGTGCTGTTCAAGGCTCAACTGTATATAGGAAATTTCAATGGCTACTTGTGTAGCACTGAGGCAGATTGGATCGTCGGCCCCAATTCTTTCCTCCTGGTGATCCGACTCTACGCCCACACCCTGTGTCACGTGACTCCACGTTCCCACCGCGCTGGTGGCCGGCTTGGTCACCTGACTCCCAATGGCATGTCAATGGATGCGAGCAGAGCACAGGATGAAAAACGTTTGTGCTGTTTGAGCTCCAGCGATAGCCTCGCTGGCCCAAGGAGAACGTGGAGTAGCCTTGAGCCCAACCCACAGGCTGTGAGTAAGAAAAACAAAGCCTTGTTGTAAACCATGAAGTGCTCCCGTGATTTGCGAGGCATCATTTCTGTGGTGATGGCTGACTAACGCAGCCTCAAGGTCATCCCCACGAAGTCTCCATTCACTTGCCTCTCCAGTCCCATTTCCAACAACTCAGCTCCAGCTGAAGCAGTCTGTTCACTGTCCCGTGAAACTCAGCAGCCCCTCTCACTCCCCCCCGTCTCACTTAATGTCTTGTTTTCCTTCCCTGTCTCCTGTCCTTTCCTTCCCTGTCTCCTGAGTGCCAAAGGTTTTCTCCCTCCACTGTGCCCGTCTGTACCAGCTATATCAGTCTATACCACCTATCCTTCGAAAGACAATGGGAGTACCACTTCCCTGCGGAAGCTTGTCTTCACTGCCCACCCCACCTGCCCCTGGGCACCCTCCCTCTGCCGAGCTCCTGCAGCCCAGCCAGTCTATGTCCATCACCATTGGCTTAATCTTTCCAAACGAATAGAAACGTCCTTCATCTCTCTGGGGCTTAGGAGTTTTCTGGTCAGCATGGAATTGTGCTTTGGGAAATACCTGTTGGCGAAGGAAGGAAGGAAGGGGTCAACGAGACCCCCCCAAGTCACTCGCCGCAGAACAGCCAGCTTCCCTAAAGTCTGCCTTCGCTAAGGTCTACCTTGGCGCCCGGTCCAGAAGTTTCAGTGAGTACCACCCACCTGGCAATCTGGGGAGGACGCATCTGCCACCTGGGGTGAAGCGCAAGAGAAGGGCGATGGTTCTAACTCTGTTCTTCTCCTTCCCCATCCCTGTCTCATCCCTTCTCTTACCCGTGTCTCTATCTCACTTACGGGCTCTAATGACTTCCCAGACTGTGGACTGTCAACCACCCAGCTGGGATCTAGACTGTCTAAACCTATCCTGGTTTTCATCTCGGTGTGGGTGCCCAGTGTTTCGGGTTGGTTGCTCAATAAATACTTCATGTCTGCTGGGATGGATGACACAATCTGTTAAAGTGGGTTTGGAATATGATTTTTTTTTTAAGTTTATTTATTTTTGAGAGACAGAGCGTGCCCGCACACAAGTGGGGGAGGGGGGAGAGAGAGACACAGAATCCGAAGCAGGCTCCAGGCTCTGAGCTGGCAGCACAGAGCCCGACTCGGGGCTCAAACTCACAAACTGTAAGATCATGACCTGAGCCGAAGTCAGACACTTAACCGACTGAGCCACCCAGGTGCCTCTGGAAAATGATTTTATGCTTGGCGGTTTGGGGTCCAGCCTTTCTGAGTTCTGAAACACTTAAAAACTCCGACACCGACTATTTTGGGGGCTTGGGGGTGATGATGACAGACACCAGCAGCCTTTGGAAAGTTAAGGGGCCAATCGGCAGAATGCTGCTGTTTGAAGGGGTCTTCCAAGTGGGCAAGGGGGCATCTGTTAGAAAGTCCCTCTTCGAAAAGTTCCCCATACTCACATGTCCACTAAATGACAAGGACTTCATCGGGTTAAAAAGCCCCTCTTTTAAAACTCAGCCAATTGTTTGAAGAGATGCGATCACCCAACCGAGTTGCCCAGGAACTTGGCTGGGTGATATTCCAGGCCACAGGCAGAGGAGAACATTTGCTCCAGGTCAAAGTCCCAGAGCTGGGCTGGGCAGAGCGGCAGAGTGGGAGCTCCAATCTAGGTCCAGAGAAAGGCCAGAGGAGGGCAACCAAAACAGAGTAGGCTTCAAGACGAATGTTCCTCCTTCTGCACTTTTCTCCCAGATTTTGGGGCATGGAGAGGTCTGGATATAGAGATTAGGATTATCTTGAGCCTCCCAGTAGATGCCTAGGCCTCTTGGTGGTGGGAAGGGGTAGGTGCTAGCGTAATGGTAGGGGGGGTAGAGACTGCTTCCATTGCAGGGCTGTGAATGCCTTGTAGGGTGGGGCTGGGGAAGGAGGGAGGCTTGAAAGAGAGACCAGGGGAGGAGTGTGGGGAGATGGGGCCTGAGAGAGAGAGTCTCGGCATCCACGGGCCTCCAGCCCACGCTGCAGGAACGGCCCAGGTCCCCCCGGGGCTCAGTGGCAGGGGTCCAGGAGTCAGCCTTCTGTGTGGGATGCAACCGGGCAGGGAGAAGGGAGAAGGAGGAGGAGGCAAGTGTCGAATTAAGGAGTCATAACTCCCAGGGAGTGACCCGGCTGCTCTGTGGGGCCCACCTGGGCCCCACATCTTCAGGATTTATGCAGTTGCCATGCCTCCTTGGGGCCCTGCCTCCTAACTCAAATCACGGGATTATTTATTCCTGCTAGCATCAGCTGAGAGGGCTGAACTCCACGGCCAGCTCACCCAGAGCACACTAGGGAGCGAGCGGGGGCTGGGGACAGGGCTAGAGCACAGTGCAAGGGTACAGACAGACAGACAGACACAGGCCAGAAGGGCCCATAACCCCACCTCCTCGGCCACAACACAAGCCAGCGAGTCCCAAGCTAGACCACAGTGCCCAGTCCCTGGAGCACCTCAGGGAATAGTGGAGGTTATTTTAAGGTTGTTTCCACATCCTTATCTCCCCAACCCCCCATCCGACAAACAGTCAGACAGAAAAACAAACAGACCAGAGGTGCAGGCTGTTCTCATGGAGAGGCAGACCCCCTCCTCCCTTCCCCCATCCCCAGACTCTTCCCCACCAAATTCTTCCAGGCAGGGCCCCAATGCTTCTGTTCATCTCATCCAAAGGGGATGATCCTGCTATCCATGTTGAAAAACCGCTTTCCCCAATGACTTTTTCCTACGCCATCTTGCAGGAATACACTGACAGGGTCTTGGGAAGGATGGGATGGGGCACTTGCTGGCCGGGTGAGGCCCAGTGCGTCCCAGCCAAGCCCTACATCCTGGCCATTTGGGTCAGACATCCCAAGTGGACCGTTTTATTTTTGCTGCAGGCTAATTTGTGGCCTCTGTACGCGATCCTCCCAGAGACACTCAATTCTGGTCTCTGCAGGGAAGGAAACAGTACGTAGTGTAGAGAGAGCTGAGGCAGGATATAAGAGGCCCATAACAGGAGCGGCCTTTTGTGTGTTCCAGGCCCCACCGGGGGTGGGGGGCTGGCAGAAACAGAACCGTAGGCTTATTTAGTCAACGGATGTTTACTCTGTGGTTACGCTGGGCCATTCTAGGCACTGCACATTGACAGGGGGACCTGACAGCCTGGTCCGGCCCTCAGGGAGCTTAAATTCTAGTTGGGGGAAAGAGCCTGGAGCAGGATGGGGAGGGACGTGGGACCCTAGACAAAGATGGAAATGTAGGGCTCAATGCATGGTGGGTCTTGTAGGCTCTTAGCAGTTCAGATTTTATTCTAAACACAATGGCAATGGCAGGAGAGAAGGTTCTTGGAATCCCCAGTCTTGTAGAGGGGGGAAGGGAACACTTGAAATGTGGGAACCACAAAAGATCTCCTATGAGTTGGGGGTCCTGTGAGGGATGCAGTGTCTGACTTAGGGGGTGGGGGGACAGGGGCTCTCCCTGGTAGTCTCGGTCAAGGGTCTCAAAGGCAGCCTGTAGGCCTGGTCAGACTTCCTGCCTCCCTGCTTCTCATCTCTATTCACTGACTCCCCATTTCCCACCATCTTTCCACACTCCCCATCTGGCCTTCAAGGTGTCAGGCAGCCTCTGCCTCCCCATCGGACTCAGGTCAGGGCCTTAGGAGTTCTAGATCAGGGGTTCTAGGCTCTTTGGACACCTATATGGCAAAGGCAGCCCAGGGCGCAATCAAGACACGACCTCAAGGCTCATGAGCCAGGCGAGTCCTGATCTGAGGAGAGGAGCCCTCTTCCCCACCTGGCACCCCTGCACCTCTGCCCAGCCCCACCCCCATTGCTCTCCAGTGGCTTTAGGCCACCTCTCCTTCGTTATCCCCAGTGTGGGCTGGACATTCTCAGGCCAGAGCTTCGAGTTGCAGCAGTGGCCAAAGAGACCCATTAGACGATCCATCCATCCTTCCATCCGTCAATTAACCAGAGGGGCAGGGACAAAGCTCCAATTGAGAGGTTCACTAATTTGGAGAAACTGTGGATGTTTAATCAAAACATCCTTGCTCTTTGGGGGGAAAAGTGTTCCTCAGGCAATGATTTGGTGGTTTTGTGTTTTCCCATACGGAAGGGGCAGGAGGCAGGGTCTGGCAGCTTGATCATCTGGGGTGGGGGCTGGTGAATGAGTGGGAAGTTGGGGGAATCTCTGTCTCCTTCCTCAACCACAACTCTCTTCTTCCAATTCAAATGATGGGGCAGGGAGAGGTGCAGTCCCCTGCCAGGTCCTAAGCATTGGTGTCCTGGGTTCAGCCCAAGGAGCCCTTGGAGGGTAAGAGAAGTCTCAACTTGCCTCATCTCTGCAACTCCATCCCTTAGTCTGTCATTCCTGACATCATTTCTCCATTTTCCAAACGTCCTCTCCAGTCCCCAAAGGATTAGTGCAGGAGGGGACAGTGGGATCATCACAGATCTCTGGGGTCCCAGAAAGTCCCAACAGTGCCCAGCGTCTGAAAGCAGAGCAGGGACCCAGGTGTCCCAGGGCTCCACTCGGAGCCTTTCTTGGACTTAACTCCACAGTCCTGAATAAAGCTGGCAGTGGCACCTGCCTGGCGAGGTTTTCATCTTCACCCTCCTCCTCCGGTCCATGCAGCTGCCCTTCCACCTCAGCTAGGGCCCTGTCGCCAGCCCCTCTCCCCACCGCCCCAGGCTCTTCTGTTCCCTGCCTTGTCTCCCCTCCCCCGCGAGGAAGCGCTAAGCGACGACCCTGATCCTCCCCGTGTAGGGATTAATCCCGCAGGTTGAGCAACCGGCAGGCTCCGGAGCCAGGGCCACCGCGGGCTCATTCCCCCTCCGCGCGGCACTGTGCCCGGGGCCTTGAACTACCCGGCCCAGCGCCCACCGCACTTGCTGGGCATCGCCCGGAGCCCCAGCGCTTGCCGTGTGGCGCTCGCTCAGGGGACCGCCTCCACCCCCCCCCCCCACCCCGACTCTCCAGGTTAGCAAGGGGGGCAGACTGTGGGGAGAGAGGCGCCCCGCCAAGGAGAGCACGGAGTGAAATGCTTGGCCCTCTCTGCCTTCTTGCGTCTGCAAATCCTCGAAGGTCGGGCTGTGTTTGTGGAACGCGCGGTCTGCACCTGGCGTGGGAGTCAAGGGGGCGCAGAGGCACTGGAGCGGGAGCGCGCGCGCGCCCCCCTCCGTCCTCCCCCCCCCCCCCCCCCCCCGTCCTCCCTCCCCCTTCCCCGTCTCCCCTGCCCCGCCCCAGGCCCCTGCTGACTCTCTTGGGTCGCTCGCACTTTTCTCCCCCCTCGCGGGAGCCCTTCCTTCCCCACCTCTCTGGCTGTCAGCGCCTAACTGCTTTCTTTGTCTGTCTGTCTGTCTCTCTGTCACCGGCTCTCTCCCTCACTCGGGGTGTTTATTGAATTGTTTTCCCGAGCTCCGCGGCAGGCTCTCCTTGCCGTCAAACTCTGCCATCCCCACTCTGCCTGTGTAATTTAAAGCTATAGTTAAATTATGACTTCTCCGGACCTGTTGTGGCACCTACGCCTAAGCCTAATTAAATGATCACATCCATTCTGAAGGCAGCTCTCTTCTCCCCTCCAACGTTAATTACAACATAAGAGGCTTTAATGGCCCGCCTCACCTCCAGCTCCTGGAAAGAAAGGTCAGGCGATTAATTTTCGTCATTAATCTTTTCCCAATGTGGACACTGTGCTGTCACCGGAGCCTATTAAACCCCCTTTGTCCCCCCTTCCAGCCTCCATCGCCCCTCACCCCCTCCTCCCTGAGTGACTGCGGAGAAGGAAAATATTTAAGAATCACTTTGTCTCTCTGGCTTTTTTTCCCCCACCTTTCCTGGAGACAGCTTCTCCTTGGGGGTCTTGGGGGTGGGGCAAGGGGGGCACCAAGTTCATTTCCCTGCGGCTTCAGGCTGCACCTCTGAAGACTGTTCACGTCGAAAATGTTATGGATCTGGGAGTCAGGCTGGGGAGCAGAGAGCCTGGGTCTGTGGCATTCCATCACTCCTGGTGTGTGCAGGGGCGGGGAACAGATGAGGACTGGGCTGCCACTTGTCCATCCTGTACTTGGATCCTCCTAATTAAAAACAGTAAGAAATGTGTTGACACCTAGGGTCCTATGGTCTAGTAGCCACATTTTTTTCTGCAGTGGTCTAGGTTCCCCTGTCCCTTTACTCCGTTCTCCCTCACCCTGTAACTTCGGCCCCTTTCACTGGGGGAATGATCTAGATATCCTTAGTGGCAGAGGGCTGAGCAATGGTCAGCCACTCCCTCTGAGGAAGCTGATTCCAGACCCATCCCTCAGGCACTGGATATCCTCCAGCCCTGATGGTGGTCCTGGGCTCAGTGAGGAGGACTGAGTAGGGGGGGATCAACTGTGAGGGAGAGGGGGCGAGGGGGTGGAGGAGACCTTGAGAATGTGCTTTCGCAGCCCCCCCCCCCCCAAAAATTCCATCAGGCCAAAAGGGGGAGAAGGAGTGTGAATAGGCTCTCTGCAGACAGCTTTTATACCAATCCCAGAATTTATTTGATTTAAAATTCTAATCTAGAAGAGAGTCCCTGGGAAGCCAAGGGGTAAGGCTTGGCCGGGAGGTGCTGAGAACTGACAGGAACAGGAAATGTGCAGGGGTGAGAGTCCAAAACACCTGCCTCTGTAGTTGCTCTCTGCAGGGCAGCTCGCCCCCATGGGGGAGGGTCCCAGGGACTGGCCAGTGGGGTGTGGAGGACAAAGTGATGAGGCTGGAGGAGTGCGGTTTGCAGGAGGGTGAGAGTCCAAGCACCTGACCTCATCAGCTCACATGGGCAACACTCTTTCCCTACATCCCCCCTACCCAGCAGTCAATGTCCCCCCCTCCCCCCCTCCAGTGCTCCCTGGCACGGTCACACGGTCTGTCCAAGGAGGAGTCACACACCTCTTCCTGTCTCTAGACCCATCACCTCAACGAAAGCTGGATTGATTATCCCTCAAACCCAGGAAACCCAGGTCCACAGTGACATCTAGAACTTCTGGCCCTTGGTAGAGAGATGTTAAGTGGGGGCGTGGGGGGAGATGTCAATGGGACCCTGAGACTTCCCCAGGTGGGCGCAAAGGGCAGCATGGCTACAGCATTCACTGACCCTAAAAGCCCAGTGATGGAGCCAGGAGAGGCCCTATGGGAATCCAGCCAAGCCTCTGCAAGGCCTTCTGGTTCTGTATGGGGGCAGGGGAAGGACGGGGAATCCGGTTTACAAAAGGGACCTGGAGGACGCCACCAGTGATCAGGGTTGTCTCGTGTCCAGCCAGGATGGCTGTGGCCAAATCACTGGCTTTTGGAAAGAAGAAACTTCTAGGAAACTCAAGAAGAGTTGGACAGGACCCAGGAGGTTTGGATTCCTCTGACTGAGGCCTTCTTTCTTGGAAAGTGTCCCCTCTCCCCTCCACCTACCCAAACGTGGCTCCCCCTGGCATCTGCCTCAAGGTAGACATCCACGTCTTCCCGTGGCCCAGGAGCAAACCTCCCCATCTGGAGTCAGTCCCTCCCCTGATGTCCCCCCCCCCACCCCCAACTCCACCCCAAGGACATTGGGGACATCACGTCCACAGAGCCCTGCACAGCCGGATAATAATAATTAATAACCATTAGGAACAATAAGGAGAATACCAGTGCCCAGTCAGCCCAACGTGCAGCCTCGGCTTTTTTCTTTCTTCCTTTTTTTCTTTCTTTTTTTTTTTTTTTACTTTAATGAAAACAATGATTTGACTTTGAAGAAAGTGACTTTTTTAAAGTGAAAGCTGGATTGAGTTCCTCATCCACCCCCTCCCCCTTGCCATCCCCCTTCTCTTCAGAGCTCCTCCTCCCATCTTGCCCCCCCCCATTTTTCTCTCTCCCTTTTTTCTTTTTCTTTTAATACTCTGCGTTCTATCATGCAAATCCCCTTTCAAATTATGAGAGTATTAGAGCCATCAACGGTAATGTCACCGCCACAAAATGAGAGTGGGGACTTAAGCACCTAACGAACAATGAAATGTGCGAGCCCTGGGACAGGACAATTAAGAACTGGGCTTAGCCAGCCAGGGAAATTTATTGCTATCAAATCCATATTTCTATTTTCCCCCTGAACAGTAACCTATTTGAATATGATTAAAGGGTTTCATTACGGCAGAGAGAAAGGCCCGTGTCCCGCGGTTCCTGGTGAGCTCACAAACACAGGCTTGGAGCTGGGGTGCCCGGTGAGCATATGGGTGGGGGCGGTGGTGGGGTGGGGGGAGGTCGTGGAGGACCCAGGGGTCCAGAGATGGAACATTAAGGGGCTGGCTCCCTGTAGACAGGGTCTGGTGGAGGGTCTGGTGGAGGAAGAGGTGGTTGCCCTGAAATGAGATCTGAGAGCCTCTGGTTCTCTGACTCTTGGTAGAAGGTACCAGAAGGTTCATTAGCAGATGGGGAGACTGAGGCACTTAGAGGTTGAGCAGCTTAGTGAAGGCCACTCAAATTAGTGAGAGTGATAGATCCAGGATTGGATCCCAAGGGCTCTGCTCCTCACCTCCCTCCCTCTTCTCTCTCTCTTTGCCTTCGTGCACTGCCCCCCCTCCCTGGGCTCAATCCTCTAAAGATACACCAGAAATGGGGCGGGGGGGGGGAAGCCATGCGGGCCAGGGACGATTTACAGTCTGGGTGTGGGGGATGAGCCCAGAAGGAGGAGGCTGAGAGCAGCATGGCCCAAGGAAAGCGGTGCCTGTGCCCAGTCCTGAAGGGGGTTCAGGATGGGTTCAGAGAGGCCGCTGTGGGCCGGAGTAGCCGCAGAAGTCTCTGCTATAACACAAACAGATGGCCAAGGATTTTTCTCCCCTAGAAGTCTGCACATTATCACTCTGCTCCGCTGCAGAGCCTTAATAAGATCCGGCCGTGGCTCCTTCCTGCTTTCTCAGCTGCACCTGAACCAATAACGATCACGAAAATGATGCCAATAATAGCCACAGCGCTCCCGTGCATTTGTGTATTGCTTTCGTTGTAAAGAGCTTTCACACCCCTGTTCTTGCCAAATCCTCTGAACGACCCTTTAAAGGTGGACAGGGCCAATGGGTGAGACCCAGAGAGGTCCACCAGCTTGTCCAAAGTCACACAGGTAACCAATGACAGAGCTGGGATCGGAGCCTGGGTGGGTCTGGCTCTGACATTCATGTTCACACACGTGGGGTTTCTGGCGGGGGGGGGGGGGGGGTGCTGCTGCACACACTTTGGCCCAGCGAGCTGTTCCCAGCCTGCCACTTGCTGGAAGCCCTGAACGAAGGCACAGTAGCCTAGCCAGACAGATCGGCCGTATTGGCCCTGGCGGTGGGAAGGTGACAGATGTCGTGGGGGATCACCCTCGAGTGCAATGCACGCTCTCGCCAGCAAGGAGAGACTCATACGGGATGGGAAGTAATTAAGTGCTAAATTGTATGGGCCTGCGCTGGGAGGAGGCTGGGGTGGGTCTTGAAATTGCAGGATCTGGAGAAAGAGCCCTGGGCCTGGGGGAGAGGCCTGGGAAGGGGTGGCCAGCAGGGTCACCTGCTGAGGAGGGACAGGCTGAAGGGGGTGACTCTGGGATGGAGGGTGGGGTTTGAGCGTCTCCGGCCTTCGGCTTCCTGTCTCACTCCTTGGACACTTCCCCTTCTCCCCTCTGGGGCAACCTTCCTGGAGCTTCCTGGGGCTTCATACCTGGAGTTTCCCGAGACTGCAGTCTGGCACCCTGGGAAGCTGGCTCAAGTGGCGTTACTAACACTTGGATCTGCCCTGTGCCATCTGGAGCCCACTGTCTGCCAACATACGCGGGCTTGGTGCACCTGAAGCGCGGGCCTCACCGAGGCATGTGAGGGGTTGGCCAAGGAGGGAAGGAGACCCTTCTGGTTCCCAGCAGTGCCGCCCTGAAGCCTCCTGCCCCTCCTTCCCTGTCCATCCTGTCATAGCTGCCTCCACCTGCAACCCCCTCCCGTTATACTCTTCAGAGTCGGCTTCTTCTGTCATTCACTCTTCCATTGCCCTTGCGTCTCTGTGCTCAACAGACACCTACCAAGCACGTGCTGGGGTATACAGGTGTTGTCCGTAGCATCCTTTTGTCAAGGAGCTCCTCGTCTGCTGGAGAACTGGGTGCGCACACAGCAAAGAATCATGAGCAGAGGACGGAGGGACAGGTTCCGGTTGGGCACAGCCACCCTCTAACGTAGACAGGGCGGATATTGTCCCCACTTGAGAGATGGGCAAACTGAGGCTCAGGTAACTCAACCGAATGGCCCAAGAACCCAAACCCAGCTGCCGGCCAGGCTGTCTGGCATCTCTGTCCCTCCCTGTTTCCCTTCACTTCTCTCTTTCCTAAAATCATCTAATCTCAACATTCAGTCTTGGCCTCTGTTGTTCTCCCCACCCAAAGGTGTTGGTTAAAATAATGAGCCCATATACTAACCAACAAGAATGGATGCTGGTCAGAGCAATGGAGCAGGGTCCTGGGGCCCCCTGCTGGGCTGGGTGCTAAGGTTTAGTTGCTGAATCTTGGGGAGGTCCAGCAAATCCCAGGGCAGCGTCTAGGATGGGGGTGAGTGGAGCGTTCAATGGCCTCGGGACAATGACTATTAACTAACCAGTACAGAAATTTTAACAACCAGTATAGGCACACTGATATTTATAGCACCTATCATCATGACATCCACTCATCTGTCCATCCATCTATCCATCCATCCATGAACCCCATCCATCCCTAAGCCCATTCCACCCCAGCCCACCCACTGATACACTCTGAGCACTGTAGGGTAGCATCTATGGAGTTGAAGACAAGCTTCCTTCTCTCTAGGAGCCTACACTTGAGTTGGGGAGCCAGGATAGACCCACTCAAATGTTCAACATCCCAAGAGGTGTCTCAGGGCAGCATGGGATGGGTCACCTAGTGGATGCTACATACCTAAAGGGTCCAGAGCAGACAAAGACCACGTGGTGGGGGAGGCCAGTGAGGCTGCCAGAGCATGGCCAATAATCCTCTGAGCAAATGAGGAGGACTCTTCCAGCCTCTCCTTCGCCCGGCCCCCTGGGGGCATCACATGCTCCTTCTCCATCCCCAATGCCCAAGTCTAACTTTTGGTTTGCTGCTGACCTGCCTACACTCTTACCTTAGACACTAGAGAGCAGGGGCTCAGATGCTGCTTGCTCCCACCCTGACCTCTCCTGCAGGGAAGGAGCCAGCCTGCAGTTGGGTTCCCAGATCTCCCCCTTCCTCCTTTTCTCCCCGTCTCTTTCCTTCCTGGGGCTGTCAGTTTAATGGACAGGTGTTTAATTCCAGCCTGTCAGGCACCTGGAAACGCCAGCATCACTGCACATCAGTTTGTGGAGTTTGCTCTTAAAAGAACAGCGAGAAGCTGAACTCTGCTATCTACGGCTTGGCCCTCTCTCTCTCTGTCTCCATCTCATCGGGCAGATATGGCTGCACCTTTCTCACTGATGTTTTCTACCGGGGCAGCCGAGCTCAGGGAGCCTGGCGGAGGACTGCAAAGAGCTTCTCCAAGTGCCTCCAACAGAGAGCGGGTTCCCAAGTGCTAGGTGTCATCAATTATGTCCCTGGCACGTGCTGGGCCTGCTTTTTAACTATTAAAATCATGTAATAGCTAAAGCACACTGCTCCTGCAGCCCCGGGGGGCCAAAAGGCAGCTGTCAGTTTCTCCAGCCTGCATCAACTGCTTCTCTCCTCTGCACCAGCCCTGCTCAGGCATGAGCCAAGAACTGTATGCTCATCCTTGGCCTGGAAGATACACGGAAGCATCCCCAGGCATCTGCTCAGAGAGCTCAGGAACCTTGGACACGGGGAGCAGAGCACGGCCCAGAGTTCATCGTGTAATGTTACCCCCCAGCAGGGCAGCTGCAGGGCTGGGGGAGGGACAGGCCAGAAGTTGGGAAAGGAGGACCTATCTTCGGAGGGTAGGGATGAAGCTTGAAGCCCTGGGTCAGAAGCGGGGGTCTCTGGGACATATCCATTGCCCAGAGGGCAGAGCCGGACAGCCCAGTTTCAGGAGGCAAAGGCACCTGAGTGGCATCTCAGAGGGCCGTCGGGCTCACCCTGGCACACAGCTTCCTCTCTACTTCTCCTGCCCACCGTGCCCACTTCCCTCCTCGCTTATCTATTTCTTTTTGCTTTGACACCTCCTACCTGTCCCCCCACCAGACCTCCACCCACCCATATACCCCAACGAGGCATCACGGTTCCTAACGAAACGGAACCACTGCCAGATGAAATATATTACTATTAAATACTTAATTCTTCTAGTGAGCAGAGAGCAGGCAGTATGAATACGATTATTAAAGAAAATTACTTTGGCTGATCAGATATTTCTGCATACTAATTTCTGACCCCTCTTCCCTCACTCCCGCTTCCTCGTCCCTCAGAGACCAGGACAGATAAAATTCCATCACAAATAGCTGATTACCGAGGCTTGCATTAAAAATCACATTTTCCCCCTGCCTCTCTCTCTCTCACTCTCTCTCTGTCTCGTGCCTTCTCTATACTGATGTCCTTGCTGGAGAAGCGGTGTCCCTACATAGCAGCAACCACTGGACAACATCAAGGGAGACTCGGTTCTCTCCTTCTCTTCCTCTCTTTTCACATTGGTATCAGCACGACCACTATTTCAACCAGTTCCCTACGTGGGCAGAAAACCGGGCAAGTGCCAAGGACCCTGCTCTCAGCTTTTCAAACATCTCACCCAGCCTCTTGCTCCCATGTTCTGTGCTTAAGAACATGGAGCGGCTGCCCATCAATCAAGATGGCCGACTTTGTACCTGGCGGGGATGCCCTGCTCTCAGAGAACAGGAAGTGTGATCAGAGGCCCCGCCCCACAGGGTAGGGACTTCCCAACTTCAGAGCTTCCTGATTGGTTGAGCTTTCGGCCTCTTTGTAAACCTGTGGGGAATACAGAAGGAGGGACTTCATTCATTCACTCATTAAAGGCCGCAAACTTATGCGTGTGTACAGATGTATAGAAGTGTCTCCAATGTCCAAGTCAGAATCACACTTGAACATTCTATGCCTTGATTTTCTCATCTGTAAAATGGGAATAATAGCATGATTGGTTGGAGGATTAACACATTAATATACGAAAAGCACTTTGTTCTAAGTGGCACTTAATAAGAATCATATAAAGATTAGCTATCAATGCTATTATTATTATCGTTATAATATATGTATCATATGTAATTTAAAAATGTACTCCCCACCCACCCATGAATGATTCCTCCCCATGATTCTCCTATCAGAAGGAGCTTCTCCAGGCTTCTTTCCTAGATTCTCACTTGGCTTACTTAGGTTCTCAGTGCCTCCCAGGTCCCCTTCACAATGACCCCTCAATAGCACTGTGAGCCCCTCAGCCTCAGTTCAGGTCACTGGCACCAGAGCAATTACCAGGATTCTGGCAATCCCGGGAGGTGAGGGGAATGTGCTAAAAATACACCCATTCCCCACAATCCTATAAGCCTTCAATTTACCTGCTTTTATAAAAAGATGCTTCCTTAGGTGTCACCAGTAGAAGGTATAATTACAGCCTGGGAATGTTAATTCCCTTGCTCCTGATATGCGGATCGCTGCTCTGTGGGGCTCCTGTCCTCCTCAAAGCCTTGGGAGGGGAGATGGGCAGGGAGTGGAGAGGAAGTCAGGGGGTGGGAGGCAATGCTGGGCTTGGAGGCCTGCAGGGACCTACCCTTAAACCAGAACCTGCTGGCTGGACCAGTGTGTGTTTTTTGGGAAGGGTGCCCTCTCATACCTGGCTACTCTCAGGAGCTCCTGGGGGTGCTGGGGCTGGAGTGGGTAGACACACACACAGGACAGCCCTGTGGGGAAGTGAGAACCCCGGGTTCCAGCGGCCTGCCTGTCTTCTTGCTCCCACCCTGTCCCCTTTCAGTCTATTCTCCACGGAACAGCCAGACGAATCCTCTGAAAACTTGAGATAGAGTCCCTTATCTCACCTACACCGTCACAGGGTCCTCAAGGCCCTACCCATCCCCCTTCCCCGCTGTATTTTCTTCCTCAGACCTCAGCAGCACCTACGATTGGACATGTTTTACTTCTTTGTTTTATTTTAGTGTCTATCCCTAAGTTATAAACTCTGCGAAGACAAGGATCTTCATCTGTCTCGTTCCCAGGGCTCAGAACAGTGCCAGACACATAGTAGGTGCTCACTAGACATCTGTGCCTGAATGTGACTCTTCAGGAAGGATTTGCAAGCAGAGGGAAGAGTAAGTGCAAAGCACAGAGGCCCAGGAGTCCCCCCCACCCCGATTTGGGAAAAGTGAGTGGTTCTATACACTTGATGCACCCCGTGCTCATGGACAGGAGGAAGAGAAGTGAGCTAGGCCAGCCTGGCATCTTTGTACGGAGAGATGGCAGAAAGGAGAGCTGCCATGATTACATTTGTGTTTCTGGAAGATCCTGGGGGCTGGGGAGCACATTAGGTCTCCCCAGAACCGGAGGCAGGAAGATCAGGAAGGAGGCTACAGGAGGGAGAGCTTGAGGTCCTGGGCCAAAGCAGGGGTGGGGTACACGCAGGTGCATTTTGAAGAGAGGCACAGGGGTCTGGAGTGGTAAGCGAGGGGGCAGGCCTCCTCCTCCTTCTCCAAAACACGTCTCCCTGCTCCCCAACCCCTGCCAGGCTGTCCCCAACTCCATCCCTGTCAGTCACAGCTCCACTCAATCCTTGCCTCTGGCTCCAGTGCCTCTGTATCGCACCGATGTCCTTTGAATGACTGTCGTTCCTCAACTGGCCACTCTCGTCACTGCCTGTCTCTAGTGGCATAGAAACATTTTCCCAAGGCTTTTCTTGTGAGGTTCGTGAGGGTAGGGATTGTACCATTGCTGTTGCAAGCCTGACAGAATTGGACAGTGTTTTAGAGCCGAGGACTTTCTTTTCTTTTTCTTTCTTTCTTTCTTTCTTTCTTTCTTTCTTTCTTTCTTTCTTTCTTTTTCTCTTTCTTTCTTTCTTTCTTTCTCTCTTTCTTTCTTTCTTTTTCTTTCTTTCTTTCTCTCTCTTTCTTTCTTTCTTTTTCTCTTTCTTTCTTTCTTTCTCTTTCTTTCTTTCTTTCTTTTTCTCTTTCTTTCTTTCTCTTTCTTTCTTTCTTTTTCTCTTTCTTTCTTTCTCTCTCTTTCTTTCTTTCTTTCTTTCTTTCTTTCTTTCTTTCTTTCTTTCTTTCTTTCTTTCTTTTTAAGTAAGATCTACATCCAACATGGGGCTTGAAGTTACAACCCTGAGATCAAGTGTCGCTTGCTCTACCAACTGAGCCAGCTGGGTGCCCCCAGAGCCTGGGACTTTTCCCTCCAGATGTCTTGCATTTAAATCCTGAATCTCCCACTACCTGACTTTTGGTAAAGCTACCTGCCCCTCTGTAAAATGGAAATAAAAATAACATCACCTCACAGGCTTGTTCTGAGGATTAACAGAGTTAATGCACATACTAGAGATGAACAAGATGTAAGGTGCTTTCGAAGTTCCCATCGTGCCCTGTTTTCCTGTCAATATTTAGCCGGTTGTCTCATGATGTTGACTGTCTTGCCTTCTCCACTAGACCGTAAGCACCTTGAGGGCAGGAACCAGCATCGCCCAGCACAATCCTTTGACATAATCATAGCTGTTAAATAAATATGTGCCGAATGCTATATTATTCAGCACTTAACACATCGAATTCAACCCAAACTCAGATGCCAAAGAAGAGAGAGTCCTAAGCAAGCCAAATTGACCATGGTTTTTCCCAGTAATTCTAGTGTCTTGTGAGAGCTCAGACAGAGTGGACTTCCTTGGAAAACAGTAGGCAGAGTGACCTGGAAGAGGCAGGGTGGGCGGGTCCCTTTTAGTACACCCTTCCTTAGAAGGGAGGTGAGGAGATCTGAGCCCTGGGGCCCTCCGCTCAGGCCCAGCCTAGGGCAGGGTGGGCACAGCCTGCAGGGTGCCCTGCCTGAATCTGGAGGGGGGTGGCTGCCTGGCCCCCACCCCAGATCTGCATGGAGGATTCTGGGATCAGAGGCAGCGGGGAGGCTCAGCCTGCTGGGCCCTCTGGGGAGCTGGCAGGCCCGAGCCACTGCAGAGCACTAGTCCCAAGGCTATATATACACAGGACCGGAATGTTTATTTTTCCTTATTGACTTTCTCCAAATAAACCCCTGGCCAGCAGAAAGGGGCTCCCGGCAGCAGCTGCTTACCCAGTGTTTGTGATAAAGAGGCTTCTCCATAGCAACAGGTGGCAATGTGCAGCTCTCCGAGAACATGGCCGGCCTCGCCACAGGGCTGTGTTTACTCAGAGGGGAAGGCATAGAGGCAGAGGGAGGGAGGAAGGAAGGAAGGGAGGAAGGGCAGGAGGGAGGGAGGGAAGGGGAGACCAGGAAGGAAGCCTCAGCAGGAGTTTGGAGGGCTCTGTCCTCTGGGAGGCTTCTTCCAGAGAGTTCCTGGTGGGTCCAGGGGTAGGGATAGGCCGGCCCGTGGGCATGTGACGTGCACGGAACTGTTCGCCTGCTGGGTGCGGGGCCGCTGCGAACAGGAGGACCTTGCATAGGAGCCATGCGACACGGGCTTGTGTGGCCTAGTCAAAGTGTGAGTCCAAGTAATTGTGTGGTTCAGTCGCTGTGTGTGTGTGTGTGTGTGTGTGTGTGCACGCACGTTGTCCTGCTCTGGGCAAGGAGGGTGTATTAATTTCCTAGGGCTGCCTTATTATCACAGACGTGGTGGCTTAGAACAACAGGAGTTTTTTCTCTTAACAGTTCTGGAGACCAGAAGTCTGAGCTGAAGGTCGAGGCTTTGTTCCTTCTGGAGGGCTTAGAGGGATGCATCCCTCTCTCTGCTCCCGTGCTCCCATGGTTCTCTCCCCTGTGAGTTTCAGTGCCTGTGGCTACATTTCCCTCTTTTTTAAAAAAATTCTTTTTAACGTTTATTTATTTTTGAGAGAGAGAGAGAGAGAGAGAGAGAGACAGAGTACGAGCGGGAGAGGGGCCGGGAGAGGGACAGAGAGAGACACAGAATCCGAAGCAGGCTCCAGGCTCTGAGCTGTCAGCGCAGAGCCCGATGCAGGGCTTGAACTCATGAACCATGAGATCATGACCTGAGCCGAAGTCAGACGTGTAACCGACTGAGCTACCCGGGCACCCCTACTTATCCATCTTACGAGGACTCCAGTCACTGGATTTTAGGGCCCACTCTAAACCAGTATGACCTCGTCTTAACTGGACTACATCCGCAAAGTACTTATTTCCAAATAAGATCATATTTACAGGTACCAGGGGTTAGGACTCAAACCTATCATTTTGGGGAACACAAGCACCTGCTCTGGGGGGTGTCTGCATGAGGGCGGGGATTGGCTGTCAGTAGAGCTTGGATGATGCACCCCCATGCAAGGTTCTTCGAAAGCACACAGCTCTTCCGATGCCCTCACCAGTCCTTGTCCTGCCAAAGAATGACGTGGTGGATCTGGGTCAGGGAGGCGGCCCCGCTGGCTCATTTGGACGCGGTCCTCGAAGAGAGAGGGAGGACGTGAGGCGTCGGGAGTGGTGCCTGGGTCCGTGTCTCACACCCTCGTTCCGTGGCCGCAGACAAGTTACTTCTTCCCTCAGTGCTTCCATTTCCTCACCTGTCCCCGCCGATCCCCGCCCCACAGAGCCGTGAGAACCATGAGCTCTTGGCACGATGCCTGACACATGGCAGGCCCTACCCAAAGCACGAGCCATCTGTGCCATTGTTCACGGGCCTTGGCTCTTCCACGAGAAGCTCGCGAAGCCCACTCGGGAACGCCACGCCAGGGTGGGGCCCGCTCCCGCCGACGGCAGCCTCTGTTCCGCAAGTGGGCTCGGGGACCCAGGCACCACGGGGGCATGGTGGGTGCGGGCACGGCCCTGGGGACGTCTGTCCCAGAGACCTGGTGTGGGGGAGGGCGTCAGCAGAGACCTCCCGGCTAGAACGGGCCCTGCCTAAGCGGGCGGATGCAGGCCTCGGCTGTCCTCCAGTTCACCGGAGGTCATTCGGGCCGGCCTCCGAGTCCGTGCAGTCGTCCAGCAGCTGAAGTGTGGGAGGGGAGTCCGCGAGCCGGTTGAAAGTCCACACACCTCACATACATACCCTTGACAGACACACACACACAAGCACGCACACCTCCTAGACTTCCTCCCACAGACAGACACAAAGACTTGAGCCACAGGGACATGGATCTCCGATCCCGTGGCTACCAAGAGTCCCCACGGCACATGAAGACCCAAATTTATGAGTCTGTGCCCGACTCTTCCTCGAACACCTACTACGCACAGGGCCCGGCTCCGGTCACTGGAGAGACAGCAGGGGACGAAACAGGGAGATTACATTTTAGTCAGGGAGACAGTAAGAAAAATGAACAGGAAAATTGTGTCATGTATCAGAAGAAATTGAGTGCTTTGGAGAAAAACGAAGGGGGGAAGGAGCATGGGGAGGCTGCCATCTGAACCGGGGCCTCTGCTCCTTCCAGGGGTCCCTTCTGTCCCCCAGGCTGGGGCCTGCGCCCCATGGCCGGAGTCCCGCCACTCTTCCCCTGCCTCCCGTGGTGTGGGCCAGGGCCGGCGGCCAGCGGCGGGCATTCGCCTGGTGGCTCCTGGCCTGGCTAATGGGGCGCAGCCCGCGTCACATCCCAGCAGCTGGCGTCGGCGGCGGGGCGGGCCGGCGCTCCCCCGAGATCTGTTGCTCTCTAACTACAGCGTGTCACCCTCCTCATTACTATTCTAATCCTCATTACGGGGAAATGTCCTCACACTCAAACACAACAACCACGCAGCGCTGTTACACAGCCCCGCGGGGAGACAGGGCATTTTTCTGGAGCTGCCGGAGAGAACAGTCAGAGCAGCATGGGAGGAAGAGTTGACGCCTTCTGGAGTTTCTTGCTGGGGGTGCAGTTCTTCCGGATGTCAACTTCTTCTCTCCTCTCTGTCCTCCTATCTTCTATTACTGTCCTTGCCGATGAGAAGGCGGCTAATTGTTTACTCCAGGGCTGCGCCTGCCACCAGCTAAGCCAGGAGGACTCCAGAGCCCAGCCCTGCCCTTTGCTCCATTTGTCTTCGGAGCCAGGCATCTGTGACGGTGCTGGGCACACAGTGGGTGCTCCATAAATGCTACTTGGAAGGGTGAGGGAACGCGGGGCAGGGGAAGAACAAGAATGAATGCAGTTTCGTGGGGGGGAAGCGCAGCCTATTGGCCTAGGCCTCCGCGTGGGGGGTGGGGGGGTGGTGGCGACAGGGCCAGGGAGGGTGAGAGATAGGCACTTCCCTATTCCTGCCTCAGGGATCTGTTCTCTTCCAGAATCACAGGCTCTGAAGTTCCACCCTCAGAATTACTCCTTTGTGCCAAACACGACCTCCCCCTCCCAAGGTTCTCATTTAAAAAGCACATTGGAGTGGGGGGTGGTGCC
Source organism: Panthera pardus (assembly GCF_024362965.1). Lineage (NCBI taxonomy): Eukaryota > Metazoa > Chordata > Mammalia > Carnivora > Felidae > Panthera > Panthera pardus. The sequence goes on from NW_026526732.1 coordinate 140,428,482, forward strand.
TGGGTGGCTCAATTGGGTAAGCGTCTGACTTTGGCTCAGGTCATGATCTCACAGTTCGTGAGTTCAAGTGTTCCCCGCCCCATCGGGATCTGCGCTGACAGTTCTGAGCCTGGAGTCTGCTTCCGATTCTGTGGCTTCCCTCTCTCTGCCTCTCCCCTGCTCGTGCTCTGTCTCTCTCTCAAAAATAAACATTCAAAAGAATTGAAAGGCACGTGTTCTCCCTGTGAAAGACACTGAATTTGGTGACCGACAGCGTGGTGTTGAATGACCTTGGGCAAGTCCTTGAGCTTGTCTGGGCCTCTGTGTTGTGGTCTGTAAATTGGGACTGTTAACTCACGCCTGCCTCAGGGTTGTAGTCAGGATGAAATGCGCGACTCTTGATAAAGCACTGAACACGGGGCCTGGCGCACAGTGACCTCTCGGCCAATGGCAGGTCATGTCAAGTGTGGGAGTCAGGTGTGTTTCCCGAGAAGACACAACCTTGGAGTGGACCAGGATGAAGGAAACTCTTGCTCGACGGATCGTCTTCCCGAGGGCTGGCCTGCGGCAAGAGAGGAGATCCAAGGGGCTCAGCACCTCAGGCAGCTGGGTGGGTTTGGGCCAGGGAACAGGGCACCGCGCAGACAAGGAACCTGGCCGGTGTTCGGGGTCCTGAGTTGGGGAGAGGGGTGGTCGGGAGGGAGAAACGGGAAGCCAGAAACGGAGATTTGCAGGTTTACTTCCAGCCCTGAGCGATGAGCACCGGGGAGACAGCTAGAGAACAGAGCCCTCAGAAAGTTTCCAGCGCATTCCTGCTAAAATTAGCCCCATCTTGCATACGCAACTCTATATTTAAACCAGTGGCCTGTCAGAGTCACTGCTGTGCAGCCGGCACATGCCGGTGGGTTTGGGGCCCAGTGCCGATGCAGGGGTGCAGGCGGCAGCCCTGGGGATGGGCGAGGTGACCAGGCCATGGGGCGAGGCCACGGCTCACCCACATGCATGCATAGCACACACAGGGTACTCCCAGGCAGCAGGTGAGGCCTCCTGCCTCTTGTCCTGGCCTCAGAGGACAGAATCCAAGCAGGGGTTCAAACACGGTCCCACGTGCAGGCACGTGCAGAAGGGACAGGGGCAGACAGGTGGAAAGAACACGGAGAGGAAAGAAGGAGGGAGTGAGGGCCAGGGAGAGCAGCAGAATGAATGAGTGTCCGCCGAGAGGACAGAGGAGGGAGGTAGACAGAGCCCCAGATGCTGTGACACTGGGCGGGTTGGTCCGCTCTGAACTTGGGCTGATCTCCTAGTCCAGGGGACGAAGAGTTGTCACAAAGGGGGCTCAGCCTCCTCTGGCCACGGAGCCCCCCCTGGCCCGGCTCTGAGAAGAGGGGAGCCCAGGCTGTTCCCTCCTTCCCTGCCTGCCTTCCAGCCGTCTCCGGGGAGCGCGCTGGCTGATAAGAAGCCGGTTTTACCTGAGGCCTGGAACATTAACTTTGACACTGAAAAGGGGATATTTTATTACCCAGGAATATTTCTGCACCTCTTCAGAGATCTTCTCGCTCAGCCCCCACCCCCAGCAGCCAGCCTCTTTAGACAATTAAAACCGACTCTGAAGTTAACCCTCCTGATCCAGCCTTGCTAGAGGCCCCAACGAGGGGATTTCATAGGTGGGCAAGTGTCTCCTTTATCCCGTGCAGCTGACCCCCTCATCCCTGCCCTACTGCTGTAGGTGTGTGTGTGTGTGTGTGTGTGTGTGTGTGCGTGTGTACACATGCAGGCAGCAGATGAGGTGACCCGTGAGGCTCTCCCCCCAGGCCTCCTCTGATCTCAGACTGGCAAGGGGCCTCAGACAGCCAGCAGTCCCCTCTTAGGCTACAGACGGGACAACCAAGTCTCTCAGAAGTGAAGTGGTGTGACTCACCCAGAGTCACAAGGGGAAATGAGTTATCTGGGCCTGAATCCCTGGTTCCTTACTTTTCTGTGTGTTCTCTGCCTCTTGTGAACTAAGTCCTGGTCATTCTGAGTGTGTGCCCGGCTCTAACCCCACCTTCTCCCTGAAACCCCACTCTGGCTTTCTAGGTAGGGTGGCCAACAGTCCGGCTTTCCTGTGACTATCTTGGTTTTACTACTGAATGTTCTGCCAGCGTGGCTGGTCACCCTGTTTCCAGGTCCCAGCGATTCCCCCTGTTCCTCTGCTCCTGAAATTGCCCGATGATAATAGCTAACATTTATTGACCTCTCTACTGGGCTCCTAAGTTCTTGACACAGATTCATTCACTTGATCCTCCTAATAACCCTCTGAAGCGGACAGCATTATCCCCATTTTCTAGAAGGCGAAAGGGAGGCCCCGAGAGATAAAAAGGAGAGCCTAGCTGAGAAGGGCAGAGCCAGGATTTAAACCTGCATACTCTGGCCCCGTGGGCAGGACTCAGCCTGTGGACTACCCAGCTGGTGGTAGTCTTGGGGGTCTCCTCTTGTGAACGTCTCCTTGTTCGACGGAACTCTCAGAAGAGCAAGCCCCCTGTCTCCTTAACCCTGGGGTCTGGTGCAGTGCCAGGCATGATACGCACCAAGCAAAACTTTGCTGCCGGGACCCGTGCCTGCCCTTCCCTCCCTCAGCTGGCACGGATTCCTTCCCTTTGTCCCACACCCTGAGCCTCTGGCCCTCAGAGCCATCTTGCTTGCTTCTATTTGGTATCTTTCTGGCTCCTGAGCCCTTTATTCCAGATGTCTTGAAGGAATCCACTCTCTTGTGAGCCAGCAAAGGTCAGAAGAAATCTGTGCACGTGTTCTGAGAGGTTCCAGACTCAGGCTTTGGCCTGAGGCCACCGCAGACCCACCCCTCTGCCTGGCTCCAAGATGGGGAGCACCCAGCCTCCGGAAGCCGGACCCTGTTGGCAGCCTCCGGCTTCTGGGGCCTCCGCTCCAACCACCCCACTCCCGGCGCCTGCAAGCCCCACACAGGGGTGCGGGTGGTACCACTCTTGCAGTTTACTGTTTCCAGAAACCCTTAGTGAAATTACAGCTTTAATTAAATACAGCTGGCTGTACGTTATCCTCCATATAATTATCGTGTTATTATTATTATCACTTAGACAAAAGTTCAAACAAAGTTTATTGTAAATACCGTTTGACAGAAACAACTGGAAGAGCTGAGGGCTATGGGCCCGCCTGAGTGACAGACAGGAGTGGCCTTCTGGGGGAAGCAGGAGTTCATGGGGGCAACTGGGCAGAGAGAGCCCTGGGAGAGGGTCCGGCTGAGTAGTGACCTTGGGCAAGTCCCTGTCCCATCTCCAGGCCTCGCTCCCCTTCCCTGGGATGGAGACATTTTATTTATCCTACAACTGTTGATTGAGACCTACTGTGTGTCAGGCACTGTTCCAGGCTCTCGAGCTCAGCAGTCGACCAACCGAGCAAAGAAAATTCCTAGCCTCCTGGAGCTTATGTTCTCGTGGGAGGGGGAGGCCCAATAAATCAATGCATAAGTAAATGTATAACATAATATCGAGGAGTAACCTGAGGAAATATAAAGCAGAGGAGGGGCAAGAAAGAGAGATTAGAAGGACCAGGTGGTACGATTTCAAGAAAGGCCCCTCCAAGGGATTAGGGACCTGAACAAAGTACATGGGGGAACAGTGAGAAGAGAAGGGGGACACGCATGCCTAGCAGAGGGAACAGTGCTAGCAAAGGCTTTGCATCAGGAGACTCTTTGGCACGTTCGAGGAACGATGAGGAGGCCAGAGTGCTTGGAGCAGAGAAAGGGAAGAAGAAAGTGATAGGCGTCGCAGTCAGAGGGAGAGTGGGGCACAGAGCATGTGAGGCCTGGCTGGCCTCAGAGGGGACTTTGGGTTTTATTCAAAAATGGGCAGTTAAAGGGAGGCAGGGGGTATCACGATCTGATTGGGATTTGATTCATATTAGAATCCCCAAGGTTCCTTCCAACTCTGACTCGCCCTGGATCTAAGGTCCATTCTTGTGGGACAAACCACCCCAAAACTCAGTTGCACAAAATAATTTGTGTTTATCTGTCACAGTTTGGTGGGCTGACTGAGCTTAGCTGGGGAGTACTTCCTTGTGGTCTCTCTTGAGGGTCAATCAGGTGGCAGCTGGGACTGGCTCACCGGAGGGCCGGTCTGGGGGGCTGTCCAGGCTGTCTTCCTCGCTCACATGACTAGCTGGGTGTTTGGTCAAACATCTCTTTTTCCCTCTCCCGGAGGCTGCCCCGCATGGACGGCTTGGGCTTCCTCACAGCATGGTGGGCGAACGGGGAGTTGGATTTCTCACACGGTGCCCGACAGTGAACCCCGTCAATAAACCCAGGCGGAAAAGCTTTTCCTGGCCTAGCCTTGGAGGTCACACACTGTCGCCTCTGCCACATTCTATTGGTTCCCCTGGGCTGTCCCAGATTCAATATGAGAGAAGTCTGCCCAAGAGAATGAATGCAGAGAAGCGTGGTTGATTAAGATACCATCTTCAGAGACGAGCTACTGTAGCTTCTCACTGGAAAAGCTACAGAAATGGGGGCGCCTGGGTGGCTCAGTCAGTTAAGTATCCGACTTCGACTCAGGTCATGATCTCACGGTTTGTGGGTCCAGGCCCCGCGTCGGGCTCTGTGCTGACAGCTCGGAGCCTGGAGCCTGCTTTGGATTCGGTGTCTGCCTCTCTCTGTCTGCCTCTCCCCCGTTCGCACTCTGTCTCTCTCTCAAAAATAAATACAACATTAAAAAACTAAAAAAAACTAAAAAAAAAAAAAAAAAGGAAAAGCCACAGAAAGGGAAATAATAATAGCTACTATTCGTCAAGTGCTTTCTATGAACCAGGCAGCTCTGGTTTCCACATTTGAACACATTTGAGCTCCTGTCAACCCTAAGAGGTGGGTACTGTTCTTAACCCCATTTTGCAGATGGGGGAGCTGAGGCACAGAGACGTTAAGCATCTTGCCAAAGGTCCCACGGCTAATGAGTAGGGAGCTGGGATCAAACCCAGGCTGTCTGTCTGGCTCCAGAGCCTTTGCTTCCCTAGGCTCAAGCTTCGTTGGCAGTCTGGACTGAGAGGGACTTTCCCTGGTCTTTCCAACGCCCCCTCCGTCCCTGCCGCCCCCTCCCTCCATCCCTCCTGCCCCGTGCATGGCAAGTGTCTGATTGAATTGGTTTGCTGAAACACAGAACACAAGAGGAACTTTTCTTCTTTTCTTTTTAAATTTATTTATTTTGAGAGAGAGAGAGTGTGTGCAAGAGGGAGCGAGCGTGAGTGGGGGAGGGGCAGAGAGCCAGGGAGAGAGAATCCCAAGCAAGCTCCACACTGTCAGTGCAGAGCCTGATGCGGGGGTTTGATCTCACAAACCATGAGATCATGACCGGAGCGAAATCAGGAGTCATACGCTTAACTGACTGAGCCACTCAGGTGCCCCCAAGAGGAACTTATTCTAAGTGGAAGGAGCAGGCTTTCTGAGCTTTTTGAGCCTGCTGCCCAAACACATCCACAGACCTTGCGACGGTGCGTACAATCATGTTGAGCCTCATGTTTTTAAACGGGAAGGAATCTTCGCTATCAAGCCCAGATTGTATGGTAGAGACACGGAACTGAGGCCTAGAAAGAGGCGGGGACTCGCCTGAGACCTCCGTGACTGGTCTGCAGCCCAGATTCGCAGCCCAGATCTCACCCCACATGCGGGGTCCACACTTGAGGTTGGGGCAGGCTGGAAACGGCACAGGTGGGGCAGGGCAGGAATGGTGGCCCCAGCGCCCCTCTGCTCCAGACCCGGCCATGTGGTGTGCATGGCGCTGTGTGTGAGGAGTGTCAGGGTGCTGAGCCCGAGGGGCGGGCATGAGCCTGGGCTCCAGGCAGCGGGGACAGGACCCTGTGACAGAGCGGAGGACACAGTGAGCCAGGAATCAGAGGGGCTTCGCCAAGTCCCAGGGTGAAATGGCCCAGAGCTCCGGCCACACGGGGCGCTGTGGAGCGCCGTGATTCTCACTCCGGGCCCCGGGGGCTTCTAAAGAGGGGCTGGAGGGAGCAAGGAATCAAAAGGGTTGGGGGTCTGCCATTTCAGAATTCTCTGGCTTCCAGCTAAGTCCACAAGAGCTACAATGGATGAGGGGTGGGTGTGCATTTGGATGCCATGTTTTCTTCGGGGATCTCAGACCTGTGGCTGTCCAGATTTGGGGCCGGGGCCAGGCCTCTGCTGTGGGCCTGCTGTTTACCCTCCTTGCCCGGAGTCCCCCCGGGCCCCGTCACCTGGCTCCGAGCGCGGAGCAGGTTGCTAACTTCTGCTGACACTGGCAGGGGCAGCCGCTCCCAGCCTGATACCTCATGGCAGCCACACTTGCACAAATCCTTAATTGTTTAGTTTAAAGAATTGTGTTTTGACCGCGAGGGGATTTTGGCTGGAGCTCAAGAAGTGATAATGATATTTCGCTGCCAAGACGTCTCCTTGGCTCTGTGTGTGTTAATGTGCACTTTCAAGACGCTCCAATTAACTGCATCAGCTCTCGGGGAGAGAAAGGGAGAGGCAGAGGAAGCAGGCAGGAGAGAGAAGGGAAGGAGAACACCGGCCCCAGAAGGCAGACAGCAGCCCCTCCATCTTTTTATTAGCAAACAAAGTGGGGGGGGGATGACAAAGTCCTTAAAGACAAACACCTAGTGAAGTGGAGGGGGGACACTGGCTGAGCCTGGGAGAGGCCCCGAAGCCAGGTGTCCCAGCCCACCCAGCCGCTCCCTGGCCCAGCGCTCTCAGGGGGCCCGGCCCGCTTCATCTGCCCCCCAGGGTGGTCTGCTCTTCATTCTATCCTGTTCCTTCCTCCACGCAGGCCTCTGTCTCCATGTGTTTGGCTTCTCCATTGCTCAGAGGAAAGAAGACAGAGCTGATGCAGGCCCCCCACTCTGATACTGACCCTTATCTCTGCCTGTCGGTCCGGCCGCACCATCTAAGTGCTTGTGTACTTAGATGGCAGAGATTGTACATTTGCCGTTTTTCTGCTTAGAACGCCCTTCGCCAAGATACCTGCTTGGCCAGCTTCCTTCCCTCCCGGAGGTTCCGACGCAAATGTCACCTTCTCAGTGAGAGGCCGTTATTAAAACTTGCAGTACATGTCCCATCTCTATCCCCCTTCCCAGCTTTGCCTCTATAGCATCTGCCACCATCTACCACACAACTGATCCGCTCCTGCGTCTTCCTCTCTGCCTCCAGCACTGGCACGTAACCTCGGAGCGGTCGGGGTTTTGGATTCCGCTCACTGCCGTGTATTTCCAGGAAGCAGAACAGTGCGCAGCGCATGGGAGGTGCCCGGATTTGTTGATGGATACCGGCATGAATGAACTCACCACCATGTCTTGTACCGAGGCGTTTTCCCCACCCTGAATCCTAACGCCAGCTCTCTGCCCACCCCTCGCTTCAGGCCTGCCCCTACACTAACTGCACTCGGAACAACCTGCATTTCTTTCCCTTCCATTCACCCCCCCTTCGCCTCTGCTCTTACCCTTGCCCCCACCAGTCAGATCTTGACCCCTTCCCCCCATCCAGCCGTTAATTAAATGTCCTCTGCCCTTCCTGGGGGCCTCCAGTTCCCCTGTGCTTTGAGGTCCCTCAACTCCCTGGGCCTTGAAGCAGCACCTCTCGCTGAAAATCCCAACAGGGGCCACACTGCCTGAAACCCGGAAGAGGGATGGGGGTCCCCGCCATCCTCAAGACCACCCTCTCAGGCATCCTGAGTGGTTAGGAGGGCTGGGGAGGCCCTTGGCAGGCAGCAATGCCTTCAGCACTGTCTCAGGTTGGGAGTGGCTGTGGGAGGGTCCTCCCCTGGTTACTGGACTTTCCCCTAGGGGTGAGAGGAGGGGGCAGGACTGCCCGGCTCCCCAGCCCTGTCTGCCCCCAACTCAAGCCAGAAAATGACTTTTCCACATGCTGGGCTGTGAACTCCCAACAGCCTCCCCCATTGCCACTCACACGCATACTCACACGGGGCTCACGCTCAGCAGCAGCTAGAATCACAAAGCCACAGTGCATGTGAAAGCAAAGGTTTCCTCTACAGCAACATCTGCCCCACAGAGACCCCAAAGAGGAGGAAAGGGGGCAGCTGGCCAGAGATGGGGCACAGAGGCTGCCCAGTGGAGGAGGAATGGGTGAGGCCTGAGGCCCCAGTGTTACTGGTCAGAATCTTCCTTCTCCCCCCTCCTCCCCTCCCTCCTGCCTCTCCTCCCCCTGCTCCTCCTCCCCCTGCCTTCCCCCCTTTTCCAGTACCCTTCAGGCCTCCGAGGGAGGGTCGGCTCAGCCGGCTCAAGTTACAAGAAGCTGAAGACAGGAAGATTTAGCGAGGGAGCTGGGACCAGCACAGTGTGCTGTTTGTCCGCCTTTGAAACCAGAGGCTGAGCGGCGGGGGTGGGGAGCAGGGCGGGAGGCCGTGGACACTCGGGTGAATTATCGCTCCATTCGGGTTCTGACTTCCAAGGCTCTGGCCGCCCTCCCCGGGCCCCTGCTCCTGTTTCTCCAGGTGCTGGGGTGTTTTCCTACGTGTTAATTTGCTCCAGTTGACGCGTCCATTCTTGGCCCTGGCCCCCCCAAGGGGAGACCAGCCCGCCCTGGGGTAGGTCAGGGGGGCCTTCGGGGCGGAGAGACCTGGGAAGTTCGGCCCAGATCTTGTCCTGGGCTGGGAGCGACAAGAGATAAGGTGGGCGTTAGCTCGTAGACATTACATTGTCCTTTCTGGACCAGACACCTACACCCCACAGCCCCAGACAGGTCCCTAGGAGCCTGCACACTCACAGTGACCCCTACTGGCACCTCAGCCCTTCCCAGCCACCTCCTCCAGGAAGCTCACTAGGACTTCCCCTCCCTGGAAAAGGGCCCTGTAGAGAACGTGAGGTGCTTTTGGCTTCCTCGGCATCTTGTCGCTTCGTCTTTGCTGAGACATCATGAAGTGAGTCTGGCTCTTACATTTATGATTTTTAGACAGGGAAACTGAGGCTTTGAGAGGCTAAGCGACCTGCCCAAGGCCAGGCAGCTACTGAGGAGCAAGGTCAGGATTCGAGCTGAGTGTTTCTGAATCCAGTGTCCATGACCTTTTCCCTCAGGCATATGGGAGGAAGGAGTCTGTAAAAGGACAGGGAGGGGAGCGCAGAGCCGCTTTTTGGGGTGAGATGATAGACCCACCCACAGGGCAGAGGAGGAGGGGTCTTGAGGCCAGAAGAACTCTCAAGGATGCCAGGGAGCAGCCTGACCTCACCCCTAGGTTCTGGTGCTCCTCTCCCAGGCCGGCTGGGACCAGGGTCTGAAGTTGGAGGAAGGATCTATCACCAGCCTCAGCTGACCTCTCAAGGTGCCACACCTCCCACTGTCCCTCCCCTAGAGGCCTGAGGCCCAAGGAAGAGGACCAGTTCCCATCAGGCCTGGGAGCCTGGGGCTGCGGATTATGGAGGGGCTTTTTCCGTTGCCAAAAGCTGGCGGCACAAAGGGTCTCCTGGTGACAGGACCCCTTTCTACTTCCCTTCCAAAGCTGGGCCACACCCCAGTGGGGGGCGGGGGGGGGTACTTCTGACAGTTGTCCCTCTCGGGCCCTGCTCTCATCAGCCAGAGCCCCTCCTCATCTGTCAGACAGAGGAGCCTTGGCTCGCCCACCGCAGGTTCTCACTCGGATATTTGCTGCACCTTCCTGCTTCCCTCTGTCCTGGGTGCAGAGCCCTCTGCCCTCACTACCTCCCCTGAAGAGGGATAAGAAGCACCTCTGTTCAACCCTCCCCCTTCTTCCCTCCAAAGCGCCCATGCCTGGACTCCAGTGGACTCTTTCCTTCACAGGTGGGCTGTGTGTGTGGGGGCAGGGGGGAGGGCTGCAGGCAGGTGGGCAAGAAATGGAGAATGGTCACCTCCCTCCCCAGCCCAAGGGGAGATGTCAGACCTCTGGAGCAGAGCTGGGTGATAGGCAAGGCAAGAAGACAGTGGCATTCAGAATCCGGGGTGCTTCAACCTCCCAACCGGCCTCTCTGTCCATCATTTCTCTTACCTCTCCCTCCTTTCCCCCATCCCCTAGAAGCCAGAGCTCCATCCCTACCCAAGACGAAACCCCGTACTCTCCTGCATCACCACTTTGACCTTCCCCTGCCACAGTCCCTAACTTTGGGGGGTCCTGTCTCCTCACCGCAAGAACCCCAGGGCTGAAGGGCAAGTTGGAGTATCAGGGTGGGGTGAGCATACTACAAGGAGGGGGTGCTTAAAACCTTCTCATCACTCCACCTGCTAGCCTGGTACAGTTGAGGTCAATCAGACTGCCCTGGGTCTGAATCCAGCTTCACGGCTCACCAGTGTGGTCTTGGGCAAATTGTTTCATCTTTTGGGGTCATGTCTTTTCATTTGGAAAAGAATCTAATCTTTTCTAGTCTACCCTCTGGAGCTGCTTGTGAGGACTAGCTGTGCCTGGCACATAGTGAGGACTTAATAGGTGACACTTTATTCCAGGCTTGTTGGTGAGTGGGTGCCTGTGTGTACGTGCGTGCAGGGGGGGTGGTGAGGGTGCCCCTGGGGAGAGCAGAAAGGACAGAGGAGGCAGGGTTGGCTCCTTGGGAGCCAGCCTAGAGCAAGCTCAAAGAGCCCCTGATACTGAGGCCCTCGGAAAACTCTGGGAATATCTGGGGCTGGATCAAGATGGCAACTAAGTGGCCAAGAGCAGCTTTGCTGAGTCCCAGTGGTTGCCTTGGCCGTGAGTTAGGCATAGTGGAGGACAGAGAAGGATTCATTTATTGATCTAATACAGAATTTCTGAATACCTTGTATGCGCCAAGGCCTACGCTGGACGGATTGGGCTGAGGCGACAGCCACGTATTTCCTGTCCTCGCGGAGCTTGCATTTTAGTGAAGTGACACAGACAGGAAGAAATTGAACACATAAAACAATTGCAGAAGACTTACAAGAAAATTAAGGAAAGATGTTAGCTTGTTTACAGAACTGAAAAGGAAAGGAAAGGAAAGGAAAGGAAAGGAAAGGAAGAAAGGAAAAGAAAGAAAGAAAGAAAGAAAGAAAGAAAGAAAGGAAGGAAGAAAGAAGAAAAGAAAAGAAAAGAAAGCAGGGAGGGGCGAGTGGTAGAGATGCAGGGGGAGAAGGGGAGAGGCCCCACTGTCTATGGGGGATACTGTTGGCCACAGGGAGGAGGTGAGATTCTCCTGTGCGTGCGGTTGGGGATCATTGGAAAGAGAAGAGTGACCCCATCTGCTTAGTGCTCCCAGACCGTCCCTGAGGCTGTGAGGGGAAGGGGTGAGCAGGGGCAAGGCGTGGTGGGGGCTGGGCAGGGGTCAGGCTGGAGCAGAGACCAGCTTGGGGGGGCAGCAGTGGAGGAGGGAGAAGGGATGGGTGTACCACGCAGGACTGGCTGATGGGTTGCAGAGGAGGGTGAGGGTGAGGAGAAGGGGGAAGGGCTTGAGTGTTTTGGCCTATGTGAACCCTCCAGTTCCTGAGCAGAAGGGGGTGTGGGGAGGAGCACCAGAATTCTGGGTCCTGTAGCATCTGAGGTGTCTGTGAGGATGGGAGGTGAATGGTTGTTGAATCAGGAGGGAAAAGTCAGGGCTGGAGACATTTTAGGGCCTTAAGCAACAGAGTCTCTAAAGCCCTGGTAGTGGATGAGACCGTCTGGGAAAAGTGTGTCCACAGAGGGCAACCAGCCTGGGCAAGGAAAGAGCCCATCAGTTAGGGTTAGAGAGGGGCCAGCAATGGCTGGTGAGAGGGGCCCAGCCCGTGAGGAAGAAGGGCGAGGTGGGGAGGGGGGCCGGACGCAGGGAGATTCAGGAAAAGAGGAGTTTCCCATGATGAGGGGGCCTCCGTCATGCCATGCCCTGAAGAGTGGAGGAAGTTAAGCACAGAAAAATGGTGGCCGGTCTTGGCCACATGGGGTGGTTTCAGCTAAGTGTGTCAGTGAGAACTGGGTGCTGTGGCCACATGTGTGGCAAGGGAAGGAAAGCCCACTCTAGCTGCAGCTGTTGGGGAGGCCTCATGCGGGGAGGTCCCTGAGGGAAGAAAGGAAGGGGTGAGAGGTTGAGTGCCTTCCTTTTCCTTAAACTTTGCTACATGCACCCCCCTGCCCCTGCTTCCTCAGTGTCTCCAAATCCTGCAATCTTGACCATTCCACCTGTGGTGGAAGCTGCTAGTATCCATTCTCATTCTCTTCCTTAGTAATAGAATCATCAGTTCTTTTATTGCATATGTTCCCACTCAGAATAAGAATTATATTTCCCAGCCTCCTCTGCAGCTCAGCATAGCCACAGAGCCACAGACAGGGTTCCAGCCCATAATATGTCAATGAGAGTGTGTGGGGCCTCCAGGAAGTCTTCTTAAATGGAAACAGAATCGTTCTTTTGAGTTTTCCTTTTTTGCTGCTCACTGGGATGAAGGTGGGATGGCTGGAGCTTAAGCAGCTTTTTTTGGGTCATGAGGCAGAGGCTATATATTAAGGAAGAAAGAGGAATAGAATGGAAGGAGACTTTGTGAACCTACCCACCTGACTCTGAACTTCCTATGTGTGGGACTTCTGTCTGTGTGAGAGAAATAAACTATTATCTGTTTCAAGCAACTGTTATTTTGGACTTCCTGATGCTTGCAAAAACCTAATCCTAACTGCTACACTAGCCGAGCAGGGATTACCTGGAAGTAAGAAGACAGATGATCACAGTACCCTCTCACTTGAGCTTTGAGAATGCATGACCTTGACAGTAAAGAGCAGGGTTGAGAACTCCAACCTCAGCTCCTCAGACACTGGTTCTCTGGAAGGCTTAGGAGGGGCTTAGGAGACTGCTCTGGAGGTTGACAACCAAAGGGTTTGCTCAGCCAGGACTCTGAGGAGGGCACCTAATATGCTGGTTATCCTGTTTGTCCCTGGCCCCCAGCCTATCTGCTGCTCTATCCTTCTCTGCTCGGCTCTGCTCTGTGTCAGGGAGGCAGAGCCCTGTGGCTTCCTGTTGAGTCCAGACAATGGGAGTAGCCAGCAGGGGGTTGGAGGTGGGAGCCCCTTGTCTCTGTTGTGCCTGCAGCTCTCCAAAAGTGCAGCTCCTGTAGGGCAGCACCCCTCCCCCCCCCCCCCCCCCCCCCCCCCGCACCGTTCCAGCCTTCATGGGGCGTACGTACACAGCACTTTTGCACCCCTGACCCCTAAAGCCTAGGTGGTAATGATACCCCATGTTGCTCACCTGTGGCGCCTCAACATTTCCAGTTCCTTCCCTTAACTCTGGAAAGACTCCTTTCTTTAAATCTTTTTGTTTGAGCCAAATGGAGGTGAATCTGCTTTCCTGCTGGGGACCCTGCCTGATAGACACAGCATCTTCTGCTGGGGCCATAAGGAAATGTCTGGGTCGAGTCAGGCCCCGGGAACAAGAGAGGGACAGCCAGATGGGCAGAAACAGACAGGACAAAATAGGGGCAGAAAGGTAGAAACAGAGAGATTTTAAGGGCGAACGCAGTGGTGGGTAGAGATGGAGCGGACAGAAACAGAGCCAGGCGTGGAGGGAGGGACAGACAGACAGGTGAGGCTATCAGAGGCAGGGAAGCACTGAAAGACGCCAATCAGCAAAGGATGAGACACAGGCTCATGCAGACCTTGGAAATGGGGCAGAGAAAGGGAGAAAGAAGAAGAAAAGCCAGAAGTGACAGGAGGGACTCTGGGGGCAGCAACACAGAAAGGAGACAACGCTCAGCACATTTATTAAATTAAAAGATCTCAGCCCTAAAGCGAAGCTCCCCCTGCCTCTAACCCTTGGCTCTGGACCCTTCTTGTCTCCTCTCCTCGCAGTGGCCAGTACGTGTAGTTAGGTCTTCTGTGACCATCTGCTGAGACTGGAGCCTTGTTCAGTGGCTGAGGGCGTACTGCAGGGCCCCGCCCCAGGGAGGGCCCTGAGGAGCATCTAATGCAGGGAGACAGGGGATGAAAATGTCAAATGCCCAGTGGGAAGATGTTAGCAGCCTCGGGCATGAATGGGAAGGGGAGGTGGGGTTCCCTAAGTCAGTGAGTGCTGATGCTTTAGGAAGGGCTGTCCCACAGGACGGGCCTTCCGCGGGGGGGACGCAGCAGGAAAAACGCTCAGGGGATCCAACACCAGGACGGGCCTTCCGCGGGGGGGGACGCAGCAGGAAAAACGCTCAGGGGATCCAACACCCCACATCTCTCTTCTACCCTCTGACCTTCTGATGGTGCCTCCATCGGCTAAACCCAAAGGGAAGCCAGAGGACATAGAGCTGAGTGATGCGGTCCAGAGGGTCAGCTTCTAGGGACAGAGGAAGGGGGGAAGGTTGGAGGGTGGACGCAGAGGGGCAAATGGAAAACCCTGAGCACACAGATCTCCTCTCCCTACGGTGGGTTCAGAAGGGGTCAGCTCTGCCCGTTAGAAAATGCATGGTCGGGGACGTGCTGCGATTCACTTAGCCTCAGTTTCCTCACCTGTAAATTCAGGGTGAGGATAACGTCCACTTCCTGGGACTGTATGAAGGGTAACCCGAAAGTGCACCTGTGAAAATTGGCTGGCACCGTGTTGGCCTGCTGTATGTAGCACTTGGGGACAGCTGGTGGGAGGAGCTTTTTTCCTGGCCCTGGGCTGAGCACCCCCAGATGGGGCATGCTGCAGTGGTGTCTCATGGGGTACCCCATCCTCAGGCTGGCAGTGAACGGAAGCCCTGGACCCCCACAGAGCAGGGTTCCACTCTAGAAGGGATAGAAACGCCCAGCAGGAGTAAGGCGTGCCATGTAAGAGTAATCAAGAACGGCTTCTAGAGGAGGTGATCGCGACTGAATTTCATCTCGTTACTTTAAAATATTACTCCAGGCATTTCAAACATACACTAAAGTAGACAGAACAGCGTGAAGAGCCCCTATGAATCACATCATCCAGCCTCAACAGGGAGCAATTCATGGCCCATCTTGCCCCATCTCTTCCCACGTTATTTTGAAGCAAATGGCAGACATATCTCAGCCATAAATATTCCCTATGCATCTAGAAAAGGGGGCTCTTTAAAAAATATCTTCAATACGATGATCACATAAAACATTAAAAATTAAGTCTTTAACCCCGGCATCAACAAATACACTTAGCACCCAGATTTGGGTTCCCAATACCACCCTCCAGGAAAAGGGAGCAGGGCTTCTTAGAGAAATGGCTGATTCTAGGACTGGGGAAAGACATACACCCGCTGAACTTGGAGTGTCTTAGAGTGCCAGGAAGCATGGGTGTGCTGAAGCAAAACAAAAGCGAAAACAAAAATCCCCCATCGGTGGAGATATGTCAAAGAGACACAGAGGCCAACTGAAATGGCTCCCAGAGGCCAAAGTTGAAACAATTTAAGCAACACAGTATAGGATTATTGGATTATTACCCAAGGTAGAAAATAAATATCCCCAAGTCCATGCTGATATAAACTGAATAAATAAATAGCGGAAAGGGGAGGAATCTCACATGTAGAATTCCGAATAATTTATAGCTACTCTACGCGCGAGGGAGGGAACGGCATAACCCCCCACCTGCTTATGGGTGGGTTGTCCATAGTGCCTTCCTTCCAAAGAGCACGTATGGAAGGGAGGGAAAGAGTAACTTTACAGTGGGACACTTCACAAATACCACCTCGGTCTTTTGGTCAAGGTCAATGCCAACAGTCATAAGCATAGTAGTACCGGACCTCTGCGATTTTCTTCTCCAAAACCCACACCTAGTCTAATCTTGACAAAAGACAACAAATTCCAATGGAGGGACATTCGACGAAGTATCTGACCAGTACTCCTGGAAACTGTCAAGGTCGTGGAAAACCAGGAAAGTCTACGAAACTGTCACGGTCAAGAGAAACCTAAGGACGCATGACACCTAAATGCAATGTGGTATCCAGGATGGGATCCTGGCACAGCAGAAAGGATATTAAGTAAACACTAAGGAAATTTGAATAAACCATAGCCTGGAGTTAATAATAATGTATCAGTATAGGTTTATGTGGGCGCTCAGGTGGCTCATTCGGTTATGCTTCCCACTCTTGGTTTCGGCTCAGGTCATGATCTCATGGTTGTGAGTTCAATCTCCGAATCAGGCTCCACACTCACAGTGCGGAACCTGTTTGGGATTCTCTCTTCTCTCTCTGCCCCTATCCCTCTGGCGCTGTCTCTGTCTCTCTCAAAATAAATACATAAACTTTTAAAAGTAATAACTTATAGGGGCGCCTGGGTGGCTCAGTCGGTTTAGCGCCCGATTTCAGCTCAGGTCATGACCTCACGGTCCGTGAGTTCAAGCCCCGCGTCGGGCTCTGTGCTGACAGCTCGGAGCCTGGAGCCTGCTTCAGATTCTGTGTCTCCCTCTCTCTCTGCCCCTCCCCTGCTCAGGCTCTGTCGGTCTCTGTCTCAAAAATTTAAAAACATTAAAATTTTTTTAAATAATAATTTATCAATATTTGCTTATTACTTATAACAAATTCACCGTGCACATGTACGATGTGAACAACAATAGTGCAAACTGGGGGTGGGAGGCAGGGTGTATGAGAACTCTACTATTTTCTCGGTTTGGCTGTAAATCTAAAGCTGTTCTAAAAATCATATTGTTAGAAAACATCCAGTGGTCAAAGTTTCACTTGTGCCCAATAGATCTCCCTGTCAGCTTATTTGAATCAGGATTCCAATTAGGTCCACATACTGCAATTGGTTATGAACTGGGTTTTGAAGGAGGTCCTGGTAATGCTAAGGGAGAAGAGACCTAATTGCCTCATCTGTGTCTTGAGCAGGAGAATTGGGGGTGTGTGTATGGGGGGGGGGTCTCATTTGCATGTCGTGGCCTTAGCAACATATGGGGGGGGTGAGGTTTCAGGGTGGGGATATTGAGGGCAGTTGGCCCCAAGTCTTCAAAGGCAACCTGGCAGATTAAAGCGGGCCCCAAATGCGAGAGATCAAGGTCTTGCAGGGTCCCACTCTCCTGTCCATGGTACTGTCATTGATCTGCCTCCAGATATCACTGTGGGCCTCAGACTCAGACCTGACATCCCATCTCCACTCTGCCGCCTCGGCAAGGAACCAGCTCTCGGACCTCAGTCTCCTCATCTACAAAAGCTGACATATTTTCAACTTTTGGGGGCTAGTGTAAAGATGAAATGAAATAAGGCCCCTGAAAGGGCTTGCAGCTGTGCCCTTCCTCTCTCTCTTTTGGGACAGAAAAAAGAGGCAGACTGTTGCTAATCTGGCAAAAATATTTATTTTGAAGGCGGCGGGGGGGTGGGGGGGACAGGGCGAGGAGCTGTCACGTGTACCTAGGGAGGGGGCCTCCGTTGAAGAAGGTGCGTGTTGACAGGAGAGTTCTTGGTGGGGCTTCTGGTACAAATCAGAGACCGAAATGGTATGGGGCCAGCTGTCTAGCTGTCACAGGGCCTGGGAGGTGCCAGATTCCTCAGGGAAGGCCTGGGGTCTGGACCCCGGAGGGAACCCCAGCGCTATCTTGAAGGTTTTCGAGTGGGAAGCTGACTGAGTCTCCACTGGGGGCTGTTCCCCCAAAATGGTGGGTCCTCCTTGGAGGAGGAAGAGGGGAGGCTTTGAGGGGCAGAGCGGGAGACTGGGGTGGGCCGGGAATGGGGCATCACCTCTGTCCTCGGGATGTACCCAGAGACGCGGGGCCCAGAGAAGGCGCAGGGAGGAATATACATCTTCTCACCACAGGGCCTGCTCCCTGGAGAACAGAGGCCAGGCATCAGCCCCCACCCCAACTGTTTCCCCGGGCACTTGGAGGAGAGTTTTCATCCCGAGCAAAGGAGGAAGCGGAGTCAGGTGAGGATGAGAAGGGAGACAGCAGGAGGCGGGAATGATAGAGATGGGCACTAGGAGGCAGAGGCTGAGGACTCCTGAGAGGGCCAGAGGCAGAGAGATCAGGCAGAGAGGAGACCAGGATCCTTGAGCGGGAGTCAGAGACAGAGAGACACACCAAACAGGCAGAAGGCAAGGAGGGTGTCCTTCCACATACACCCCGTTTTCTCCTCCTCCTCCGTACCACCAATGTCCCCTGCTGGCGGGGTCTCAGACACAGTTTGGAGATGGAGTTCACCCATCTTTCTTTAAAAAAAAAAAAAAAAAAGTGAGAGAGGAGGGGAGGGGCCTTCCAGGATTAGGAAAAGATCATGGGGGTGGGAGGAAGCATTAGAATCCCATCCCTTCTCCCCCCATACCTCCCAGCTAACACCCTCATCCCAGATTCCTGCTTTAGGCTTGCCGATTCCAGGCTGTTTGAATGCTATTCCCATCACCCAGAATACTTTGCCAGACCCCTCTCAGCCCGATAAAAATTCTACCAAAAGCCCACTCAAAGGTGAAGACCTTGAAGCATTCCTCACCTAGGCCCCCTCAGTCCCTTGCTCCTGTCTCATGGTTGACTGTAGACTTGGTGTCTGTTGTGTAAGTTGCACCGTAGAGCATTTTTTCTTTTTATGTATATCTTTCTTCCTAACTGGCATTTCCTAACGGATTAGGACTTTTAGTCGCCCTTTTTTTTTAAGTTTGTTTATTTATTGAGAGAGAGATAGAGAGAGGGCATGCTCACAAGCAGGGGAGAGCTAGAGAGAGAGGGAGAGAGAGAATCCCAGCGCAGAGACTGACGTGGGGCTCGAACTCACATGAACTGTGAGATCATGACCTGAGCCGAAATCAAGAGTCAGATGCTTAACCGACTGCATCCCCCAGGTGCCTCAGGACTTGTAGTCGTCGTTGATCTCGCCTGTCCCTGCGAAGGATCTCTCAAAATCACTTGCCAAGTGGACGACAAGTCAGGGTGCCCACCCCACTCTGTGGTCCCCCCTCTGGGGTGGGAAGAGAAGAGAGAAGACTGTAAGGGAAGAATATCCTGTTTCGGTCCTTCAAGGTCCCAAAAGAAATGAGCCCTAAGGTGCCAGCCATGCCTCCTAACCTCAGGGGACATCATACTCGTGGGGCAGACACCCCAAGAAGCCATTGTGGCTTTACCAAGCCTGGCCAGAGCAGGCTCTTTGGAAGTCCACTGCACCCCGATCTCCCCCGGATCCTGTGCCACAGATGGTTTCACAGATAGAGCCCTGTGAAACCTGGCTCATTTGGGCAGCTCTTTCTTTCCCTGAGGGATGAGACAGTAGCCCCACTTTTTAATTCTTGTGATGGACTCTGGGAAGGAGGGTGTTAAGTCCTCAAATGCTGGGTGGAGGGGGCCCCTCATCTGAGTATAACATACTCAAGGCCTCACTTGAGCAGGAAGCAATCCTTGAAGGCAGGAAATCTAGAGGGCTGAGATGAGCTCCAAGGGGGAGATAAGACCTCTGGCGACCCCTGCTAGGCCCTTGGGACTCTGGAAGCTGGCTTTCCCTTATACCTCCCCATGTTAGAGTCTTCAGCTGCAGGTGCCCCCAGAATCCACAAGACACTGTTTTCCCTTTCCTCTTTCCTTTCTCAACAAGGACCCCCCCCCCCCCAACCTCGCAACACTGCCCCCATGACGACGTATCCCTCCCTCCCCAACCAGGAAGCTGTCTTCCCACTTGGCTCTGCTGAGAGTCCATTCTCCTTCTCCTATTGACATCAGCCACCTTGATAGTATTTCTCTTCAGAGATTGACAAGAAACTTACACACTAACTCTGAATTCCGTCTGATTACCAACAGGAACTGTATTCGTACAGCAACGTAGCCGGAATGGTGGGTTAGAATTGATTTCTGAGCAAGTCAGCCAAAGGGGACCTAGGAATTCTTTTGGCACCACATCCGACAGGGGACATCCAGCCTGTGCTGTGACATTTGTAGTGATGGGAGGCTCAGTACCTCGCAAGCTTGCCCACTCTGCTGTAAGATAATCCGGAACCACTGGAAATGTCTTCCTTCTTTGGGACCGCAACTGGGACTCTTGGTTTGGGGGGTGAGTATCTGTGTGCATGTGTTTGCATGAGCACAGAGGAGGCGCTGCTAAGCACATAACCCCTCTTCTTGGGAAAAAGGAGTTTTGTTGTTACTAAGGAAGGAACTCTAGAACTTGCTTTCCCTTAACCTGCCTGAGTTAGTGGTCTAAGTGCAGCAGCACAGATAATTTATTTGCGCAGATATCCCTCAGCCTCTGGGGCTGAGGGGCCTAGGGTTCAAAGAAGTGGAGGTGATGGGGAAGACTGAGAATAAAAGGGAGAAGGAATGTCCAGGGGAAGGAGGTAACAGGCATGAAGGTTTGAAGGGGCAACGGAGGGAGGCTGGGCTACCATGAAAACTTGGGGTTGGTGAAGGAAAGAAGAAAACCCAGAGGCCTTCCATTCACAGAAATCTCTCGAGAAAGGGCTTTCTTTACTGACAACCTTGGGCAAGTGACTTAATCTCCTGGAGCCTCGGTATCTTTACCTGGAAAGTGGGTATACTATTCCGGGATAAGCTGACCTGCAGAAACTCTCAAGCACTGAACTATTGGTTTTATTTCCACATATACTAAAAAAGAAAGGAAGTGGTTATAACATGAATACCTACCTCCTGGGCTTGTTGTAGGGGTTAAATGAGACACATTGTGCAGTGGTCCCTGGCACATGCTAGGTGCTCAACGCAATATAGCAGCAATATATTACATACAAGACAATATTATATTACAAATAATACACTATTATTTACTCTTTTCTGAGCCCTAATTCTGCCAACTTCAGAATCTGGGCTCTCTTTCAGCATCTGTTGAAGAAATCCGTTCCTCCCACGTGTGTGGTTCTTGCTCCCCGCTGCAGACAGCAGCCATCACTGGGTGGAGCAGGGCAGAGGCTCCCCTGTCCATTACTCAGGGTTTCCAAGACCTTGGCAGGGACTTCCCCTCCTCCTCCCCCTCCTCCCCCTCCTCCTCCCCCTCCCCCTCCCTCCTCCTCCACAGGCGGCTCCCAGCTCCTGAGGGGCAGGAAGTGTGTATGTTTGGAAAGGGAGGGAGTCTTCCCCCCCTCCCCCCCTCCCCCCCCTCCCCCGAGATTGTGCCCACAGTCAGCATCCCAGAGCCAGGCCCTGGGGCTTTCTGTGCTGGCTACAGGGGCACCGGCAGCAGCTTCCTCCTCTTCAAAACCCTACAGGGGTTCTCCCCGATAGGCCTTCAGGCAATCTATGTGCTAGCCCAGGCTCCGGCACAAACTTGCTGCGTGATCTTGGGCAAGTCCCTTCTCCTCTCTGAACCTCAGTTTGCTCCTGTGATAGAGAGAGAGAGAGAGAGAGAGAGAGAGAGAGAGAATTATGCTTCCATGATTTGATGATGTAAGTTATTCAAATGAAAAAAGCGAAGGGAAAGTTGAGAAAACCAGGGATTTTTTACCCAGTATAGTCCAGGCACTGGTCTTCAAAGTAAAGCGACTGGGAGAGGGGGGTGGGTTATTTGAATAATTCTCCTCAGTTACCCAGGTCATCACAGGAATGGAGACCCAGTGTGACTACCTCCCAGACTCGGAGAACACATCCTTCTGCTTTTCTTCTCTGGTTCTAGCCCAGCCTCTTCCACAGGCTTTAACCCTGTTTACAGAAATGGGAATTTGCATGATGAAAATAACCCCGGCCGGACTGAGATTTTACTGCGCTTGGCAAGGGGCTCGGAAAAAGCGGCTGCATAGCCAATTACTGGAATTTTTAAACACAAATAATATTTTATGGGATCAGTGGGCTGGCGCGGGGCCGCCGCACCCGGCGCGGCTCCTCCGCCCACAAACAAGCTCCGATTGTGCGGCCGGCAAGCGCGCCAGCCCGGGGGTGGGAGGGGTGGTACCGCGGGCGGGCAGGGGTCCCGGCGCGGGCAGGTGCAGCGCGGGGCTCCACGGCCCGGGCGCCCTGCCGGCAGGGAGCGTCGGCGAGGCCCCGGGCGCCGGGGTGGGGTGCGCTGGGCGCCCCGGCTCACCTGCAGCGCCGCGCCTGGAAGCGTTTAGCGCGAGAGGGCGCGCCCAGCACTAGTTTCCCCGCCCGGCGGCCGCCCGCTGGGCCTGGCCCGCTCCCCGCGCCCTTGGCATGGCCGTGGCCGCCGCGCCGCCTCCGGAAGGCCGGCTTCCCGGAATGGCCCGAAGGGCGGCGGGGAATCCGCGCCGAGGCCCTGGAGCCACCCCCTGGCCTTCCCTCTCCCGCCCGAGCCGCGCGGAGCCGCGCTGGAGGCAGACTCCGGAGCCGCGGGCTGTGCCCGAGAGGCCAATGCAGGTCGAGGGGCACCGCCGAGGGCACGGAACATCCGCACTGTCCCGCCAGGGGTCCCCATTCGCGCGCGCCCCGAGACCGCCGGGCCTGGCCAGGGATCCCGGAGGCTGGCCGTCCCGGCAGGCGCGCGCTCCGCGGCCTGGGTCTGGTTCCCGGCAGCCACGCCGCCTTCCCCCGCCGCGCGCCCAGCCCCAGCACGCACAGGGTTAAGCAGGAGCAGGTGTGTAGCCAGATGCCGCTGACCACCCCCTCCCCCGCAGCCCCGTCGGCCGCCTCCTCCTCCGCCCACCCGCTCAGAGCCAAACAGTCCCAAATAAAAGTGCTATTGTTGCCTTTCTCCACCCCCGTCGCTGCCCCGCCACCTGGAGCGGAGCCCGGTCCCCTCTTCACCTGCCCCGGGGCCGGCCAGAGGGGAGGGGGGGGGGGGAAGTGGGGCCTCGGAGCAGGGACTTCCGCTCCCCCTGGCCCCCGGCTTCCCCTCCCCCAGTGCCCCCAGCACTGACCCCTGGGCCTGTGGCGGGGCCCGTGGCTTGGGAGGGAGGGTGGGGGGCTCCTTTCAGGCCTAGGAGCTGGGTTCGGGCCTCCCCTCGCTCCTCCCTCTAGCTCCCATCCTGGCCAACTAGATGAGCGGCAGGGTGTACAAAGCTGGGGGGACAACAGTAGGCCCTGTGCGAGGAGCCCGGGACAGTGCCAGGCTCACCCGGGCTCGGCAATTGGCAGCTGGTATTTTTTTTTTTTTTAAATTATTTGTCCCTCAACGAGACAAGGAAGCAGGGTAAGAGTGATGACTCCCTTTTTACACACCTAGAAAGGGAGGCACGGAGAGGTGAAGTGTCTAGCCCGAAGCCGCAAGGCTGGCAAACGTGGGGGCTTCTCATAGAACCCGTATCTGTTGGCTCTCCCCGCACCGCGGGTGCTCATTTGCTGGACGAGGGATGGGGGACCCAAAGCCTGGCAGTCTGGCCCCGCCTCAGACTCACTGTAGGTCCTTGAACAAGTTACCCCACCGCCGGTTTCCTACTTCTTAAATCCACGGAGGTGGACTAGCGTGAATGCCCGTGGAACCCAAGGGACTGGTTGACCCCCGAAAGTCTGGAGGTCCGCGGCAGGAGGGACCCCACGAGGGAGCGAGGCAGGCGGGGCCTGTGCAGAGGGAAGAAAATGTTTCCCTTTCGCTCCCCATGGCCACCGGCGTTCCCCTCCCTGCCTCCGTCCCTCCCTGCTGGCCCCTGGGAGGCTGAACTGCGAGGTTAAGTAAATATCTGACGGTGGCTCCAGGAAAGGAGTCAAGACCGTTGCTGAGAGAAGAAACCCAGACCTCAGTGGAGATCCGCCCCCGAGTCCGAGCGGCCCCTGCCCCGCCCCCGATGCGTGCGAGCGAGCGGAGCCCTGGGCCCCCTCGGGCCTCACCCAAGCTCCCCGAGGTCGCCGGCCCCCTCCGGGCGCGGCCCGGGTCCCCGAACCTCCTCCAGCTCAGGCGCAGGGGCCGCAGGGGCTGGGGGCGTGCGCGCCGGGGTTACCGTATTTCCTCTCCTTGCGCCCTAGGTTTTGAGCGCAGGTATTTGACTCCTTCAACCCGCGAGAGTCCTCTCCACACTGGAAAGAGCTTTACCGGGAATCGAGATTTCAGATTTTGTTTTTATTCTCCTAGCTCTACCGTAATCTCTCTCTTGACCCTCAGACCCCTAAATCCTGTTTCCTATTTCCACCTGACCGTCCAGAGGGCATCTCAAATTCAACTTGTCCAACTTGGAAATTCTGGTCTTTCCCCCCACCCTCCGGCTGTTATTTCCGGCCCCTCTTTGCCATCTCAAAAAAGGACCACCTCATCTTTCCAGTTGCTGGGGAAGAAAATCTTGGAGTTATTCTCAACGCCTCTCTTTCGCTGTCATCATTCATCCAAATGCCTCAGCCAATCTTGTTTACATTGCCTTCAAAATATGTCCAGAATCTGCTTCTCTTCACCACTTACCCACTTACCCCACCGTTCCAAGCCACCATCTTCCCTTGCCTGGGATATTGCAACACCTCCTAACTTGTCCCTCTGTATCCTTTGTCCCTCTCAGTCTGTTCCTAACAGAGCAGCCAGGGTTATCTTTTTATTATCTTATTTTTTATTACAAAGTTTTAAATGTTTATTTTTGAAAGAGAGCGAGCAGGGGAGGGGCAGGGCGCTGGAGGGGGGAGGAGACAAAGATCTGAAGCAGAGAGCCTCATGCAGGGCTGGAACTCATGAACTTTGATATCATGACCTGAACCAAAATCGGACACCTAACCAACCCAGCCATCCAGGCGCCCCCAGGGTTATGGTTTTGTTTTTTTTTTTTTTTTTAGTTAAAAAAATTTTTTTTAACGTTTATTCATTTTTTTAAGAGACAGAGACAGAGCGTGAGTGGAGGAGAGGCAGAGAGAGAAAGAGACACAGAATCTGAAGCAGGCTCCAGGCTGTCAGCACACAGCCCGATGCCGGGCTCGAACTCACAGACCGGACCATGACATCATGACCTGTGCCGAAGTCGGACGCTCAACCGACTGAGGCACCCAGGCGCCCCTTTTTTAGTTTTTTAAATATTCATTATTTATTTTTGAGAGAGACAGAGTGCAAAGAGGGGAGGAGCAGAGAGAGAGGGAGACAGACAGAATCTGAAGCAGGCTCCAGGTTCTGAGCTGTCAGCACAAAGCCCGATGAGGGGCTCAAACCCCGAAACTGTGAGGTCATGACCTGAGCCCAAGTTAGCGGCTTAACTGACTAAGCCACCCAGGCGCCCCCAGGGTTATCATTCTAAAGCCAAAGTCAGATCACTCACGTCCCTCTTCTGCTGAAAATCTTCTAATACCTGCACATCTCAGCCAGAGAAACAGGTCATTACAAGACCCTCCAGGATCTGATCCCCTCTCTGCCCTTCTTTCCCATCCCTCTCCTACTGCTCCTCTCCAGTCACACTGGCCTCCTCACTGTGCCACAGGCAGGATGGCACTCTTCTGCCTCAGGGCCTTTGCATTTACTATTCCCTCTGCCTGGGCCTATCTTTCCCTAGATTCCTACAGTGCTTCCTCTCTCATTTTGCTTAGGTCTTCTCTGCCCTCCCTCTGCCATTACCCACAAGTTTCTCATCTCCCTTCCCCTGCATTTCTCAGTAGCATTTATCGCCACGTAACATGCTACCACCGTACCTGCTCATGTTTGTCCATCTCCTCCCACCTGCTGTGAAGGCAGAGGCTTTTCAAAGGAGTCCCAGTCCTAGGACAAGGCTACACACATAGTAGGCACTCAGTAAATATTTGCTGAATGAATGAGTAAACGGAATGAACTGGTCACCTTCCCTTCCTGGGGCCCAACTTGCCTCACCTGTACAGGTGAATTAGATCCAATGAAACTCTCTCCCTGTGCTTTGAGAGTCGCATGGCTCCTTCTAAAATTTTTTTTTTTTTTTTGCATTTATTTAGTTTTGAGAGACAGAGAGAGACAGAGCGTGAGCAGGGGACGGGCAGAGAGAGACGGAGAAACAGAAGCCAAGGCAGGCTCCAGGCTCTGAGCTGTCGACACAGAGCCCAATTTGGGGCTTGAACCCACAAACTGTGAGATCATGACCTGAGCCGAAGTTGGACCTCAGCTGACTGAGCCATCCAGGCGCCCCTCCCATGGCTGCTTCTAAACCTTACCTGCTAAATGTCCAGGCCTAGGCCTTCTGTAACTTCATGTGGTGGGGTGGGGAGGGGAGGGATGGGAAGTGTAGGGCAGGTTTTGTGGGAGGGGAGACCTGAGGCTAAGCTGAGCAATAGGAAGGGACGGAAGAGGGCTCCCCTCCCCCACTGAAGGGGCTACCTCCTCCCTTTGACTCACTTGCTTCACTGACCGGAAGGCCTTTGGGCACCTGGAGAAGTGGAGCTTGGGGGAAGCTGGCTGTAGAAAATACTCGCACAAGGTGTGGAGAGCTAGCTGGTGGTTTAGAGGGGCTAAAGGTAGCCTAAGGGGGGTTCTGAAGCATCTCCAGAAATGTTACCTTTGCCAATACTTGAAGGATCAGGACGGGGCAAGAGGGAAAGGGAATGCCAGTCAGTCATTCGTTTGTTCAGGCCGCATATGCTTAAAATGCCTCTTCATAAAGGTCCCCAGGGTAGAGGCACAAGGGGACAGTACCCAAGATGAGTATTTGATGGCTGACCTGAGTTTTTGATAGGCCCTGGAAGTCCAAGATGAATGAGACTCAGTGCCCATTGTGGAGAAGCTCGGACTGCTATCTAATGATTTTTATTTATTTCTTTATTTTTATTTTTTATTTTATTTTTTAAATGTTTATTTATTTTTGACAGAGAGAGAGAGAGAGAGAGAGAGAGAGAGGGAGAGAGACAGAGCAGGAGCGGGGGAGGGGCAGAGAGAGAGGGAGACACAGAAGCAGAAGCAGGCTCCAGGCTCTGAGCTGTCAGCACAGAGCCCAATGCGGGGCTCGAACTCACAGACTTTGAGATCATGACCTGAGCCGAAGTCAGATGCTCAACTGACTAAGCCACCCAGGCGCCCCTCTAATGATTTTTAAATAATAATTGATTGTTGATTCCACCTCTTCCCACAGTGGGAAGGGGTGAAAAGGCTACCCCGAAGGAGGTGACATACCTGGGCAAGACTAGGAAGATAAAGAAAGGAGGCCAGGGCTCTTGGCGAGGGCATGACCAGCCAAGCACCTCCAGATCATGCAGGCAATGTGGTAGGAAGGGAACATTATGGTTCGGGACGTTTAGAGTGAAGGGTAGAAAGTAGAGCCTAGGTGTCAGCTAGTTCTGTGCCTATGCTGACCAACGTAAGGCAGAGAAGACTTACCCCAGGGAAGTTGCACCCTAATTCAGAGGGCCTCCTCATTCATTTGAGAAGCATCCCTGAAGGTCCCTTGTGTGCCTGGCCTGGAGTAAGGTCTTGGAAGAGGCAGGGACATACATAGTGGGACCTGGGCCAGTGGTTGTGTGACTTGAACCATCGACGACAGCCCTGGCCCA
Source organism: Panthera pardus (assembly GCF_024362965.1). Lineage (NCBI taxonomy): Eukaryota > Metazoa > Chordata > Mammalia > Carnivora > Felidae > Panthera > Panthera pardus. The sequence goes on from NW_026526732.1 coordinate 140,455,560, forward strand.
AGTTGGCTGTGTGACCTTGGGTAAGCCTGGAATCTCTCTGAACCTCCGTTCCCCCCAACTGTAGAGGTGCTAGATAATTCCACCTGGCTCACATGACTCGCGGACTAGACTGAGGGTCAAATGAGATCATTCCACCATACGCACTTAGAAGTGTATGACAGAGGACAAGAAATACCGTAAAGCAGGATCTCGGTCCTTCTGGAGTGTAGAGGATGGTCTTTGTGGTTTACAGCCCCATCTCTGGGCCCCTCAACTTTCTATTTAAATCCTGGTCTTGGGGTGTCTGGGGACTGGCCCACTACCTCCCTAGCCTTTCACTTGAGTTGGCTTCCCTCCTGACCCCAGACATCCAATTGTAGGCTCCCCCTCGTGGCACCTCCTGGAATAACAAGTCTCTGAGCAAGAAGAGGTGGGGCTGGGGGGACCACGAAAAGGGAGAAGGAAGAGGCCAGAAGAGGAAAAATCTGAAGACCTGAGAAAGGAGCAGGGGATATCTGCCAAGGAAGTAAACCCTAAAGCAGAATGCTAGACTGGAAGGGACCTGAGACCTCCTCCCACATCCCACTTTGCAGATGAGAAAACTGAGGTTCAGGGAAAGGGAATTTAGAGGTAGGATCATGACTTCAGGTGTCCTTATACTCCTCTGCTGGTGTTCATTCCATTACACCCAGTGTCATTTGCGTTTATACGCCTCAATGAGCAAACACTATAGATTGTAAATTCCTTCTACATCTGGCAGGGGCCCCCTCTGAGGATGTAGCAGCCTCTCCCTGGGCAAAGATTCTTAAATGCCAAGACTGCGTCCAGAGTGGCCGGTATAACCTCAGAGCTAGTCTATTCTGGATCTAGAGATCAGAGGCAGACGACTCATCTGAATCTTTCTCTTTTTATGAGGGTAGGAGTGCGGGAATGAGCATGGGGACACAACTAAATCCACACCTACATGACCAACTCAACCAGGGGGGCCTGTGTGTGTGCGTGTGTGTGCGCGTGTGTTCTGAGTATGGAGTGCTTTATCCAAAGTGTTTTGTTTTTTTTTTTAACTTGCAGCTTCTAATTTAGTCCTTGTGCTATTATTAGCCCACTTCGGAGATGAGAACAATGAGTCACCAGAAGAGGAAGCATTTGCCGAGGTCAAGAACATTAGGGAAGGACCAATGCCGTGCAGACAGAAGGCACTGACAGATGCCACGATTTCCCCGGGGGGATTGCCTTGTTTTTATTGAGATGAATTTAGGAGCAACTCTTCCCAACCTATGGTCCCCCACTACCGCAGGGGAGATTTCTCCTGTCTCCCTTGGATCCTGGCAGCCCAGAGGGGCCTCTAGCTCTATGTTGAAGGTAAGGGAGTGAGGTGGGGGCTGGGCACAGAGAGTGCAGGAGAGGAAGGGGGCCGCTTACCTGCACTGAGCTGAGGGGCTTTTTAGTAGCCTTCCCACTGGCTGGTGGAGGGCAAGCCTGGATTTTTTGATCATCCTAGGGACTGGAAAGCAAAAGGGGCTCAAGGGCCACTGTGAGCATGTACTGATGTTGTCTAGAAGCCAGAAGACCCTGTTGCCCTGTCCCATTGCTACATCAGCAGGAACACACTGGATTCTGGGTTCAAGTGCTATATATATGAGCCTGTTCGGTGTAGGGCAGTGGTTGGAAACGTAGGCTCTGGAGCCAGTCTGCCTGGGTTCACGTCGCAGCTTCCAAATTAATGGACCTGTGGCCTCAACTTCCCCTCTCGGAGCCTCGGTTATCTTACCAGTAAATGGAGAATCAGAGCACCTGATGAAAGACTTTTGGAAGCATTACATGAATGAATCATGTGAAGTACTTAGGAAAATGCTCGGCACATAGTAAGTGCTCAATAAACATAAGCTGCAATTAGGAAAGACCCATCTGAGTTTCATGATCACCACCTGTACAGTGAAAGGAGCTGGGTCAGATGAGGATTTCCAGTTGTAGGGATCACAGCTCCCCAGGCAAGGTTTTTCTTTTTTCTTTTTCTTCTTCTTTTTTTTTTTTTTCCTAGGAGGGGGCAAAACTATAGAAGATAAAATTTGGAAAATATTCTGTGGTGTGACCTGCAGAAGATTTGAATGTTTCCCTGAGGGGTAGGAGTTTACAGGGTTGATTCGCAGGACCAGAACATTCCTAAGATCCCTGGCTCTATCCCTGACATTATTCTGTGGCTCTGGAGTTGTCTTCTCCCTCTGGAGGGTGTGAGGTCCTGGGGTGTATCATCCTCGATACCTGGGGACCCCAAGCCCAAACCTGGCAGCTTAAGCCTTGGTGCCCTGAGGGTATCTTGGGGTGAGTCCCAGTGTACTGAGGTTCCTTGATTGTCGTATATCCAGCCTGTCCCTGAGTGGGGGGATGGGTTTGGACGGAGGAGGAAAGAGAGGCTTCTGTGGGAGAAGGGACAGGCAAGGAAAATCTCCTTGCCCATCATGTTTACTGAACTGCACTGAATTATGACTTAATGCCAAGATCCGGCTTCAGGCAATTGCCTAAATCATTTAGGGGTTGACAGAGGAGGGAGGGAGGGACACGGGGAGCTTGGGGGAGAATGTTCTTGTAATTCTTCAGTCTGAGGTACATTAAGGAGCCATAAGCCATGTCGAGAGCTTGAATTACATTAGAGAGATTATCCTGTTACAGTTCATAATCCTGGATAATATACCGTCTTGGAGCACACCTGCCCATGATAAATCTCACCCTGTAATGGCCTGACCCTGGGGACCCCGGGAGGCTGGGGCAGCTGGCAGGGGCTATCGGCATGGGTGTAGCCTCAGCGGAGGCACTCTGAGTCCTACTGACTCGTCTTGGTGCCCCCTACCCCTGCCTCAGCCCCGAGGGAGCGGAGGTAGCTGGGAGCTTCAAACTCCTCCACCTCCTTTCAAGGTGTTTGGCTCCCTAGGGCCCCTTCTGCCTTAGCCCCGACCTGGGAATCCCCCTCCTGCTCCCATGGGACAGACCATTTGCATCCCTGTGTCTAGGTCTTCCTCTCCCTGGAAACCTTCCCCTTAATCTCTCTAAACCCAGCTGGCACTTCATGGTCCGTGAAGACCTCTCCAAGAACACACACCAATTCCCCTTAGCTCCAGTTCAAGGCACCGACCCTCTCTCTCTTGTGAATGGTTATGCCACCTGCCACCTGTGTGTGGGCGAGCTTTTTTCCTGAGCATCTGTCTCTCCAGCTAGACTGTGAGCACCGTGAGATCAGGAACCATGACCTCTGCCGCCGCATTTAGCACAGAGAGGGTAAGTAACTTGCCCGAGGTCATGCAGCTGGTTGGGGGCAGAATCAGGGTTTGGACCCCAGTTGCCCTGCTCCAGAGTCAGGGCTTTCAGCCACTAGGGAGTGCGGTCTCTCTGACCCACGAGCTCTGTTCTGTGTCACTCCTGGGCCTGGCCTCACATGCCATGAGCTGCCAATTCCTTACTAGATCCTGGGGACCCCCGCAAGCCAAAGGGATGGTTCTCTCCTGGTAGATCTCAGGGCGGGGTGGAATCTGAGCCTCCTATATCCACTCCCAGCCTTTTTGGGTGGCTCGTTCCACTGCATGACCTCTTTAACAGCCCTGTTGGCGAGGCAGCCCTGCCCCAGCCCTCCCACCATCTCCTCTGCAGCCTGTTGCTTGGTGCCCAGCTCCTGGCAGGCTTGGGGTGTCTGGGTGCCTGCCACATGTGCCTGCTCTCTCTCTGCATGATGCCCCAAGCCCCATAAGCCTCAGATCTTGCTTTACTTCTCTCATTTCCCTTCCCTAGACATACATTCTATGTGTCCCTCTACCTGGGGACCCATGGAGGGCACCTTTCTGGGCCTCCTGGGGTTAGCTATGTTACTGGGGCTTGAGCGAGTACAAGTCACTGCGGGTTTCCTAAAAGGAAGGCACAGCTACCATTTACCCAGTGCCAAGCACTGGGCTACGCTTTTCACCTGCGTTTTCTCATACACCCATGCCAGCCCTATGAGATAGCTACTCCACTATTTCTATTTGATGGGTGAGAAAGCTGAGGCTTAGAGTGGTTAAAACCAGGGCCACAGACCAGCACCTAGTAGAGGGCGGAGCTGGGATTGAACCCCGTGCCTGCCAGCTCCCAAGCGCATGCACTGTCTTCTCACGGTGAATGCCCTCCTCCCAACATCCCCCCCACCCAGGCCTAACCTCCTCCCTCCCTTCTCATCCCTGCAGATGCCTCCAGCAGCACCTTCCGCCCTACCTTTCTCTTGCCAAGCTCCAGAACTCTCCTGCATTCCAAATCACTCAGTGCTTCATGGATTCGGTCCTTCTCTGTGCCCATCATTCATCCAGACGGAACCCCCAGCCGTTTGATGGTCTGCCCTCCATTCATTCCCATCACTCATTCATGGAGTCCTGGAATGTCAGAGCTAGAAGGGGGCCTCAGAAGCGATCTGGTCCAGTGGTTTGAAAATGAGAACACATTTTTCAAAGAGAAGCATCTGTGGACGCTCTATAGAGAAAATAGATCAATGAAGGTGGGTGTGGGGGTGGGGTGATCAGAGTCCTGTCCTCTCAGCCCCTCGGCTGTGACCTCCTGGTGTACTCACTGAATACAGTTGGTTGGGGCCTGTACCCAGTCCAGGAGGACCTGTCGCCTCGGTCACTAACTGAGAGCGCCCTGCTGCAACGTGTCATTCTCCCCAAGCTCCGAGTCACAAGGACGGGGGCCCTCACCTCACTCCCACTCTCTAACGACAAAGCGGCATGACCTTAGGCAAGCAAATCACATAACCTCCATATCCCTCCCTCTACTTCCTCTTCGGAGAAATGGGTATAATAACAGGACCACCTGTCGGTGTGTAACAAAGCCACCCCTAAACAGAGCGGCTTAAAAAACAACCATTGGGCTCGCTCTCCTAGCGTCTGGGCTGGCGGGGCTCAGCTTGGCGGTTCTTCTGCGGAACTCTTGATGCCTCAAGATGTCGCCATTGTGGTGGACGGTGGCTGGGGCTGTAGTCATCTGGAGGACTGATCCGGATGCTGGGGTGGTCGCCCTCTTGCTCTCTGTGCGCCCTGGAGCCCTCATCGGTCCACGTGATCCTCTCTAGCTGCGCACAGCCACTCACAGCCTCCAAAGCGCAAAAGTGGAAGCTCCCAAGCCTTCTAAAGGCTTCGGCCCAGGAGGGGCGCAGCTCTGTGCTTCTGCGGCATTATGGGTTATGTTCAAGGGGACGACAAATAAACTTGACCTCTTTCTTCGCCGGGGCGGGGTGGGTGGGGGGGAGGGGAATGGTGAAGAATTTAAGTTACCACACTCTCCATGACCTTGAGCAAGAAAAGCGCTTAAGTTTTCTAATTTTCCATCTGTGAAGTGTGACTTCATTGATCCAAGGAAAGTACTTAGAACAGTGCCTGGCACAGAGGAAGCACTCGATACATGCTAGCCGGTGCTATTTTTATTTCTAACCCTATGCCTAGCATGGTCCTGGGTGACTGGCGTGGGGGTGTGGGGCTACAAGAGTAATGGCAAAAACAGTGTATACTCCTGATAATAAATAATCTAGTTCATGAGATAAAATTAACACACACAGAGATCAAAGTCCTAATTCAAGGTATTGTGTAATTAAAGAGCCCATGAGAGGTACAGATAACATACTTGAGGAAGTTGGAGGGCAAAGAGATTGCGGGGCTCGGTGGCCAGTGATTTGGAGGAGGGAGAGAGGGACCCCCTCCGAACGGCAGGATGGGCCCCAAACTCCCTGTTTTCAAATCTTAGCTCCGCCGCTTTCTGTCTCTGTCATCTTTGCAAGATGCTTAACCTCCCTTGGCCTCAGTTTCTTTTTTGTAAGAGCGAAGGAAGAGAAAATGACTTATTCCCTGGAAAGGCCCTGGAACAGTGTTTGACCTGCGGTGAGGGTCACCTCAGCATCCCTAAAGAGAGGAGACCGGCTAGGTGGCAGGGAGGGAGGGATGGACTGTATTGTAAAGCCAGAGGATGTGTGAGCTCAGGGATGGAGAGCACGGCTTGGCTGTGGAGGGGTGGGGGTGGAGGGAGGGCAGAGAAAGCCAAGGCAGAGAGGAGGGGGAGGGGCAGACTGGGGAGCCTGTAAGCCCAGCCAGAGTTGTTTGGACTTGATCCTTCCAGGCCAACCGGAGCTATGATAGGTCTCTAACAAGGGAGGGATGCCATCTGGGCTGTCTTAGAAGGAGACCCCTGGCAGTGGTATACAGGTGGATTAGAGAGAGAGCGATGGTTTACGAGGCCGGTGCCACAATTCAGGCGTGAGATGGGCATGTCCTGAACCCTGCTCGAGGCAGAGGGAAAGGGCCAGGACTGACAGTGGGGAGGGAATCACTGCAGCTCTGGGGGGGCCACCCTGTGTCCTGCCCATTTGGCCCATCATCCCTGGCTGCCGGCCTCTGCCCTGGCTTCCTGGCTTCCTGGCCGGGCCTAAAGGCTGCATTCAGGAAGGTGCAGGGCCCCAGAGAATGGGCTGGACCCCACCTGGCCTCCCAGTGTAGATCTGGACCAAAAAAGAGGAATTCTGGGAGGGGGCTATGGACCTGACCAGGCCTGCAGTCTGAATAACAGACGGTGAGCAGGGACCCAGCACTGACTGGCTCTGTGTGTGTGTGTATGTGTGTGTGTGTGTGTGTGTGTGTGACTAAGTGTGTGACAAAGAGGGAAAAAGGAGGGCCATATGTCTGTTTTCTTGGAGAAACAGATGTCGCCTCAAGTGGGTGAGAGTCGGTAAGGGAAGGAGAGTGCAGTTAGAGGACCAGCGCCACAGGAAAGATAACTGTCCCATATACAGGGTCCCCGGGTGTGAGTCAGTATTTCGGATTTCTCAGATATTTTCCTTTTGTCTCTGTAAACCTTTCTTCTCCCAATGTTTTTCATCCTCTCTCCAACATGCTGGCACACCCCCACGCAGCCACGGGCCGGTATTGCCTCTGGCGTTCCTGGGGGCGAGGACCCTGCTGCCCATCCCCGGCTCAGGCCTCTCGGTGGTCAGAGCCAGAGAGGGTGGAACAGGCCTCGGGCCAGTACCAGGGCGGTCTCTCCATCTCGCCTCTGCAGGACTCGCCTTGGGAGCACACCCTTCCCTCAGCCCCTCCTCTGACACTCCATGAGTACAAACCGTGCAACAGGCACTCGTCCAGGCCTAGGGACCCAGGGCAAGCCTTTTCTAGAATCCCCGGCACCCAATCTCCTTGTTTGGGGAAAGTGGGATGAAAGTGAAGGAAGAGATCTCAGCGCCTGTCTCTGGTTTGTCCTTGTACTTCCGGGTTCTGTCTCTGCTTTTCTACCCCCTTTTCTGGCAAAAAAAAAAAAAAAAGTGGAGACAATGGAGAAATTTGGGCCAGAGGGGCCTGGGTCCGAATCCCCAGCGAGGCCTGCTGCAGGCTGTGGAGTCTGTTGTACCAGGTCCCCGGCTCAGGTCCTGCTGGGCGGCGGCAGAATGAAATGAGCAATGAATGAAACTAGGTGCCTCCCGAAGGCATTCTCTCTTTTGTCTTGTTTCTTTTCCCTTATCCCCTTTCTCTCATTTATTTAAGAAGAATTTCCTGGGCCTTCAATATGCTGGAACTGTGGGGGAAGAGGCTGGAGTCTGGTCTCCAAAGCCAGATTTCAGGAGCCTGGGAGCCTCTGCCTCCATCACGTCCCCTCTTGTCCCTTTAGGAAGTGGGGGCCCTGCAGGTCCTGAGCGGGAGGCGGGGGTTGGGGGGTGGCAGGGGGGTTGGACAGCCGCACTTGCTCTTTGGGACACGGATCTGGTGGTGGGGGGGGGGTGCGCAGGGGAGAGGCCGGAGGCTGTGGGGCTGCAGCAGTGGCTCTGTGGTCCCTGACACTCCTCTTTTCCTGTCTTTCCCTTCTCCCTGCCGCAGCCCATGACACGCTGCTCTCTCTCCCTCTCTTCCCCTCTCCCTCCATTCCTCTCTCCCCTTCGGCTCCCCCTGCGGCTTGCCAGCTGCCAGCAGATGACATCTCCTTTCATGTTTGGGGCTGAGCACGGCTTTGAATGTTCGTTTGATTCCGTTAAGATAATAGCTGGTTCACTGTCAGATGCAGACTGATCAGTTAAAACCTTAATCACTGCCTGTCTCCTCACACGGCACTTAGTTTTTAAGAGATTAATCCCCTCAGCCCTGCTCCAGTTCACATTCAGCTTGGAAAAAAAAAAGGCAAGGTTTGTGCTATCCTTGTTATTATTATTGTTATTATTGCCATCCTTCTTACTCTGCGTATTAGCTCCTTTCCTCCGTATTCTTTCAACTCTTTCCTTCTTTCTTCCCCCCACCCCCCCGCCTCTAAGCTACCAATGTTTTCCTAGCTCACCTGTGTCCTCTTTCTCTTTCTCTCTGACACACACACACACACACACACACACACACACACACACACGCACACCAATGGCTCTCCAGAGGTAGCATGAGCACAGTAACCCCATACGTGTCCTTCCTGCCTCCAGCATATACCTGGATGTTATGGCACCCAGTGCAGGGGCAGGACGTGGTCCAGGCACGTGCAGACCAGGACAGCTAGAGGACACAGCTAGGTCTGTGGAGTCAAACACACCTGTCCCACTCCTCCCTCAGATATCCACATGCTGTATGAGCTTCAGGAGGAGCCTCAGTTTCCACGTCAGTAAAATGGGCATAAGAACACTCCCCTCAGGGAGGCTGGGAGCCTTGAATGCAGGAAAACATGTTGGATACTCACAGCACACCCTGGCATTATTCCCGTTCCTCATTCCCATTTCCCAGATCCCATAAAAAGATCCTTCCCAGAGGCCGCCCTGTCCCTCCCTGAAGATGACATATCCCCTCCCGGTCATTTTGAAGATGCTTGTCATTTGATCACCTGTCTCGGCAGGCAAGCTTTGCTCAGGATTGAGGAAGGAGATCCTGCTTCATGGTGACCCAGAAAGGGAACTGGTGTTTACACTTGAACCCAGAATTTCACAGAGGAAAGTAACCAGAGGCTGTCTGGTCCAGCCCCTCCAAGCACGCGAAGAGGCTGAGGCTTAGAGATGGGGTGACCTCCCCCGGGGGTTCTCATAGCTCATTACAGCAGGGCTGCAGGGATTCAGACCTGGCTCTCACTACACCACCCAAGGAGAACCAGCCAGTCACACAAGCAACCAACATTTACTTGGCACGTACTGTGGGCCCTGCCCCAGGCCATTAGAAAGAACAACCAGTCTATGCCAGACTGGGTGGTACCCAGGCTGGCTTGGACCCCTTCCTGCTCCGGCTGGTTCCAAAGGCCCAGGAAGGCTTTCTGGAGGGGGTGGTGTGGGTAGAATTTGGGATGGCAGGAGATGGAAATTCATACCTGGGGGGCCGCTGGGAATCCCAGCCCAGTTCCGGCATGGTTTCTGTGCTTAGTGAGTTGATCTTACCGAGCTCAGGGGCCATCTGCATGCCCTATCTGCTTGGAAGTCACAAAACAAAGCCTGGCATGGCATTTGCAGGTGCAGAGATTTGTGTCAGGTGGAAGAAAGAACTCTTTGACCCTGAGGCATGGGAACAGGCGACCAGAGAAGCCTGGCATCCCCATGATTGGTGACATTCCTTCCTTCCTTCACAGCAAAATGTGAAGAACTTGGGGTCTGGAACCAGACTGCCTGGATTTGAGTTGTTTGCTAGCTGGATTCCTTGGATGAGACACTGAACATCTCTGGGACTCAGTTTCTTTCTCTAAAATGGGAATAGTGCTGGCACAGAGAAAGTGCTACATAAGCATTAGTCATGACTTTTCAGTAAAGACGTATCGAGCATCCGAATGCGCCAGGCTCCATACCAAGCCCCAGGATACAGAGTTGAGCAGCACGTGGTCTACTGCGAAGATGACCTTGGTCCAGTGGGGAGGCCAAGTCAACCTACCATTGCAGTCCCCTGTGGGCGGCCTCTAGCCCAGCGTCAACGACGTCAGCGACGCCTCCAGGAAGAAGCCTGTGAGCTCCAGGAGGCTGGTACTCTATCTGTGTTGCCCACTGCTGTGTCTTCAGCACCTAGAATAGTAGCAGCTGCCAATCTTTGCTGAACGGATGAGTGAAGAGCCAGCTGATCTAGGTCCCAGAGGAAGAACCGGATGACAAATGTCCCTTCTCTGGGTCTTAGTTTTCTCATGTGTGAAATGGGGGGGGGGGGTGGTTGGACTGGCATCCAAGGGCCCTTCTGGCTATTCTAGAAATCTGTGCCAACTGGCAGGGCGGGGTGCCAACGCGGAGTGTAGGGAGGGGGGGAGGGGGACGATGAGGGTGGGGTAGAGGTTTCATGCCAACTGGTGGAGGTGGGGATGGGGAAATGGACGCCGAGGTGGGTTCCATTCCTGCTTAGAGGCAGGGGGTTGCAAAGGGCTGGGGGGCTGCGACACCCTCCCCCCTCCCCCGCACCCCCTTGCCCATACCAGCAGGAGGCAGCCCGGGGTTAATGGTATGACATCCCCAGCGGCAGTCAGCCCAATGGGCTTCTGAGGCCTTTTCTAATTTGGTGAGCGCTGAAGATTAGAAGGCAGGGAGAAGAGAGTTTTCCTCTCTCAGGTTATTATCCTGCCAACTCCCTGGGCACCCAAGGGAGGGAGTCAGCGTGTTCCAGGAGAAAAGGAAGCAGGGCCTGGCATTCTGGATCGAGCGCCCCCGGGGAGCAGGGAGGGAGCCAGGGCTGGTGCAAATAAAACTGATGCTATTAATGGATCTGGTGCTGGTTGAAATGGGAGCAGCAACCATCATTGCAGCTGCGGAGCCAGCGGGGAGGGGGGAGGGGCTTCCTGGAAGTAGAACTCACGGATGCTGGGAGTCTTTGCCTTGAAGGGACCCTAGATTTCCCTTTTCCTGAAAAAGAGGGGCAGCCTCACCGAGCTGGGTCACAGGGTACGTCTCCCTCCACCCCATGGCTCCTTAGTCCAGGCCAAGGGATACAGAGATCTGGCTTAAGGCCCATCCCACCTCTTCAGGGAAAGGCCAGTGCCTCCGAGTCACTGGACTCCTGTCTAGAGAATTCCATCACATACCTGGCCCTGCTCTCAGCTCACACTGGGGGGAATGAGAAGGAGGGAGGGGCAGGCTGGGGGTGGGGGTGGCTACTCTGGTCTCAGAAAGGGGCCCCATGATGGACCTCCTGGCCAGAAAGAGCATCCACTGAGGCCTGCCCTTGGTGACTATGGTCCTGCCATTAGACCATCCTTGTTAGGCTCAGACTGAGTGGTGCCCGAGGAGGGCACCAGTTTGGAGGCCAAGGGTGCTGAGTCGTAGCTCTTCCTTGACCCGCCGACCAGCTGGGTGACCTCAGGCTGGGCATCACCTGTCTTTGGGCTTCAGTTTCCCTCATACGCTGTGGACCCAAACAGGTCCTGCTGGGAGGCTGGGGCCTGTGTCAAAATGTGTCTGCCCCCGAAGCCACCCACTTATTAGCTCCTCCGAGGAGGTTCCCTACTGGGTCACAGCCAAAGGAGGAGACTGAGCAGGGTGCAGCGGCAGTGGCTGCTGTGGGAGGGACGGAGCAGCTGGGCAGGAAGCTCCACGCTGCCCACTGCATGAGGAGGGGTTCCAGGGCCCGGAGGGCAGCCGCGAGGACCTGGATGCGGTAGCCTTGTGGGGCGCCCTTTCCAGACCGTTGGCTTACTTAAGTATTAGGCGACCTGAGTGAGTCATTTTTAACATGCCCCCATAAGACCAAGTTATTACCTTAATAATAGGAGGGTTTTTTTTTTTTTTAAGTTTATTTATTTGGAGAGAGAGAGAAGGAGAGAGAGGGAGGGGCAGAGAGAGGAGAGAGAATCTCAAGCAGGCTCCACACTGCCAGCACTGAGCCCAACACCCAACGCCCAACACCCAACACCCAACACAGGACTCGAACCCACGAACCGTGAGATCATGACCTGAACTGAAACCAAGAGTCAGATCCTCAACCGACTGAGCCACCCAGGGGGCCCCCATAGCACCATAATGAATCAATAGTCCATACCAGATAAATAATAATGGCTGGAAAAGACAGACAGTTGAAACGTTCTATTAAAACATGTATGATCATACCAATAAATAAATAAATAAATAAATAAATAAATAAATAAATAAATAAAAAAGTGAATATTACAGTTCAGAAAAGACAAAAGTATCTGATTACCACTTAAAAATTATGTTCACGGTTTATCAGAGGTCAGGGGGAGGGAACCACAGGAAGAAAAGCTCCCCCAAGAATGAACTCTGGGTGTTTCAGCAGATGCTCTGCATGAACAACAGAACTGAGACAGCTTGAGCTGGCTACTCTGTCGTCACTTATCTCTGAATGTACTCTGTAAATGCAGGAATGTGCACAGCTACGGGAGCTCCGGAGCTCCGGAGATTCTGAATTGTTACACACCTCCTCCCCAAATCAGGAGTGTAGCTGAGGAGTCTGGAGTGCCTGGGGCTGGCTGTCTCCCCGAGAGTCCCTCAAATGAACTACCAGGTAATGGACCATCTTTGTGACAGAGGAAGTACCAGAGATGGGCCCATTGGAAGCCCAGCTATGCAGTCATTCTTAGAACACAGGACAACAGATTTATTTTATTTTTTTTCCCCAGGGAAGAGTATTTTATCACGAACACAGAATTGTTGGTACATGGTGATAAGAAAAAAGCAGACCGACTCCTACTTGATTTTATTGTTGTTTTAACGTTCTCTACACACAATGAACCCTTTCATTGCCTGCACCCAGGGTAGACCACTCCCACTGCCCACCCCCCCGGGCCCCTCCCCCGCTGTTCTCCATTGGGGTTTGCACATCCACAGCCCCAGCCACAGCCCCAGTGTTCCAGAGATCTTGGCTCCAAACCCTCCCCAATCCGGGCGAGTTAAGAAAACAGAGGCAAATGGCCACATATTTTCATCATTGTGATTGTTGTTATTTAATAAATGTAGAGACTCTAGAGAGTTTCTCAGTGTACCTGTGCCACGGTCTAGGCATCTGTTAGTGCTTCACATTCATGGGCTCATTGGCCGCTCAAAAGCATCTCAGGAGGTAGGTTTTCTAAGCCCATTTTATAGATGAGAAGACTGAGGCTCACAGGGGTTGTGTGCATCCAGTTTACATAGCTGGCAAGTGTTAGAGCTGGGTTCAAACTCCAAAGCCCACGCTCTTAACCTCTACACAATGGGCACACAGAGTTGTGTGAGGATTAAATAAAATAGTTCACATAGTCTATATTATCCTATCGTCCGGTGCCTAATAAGTATGCTAGTAATGATGAAGGACATAACCATTCAGAAATATCATAATAACTGTAAAGTGCTTGCCTATGCCTGGCACAAAGTACGTAGCTGGAAAGAAGGATAATACAAGGCTTTATTTGGTTTCACATCCAAAGAGCAGAGCAAGCAATGTTGCAGACATTCAGAGGATAGGGGATTGTTTTGAAATGGCTGAAGGGGTCATAGAGGACTTGCTGGAGGAGGGGGTCTTCATTTCAGCTTTACATCAGGCTGCCTTCAGGAGCACTATCACCTTCCCTGCTCCCACTCCACACACGTGAAACGGGCTTTGTCTTGGTGACTGACCAGGGCAGAGCTCCTAATGCATGTGGACCCCAGGCCCTAATCTCTTCCTTCTCTTTAAAGACTCAGCCTCCCCCAGCCCCTCAAGCTCCAAAGCCACCACTGTCTCCCAGGCAGAATTTCCTCTTCCACCACTGCTGCCTCTGGTTAAACCTTGCCTGATTCTGTCCCACAGTATACTCATTTGCAGACACCAAAGAATCCCTTACCTCCCCACCCTTTACGTAGACCATAAGTGCTTTCTTTTATTTAACAAACCCTTATTGAGTGCTTACTACATTCCAAGCTGTTCTTTTTTTTTTTTTTTTAACATTTAGTTATTTTTGAGAGCAAGAGAGAGAGAGAGCGTGAGCGCAGGGGGAGAGAGAGGGAGACACAAAATCCAAAGCAGGCTCCAAGTTCTGAGCTGTCAGCACAGAGCTCCATGCGGGGCTCGAACCCATGAGCCACAAGATCATGACCTGAGCCAAAGTTGGATGCTTAACAGACTGAGCCCCCCGGGGTGCCCCTGTTCCAGGCTGTTCTTAAATCATGCCAACAATAGCTCATTTAATCCTCATCATAAGTCTATGAGGTAATTACTATTGTCTCCATTTTACAGACGGGGAACTGAGGCACAGATAGATATTCACTTAGTAAAATAGCAGCTGAGATTCAAACCCCAGGCCATCTGACTGCCAACTCCATGTGCTTAACCAGGAAGCTAAGCTTTGACAGCAGGAAGGGTTCCTTAGTCACTTCTCTACAGCCCCTACCCACCCAGGCCTCGTCTTTCTTCTACAATGACAAGTGCTGTGGAAATTTTTCTTTAAAAGCATTGAACCATTGAACTGATTTTACTTGCCAAACACCTGGCTCCTGACATCATGGGGGCCCAGTTGGAACCAGTGGTTCTCAACTGCGGACATGTGACAATTTCTGGAGGCATTTTGGGTTATTGTAACCAGGAAGAGCCGTGTGTGATGCTGGCATCTGGTGGGTAGAGGCCACAGATGCTGCTGAACAGGCCCGGGGGCTCCATTTTCTCACCTCTAAAGTAGGACTTAATAATACTGACTTCACAGGCTTTGGTGAGGGTCAGCCAAGATAATGGCCAAAGGTAATCGCTATTGAGACTATTCTGGGGTGAGAAATGTGGGGCAGGGAGGGAGTCAGGCCTACACCCTCCTGTTCCTCCTCCCTCCAGGAGATGTAGTTTGGGGTGGCGGTGAGAGGGGGGACAGATCTTAGGGGGGGGCCCTCAGAGATAGGGAGTGACTCCATGCGATGGGGAGTCCCTCTGAAGTCCCAGGCCTGCAGATCGCAGGGAACAGTAGACAGATGAGCCAGAGGTCAGGGAAGCTCTCAGGGGCCAGTAGCAGGCCCAGCCGCCTGCGGACCTGGCTCTGTCCCACTGGGGCCTGGAAGCCACTTCCCCAGACAGTAGCAATTATCGCAATCAAACAGTTGACACCAATTACGCACCAGGCCGAGAGGCATCGGCGGCTGCGCGGGCGCCTCGGCTTTGCATATCTTAATGCGGACTGACAGACGCTGACCCTTGGGGGCGCCGGCCTTGCCAGCTCTCAGCTGTTTCTGTGGCACCAATTTTCAGAGCCAAATTACTGCAGGGCCCGCCGGTTTGCAAGAAATAACTGCGTCCCGGAGGCAGAACCGTTTGCGCCTCCAGGGTCCCCAAAATGTGCAGCACAGGGCGCGTGGGGCTTGGCTGGAACGGCCCGTCCTGGGAGGGCCAAGCGCGCGCTGGGGTCTTCGGAAAGCGTCTATCAGGCCCCCGCCCCTCCCTCTCTCCCCGTCCCCCCCCCCCCCCCCAGGGAACCCACCACTTTTTGCCTTGAGGGTGCCTCTCAGGCTTGTTTATCTGCCCCCTACTGCGAGGTCTGGCTCTTCGCTCCCCATCCCCCGCGAGAGGCGAACAGGAGGGAGAGTCTTTCAAGAAGTAAGGCTGGTCCTGGATACTTTTCTTTTCCGGGGATGGGGGCTGGATTGCACAGTGTTCGCTTTGCGGTTAGCTGGGCGCGCAGGAGTGCCACCCAGGCGCTGGGCTAGAAGCGGCAGGGACCAGAAACCGAGGCTACACGATGGGGGTGTGACGATTGTCTGGGCCTGCCACAGTGCCATGGCACCCGGCAAGTCAGGGACCTATGGAGCTCAGGTTTCCTGACCTGTAAAGGCCTTCTAATATTAGGACAAAATCCCCTTAAGCAGGAGGGACATCCTCATAAGACCTTAGGTAAGTCCAGGTCAGGAGGTAACTTCAGGAGTTGAGATCACCAGGGCAGCTGCTTTCCCTCCGCTAACTTCTGACTTACTCCTCCTCCCCCTTAGGGAGCGCAGGCTCCCGGACAACCCGGCTCGCCCTCCCACCCCCAGACGGCGCGGGCGCTCTGAAACACTATTGGGTGGTGAAGGAGAAACGAATCCTGTTTGCAACGAGTCTTTCAAGTCCCCGACTTTCATGAAGTGCGAGTCCTCTGCCCACCAGCGCCTCCCAGCCTCTGCAGGGTTGGTGCCCTCTCTGCCTCTGAGACGCTGTGCGTCTCAACCTCTTGAAGTGGCACGCACTAGGCTCTGTGAGATCCGGGTGCCTGGTGCTCGAACAGGTCTCCTCTTTACCCCCAGACTCTCCCCGAGCCCTGTGCCAGCCTGTCCCGCCTGCCTGAAAGTCAAGGAGGTCTGCAGTGGGGCGGGGTCCTCACAGGGAACAAGTTAGACTCACCACCTCTGCCCAGCGGCTCCTTTGCCTCTCTGGTAGGAGGCAGATGACCTCACAAGAACACTTTCCCAGACCCTAATGTGTCCTTCTCGCAACACTCCCGGTAAGTTCCCCATCACCCACTCCGGGCAGGCGGCCGGCCCAATTTGCATCTCCTAGACGCACCTCCATCCTGTTTCCCCCATCTTGAGAAAACTAAGCATTTCTCCTTCCCGCAAAAGGTGTTTGGCCCTCTCCATTGTTCAAATGGAAAAACAGAGATCCGGCAGGGGCAGGGGTTGCCAGAAAAGCTGGGAGTGGGGCTGGGGCCTCAGGGGCCATGAAGCTCTGACGCACCACCGATGGAAGAACTCCCAACTCGGCAATTATTGGGCACCTACTGCGCGCTCATGTAGGCTTCCGGCCTTGGGCTGCCGATTCTTTGGCCCCGTCATGAGGACGGAGTAGTGCCAGGGTGACTGCCCTACTTTCGAGACGTGGCCTGGGGACCCCCATCTAAGTGTCAGCCGCGCTCCCGGCCAGGGCGGCTCCGCAGCAAGCGAAGTTTCTGTGCGGATACCCCAGCCAATCTCCCCGCCAAGGCTCTTCGGAGTCCTGGCTCAGACCCCGCGGCCCAGGAATCCGGATTCCGGGCCTCCTCCTTCAAGTCGCCAGCGTCTCTAGGGCATTAGGGCTGCGCCCTGAGGTCAAGGGCGCCGGCGCGGGGCGCCCTTCGGGCCCTTGCCACACGTGCGCGTTCCAGCGCTGCCTCGGGGCCGCGTGAGTCACCGTCCCTGCCACGCGTGGCGCCCGGCCCAGGCGGCCGAGGCAGACGGCCGCCCGGGTGCCAAGCGGAAGTGGGCGAGATTCGGCCGCGCGCCGGGCGGAGAGGGGGACCGGGCCCTGCGCTGGGTGGCGGGTCACCCCGGTCCCCGCCCGCCACCCGCGCCCTCTGCGCCTGGCCACCGCGCTCCTCCGCCGCCCTCAGCGTGCGCGCGACTTCAGACCCAGCGTGCTCCCCGCTCCCCCCTCCCAGGGCGGGCGACGCCCCAGACAAGGACCGGGAATGTACACGTGTATCTCGTGTCAGCAAGTGCATCGGCCATAAAGGCCAAGCGGGATTCCTGGGGATTAACGATCAGACACAGGGAGCCCTGTTCTCTCCTTCTCCGCCCTCTTCCCCACCCCAGGAACAAGAAAAAGAAAAATCTGTTGAAAATGCACTCCCCCCCCCCCCCACCCCCCTTCCTTCTCCTTCTGCTCTCACCGACTTAAAAGAAAAATAAAATACATTCCAGGAACCAGGACGGCTGCGGAGCAAACTCAAACCAGAAAATGCTTAAAGATGTTTTAATGTCTTAAACACAGGGGCCGGTTTGTGTCTAAAAGTTTCCACATTAAAAAAAAAAAAAAAAGGCAGCAAATTCAATATTAAATATCCTTCCACCGCCTCCTGGGCCCCTCCACAGCCCTTCCTGGTTCCCCTTAGCTTTCTGGGGGCTCCACCTCCCCGTTTTCCTCTGCACCCCTCTGCTTTCAGCTGTGGGCTATTAGCACCCGGTGTGAACAGAGACCAGGCCCCTCCATAAAGTTTATATTCACATTCCAAAAATGAAAAAAAAAAAAAAAAAACAAGGAAAAGGGAGAGAAACAACACCCTAGGTACAGGCCCAACTGCTCCTGCGAGGCCTCCCCCTCCCCCCAGGCTCAGGGCTAAGAGGAGCTGTTAACTAGCAGCTGACAGACTTTTACAGCGCGAATTAGACCCTCATTTGGCTCAGGATTAGCCCAAACCCTCCATCTCATTACTGCTCTGCCTTTTGGACCCCCCTTTCTTGGAGTTGGGGATTGTGGATAGGTTTTTGGGGTCCTGGCCAGGATGCTCACTCTAGGAGCTGGGGTGGGAGGGGACAAGGAGGCAGGGTGGAGGCTGCAAGGGGCAGGGGGCACCTTGGGGTCCTGGCTGGGGCTGGAGGTGGCCAGCGGGAGATCCTGCAGAAGTCACTGGAGGAATTTGTGCGGTGGAATGAACTGGACACCTGCCTCGGCTGGTAGAAAAGGCAGGTGCTGGCTTAGAAGCTGGTCTCATTATTCCAAAGGATCGCAAACCTTGGGAGTAACAATAGTGATTGTAATTGTTCCTGAACACTTATTATATGTCAAGCTGTCTGTGAAACCCTTCTGTATTTAATCCTCATCATAAACCCACGATGTGGGCACTCGTACTATTATCCCCATTTTACACGTGAGGATACTGAGGCCTGGAGAGGGTAGAAAATTTATGCAAAGACACAGCCAGCACGGAGGAGAGTCAGGATTCAAACCCAGGACTGAGCAACTGTAGACCGGAGACTTTAGGTCAAACTGCCTCTCCTCCTAAGATCCCAGGGGCTGCCTACTATGTAAGTGTCTGTTTCTAAGCCCTTGTTCTTAACCTCACCCACCAACTATCGGGAACTTGAAGCCTGAATTTCTGCTGGTAAAGTTCTGACCATCTCCTGCTACCTGATGTGAGTCACAGACCAGCTAGCACCTTCTCATTCTGGATCCACCCACTGGCTTCAAGAGAGGTTAGGACGGGCCCCTGGTGGGGTGATTGGCTTCTTTCCCCCTCTTCCTCCACCCGGTGAAGCACTTTACGGGGTGCGGGAGGCCCATGGGCAGTTAGGCAATTGCCAAGAGGGCTGGGGAGAGAGGAGGCATTCACGTGTACCAGATTCATGAGCAAGGCACGGCCAAGTTAGACAGCAACGAATGGCCGTCCTCAGTTACCTGCTGCCGAGGCGCCAGGAAGCCAATGTCATCAAAATGAAGGGCTGGAGGTGGCGGAACTGTTGGTAGCTAGGCAGCTGTTTGGCCTCTGGGAGCTTGACTCTGCAGAAGGAACTCTAGCTATTTATACCCTCTTGTCCCTAGCCGAGGGGATGGGGGTGGAATTGCCAGTGTCTGGACACAAAGGACAATGTGAAATCTTAGCTTTCTCAGCTCTAGAGTGTTCTTGGTGGGACAGGATTCTCCAAGGGTGCAATGTGCCACTCAAAGGCCAGCTCAGAGCAGCAAAATGTCTGGTAATTCTGGAGCTGTTCAAAAATTTCCCTTCCTTCCTTCCTTCCTTCCTTCCTTCCTTCCTTCCTCCCTCCCTCCCTCATTCCCTCCTTCCCTCTTTCCTTCCTCCTTCCTTCCTTCTTCCCTCCCTCCCTCCTTCCCTCCTTCCCTCTTTCTTTCCTTCCTTCCTCCTTCCTTCCTTCTTTCCTTCCTTCATCCCTCCCTCCTTCCTTCTTTCCCTCCTTCCCTTCCTCTCTCTCCTTCCTCCCTCCTTTCCTCCCTCCCTTCTTCCTACCTTCCTTCCCTCCCTCCCACCTTTCCTTCCTTCCTTCCTTCCTTCCTTCCTTCCTTCCTTCCTTCCTCCTTCCCTCCCTCATTCCCTCCTTCCCTCCTTCCTTCCTCCTTCCCTTCTTCCTCCCTCCCTCCTTCCTTCCTTCCCTCCCTCCCTCCTTCCCTCCTTCCTTCCTTCCTTCTTTCCTTCCTTCCTTCCTTCATCCTTCCCTCCTTCCCTCTTTCCCTCCTTCCCTCCTTTCTTTCTTCCTTCCTTCCTCCTTCCCTCCTTGCTTCCTTCCTTCCTTCCTCCCTCCTTCCCTCCCTCTCTCTCCTTCCTCCCTCCTTTCCTCCCTCCCTTCTTCCTTCCTTCCTTCCTTCCTTCCTTCCTTCCTTCCTTCCTTTCTCCCTCCCTCCTTTCCTTCCTTCCTTCCTTCCTTCCTTCCTTCCTTCCTTCCTTCCTTCCCTCTTTCTCTCTTGGTGGAAATTCGAGGACATTTTGAAGCATATGTAACACTTCGACTTTAAGTGCCCCTTACAAAGTTAAATCACTTTGTCAGTTTAAGAATGTAAAAATGTTTTATGTATAACTTGGTTTGCTCATAAAAATCTTAATTTGGGTGTAGTTAGAGATGTGAGGCTGGAGAAGGGGAAGCTGAAATTTGAGGAGAAACCTCCAGGCCTGTAACTTGGGCGGGGAAAACAAATACAAGGTGCTTTTATAACTTTTGTGTGTCTCCGCGTGAGGTTAGGCACGCGTGTGTTTCCGGAGGTTGTCAGAGGCCACCCGTCAGTCTCGGGAAGGAGCCACCTGAGAACAGGGCAGGGAGAATGAGGGACACACAGACAAATGGCAAGAGCAGGGAGACCAGAGGCCTGGAGCTGGGTTTTCCTAGGGATTTTGAAGGAGGAGGAGCATGGCTTTGTGCAAAGAGTGGGTCATTTTCTTCATGGGAAGTCAGCCCATTCCCCAGCGAAGACTCAAGTTTCAGTGTCTCTCTATTATCTAGTCCATCCCACAACTTTTAGCCTTTCTTCTGGTCGCCTGGCCATCCTCTGACTTCTAGTCTTTTTCCCCTGGAGCAGAGAGTCTCTCTGAAGGGCTCTAAGACCCCCTAAATGGGGTTCATTTCAACCGACACATATTAGGATCTAGTCTTTGCCTGTGGGTGCCAGGTGCAAACCACATCAGAAGAGGATAGCATCTATTTATTGAGTACTTTATAGGTGCCGGGCACTGTATGAAGTGATAGGTGTATTTTATTAATACACTTAGGGCGGGGAGTGCCTGGCTGGCTCGGTCTGTAGAGCACGCGACTCTTGATCTCAAGCTTGTGAGTTCAAGCCCCATGTTAGGCCTAGAGCTTACTTAAAAAACATAGCAACAACAAAAAACAACACACTTAGTCCCAAAATATGAGTCCTATTAAATCCATTTTACAAACGGGGAAGCTGAGGCACAATATGATTCAATCACTTGCCCAAGATCAATTAGATTTTGAGCCCCAGGTCTGTGCCCTTAACTGTTCTAGGATTCCAAGACCGGAAGTGCTCACAGGATGTTCCAAGGCCAGTTAGTGAGCACAGGGGTGGGGATTGTCTCTGCCCTTGGGCATCCAGAAAGGCCTCCTTGAGGAGATGCCTCCTGAGTGGCTGCAGAGGCAAAGGAAATGGAAAAGAACATTCTAGGCTAATGGGACAGCAGACAGAGACATCACAGGGTACAAACTCCAGTACTACATGCCAGGAGATAAAAATTGTTTTGGAATTACTAGAATGTAAATAAAGTGTGAGGCCAGAAGGGAAAGAGAAGGAGGCTGGAGAGATAGGTAGGGGGAGGGCCAGCCCATGGCTAGCACATGCCATGCCTGGAGTTGAAGGTCTCTCTTTGGTAGGCTATGGACAGCCACCCAAGGAGTTATGCCAGGGGAGAATACAGACATTGTGCATCCTTGATAGAATTCTCTGGGGGTGGAGGTGAGAACACCAGTTGGGACCTGGATAGGCAACTTGACCTTGGGAATGGAGAAATGACTTGAACTAGAAGGAAAAACAAGTTTTTTCTTTCATGTGTAGTTTATGGATCTATTTATAGTCTGCCTTCTTCCATTAGAGATTTTTAGCGAGATCTCGGACTTCCTAAATCCTCCTCAGAATGTTTTCTTCACCACTGGGTAACTGGACCCAGTTCACATTACTCAGTTTCTTCTCCAGAACCTGGCATAGTCATCATAGTGAGGTGACCACGCAAGCTGGTTTGCTGAGGTCTGTCCTGCTTCCACCTGTAATGTAATTGGTAATAGCACTCCCTTTCACATTGCAAGGTGTCCTGGTTTGAACTATGAATGATGTGCTCACCCTAATTAAAAACATATATGGAAATGATGGGGCTGAATTACATGCAGGTACATTAAAATGAGCCTATTTGCTCCTAATGATAACCCTGTGAAGTTGGCAGGATAAAGGTTATTGCCCCTCCTTTTTTCCCCTTCCCTTCCCTTCCCTTCCCTTCCCTTCCCTTCCCTTCCCTTCCCTTCCCTTCCCTTCCCATCTTTCTTTCCTGTTTAGTATCTGAAGAAAAGGAGTTTCAAATAAATGAAATGACCTGCCAGAAGGCACCCATGTAGTATGAAGTAGAGGCAGGGGGTAGACTCGAATCTTCTGGTGAATGGTCTAGTAGCCTTCTGCTGCACTGCTTCTCCCTGACTCTGCTGTGGTAGATTAAAGATGGCCCCATACTCTTTGTTCCTCCTCCTATTGAAAAGTGGACTCTAATCTCTCTCCTTGGATCTGGATTGGTCTTGGTGATTTGCATTACCAATCGAAATTGAGAGCAATGATATTCTGGGACTTCTGAGGCTAGGTCAGAAGAAGCTTCTGATTAGATCTTTTGGAATGCTTGCTCTCTGGAAGCCAGTCATCCTGTAAAAAGCCTAACTCCCTTGAGACTCCCATGCTGTCAGGAAGCCCAAGTTAGCCACGTGCCAGAGAGAGAGAGAGAGAGAGAGAGAGAGAGAGAGAGAGAGAGAGAGAGATGGATCCATGGCCAACAGTGGTGGTATACTAGAAAACTTGCTCTCTGAAAAAAATTTCATTTTTATTTATTTTTTGCGAAAGAGAGCACAAGCAGAGGAGGAGCAGAGAGATTGAGAGTGGGAGAAAGAGAATCTTAGCAAGCTCTGCCCTTTCAGGATGGAGCCCGACATGGGGCTCGAACTCACGAACTGTGAGATCATGACCGGAGCTGAAACCAAGAATTGGACGCTTAAACGATTGAGCCACCCAGGCTACTTAGCACACTTTTTTTTTTAAAATTTTTTTTTTTTAACGTTTATTTATTTTTGAGACAGAGAGAGACAGAGCATGAACGGGGGAGGGTCAGAGAGAGGGAGACACAGAATCTGAAACAGGCTCCAGGCTCTGAGCTGTCAGCACAGAGCCCGACGCGGGGCTCGAACTCACGGACCATGAGATCATGACCTGAGCCGAAGTCGGCTGCTCAACCGACTGAGCCACCCAGGCGCCCCAACTTAGCACACTTTTAAGATGGCCCCTGCTGATTTAGAAGATTATATGGTGGAATGTTACAGTGGGAAGGGATCTCAAAGGACTTTCCAAAGGCTAATTTGGAAAGTTAGGGCCTAATTTTTCCAGCAGATATATTTTGGGTGGTGAAATCTTGATTTTTAAAATGTGAATGCCTTCCACTTGGACATGTACCCTCCAATTTGCCTATCACACCTCATTGTCTTACATATAGGCCAATCCACTCGTTTGGGTAACCCATCTGACTTCTGGAGTTTCCTGAGTGCTTGGTTCATATCCTTTCCTCTCAGTTCAGACATAGGGAAACTGAGGCTGAGAGAGGAGAAGTTGGCTTGCCCAATGTCAAAGGTTGAGTGAATGGCAGAATTAGGTCCTGGACCCAGGTCTCCTGACTTCCGGTTCAGAGCTCCACCCACTTCCCTCCTTGCCTCCCCTTATCTCAACAAAAGTGGTACCCCTGTGCCCCCTATATCCTAGGGAGCATCCTCTCAGCCCTTCCACTCACCATGAATGCCCCTGTGTGCCCATCCGGCAAGGCAGGAGTAAGGAGAGGGAGGTCTTTTATCCACATATAAAGAGCCAGAGATGGAAAAACTTTAGTTCCGCAGCCCCAGAGAAAAAGGGAATCAGAGAGTGAATGCTGGGAAAACATGGGGAAGCAGCGTGGTGTGAGAGGGAGACCCTGGAGGATATTTCAGTAGGTTAATAACCTAAGCTGTTGCCAAGTTGAAATTAGAAAGAGCAAGGCTCTGCCTTCCGAATGTGGAGGAGGGGGGCTAATCCTGTCCTTTGATAAATGGATGACATTCTAGCTAAATGAGACGCTCCGCCCCAGTGGCTGCAGGGGGACATCGGGCTGGGGAGGCGGGGGCGGGAGGGGGCCTCCGGAGCCCCAGCAATGAGGTTAAGACGCAGAACTGTGAGACATTGGTACATTAGCACTGAAATTGCAGTCACTTTGTTAGCTCTTTATTAAATAACCTGCGATAGATACTGTGTGTGGAGGTACCCATCTTGGTTTGGATTACCAAAGCTTGCCCCCCCCCCCCCAGCTTTTCCTGAGAGCTGTCCCCTCCCGCTGCTTTCCTGGGTCCCCTCTGACCTGTTCCCCAGCTCTTTGCCCTCCACACTCATTCTCTTGGATTCTGACCTGGACTTTTACAGCCCTTAGCAGCTCCAGCTTTTACTGCCTCTGCTTGCCTGGCCCCCCAGTGCTTTTGAGACTGTCCACTGGGAGGGCAGGGTTCTCCTCCCCACCTCTCCTTTCCCAGGGGCCCCCATCTCCGGTAGTGGCCTGCAGTGAAGAAGTCACCTGCCTTTTGTACATTTCAGGGAGGGCCAGTGCCACCTGGGTCTCCTCCAAAGAGGGGTGACCTCCTGGGAGACCCTGGGCGTGCTACATGTTCAACCACTTCCAGCTCTCTGGGGATGTGTTTTCTTCGCTCTCTTAAGTTCACAGACAGTTTTGTCTTTAGAGGTCTCAGAGATAGGAACTGCCTTATGTAAGCTTAAAACGAGCTCGGCTCCCGCCAGCTACAACCCCCTCATCTGGCCCCTCAAATCCTCCAAATGCTGCATGAAGGGCCAGACATGATTTGATTTGGTGGGATGGTTGTCTGAAAGGGAAGACGGTTCAAGGAGGCTAGGGAAAGTTCCTGAAACCTGACTCAAACAATACAAGCACAGTTTATGATACTTCTCTCCTTTCGTTGGGGAAAAAGTGTTGGGCAAAACTTAGGCATTGGGGATTTAGGGAGAAAGCAGATGGGGCCCTATTGCTCAAGCTGCTCAGTCGATGATAATAATTAAAGTCTTATTAGAGTGGTTATAGAAGGCTTCATAAGGATCCCACCATGTGCATATGTGTAATGCATATATCACTTAATCCTTAAAACAATCCTGAGACAATAACTATTACTATCCCCCATTAAATAGTGAGACAATGAAGGTTCCCAGGTTTAGGAACTTGCTCAAGGTCACACAGCTAGTAAGTGTTAGAGTGGCATTTGAACCCAGGCTGTTTGGCTCTAGCTCTAGAATGTGTGCTCTTAAACACTACCTTACAACTCCAGGGTACTTTTCATGGCTGGGGAAGGGAGGTGGCTAGAATTAAACCTGAAGGAGATGTAAAAGATAATCCAGGGCAACTCTAATATCTCAGCTGAGAACCCAGGGCTCTGAGAATTGAGTGACTTTTCCCAATGTTGGAGTCCCTAAGTGGGTGTTGAACTCACAACACCCGTTTAACCTAATGGGCATCTTTCCTTTCCTCCACTGCTGCCAGGAATCTGGGAAGGCTTCCTAATCTGAGTGGGATGCACCCAGTGGGGGGGAAAGGCATTCCAGGAAGGGAGCTGAGCGGGAGCCAAGATGGAAACCCAAGGTTCCTGGCCAGTTCTGGGAAGAGTAAGTAGAGGGAAGAGGCTGGAACATGGGAAGCCAGCGGGCAGGGGAAGATGAGGGTGGAAAAGAGGATGGGGTCAGGGGTGCCTGGGTGCCTCAGTTGGTTAAGTGGCTGACTTCAGTTCAGGTCATGATCTCACGGGTCAAGGGTTTGAGCCCTGCGTCGGGCTCTGTGCTGACGGATGGGAGCCTGGAGCCTGCTTTGGATTCTGTGTCTCCCTCTCTATCTGCCCCTTCTCCACTCACACTGTGTCTCTGTCTCTCAAAAAAACATAAAAAAAGTAAAAATATATATATACAATAAAAAAGAAAAAGAAAAAAGGATGGGGATCAGATTGGAAAGGGCCTAGAATATTTTGTTAAGAAGACAAAAGGGAGTTATTAAGGACGCCATGATCGAATGTATTTCATTGATGCTTTCTCTGGCCATTACGTGGAGCATGGGGCGGAGGAGACATCCAAAGGACTGACATAACCAGTCTTCCAGAAGGCTCTGGTGTTACCAGGACATTCCCAGAGGTGATAAGCACACAAAAGAAGGACCAAAGGGGGAAATAGAAACTCATCAGTCAGAACCCTAACTTGATTGAAGTTTTCAAAAGGAAAGTTAAGGGAATTGTCAGGACAAGTTGAAAAGCTTTGAACCAATGGAGTTTTACTAATAAATAAAAGCCAGAGTGAGTTGCATTCTTCTTCACAAGGAGAAGCCTCTTTGGATAGAGGGGTGTGAGGTAAACGCTAGTAAGAGAGAGCTGTAGCCTGAGAAAGGCTCAGAGGCTAGAAGACAGCGCCTGGGTTCTCTAAGCAAATTCAAGTCTCCTGAGAGAAATGCAGAGAAGGAGTGCATTCTGTGTCTCCCTCTCTCTCTGTCCCTCCCCTGCTCATGCTCTGTTTCTGTCTCTCTCTCTCTCTCTCTCTCTCAAAAAAATAAAAAAATTAAAAAATAAAGTCAAACAATGCTAAAAAGCTTACAACATGACCCAGCAGTCTTCTGTACCCTGCCCTGCTTCAATCCCCACCCTGGTTGCTTGGCAGGCTCACCAAAGACCACATTCTCAAACTTTCTGGCTGTTCCTTTTAGCCTTTCAACATGTTCTGGTACTTCCTTCCATACTTTAAAATAATACGCATGTGATACTGTCTCTTGATTCATTCATTTCAGATTGTTTTGTCAATATCCCCTGGTGAACATTACCAGGGCTGCTCTGCTTCAGAGCCCTTGGAAGTGCATGCTTCTGAGTCTCTTTCTGGTTAGAATGTGGCTGTTGGTGGCCAATGACATTGTCCGAGGAGATGACGAGTATCACGTCTGAGACTGAAGAGTCTGGCACCTGCTTGTCTAGTCTGTCTGCGCTACCATGGAACTGGGGTGACTTATGTTCCAGATGGTGTAGCTACAAGTCAATAGGGTTTCCAACTGAGTCCCTGAGTGACCATATGGAACAGAGCCCCTGGCCACCCGCTGGAGATGTGTAATGTGAATATGACATAAACTTCCATTATATTGTGCCATTTAGACTTGGGGATTGTTACCATAGAAGAACTTCATGTTAATAACTTCATGACTAATATGTATCTTAAAGGAGTTTAGCTCACACCCTCTTCTCCAAACCCTCCTGATTACATTTTAATTTTTGGTTAAGTCTACCATCACTGCTTTCAATTTTATGATTTTATGTCAAGATTGCTCGCTGCTGAGCTAAATAGTGTTTTGTGATTGAATCTCTCCTATTGTAAAACTTGTTTTTGTTAAATTTAGCCATGATTTCATTTTAGGAATTAGTTTCCTTTGCTATCCTGACTGAATTCTCCTCCTTCCTCAACAACTTTCTCTCCACAATGTACCTCATGGAAATTTTCCACTCTGTCACACTGTCATATAATTTATCAGCTTTGCCTTCCTTTTTTTTTTCTTGGAGAGAGCTCTCCTGAAGCCCTCCAAACTTCTGCTCTAATATGGTCTGAAAGCTTTTGTAAATCTATACACTTGTTGTTCCCTGTTTTCTGGATCCTGTGTTGTCTTCTTTTTTGGTTTAATTGGTCTTTTTGGTGGAACATAACTTCTAGTAGCTTTTTGTGAAAGGATCATTGAAAGACTTAGTTTTTTGAGGTTTTGTGTGTCTGAAAGTGTCTTTTTACCATCCATATATGTCATTGATAAATTGGCTGGATATACAAGTCTAGGTAGAAAATAACCATGGCAGAGACTGCTAAGCTGTCCACCAAAATCTTGGGCCCACAGTTAGATTATGTTTCCCAGCCTCCTTTGCAATGAAGCTTGGCCATGAGATTAAGTTGTCTTAAATGGAAATTAACATTGCAGACCTCGTGCCTTCAAAGTCTCCTCTAGAAAGATGGGTGCAGACAATGAAAATGGAATCCTAGGGGTTTGCAGAGCCATGAGATGAAAAGAGCGTCAGTTCCTGAATCACCACATGGAGATCTGTCCTCCCCTGAAAAAGCCACACAAGAATGGTGTGGTGAGCTAATAATAAATACTTCTTGCTTAAGCCAGTGAAATTTGGGGGTCTGTTTGGTATGCAGTGTGGCCTACTCTAAACTAGCACAGAAATTGATTCTAGGAGTGGGGTGGTGCCATCATAGAAACTAAAACAAGTGGCATTGGCTAGGGGTAGGTGGTGAGGAAACAGATGTAACAGGATGCGAGCTGGGGATGCCCATTATGCTGGCACAAAAGCGTTTGGTAAAACTGATACTGGAGATAATTTAATATTCTACTGAGACTGTACTTAGGGTGGAAGAGGTGAGAAAAAGGCAGATAGGGCTTGTTGTTGGTAAGTACCTCCCTTAACAGGTCGTCATCAGGGAAACACTGGTCCGTTTGCAAGCAGGGATTAAGGGTTGAAGAAACAGCGTCTGGACCCCACAGAGGAGGTGATGAGACCAAATAAAGTCACAAGACAGTGAAGTCATCTCAGTTAAACAGAGGTTAGTCATCCCTGTGTCAAGATCAGGTTAAGGCCATTGTCTTTCTAATAAGCCTCTTGCTACAGATGGCTTTACAGTAGCTGATATTAATTTGAGAGAGATTGGCAAGGCACCAAAGAAGCAAAAACCAACCAAACAGACTTAAGAATCATGGTTAGGAAACTTTGAATGTGGTTAATAGCACATGTAACCAGTGGGAAATCAATAGATCAGAAATCTACTTGAAGGAAGAAATTAAATTCCCAAGGAAACCACAAATATGACCTAAAAAAAAAAAAATACAACACTTGGATCCCCAAGCTTCCATGAGCAACAAGTGGGCAGTGAAAACACTGGCACGCCCAAAATGGGGAAATCTTCCCATCAACCATGTCAGGTGTGGCCCCAGGAGATGATGGACAGGGGAGAATTTCCTGGAGGGCAGAGCAGGGGCTGTGGAATACAATGGACAGTTCCTCCAAGAGAGAAGATCCAGACTCCCATGAAGTAACCTCCATTGCCAAGTCTGGGGATCCCAGCAGGGTTCCATCATTGTTATGGATCGGGGACGGCCTGTGTTTCCCAGTCTTCATTGCAATTACCCTATATATTGGATGTGTGCAGGGTTGGAGGGTATGACCCAACTCCTAAGTCTTTGGACCAGGAGAAATTCCATCAGACTTGACAGAAAAAGACTACACATCACCTAGAGGACCTGGATATAGAGCAGAGCGAAGAAGAGGGATGGGGCCTTGCTTTGACTCCCTTGGAAGAGGACTGTATTCTGTGAGTGGCAGGAAAGTCACATTGCTGCTGCCTGTGGAAGGGATTGCCAGCTAGGCACACAAATCTGTTCTCGCTCTTCTTTGTAAGCACAGAGTTAAGGTTGTATTTTCCAGTCTTCCTTGTTGGGAGGTGCAACCATATGCTAAATTCTCTCCAATGTAATGTGAATGGACATTGTGTGTGTCAATTTCATGCCTGGCATGTCAAGACTTCCCCTGTGTGGTCTTCTGTGCACGTTTTTCTATGGGCTGGCTGCAGATATGAAAGAAGGTTCTAGAGCAAGCATCCTAACCTGGGGTCCAGGGACCTGAAGTTCAGGGGATTCTATAAACTTGGATGGGAAAAGTATATCTTCATTTTCCCTAACTTTGAACTGAGATTTGGCATTTCTTTCTGTTATGAAGCAACCACAAAACACAGTGGTATTAGTAGTACCTGTGACTTTGTCACCAGTAGAAATCACAGATATTTTCATATCACATTACAGTTGTTGCAGATATCTCAAAATATCATTACATTCATCACTGCTCGGGAATTACAGCAGTTATTAGACCTGCCACTAGATCGCACATAATTGCAGTCTTCCTGTTGACAGACAGTCATGCAACACAACTGGCCGACACTGAGCGGGGGGGGGGGGGGGGGGGGGGGGTGTTCAGCCACCAAATGGAGAAGTCACATGGTCTCATATTGGTGAGTCAGATATCTATGCTGCTTTCCAGTAATCCCTGCCTGCAGCTGTTGGTTAGTTAATATGTAGAGGTAAGTAAGTGTTTTTCACTGTTGTCACAGGTTTGCAAAATGGGGCAATTAAAATAAGAATTTTAGGGGCACCTGGGTGCCTCAGTCGGTTGAGTGGCTGACTCTTAATTTCGGCTCAGGTCATGATCTCATGGTTGGGGGACCGAGCCCCATGTTGAGCTCTGTGCTGAGTGTGGAGCTTGCTTGGGATTCTCTCTTTCTCTCTCTCTCTCTCTCTCTCTCCCTCCCTCTGCCTGTCTCCTTGCTCATGTGTGTACTCTCTCTCTCCCAAATTAAAAATATACATATATAAAATAAAAAAGTATTTTTAAAATGTTTATTTTTTGAGAGAGACAGAGAGAGAAAGAGCAGGGGAGGGGTAGAGGGAGAGGGAGACAGAGGATCCGAAGTGGGTTCTGCACTGACAGTGGAGAGCTGGATGTGGGGCTCAAATTCATGAACTGTGAGATCATGACCTGAGCTGAAGTCAGACATTTAACTGACTGAGCCATCCAGGAGCACCCCACCACCCCCGCCAAAGAAAAATTATTAAAAAAATGAAAGAATTCCTAATTTTCCTTGATGTTGAGAGGTACATAGGCCACCATTGTCGTCAGTCTTCACGCTGATGTCTTTAAAGAATAAATGTAACTTTAGTTCACTTAAATGTATTGTCTTGTTAGCTATTGAATTAATACAGGAACACATGTATTAATTACTATATCAGGTTGTCTCTTTATGTTTTGTTAGCTCTATGTCCAATATGTCCAATATAATTGGTTTGCTTTCTACTAGTATCGGTTTTGTTTTGTGTATTTGAAAATATTCTGAGAAGGGGTCAGCAGGCTTCACCAGATAGCCAAAAGGAACCAGGGCATAAAAAACGTTCAGAGGGATCCTGTGGCAGCATGGTTGAGCCACAGTGTGGAAGGATCTTGGGTCCCATGGAAGAACATTCATCCAGGACTATTATATGAGCAAGAAATAAATTTATTTTTTTAAATTAATTAATTTATTTCCTAATTTACATCCAAATTAGTTAGCATATAGTGCAACAATGATTTCAGGAGTAGATTCCTTAATGCCCCTTACCCATTTAGCCCATCTCCCCTGCCACAACCCTTGCAGCAACCCTCTGTTTGTTCTCCATGTATGAGTCTCTTATGTTTTGTCCCCCTCCCTGCTTTTATATTATTTTTGCTTCCCTTTCCTTATGTTCATATACTTTGTATCTTAAAGTCCTCATTTGAGTGAGTAATATGATATTTGTCTTTCTCTGACTAATTTTGCTTAGCATAATACCCGCTAGTTCCATCCACGTAGTTGCAAATGGCAAGATTTCATTCTTTTAGATTGCTGAGTCATACTCCATTGTATATACATACCACATCCTCTTTATCCATTCATCCATCGATGGACATTTGGGCTCTTTCCATACTTTGGCTATTGTTGATAGTGCTGCTATAAACATTGGCGTACATGTGCGCCTTCAAAACAGCACACTTGTATCCCTTGGATAAATACCTCATAGTGCAATTGCTGGGTCATAGGGTAGTTCTATTTTTAACTTGTTGAGGAACCTTCATACTGTTTTCCAGAGTGGCTGTACCAGTTTGCATTCTCACCAGCAGTGCAAAAGAGATCCTCTTTCTCTGCATCCTTGCCAACATCTGTTGTTGCCTGAGTTGTTAATGTTAGCCATTCTGACAGATGTGAGGTGGTATCTCATTGTGGTTTTGATTTGTATTTCCCTGATGATGAGTGATGTTGAGAATTTTTTCATGTGTCAGTTGGCCATCTGGATGTCTTCTTTGGAGAAGTGTCTATTCATGTCTTTTGCCCATTTCTTTACTGGATTATTTGTGTTTTGGGTGTTGAGTTTGATAAGTTCTTTATAGACTTTGGATACTAACACTTTATCTGATATGTCCTTTGCAAATATCTTCTCCCATTTTGTTGGTTGCCTTTTAGTTTTGCTGATTATTTCCTTTGCTGTGCAGAAGCTTTTTATTTTGATGATGTCCCAATAGTTCGTTTTTGCTTTTATTTCCCTTACCTCTGGAGATGTGTTGAGTAAGAAGTTGCTGCAGCCAAGGTCAAAGAGGTTTTTGCCTACTTTCTCCTCGAGGGTTTTGATGGCTTCCTGTCTTACATTTAGGTCTTTCATCCATTTTGAGTTTATTGTTGTGTATGGTGTAAGAAAGTGGTTCAGGTTCATTTTTCTGCATGTCGCTGTCCAGTTTTCCCAGCACCACTTGCTGAAGAGACTGTCTTTATTCCATTGTATACTCTTTCCTGCTTTGTCAAAGATTAGTTGGCCATACCTTTGTGGGTCCATTTCTGGGTTCTCTATTCTGTTCCATTGATCTTAGTATCTGTTTTTGTGCCAGTACCATACTGTCTTGATCATTACAGCTTTGTAATACAGCTTGAAGTCTGAAGAAATAAATTTCTGTTGTTTTAATTTGGGGATTTATTGTTATCAGGGCGGATGATACCTCATGTAAAGCATCAATCCACTGATTTTTAGTGTTTGTTGTTAGTCTTGGGAAGTTCAGTGCCATGCTGATATTTGTTCTGTGTCATTTTCCTGCTTTATGTAATCCTCACACTCACCATTAATTTTTTTTTAACTGAATCCTTTTGTTTTGAAATTTCACATGCTGTGCCTTGGGGGTGGCTCTATTAATTATGCCATGCCCCCTCAGTGGGCCTTTTTAAATCTATCAACTCATATCTTTGAATATAAGAAATTTTGTTATCTCTTAGGCAATGTTCTTGTTTGCTATGTACCAAGTCACCCCCCAAACTTAATGACCTAAAACCACAACAATCATTTTATAACCTCTGATGAACTTGGGGAAGGCTCAATTAGGTGGTTCTCATGAGATTGTAGTCAGATGGTAGCTGGAGCTGGAACAGTGGGGACTGGAGCAGCTGGGGGCTTATAGGGCCTCTCTCTCTTCTTGGGGTAGCCTGTGTGATCCCTCCATATAGCCTAGCTTGGGCTGCCTCACAGCATGGTGGCCTTTTGGCAATCGGACTGCTTATGTGGTAGCTCAGGGCCCCAGGGCAATTACTCCAGCAAGTAAAGCAGAAGGAGTGTTGCCTTTGATGACCCAACTTTAGAAGTCACTTACTGTATTGGTGAATACAGTCACAAAAACCTTTCAAGTCAAGGCCAAGAGAGTTAGACAGCATCCCTTGATGGAGACATGGCAAGGTTTTAGAATAGTGTGCAGGATAGGAGGTGTTGCAGCCATCTTTGGGAAATACAACCTGCCACAATTTCAATTCTTTCATTATATTCTCCTAATAGTCCATTTTCATCTTCTGGGCTAATCCTTTAATTTTCTTATCTATTCTCTCTTATTATCCCTCACTTGATCTTTTTGTTCTACTTTGTAGGACATTTCATTGACTTTATCATCAACCTTACTACTGACTTTTACATTTTGACCACCATTTTTAATTTGTTCTCCATTCTTTTTTATCTTTTTTAAATATCACATCTTGGTTTTGGTTCATGGATGCAATATTTTCTGCTACCTTTCTGAGGCTATGAATTCAAATTTATTTGAATTGTTCTGTTTTCTACAACTCTTTATTTTCTCTATGAGTTTTTTCCTCCAATTTTCTTCCTCCTGTGGTGTGTGTGTCTTTCCTTAATATTTGATTATTTTTGGATGTTTCAGATTGGAAGTTTATGGATTGACTGGTATGTCTTGATTGGGTGGTTAGCTGGCTGTTTTTGTTGGGAATTCCAAATGCCAGTGTTTGCCAGTCTTTTCTCTGGGCCATTTGGTTTCTCTGGAGGCAGCTTCTTTCTTCTGTGTGGGAGCCAGGCTGCTGGTGTCTGGAGATGAGTGGGGAAGGGTCTATGGAGCGCTTCACCATGTGGACTCTGGTTTGATTTTCCTGGGCCTTTTGATGTTCCCATTTTGGGGCCTCCCTGGTTCACTTATCATGCCATAACTCCAGAACAAGTGTCAGGTCTCCTGAAGGTTTGGGAAGGTGTGATTGGCTAATTGTATGGAGTATGTGGGTCCCTAGAATGGTCTAATTACTCCTTTATACAGGGTTTCAAACAACCCCTGTGGCTAGCCCTCCACCTCACTTTTGTTTTCTTCAATATCTAGTGTCTCCCATTTTTAAATCTTTCCTAAATTTTCTGTAGTCGATAGGTTTTCTTCTCCATGATACCTCCTGCAGATATTGGGATTTGACTTTCCTTCTCTTTGCTAGGTCATATGCCATTCTGCCATCTGTTCTGTTTCTTATTGTGCTTCCGGGATTTACATGTCTCCTAATTCTATGGGAGATGGAGTTATGTTTCTGTTTCTTGCTTTCTTTTACATTTTGTGTGATATTCAAGAGGGAAATGGGTGAAATCTGGAAGTCTCTCATGCCCCCAGTGTCACAGCGGGCTTTGTGGATGACCATCCCACAGGCCCCATGCTCAGGAGGGGCTGGCACCTGATTTAATGCTTTACTGCTGCCATCTTGAAATTTGTTCTCATTTTCAAAGAAGGGTCTCTGTATTTTCATTTTGCACTGGGCTCTGAAAATTATGTAACCAGTCCCATCCACTATTGATCTCCCAATCTATCTTCCCTGTTGTCTGTGTGATTGTTTTGAAACAAACCCCATCGTGTCAAACTTTTGCTCAAAAGAATTCAGTGGCCCCCAAACCTTCAGAATGAAGTCCAAGTACTCTAGTGTGTCCAGCCATGGTAAGCGCCCAGATGGACCACCACTGGGCCTAATAACTGGTCTCTCAGTTTCCATCTTTAACTCCCTATAGTCCAAGGAGTCCTCTTTAAAGGATAGCCTTGACAAGTCTGTCTCATTCTAATATCTTCATACTTAAAATGCAGCGTGAGTCCTCAAAGCCTCCTGTGATGTGAGTTTTACTTACCCTCTGACCTCATCACAGCTTTCACCCGCTCCATGCTTCCACTGGCCTCCTTGCTATTCCTTTCTGCTCTGCCTGGAAAATTATTCTCCCAGAAAACTGCACCCTTTCCCTTGATTCAGATTTCTACTGAAATGTCACCTTCTCAGAGGGGCTTCATAGACAACTCCATCTAAAACAGAACCTCTCACATCATTCTCTATTCCCTTACCTGGTTTTGCTTTTCTCATATCATTGGCCACACTATAATTATATTTGCCTATTTGTTAATTATGTGTCTTTCCCAATAGAACATAAGTTCCGTAAAGGCAGGAGTCTGGCTTGTTCACTGCTTTATTCCCAGTGCCTCACTCAGTAAGTATTGGTTGAATAAAAACATTTTTTTGTTAAGGTTTATTTATTTTTGAGAGAGAAAGAGCAGAGCATGAGTGGGGAAGGTGCAGAGAGAAAGAGGGAGACACAGAATCTGAAGCAGGCTCCAGGCTCCAGGCTCTGAGCTGTCAGCATAGATCCCAATGCGGGGCTTGAACTCACAAACCATGAGGTCATAACCTGAGTAGGAGTCAAATGCTTAACTAACTCAGTCACCCAGGCGCCCCTTAAAAATATTTCTTGAGTGAATATGTTTCAAGAAATATGTAGTAATCCTTACTACTGGGAAAGATATACAAAGCAATGGCACCTTCCTGTGTGGGGTTGGAACCATCTTTTCTGATATTATAAAGGGCTGGTTTCAGTGTCATCTTCTTTGGGGCTCAAGAAGATAGTCCTCTATGCATAGATCATATGTGGTTTACCCATCCATTTTCCTACTAGATTAGGAACACATGAAGAGTAGAGACTATTTATTTATCCTTATTTTCCTATAGCCTAGGAGGGTATCTGGCACATCAGAGGTACTCAATAAATATGAATTAATAATGAATGAGTAAGGCAATTCCAAAGCCACAAATGGCATCAAGGGCAGAAAACCCCCCCGAGAGAAGTTAAAAATTTGTTTAGAATTCTCCAAAGGCTAGGGTTGAGTGACATGACTCTCTGAGTTCCTTCAACATGACAGCAGAAGCAGCCCAGATCCTTGTGAGTATAAATTCAGATTGTCAGTTGGCAGGGAACAGCGCAATGAGGAGGGAGGCAGAAGATGAGGTCAGAGTCTCCTATTGTTGGTGACAATGGGTGGTATCTTGGTACGGGCAGAGTTGTGGGAAGGGATTAAATTTTGTATATGGTTTGAAATTAAAGCCAATGTAATTTGCTGATGCATTGTATTTGGGGTGTAGAGAAAGAGAACAACCAAGGGTACCACCATAGTTTTTGGCTTATGTAACTGCTTGCCAAGTAGTGCCATTTACAGAGAAAGAGGAAGACAAATGTTGTAGAGCAAGAGTTCATTCAGAACACAGTAGGTCTGAAGTGATGGTTATGCTTGTGAGTAGAGGTGTGGAGAGGGCAGGAGATATGAGGCAGGAAAATAGAAACCAAGTGTGGGCTGGATATATGCACTAGGGAATCAAGAATGTATAGATCATATTCAAAATGATGAGACCACATGAGACCATTGTACTGGGTTGAGTAGCATTCCTTTAAACTTTATATCTATTATGAGCTGTGGATGTGATCTTATTTGGAAATAGAGTTTTTGCAGGTTTAATCAACTTAAGATCATTTTGCATTAGGATGGGCTCTAATCCAATGACTAGTATCCTTTTAAGATGAGGAAGATTTGGACACAGACACATGTAGAGGAAGACAGCCATGTGAACATGGAGGCAGAGATAAGAATTACGCTGCTGAAACCAAGGATTTCAGGCAATCACCAGAAGCTAGGATAAGCAGGGACAGATGCTTCCCTTGAGCCTTTGGAGGGAGCATGTGCCTTGATATTAGGCTTCTGGCCTCCGGAACTGCTCAAAAATACATTTCTTTTGTGTTAAGCTACCCAGTTTGTGGTACTTTGTTATAGCAGTCCCAGGAAACTACTATAATCACTAAGGGTATGAGTGTAGATCGTGGGCAGGGGTGTCCCAAGGATGGAGTCCTGAGAAACTGGGGACTGACTTAGAAACTGACTCTAAAAGAGGTCAGGAAGAGGAAGAAGATCCTGCAAGAGAGACTGAAAAGGAGGTAGGATGAAAACCAGGGCAGGTGGAGGTCACTGGTGACCTTGACTGGCTCAGTTTTGGTGGAACGATCAGTATGAATTGGAGAATGGGATATGAGGAAGTGCAGATAGCAAGCAGGTAATAACTTCCATGGTCCTTGATTTTATAGTTGGAAATGACAATTTTCTCATCTTATCCTTGCAGCGACCCTATGAGATGGGCATGATTATTCATAGAAAAGGAAACTGAGACTCAGAGGTGTTAGAGAATTTGTCCAAGTCCCCTAACAGACAAGAAGTATCTGAAACAAAAGCTAAGGGCTTCCCAGGAAACCCTTCCATTTAAGGAAAGCCTTTTCACTAGCCCTTCACTTGGGCCATTCCCTCACCTGGCCTTTTCCGATGTTCGATGTTCGGGGGGGGGGGGGGAGGCTATCCCTTCCCCTACCCCCATGATTCTGTCTTATGTGGGGCAAGGGAATGCATAGCAATGGGGAACTTTGTCCCAATGGCTAGTCTTTTTCTTCTCTCCACTCTGTCTTCAAGTAGATACTTGAACACTCAATGCTTGAACACTCAAATGCTTCCAGGGGCTAGGCAGGTAATGGACATGAGTTAAGTGTGAACCGAAGGGGACAATGGGAAATGGTTCAGGCTGAGGGCAAAGGGACCAAAGGCTCCACCAAAAGGTATTCAAATTCAAGTTTCAAAAACTGAGTCGGCCAACAAATGTGACTATGATTAAATTTGGTCCCAGGCCGGCGTGTGGACTCAGATGCTTTAAGTCACCCCATCATGCTTCCTTTCCCAGTGTCTGGGATCCATCCTTCTACTCCCGAGGTTTCCTGTCCTGACACAAATGTGTGCTTCAAACTCAGCCACATGACTGATGTCTAAAGAAGACCAGATGTGGGGCGCCTGGGTGGCTTAGTCAGTTAAGCGTCTGACTTCAGCTCAGGTTATAATCTCGCAGTTCTTGAGTTCGAGCCTCACATTGGGCTCTGTGATGACAGTACAGAGCCTGGAGCCTGCTTTGGATTCTGTGTCTCCCTCTCTCTCTCTGCCCCTCCCCCTCTCGCACTCAGTCTCTCACTCTCTCAAAAATAAATAAACATTAAAAAAAATGTTAAAGAATACCATATGTGAGGGCTGGGGAGACACTGTCACCCCACAGTCCCTGTCCAGACCTTTATTCTCTCCTGGGTCTTCATCTGCCTTCTCTCAATGTGTCTTGCTGTCAATCCCTTACTGGCATTATGCCACATACTGGCCATCTTCCATTTGCCTCTCTAGAACCCATGTTTGGCCACCTTGGGTGGATGGTCTGTATGGGCTGCATGAATGGCCTTCATGCCCTGGTTTGGTTTCATGTTGGAGGGGAAACCTGACTGAAGGTCCAAGGGAGGGAGTAGAGTGAGGGTAGAGCACCTGTCTCCCTGGTTCTTTCCGCAGAGGGTTGATCTGGGCTTCACCAAAGGGCACAGCTCCTCTCCAGGTAGTCTTCTCTGATTCTCCTCCTGGTTCTTCTAATTGATTCTTCCTTTTTTCTTTAAGAAGTGGTTACATCTCTCTGCTTTTATAGCCCCAGCCACTGCACTATCCCTTGGGGTTTCCCCTGATCTGTCCATATATGCCTTTGTATGTTATAGTCCCTTTGTGTTGGTTGAGTAGTTTCTTCCTCCTAAATTCATGTCCATCTAGAATCTCAGAACATGACCTTGTTTGGAAGGAGGGTTTTTGCAGATGTAACTAGTCAAGATGAGGTCATACTGATTTGGGGTAGGCCCTAACTGATGCCCTTCTAAGAAGGCCATGTGAAGACACAAGGAAGACGGCCATATTGTGATACAGGCAGAGGTTGGAATGATTCAACTACAAGCCAGGGAACACCAAGGATTACAGGCAACCACCAGAAGCTAGGAGGGAGGTATGGGACAGTTTTCTCTTAGAGCATCCAGAAGGAACTAACCTTGTCGACACCTTAAGTTCAGACCTCTAGCTTCCAGAACTGGGAGAGAAGTAAATGTCTGCTGTTTCAGCCACCCAGCTTGTGGTAATTTGTTACAGAAGCTCTAGGAAACCTAATACACCCTTCATCAAATTTTCTTTCAATTCTTCAAACTTGAATGTGTCGTCTCTTTCCTGTGGGGACCCTGGCTGATATAATTCTCTAGCTCATCTCCAGGGGCTTTCCATTACCCTCAGTAAGCCATAAATTCTCTCTCCTTGGAACCTAAGACCCTCCCACTGCTTTTCCAGCCCTCTTTTTGCCTGGTTCTCTCAAATGTGAATCCCTTACCCCAGCCAAGTGGTCTTCTGATTCCTGATCCTACTTTACATTTGTTCCAGCTACTCTTTCCTGGTTCCTTGACCCAAACTCATGCATTCTTAAGCCCAACTCCACTCTTCCTCCGCCAGCAGAAAGCTTTCTGGACCAACCAGCCTGTGGAGTGGACCGTATTAGTTCTTGGTGTCAACACATTCAATCCAGCAGATGGGGGGTAATCGCCAGTGGTATTCACATGGTGTCCTGTGTGTGCTTCTCCCCAGCTAGGCTGCAGGCTCTGTGAGGTCAGGAAGAGTGCTGTATTCTCCATGAAAGGTCCTACAGTTCTGGGCACATGGTAACTGGAGTGATGAAAAAGCCTGACATGTTCCCAGAACTGATGCTGTTAGTGTACTACCAAAGGAAGAGGCAGGCAGGGCCTTCTAGGCTCCATGGAGAGGTCCACAACTCAGCGACTCAACATGGGGGTCTTTGGGATTGACTAGCTGCAACCCATCTGTGACATCATAGTAGGGACAGGCGCCTTCAGTGATGTGTATTAAGTGGACTTCCATGGATTCAAAAAGACACTGCAAGAGGTGGAAAAGAGAACTCCCCCTTGTCTTCAATTACATCTTTCCTCTTGTCCCCTCTCTCACATTCCAGTTTCCAGCCCAGACTGTATAAAAGAGTCAGTCTGACCAATTCCCCTACTAGAGGTGTGTGTTGGGAGAGAGGGTTTTGTGGGATGTTCTAATCTCCCAGGCTGAATCCTCTCCTCCTTGTCCTTTACCCTCCTCTCCCTTCCCAGAAAACTCCTCTGACTCACTGATATTTCACTCCCTCCCACCCCAGCTCCCAATTTCTCTTCATTTTAGAGAAAATGAAGAGACATCCTTTTGTAAAATCCATGTCTAAGTCCTTGCTCCTGGAGGAAGACAACTTCCTTCGGAAAGAGGCAGGGTGAGTATTGCATTGGGACAGGGAGGTTGTCGTGGCATTTTCTTTATTTCTCTTTTCAACTGATCTGAATTTCCCCTCCTTTAGGAAAGCCAGGAGCCCCAAGGGATCAAGGTGGGAGGCAGAGGGAAGCCCTCAGTCTCTGCCCTCTAACTCATCGGGGACCAAGCTCTGCTTCTCTGTGCCCCATGTCTCTGAGCCCTGCCTCTGTGGGTGCAGCGTGAGGACCAAGGCAGTGCTACACCCCCGGCCCTCTCCAGTTTCCCGCCCAACCTCTCAGGTACTCCCTAAATTGTCAGTAGGGAGGAAGCAGCAGTCTCCTCCGGTGGTTATCTTCAGGCCTCAACTCTCCCAGAGTTCTCCAGAGCCCAAGGCCAAGACCAAGGCCAAGGCCCAGCTGCTATCTTGGGGTGGGTCAAGAATTTCTTGCAAAGGCAAGTCACGCAAGCTGATACCCATGGGCGTGTGGCCCCAGGGATTTCTTGCCCCACTCGCCAAGTCCTTGCCAAGGGACTCACTGCACACTATGTCCCCTGGGAAGGGAGCCATCTCCCCAGCCAGGAAGCCACATCCCCAATGATATTACTTGTGCAGGGTGACAAATGCCAGTCCTCTCTACCATTCTTATTTAAATAAAAATGTATTTAGTCAATTATGGTTCTTTCTCTTGTGTCTACTGAAAGCATGGTAATCGTCTGTTTGAATTGAGAATATATTTTATCTTCTCATTCTACTCCCAGTTGGGTTTTCCAGGGTCCTGGTCTTATAATTGAGGGTGTTAATGATTTTTCAGTTATGGCTGCCCATAACCCTGGGCACAGGGTACACTGTGACATTTGGATTTTTTTTTTCCTCTAGTGTCCAGTTCCAGTGGGCCATGGACTGAACTACCTGAGTTCAGTTTCAATAAACCATCAACCTGGTGGAATTTTGACTGGAATTGTATTGAATCTATATATCTGTTTGGTGAGAGGTGGTATCATTAAAATATGAGTCTTCCCATTCGTGAACATGGTATATCTCTCCACTTATTTAAGACCTTAAATTCTCTCCATAATGTCTTACAGTTTCAGTGTAGGAGTCTTGCACATTTTTCGTTAGATTTGTTCCTGGGCATTGGAAGGGTTTTGCTGCTGTTGTAAATTGTATTTTTTAAATTTTTTTAATTTTTTTTTGTTTTTTGTTTTTTATAAATTGTATTTTTTATAAGGATTTTTAAAATGTTTTTATTTATTTTTGAGAGAGAGAGAGAGAGCATGCAAGCAGGGGAGGGGCAGAGAGAGCAGGGGTGGGTACAGAGAATTTGAGGAAGGCTCTCTGCACTGACAGCAGAGAGCCGCTGTGGGTTGGAACTCAGGAACCATGACATCATGACCTGATCCGACATCAGATGCTTAACCGAATGAACCACCCAGGCACCCCTAAGGAATTTTTCTAAGTACTGGTGATGGGTAGTGTAAGAAGGAGAGCCTCTGCAATACCTACTTTTGTCTTTTTTTCTAAAAGAACAGCTTTACTGAGATGTAATTCACATACTATACAATTTGTCCATTTAAAGTGTGCAATTCAATTGTAGTATATTCACAGATATGTGTAATCCTCATCATAATAAATTTTAGAGCATTCTATCACCTTGTAAAGAAACCACATACCCTTTAGGTATCACCCACCTATTATTGCATTGCTTTTTATGATTTGATTTTCTATTTTTTTGTTGCTGGTATAAAAAACTGTAATTTATCTGAGTATATCACTTGCATTCAGTGACTTGGCTAGATACACCTATTAATTCTAGTAGCTTGTGATTCTGTGGGATTTTCTAAGTACAACTTCATGTCATCTATGAATAAGAATATTTTGCCTTTTCCCTTCCCAATCTTTAAGCCTTTCATTTCTTTTTCTTGCCTCATTGCCATGGCTAAGACGTCCAATGCAACGCTGAATAGAAATGTTGAAGTGGACACCCATTATCTTGGCCTGATCTAAAGCCATGCTGTATCCCTAGTGTTTAGAACAGTGCCTGGAATAAAGAAATTGTTTCAAGCAGGACATTAAAAATTTTTTTTGATGTTTTTATTTATTTTTGAAGGAGAGAGAGAGAGACAGAGCATGAGTGGGAGAGGAGCAGAGAGAGAGGGAGACACATAATTCGAAGCAGGCTCCAGGCTCTGAGCTGTCAGCACAGAGCCCCATGAGGGGCTCGAACTCCACAAACTGTGAGATCATGACCTGAGCCGAAGCCGGATGCTCAACCGACTGAGCAACCCAGGCGCCCCAGGCAGGACATTTTTTGATTAATCGATGTCAATTTCCTCTTTTCCAGAGCCCTATGATTATGAAGCATTGTTCCAGGGCCTGGAATTATAGTTACCCCTAGAGAATCACACAGTTCTCTTGGGAACTTCCAAAGTTCAATGCCCAACTTACTTTTGACTTTGAAAAAATGTCGTTTTTTTTCTCTTTCAGGTTGTTTAGTCAACATCTGCGATCCCTTCTTCCCTAACTTACTATATGTCAATGATAGAGCTCTAGGGTGGAGCTTCAGCCTTCTCAGGTGCATTGCATGGTGGTGGACAAGTCCTTCCCCATGAGTCCCTTAGACCCTAGAGATTTCCTCCAGTTGGGTTCTAGTGCAGATGTGATACCTGTGGCCTTGCAAATCTCTGAGGACTCTGCTTTGCTTTATCGAAGTCTCTCCTGAGATCATCAAAGAGACCAAGTCCAGCATGAGCCTTCTAGACCCCCAGCAAGTTCGGAAATCAGGAAGGTGAATGAGGAACTTGCAGCCTGAGGGATGACGACCAGAATGGGTGTGCCTCTGGGCACTCCCCAGTGCCATCTGCCCTCTGGTTTTCCAGAACACACCCTTCCCCCCCCCCCCCCCCCCCCGGAGTGCCTGCCCTTTGCCACCAAATCCTCTTTATCCTCTAGATCAAGAATTCTCAACCTTGGCACCACTGACATTTTGCACCAGACAATTCTTTGTTGTGGGGACTGCCCTGCGCATTATAGGGTGCTTAGCACCATCCCTGACCTCTAGCTACTAGGTGCCCGGGTGCTCCCGCACTCTGAGTTGTGATAACCCAAAATATCTTCAGACAATGCTAAATGGCTTCTGGAGGGCAAAATTGTCTCTGGTTGAGAACCTCTGCTTCAGATCATCTTTCTAAAGCCCCCCTCCATCAGCCTCTCCACAGCTCAAGTTGTCTGTTCCTTGGCCAGCCTTTCCTCTCCAACTTACACTCACCCCTCTTCTCTGAACTCTGAGCCAGGTGACAGAAGTGTCCAACGTTTCCAGAGCACCTACTCCATGCTGTTGCACGTAGTATCTGATGTAAGCATCACCAACAGCCTTGTGAGCAAGTAGACGTATGGTCTTCTCCATTTCAGATACCAGGGCCCAGAGAGGTCAAGTCACTTGTCCAAGGTCACACAGCTGGTAAGTGGTGGACTGGGAATTCGAATCCGGGCTATTCAGCTCACATGATTATAAACTACTCATTCTATACCACTAGATAGTTCCTCAGTTGTTTCCTATATGTTCATCTGCCTCCAGACTGGACTGAAAGCCCTTTGAGGGCAGGGACTAAAATACCTTTGT
This sequence comes from Panthera pardus, assembly GCF_024362965.1. NCBI lineage: Eukaryota > Metazoa > Chordata > Mammalia > Carnivora > Felidae > Panthera > Panthera pardus. The sequence continues at coordinate 140,499,315 of NW_026526732.1, forward strand.
GGATGCTCCACAGTGCTCAGCACAGGGCAGGAGGGTCCAGTACGACATTAATGTTTGACTTCCTGCTGTTACAGAGTTTGAGGCATTAGAACATGAGGGTGTGTGGATGAGGCTGAGGATTGAGAAGAAAATCTCCATTTGAGGCTTAAATACATATTCACAAAATGCATTTAGCATAGGTGCACATCGCAGCGAAAGTTCACAAACTGAACACACTCGTCTGGCCTGATCAAGATCCAGATCACCATCAGCCCAGAAGCTTCTCTCATACTCCCTTCCCCTCATCTTCTCTTGAAGTAACTACCATCTTGCCTTCTCATAGCATAGATTCCTTTTGCCTCCTATTGAACTCTTAATAAATGGAAACTTGGAGTGTGAACTCCTTTGTGTCTGGTTTCTTTAGCCTACCATTGTCTGTGAGAATCATCCCTGTTGTTGTGTAGCCATAGTTTTCTCTGTAGTATTCTGTTGTGTGCCTATACCGGTTGGTGCATCCATGCTATTGACAATGGACTTGGTAGTTTCCAGTTTGGGGCTATTGTGAGGAGTGCTGCTGTGAACATTACTGTATATGCCTTTTGGGGAACATGATAGGCATTGGGGAAACACCTACCCATGGAACTGCTGACTCACAGCTATGCTTCAGCTTCAGTAGACACTGAAATTTCCCCAAAGTCTTTGTATCTGGAGACTTTTTAGAGCCATATTTCTTTCCCCGACTCTGGGCTGCTTTTCTGAAGAGATGAGGGGTGTAGAGTGGTACAGCCTCTCTGGAATCTTCTAGATGACCACTCTATGAGAACCTTCTTTATAGGAAAGTAATGTCAGAGATGGAAGGGACCGTACAGATCCCAAGTCCAAGACTTCCCTTATGCACAGGGAGAAACTGAGTCTCAGAGACAAAGGCTGCCTGGTCCAAGGTGGCATGGTTCTAGCCTGGTCTAGAAGCCAAGTTTCTGGACGTTGGATCCCATTTTGCCTTTTGAGTACCTGAAGATGGATGTTCATCTGGAAGGTGATGGAGCGGATCTAGGTGTACGACTGGACCCACCAGGATTGTATGTGAAGCATGAGAGTGTGTGTAAGTGGGGGAGGTGGGACTGGTGAGCTGTTTTGCTCCCTATATTTTCCTTGAGTCTGGGCTGAAGCCAAGGAAAACAGAAGCCTGGCTGCTCCCCCCACCCAGGGGAAGTCAAAGTGAGGGGCTTTACAATTAGAGTCTGGAAAAATCTTCCACCTCACAGCCTCCTCCCACCCTTCCCACCCCCCAGTCCAGGGCGAGGATTGGGGGCGGGGGGAAGGGCTCTTCTGGCAGTACAGCTGGAGGTTCCAGAGTCTGGAAACAAGATGGGCTTCCCCCTCAAGGGGCTCACAATCTTCGGTAAAACCAGACAGACCTTGGGCGTAGAGCAAAACCCATTCATTACATACTGAAATTCCATCTACTAGGAACCTGGCAGGAGCCTTGAGCCAACCTGAGCGGAAACAGCTAAGCCCCGACGACCCGCCAGCTCCAGTCTCGGTCCTTACCTGGTGCCCCAGATCCACCCTTATTCCTGCAGCCCTCATACTTACTTAGCCAGGTCCCTCCCCCAAGATCCACACGGGCCCCATTTGAAACTCATTTTCCGGTTTCAGAGTGGCTTAAGCAGACAGCCAGGAAGAAATAGAAGACATCCCCCCACCTTGCCCCATCCTCCCTCACCTCACACTCCCTCCCCAGACCGACAGGTCCCCATCGGATAACTGAGACCTAAGAGAAGGATAAAAGAGGGGTTGCTTCTCTTTGCAAACTCTTTTGGCACCCCCCTCCTCCCTCCCCAACCATCTGCCTTCCCGCCCCGGCTCCCGCACCGGGCCGGGGCGCCAACTAAATCTGATCAAAATGCAATTGCCAAGTCGTTAAGGTATTTGAATTTAAAAAAAAAAAAAAAAAAAGAAAAAAAAAAACAACTCCCGAGAAAGAAAGTATTTGATGGCTAATAATCTCATTTCAATATAATGGGACCTTCTTCTGCAGAGAGCAAGACAGGTTAAGAGATATAATTATGACTTTGCAAACTCTCTCCCAAGCGCGGGAGACGCGCTGACAGGTCTGCGCGCGGCTGCGCCCGACTCCGCTCGCTCCGAGGGGAGACGCTTTGTCTGCAGGGCCCGTTAAAGAGACACGGTCCCTTTTCCCCCCATCGGCCTACATTGCAATTAAACTGTCAGCCGCGTCTTCGCCCCAGGATAGGTGTCGGAGTCCCACGCGAGGATCTGGGTGGGGTGGAAGAGAGGGACCGGACAGAAGAGAGCGAGGGGCTGACCTGTCAAATGCAGCCCCAGGAACCAGGAGCTGGGCTTTCAAACCTGCTCCCTCGGGGGTGGGGGTGGGGGCGGACTCTTTCGGGTCAGGTCTGCGCTGCAGGGTCTAGGGGCAATGATTGGGGTTGGGGGGTTTCGGGCAGCGCGGATTTATCGCCCATCTATCTCCAAAGTGGGCCTTTTTGAAGGACCTCAAAGGAACGGATTCCTTCCTGGCAGAATTGTTTGATTTCAGCTGGTGGAAAGGAACCGAATTACGGAGCTGGGGAGAGATGGCGGTGGTGCTGTTCACTTTCCACCCCCCTCCCCCCCAACTCTAAGCAAACTTTTTTCCTCTTTTTACTACAATGGGAGATAAATAGCCATTTTGGAGCTCAGATAGGAAATCCTCAAGGAAAGGGGACTTTTCTTGGTTTTATATCTCGCCCCTTCAGGAAAGTTCGAGAAAGGAAATCTCTGATTTGGTGTATACGTGTGTGTATGGGGAGGGAGGTGGAGGCAAGCGAGAGGTCGCGCACTCTTAGGTTGTATTGATTGCTGTTCAGGTCGAGAGACTTGGGGTAAAGTTAAGGTCAGGAGCTCCAGAGGTGTTTGAGCCGTGGCAGCCTAGGAGCTGCGGGCGCAGCGGCGCCCAGGGACCCAGGACACCCAGGACACCGACTGGCAAGTGTGGCCGAGTGTGTGTGTGCGCGCGCGCGCGCGCGCGCGCGCGCGGCGTGTGAGCACCGCTCCCCGGAGAGCGCTCGGCTCCCACGCAGTCACTAGTTGGAGCCGAAAAGAGGAGGCAGGGACGCACTGAAGACAGACCAACAGACACGCCTCTCCCGAGAAAGGGGGCTGGAGGCCATTGGGGTCCCGGTCTTCGCTTGTCCCCGACTCTCACGGACCTGATGGAAAGCGTTACTCGGGGCATTCCCGGCCGCTCTCGGCACCGCCCAGCTTTGCAATGAAGGATTTCGGAGGAAGCGGGTGCGCCACCGCCCCTCCCCAGCACTCCAGTCCCGAAGCTCCAGTCCCCTAGAATGGTGGCCAGCAAGCGGCGTGGCCCGGGCGAGTCCTTGGGCCGCTCTGACCGGCGAAGCCGCCGGGCCACAGGACGCAGCGACCCCTCCTCCAGCTGGAGAGGCTACAGGGCCCGTGTCTCTCCGATCCCCGCGCCCGGGGCAGGGCACTGTTTGCACGCACAAGGCGACTCCCCAGAGTCATTTGCGCAGCAATAAAAAGGAGGTTGGCGCTGTCGCGTCCTGCGTGGACCGCACACCCAGCTGTATATCCTCGAAGTGAGGTTTGGACGCGTGCGAGGTCATCCTCCCTCGCCCGTCGGCTCCCCCTGGTGGCCCGGGACGCAGGGTTTCCCGGCCGCAGAAGACCTGGGGAGGATGAGGCCTCGGGAGAGAAGCGATGCTCACCTGGTTGGTCCGGAGAGAGCACCCCGAGCCCCAGCATTCCTAACCCCTCGGCTTCGTCGGGCCCGCGGTGGCCTTACTGTGCTGCGGCGCCCCTAGCTTCCCCGGCCGCGCACCGCAGGATGGAAAGGGGACACATCTGGAAGTCCCCCACCCCCGATCCACTCACTAGGCGGTAGTTTGCCAGGCGGGTTTCTGACACTCCTTTGCCATTTTTGTCTCGGTGTTTCACGATCCCAGGACTGAGGCCTGGCGCGCGGCAGCCGCAGGGGAGCGATGCCGACAGGAGCCATGTGGCCTCGAGGGCACGGGATTCGGCTGGGTCTCCCCGGGTGGCGCTCTGGGGCGGGGGCCCGGCCCGGTGGGGGGGCGCCGGAGAAGGCGGGCGCGGGCCGGGCGCGCCGCCGGCGGGGTCAGGGGCGAAGGGGCAGGCGGAGGGCAGCGCGCGGGGAGCCGGCGCGGCGGCTCGGGTTACCGAGGCCCGGCCCTCCCACCCGCAGCTCGGGCGCGGGGGCCGGGGCGGACTCGGGCCGTCCCCCGCTGTTTGCATTTCTCTGGCAGGCGGCGGGGCTTGGGTTGAAAGGAATCGCCTCCATTTGGAACGTTGTTTATTTTTCTTAACTAGCCCGCGCCGACAGACGACCTCGAGAGCACGGCGGCCGGACTCGGCCGGGCCCTAGCTGGGAAGGGGTCAGGACCAGGGGCGGCCCGACGAGAGGGCGCTGCGAGCCCTCGCCGGGGGAAAGAGCCCGGGTCCTCCCCCACCCCCTGCCCGGGGTGGGCGAAGGGTCGCGGTGGGGCGGAGAATGACTTTCCTCCACATAGGAAAACATACTTTCTCCTGTCGCAGTTACCTTAGCTTTGACCTTGCGCCAGGCGGGGCGGCGAAGCGGTTAAGCTTTCCGGCTTTGGCGTCCGGCCGCCTCCGATTTCAGTTCCGCTTCCTCCGATTTTAGTTCCATGACCTTGAGCAAGTCGTCTCTGGGCCTCAGTTTCCTTGATTCTCAAATGGGTATAAGGTAGTGCTTAGCTCTTTGCGTTGTTGTAAGGACTGAGATCATTCACGTAAACCCTTAGCGCAGGGCCTGACACTTGCCAAGGGCTCAGGAGAGGTTAGCCCCTCTCGTGGGGGCTGTGGGTGCTTGTGATGCTCTGGCCACGCGAGGAAGCGGGGGGGGGGGGGGGGGGCGGCGGCGGCCGGCAAGTGGGCGGCCCACAGGGAAGGGGCTGGAGCTGGAGGCCCGCGACTTCAAGCTCTGGGGAGAGGTGCGGGCTGGGGAGAGTTCTGAGCGTTTTGACATGAAATGAATAAAATGCAAATGATATTCAAAGCAAGATGCTAATGAGAATCTATTCTTTGAGCGTCCACGGCCCTGGCCGTGCCCAGAACAGTGGCGGAGCTGGTGTGAACTCAAGCATGGGCAAGGTCCAGCAGCCCAGGTCTCGTGTGTGTGTGTGTGTGTGTGTGTATGTGTGTGTGTGTGTGCGCGCGCGCGCGCGAGTGTGAGTGTGTGTCGGCGCGCGCCTGCTTCGGAATGTGCGTAGCCGGCTCCGGGTGTGCTCGCGCCGTCATGAAAATGAGGTCAGGGAAGGTCGTTCCACTCTGCAGCATAAATCAAGGAGGAAAGGAGAATGGATGTGAGAGACAGTCCCTGGAGACCGCCCCGAGAGAGGCAGAGTGAGGGACGAGGGAGGGGGGAAAAAGTTCTGCGGAGAATAGGCGAGAAGCTGGCCCAGGCAATCACCCTCCGCGCGTTTCTCCCCCCAGCGGGTCCCTTCGCCGAGCCGTGGCTCCCGGAACCGGGCCGAGATCGTGCCTTTAATCCCCCCACCCTGCTCCCCAGGCTCCCGACACCTTTCCCTGCCCCCCCCCCACCTCCGCCTTTAAATGTTCCTCGTCTAAACGCTCTTTGTGTGAACACTGAAGCTCCGTGCACCCAGCCTCCTCGGGAGCATGCAAGTGCCCACGCGCACACGCCAGTTGCACACGTAATTGCACACTTGTTACTCGCGCGCACAACCGCCGGAGCTCGCAGTCGAACGTTCCGGAGCCGGCTGCTCTCCGCTGTCCTCCTGCCGCGCCACGCCGGCCAGCCCGCGTCCTCTCCCCCACGCGGTTTGTCCCCCGGGTCTCGCCAGCACCTACTACCGCCGCGCTCGGGCCCCTTCTGCTCTTCGCCTTCTGCCCGCCGGCGGGAGAGCGCGGTGCTCCGGGCCCGGGTTTCCCCGCGCATATCCTGTGACCCTAGCCGGGAATCTCCGGAGGCTCGGGCCGCCCTGGGCCGGAACCGAGGCACGAATTCCGGGCGTCCCGGCTCTCCGGGGAAGAGGCACGAGTGTGCGACAGCCCGGGATGGAGGGGAGAAAAGGGGAGGGGCATCTCTGACCTCTCCCTTGCATCTTTGAGACTTCAGGGCTAGAGGGCAGAAAGGCCGGGGACAGGGCAGAGACCTCCCGCTTCCCCTTCGAACCTCTGAAGCGCCCAGAGCGCTTTGCTCTCCGCTGGCACGATGGCTCCCCGCCACTCCAGGAATGGGAAGAGAGCTGGGAAGAGGATAGACGGAGCCTTAGGGTCTGCATTTTGAGCCCAGATCAGATTTATTTCCCACCCCATTCTCTTTATGACAATAACAACAACGATGATGCCTAAAAACCTGTACAGTAGACACAAAACAGGTGGACAATACATTGAATTACATGGGCTGTCACCACGATTCCTCCTGAGCTTCCACACTTTGTAGATTAATTCATGAAGTCGTGAATTTATTCAACAAATATTTAGTGAGCTCCTACTGAAACAGAGAAACAGGATGCCAAGAGCCTGGCCGTCTGGGCACTTACATTCTCCTGGGACAGAAAGACAGTAAACCGATAAACTCAGACACATCATATGATGTTAGGCAGGGTAACCCTCTGTACCGGGAAGGAAAGATTAAGCTGGATTGCAGAGAGCCTTCGTGGGGAAGAGGAGAGGCCTGAATGAAGGAAGGGAATGAGCCCTGCGGACTTCTGGAGGGACAGAGCCCCAGGCAAAGGGAACTGGCGGTGGTGGAGATGTGGGCGGTGCCTGGGGTACAGCCCGATGGGGAGGAGAGGGGAAGGAGGTGAAATGGAAGGTCAGGTCTGGCTTTGTAGGTCATGGTGGGGATTTCTGGATTCTATACAAGGTGTGATTGGGGAGCCACGGGAGAATTTTAAAAAAGGGACCCAAACAACTTGATTTGTGTTTTAAAAAATGATAAAGAGAATTTAACTACCTTGCCCGTGGTTTCCAGGTTAGTGGGTGTCTTAACCCAGATCTCTAAATGTGTCCCAGTCGCAAATATCCAACAGGCATGCTTAGGCAAGACCGTCCCAGAAGGGGCCCAGGAGATGTCGTGAAGGGTAGTCTGTCTCTCCCACCCATACATTTAGGAAGGTTCCAGAATGGGACAGTGGGTGGGGTCTCTAAATAGGCCAGCTCAGGAATCTAGGCTGTGGGGCGAGGACCCCCGGCCTGAGGATCTTGGCGTTTTCACTTCCTGATTCCCCACCCCACCAGCTGCCTTTGCTCTGCCTACCTGGGCCTTTACCGGCTGTGGAGACTCGGAGCGAGGGCAACTCAGGCACGGGAAGGTAAGACCTAGTCTCTCCGACGCTCCAAGGCCGCTGCACTTCAGGCTGAGGAATTCTTTCGCCCACAATGAATCCGGTTGTGCGCAAACTGGCACTGTGGTCCCGCACCGCCTCCCGGTGGCCAAGGAGGATACTGCAGCCTGAGTCGGTACGGAATGCAGAACGTACCAGAGACCGCAGGGGGCGCAGGAACAGGCTTAGTGATCGCGTGCCAGGTGCCAGGTGCCGGTGAGAGGCGCTTCAGTTACTCTAACCATCAGAGTAACTCCTGGAGAGAGAACTGCTATTTCCCTCGCTATACAGATAAGGAAATTGGCGCCATGAGAGGCAAAATACTTTGCTTCAAAACACACAGCTTTGTAAGAGGCAGAGTGATGTACCTAGTTTCACGTTCTCTTTTGCCCACATAGAGCACGAAGTATTGGCCTCCCTCCTAGAAAGCTCTCCTTCCCTTTTGGCCCTAAAGCATCATCCAGGAGATGTCTTTAGCGGGTGCTCTAAGCTTCCAAGTGCGTCTCTGGAAATGTTTCAAGGTCCTCTTCCCAACTCTTGCTAAGCCCATTTCAAATGGGTCCATGGGCTGCACGTTGAGACCAGTTCAGGAACAGCTGTGCAACTCTGTCCTGCATGCTGTCTGACTGCGGGGTAGGGGGTCAGGGATCTCCGTCTCCTTTCTGAGATTCAGGCTGATTGAGCAACCTCGTCCCTGACGGTGAAGATCAAGGTGCTCCGAGTGGAGTGGGAGCTCCAGAACCTCAGATGGCACGAAAGAAGGGAAGGCAGGGGGTGACCACCCTGAGCCCGCTCTGTGCTCCTAACCCATCTTTAATGCCAAGGTCGGGAGACCCCTCCTTTGGCTTGGCATTGGAGCTCTCTCTTTAACAGGCCCTGGGGCTGCATCTGCAGCTGTTTGGGTGGGCAGAGGACTGCTGGGCAGAGCCTGTACCCTTCCCAGGAGACGCTGCCAAGCCTCAGCGGGGAGCTGGGAACCGTTCTCCATCCTCTGCTGCCCTCTAGTGAGCTAGGATATGGTTGCCGCCGCCAGCCTCCTTCCCAGCCCGGGGGCGGCGTCTTCCTGTGCCTTTCTTCCCTGGACAAAGATTCCTTCCCAGAGGCCAGCCAGACCTGGAAAGGTCTGGCTGCAGAACACCCCAGAGCTGTGTCCCCGGAACACCAGGATTATTACCCTCAACAAACATTTAATAAGGGCCTGCCATGCACTTGGCTCTGTGGAGAGTCAAGAGGAAGCCCATCCCCAACCTGCCCCTCCCTTTCAAGCCTTGGGTGTGAAGGGCTCCCAGTTTAATAGAGAAGACAGACACAAAATGACTCCTACAATTATTTTTCTAAGAGGCTTTTTAGCTTTTTAAATAATTATAGATTAACAGAGAGTTCAAAGATAGTACAGAGAGGTCCTGGGTATCCTTGCCCCGCATGTGTGAGTTCTTGAAACCATTGCTACAATCAACCACTGACACTTAATGTTTTGCATCTCTGTAATGTTGTCATTTCCAGAATTTTATACAGATGGAATCATACAGTATGTGGCCTTTTGAGACTGCCTTTTCTTTTGACTCAGAAAAAACATTGAGATCCATCCAAGTTGTTGCATGTATTAGTAGTTTGATTCTCTTTGATTCCTTTAAAAAATGCTGATTTATTTTTGAGAGAGAGAGAGAGAGAGAGAGAAAGAGAGAGAGAGAATGAACAGGGGAGAAGAAGACAGAGAGAGAGGAAGACAGAGAATCCAAAGTGGGCTCTGCACTGACAGCAGAAAGCCTGATGCGGGGCTCAAACTCTTGAACCATGAGATCATGACCTGAGCTGAAGTTGGAAGGTTAACCGACTGAGCCACCCAGGCGCCCCAAACCTATGGTCCATTTTGACTGAGTTTTTGTAGGTGTGAGGTTAAATCAAATTTCTTGTTTGATTTTTGTTTATAGATAGCCAATTGTTCCAGCATCATTTATTGAATTCTTCCTTCATTGAATTGCCTTTGTATGTTTGTCAAAAATCATTTGGCGAGGGATGCCTCGGTGGCTCAGTTGGTTACGCATGTGACTTCAGCTTGGGTCATGATCTCACAGTTTGTGAGTTCAAGCCTGCTTTGGATTCTGTGTCTCCCTCTCTCTCTGCCCCTCTCTGGCTAGCACTCTGACTGTCTGTCTCAAAAATAAACATTAAAAAAAATAAACATTAAAAAATCATTTGGCTATTTACAGGGGCACCTGGGTGGCTCAGTCAGTTGAGCATCTGACTCTTGATTTCAGCTCAGGTCATGATCCTAGGGTCATGGGATCAAGACCTTCATTGGGCTCCACTGAGCATAGAGCCTGCTTAATATTCTCCCTCCCTCCCTCCTCCCCCCTCTGCTCCTCTCCCCTGCTCTTTCTCAAATAAAAAAAAAATCATTTGGATATTTATGACAACATGGATGGGTCTTGAAGACATTATACTAAGTGAGATAAGTCAGGTAAATAAAGATAAGTACTGTATATCACTTATATGTGGAATCTAAAAAAAGCCAAACTCATAAAAGGATAAAATGGTGGTTATAGGGGCTGGGGGGCTGGGGGAATATGTTGTTTAAGGGTACATACCTGCAACTACGTGGAGACCTAATGTATACAGACAACAATACTGCATTATAATCATCAAACTTACGAAGAGACTAGACCTTAATTATTCCTACCATAAAAAGGAAATGATAATTTTGTGATGTGATAGAGGTGCTATCACAACCGTGGCAATCATATTGCAATATACAAATGTATCAAATCAGTATGTTGCACATCTTAAATTTACACAATGTTATATGTCAAATATATTTCAATTAATATTTCAATTAAAAAATCAGCTGGCAATCACATGTGGGTCTATTTCTGGGTTCTCTGTTCTCTTCTATTGATCCCTCCGCCAATACCCCCTCCCCCAGTTTTGATTACTACAGCACTATAATTTAAGTTTTGAAACTGGATAGAATGATTCCTCCCACTCGGTTCTTCTTCAGAGTTGTTTTAGCTCTTCTAGTTCCTTTGTCCTCCCACATACGTTTTAGAAGAATCTTGTCTATCTGTCTAGGATTTTAATAGAAATTGCATTAAATCTCTATCAATTTGGGGGGAACTGACATTCTTATTATAGTAAGTCTTGCAATCCATGAAGACTCCATTTATTTAGATGTCCTTTGACTTCTTTCATTTGTAGTTCTTAGTATACAATTGCTGCACGGGTTTTGCTAGATTTGTATCAAAGTGTTTTACCTTTTGTGAGTGACTGTAAATGGGGTTGGATAGTTAATTATGATTTCCATATGTTTATTGCTAATAGATGGAAATACAATTAATTTTTGTATCCTTTGACTTGCTGAATTTGCTTATTAGTTCAAGAATTTTTTTTATTTTTGTAGATTCATTGGGACTTTTTTTTTTTTAATTTTTTTTTTCAACGTTTTTTATTTATTTTTGGGACAGAGAGAGACAGAGCATGAACGGGGGAGGGGCAGAGAGAGAGAGGGAGACACAGAATCGGAAACAGGCTCCAGGCTCCGAGCCATCAGCCCAGAGCCTGACGCGGGGCTCGAACTCACGGACCGCGAGATCGTGACCTGGCTGAAGTTGGACGCTTAACCGACTGCGCCACCCAGGCGCCCCGGGACTTTTTTTTTTTTTTTTACATAGATCATCATGTCATCTGCTAATAAGGACATTTTGTTTCTTCCTTTCTGATATGTATGCCTTTTATTTCCTTTTCTTATCTTATTGCATTGTCTAGAACTTTCAATACTATATGAATAGCAGTGGTAAGAATGGACATTCTTGCCTTGTTCCCGAGCTTAGGGAGAAACAGTCTTTTACCATTAAGTATGTCAGCACTAGGGTTTTTTTTTTTTTAATAGATATTCTTTATCATCTTGAGGAAGCTCCTCTCTATTTCTACCTTTCTAAGAGTATCATAAATGGATGTTGAATTTCAAATGGTTTTGTGCCTCAACTGATATAATCATATGATTTTTTTTTCTTTATTCTGTTAATATGGTGAATTATACTGATTGATTTTCAAATATTGGATTAAATTTGCATCCCTTGAATAAACTCCACTTGGTCCTGGTATATAATTATTTTTACATATTGCTGAATCCTATTTTGTTCATATTTTTGAAAAGATTTTTTGCATCTAAAAAAGATTTTTTTGCACCTATATTTATGAGGTTTCTTTCTTTCTACTGTCTTTGGTTTTTGAGATCAAGGATAATTCTGGCTTCATTCTTCTATTTTACAGAAGAAATTGTGTAGAATTAGTATTAATTCTTTTTTAAAAGTTCAGTACAGTTCTCAAGTAGAAACATCTGAACCTGGAGATTTCTTTTTCAGGGGGGTTAAAATTACATATTCAATTGCCTTAATAAGCTATAGGTTTAATCAGAAGATCAATTTCGTATTGGGTGAGTGGTTATTTGTACTTTTTTTAGGAATTGGTTGATTTCATCTGTCTTGTCAAATTTGTGTGTAGAGTTCTTTATAGTATTCCCTTATTATTGCTTTGGTTTCTGTAGGGAATGAGGTAATATACCTGTTTTGTTCCTGATTTAGCAATTTGTGTCTTTTCTCTTCTTCTCCTGTGTTGGTCCTGCTAGAGGTTTGTCAATTTTATTGATATTTTCAGAGAATCAGCTTCTTGTTTCATTGATTTTCTCCATTATTTTTCTGTTTTCAATTCATTGATTTCTGTTGTTTTATATTTTATTATCATTATTATTTACAATGGAGAAGGGTAAGGTTTCTAGACATGATGGAAAGTGTTAACATGTCAACACAAATTATACATATATAATGTAATACATTGGTAAGCCATATATATAATTTAGTACTTTGGGAAGTCACTAAAAAAACTATGCAAAAATACAAAAAACCTCTATAGATAAATCAAAATGATATTGTAAAACGTCTTCTGGTAACCCACAGGAAACCAGGAAAAAGAAAACAGAAAAGCAAAAAAATTGGGGAACAATGAGAAAACAAAAAGTAAAATGGCCAACTTAAACCTAGCATGTCAATAATTACCTAATTGTTCATGGAAATAGTCTAACATCTATGAATCTCAGTGGTGGTGTCTTGTGATGATCTTCTGTCATTCAGTTTGAGATCTTCCTGGTGTTTGGTGTGATGAATAATTTTTGACTGAAACATGGGCATTTTGGGTGTTATAAGTCGCTGGCTTTTACTTAAATCTTATGTTTTAGCAGTCCTTCTCTGACACTGGGTGAAGGCAGGTGCCCCTTATTACTGCCAAGTGGGGACAGAAGTCTAGGTTCTCCTCTTGGCCTCTGTTTAGAAGGCACTCCCCATAGCTGTTGGGTGGGGGTGGGAGTTAGGCCTTTTCTGATCTCACCCTGCCTGGAAGGGGAAGGGGTGCCTCATCACTGCTACCCACATGGGCTCTACTGCCACTATTGGAGGGTGGCCTTGTTAAAAATGAAAAGAGATGAAATCCTGGGCGCCACTAGTCCTCTGACATCACCCCATGGGGAAGGGGAGGGCCATCTTATCACTGCAAAGTCTGGGGGTGCGTAGTCCAGTCTCCCCATGTGGTTTCCACTGATTCTGCCCCCAGGAGAGGAAGGTCCTGGCTTCCCTCTTGTCCGTTCCTGGCTCCACTGCTGGGTGGTGGGGGGTGGCTTCCTAAAGCCTGGTGATGGCAGGGGCACATCTTGGCTCCTCTCTCAGGCTTTTCTGGGCCAATGAAGTGAGGCTGTAGACTTTTCAGTGATGTTTGGTTGGAGTAGAATGGTTGGTATCTAAACTATACTGCCTGGGGCACCTGGGTGGCTCAGTCATTTAAGCCACCAACTCTTGATTTCAGCTCAGGTCATGATCTTGTGGTTTGTGAGATCGAGCCTCACATTGGGCTCTGCACTGACAGCACAGAGCTTGCTTGGGATTCTCTCTCTCTCCTTCTCTCTTTGCTCCTCCCCCACTCACACTTTCTCTCTCTCTCTCTCAAAATAAATAAATATAAAAAATAAAAATAAAAGTAGACTGCCTGTTCCTGGTCCTCTGGCCAGAGAATGCAGGCATTTTTTTCTGTGCCCGGTGGTGTTCCTGTGCCCGGTGGTGTTCCTGGGTTGCAGTTTCTTGGGTATCCAGTGTGGGATGCCTGAAGTAAGAAGGAACCCAGGGAAATGGCCACAGTGCTGTTCCTCAGGTCCTGAGGCCTCTCTTCCTCCACCTTCCAGTCATCTTGTCTTTGTTTTATATACACAACGTCCAGGAGTTTACGGGAAGAAGAGAGTGAAATACATCCACTCCATTTTCCCGGACATGGAAGTGTTTCACATTTTTCAAAATTTAATTTGGAAAAACTTCAGTGGTTCAAAAAAATAGATAAAAATGTATCTAAAAAGTGAAAAATCTCTCTCCCACACTGTCCTCCATCACTCTACCCCAAACCTTCTATCCTACCCCAAAACCCACCATGATTGGGTTATTGTTTTCCTCAAGAATTAAAAAGAATGTAAGTATATGTCCTTAATTTCCACATTTTTAAAAACACATACGCTAGCATATTATAGACAGAATTGTGAACCGAACCAAATGCAAAGTGTCTTGCAGAAAAGTCTCTATCAGTACGCAGGGAGCTTCCTCGGTCTGCAAAAATGTAGACAATGCCATTGAATGGATATATAATAGCTTGGATATTGTTGTCAATCTTCTGAAACCACACATGGTGCTGTGGTAAACAGGCATCTGTGCACGTCATTTCACATATGCGTATCTGTGGGACACGTTCCAGAAGTGGGATTTCCGAATCCCTGAAGTCTTGAGAGACACATTCCTCCTGAGATAGTTGCACAAGAGGCTGAAAAATGAAGCTTGTTAAGGCTGTGTCTATATCATGGCAAAGCTCATGGTCAATCTGAAAAACCAGTCTCTCTTCCCGGACTCACGGCCCCACGGACCTCTTCCGATGAGAAGGTTGGGAGAAGGGCACAGTGGACAGGTTGTTGGAAAGGACAGGTTTTCCCCCTCATGATTCTGTTTTGTTATCCCATGACCAGACGGCAGTTAGAAGACTCTAGGATGGTTAAGGTAAGCTGTTCATCATGACAGCCCCTTTCAGTGCCTCCTGGAATGGTCTCTGAAAGCCACGTTGTAGGATGGTGGGGAGCACAGACCATGGATGCAATAGGGGGGCCTCAGTTTCTCCATCTGCAGAAGGAAGAATGGGGACAAACTTCTGTTGAGAGAGGCGCTTACCCTTCTTCATCAAGAGCCACACCACTCCGGGGCACCTGGGTGGCTCAGTCAGCTAAGCATCTGACTTTGGCTCGGGTCATGATCTCACGTCATGGTCCGTGAGTTTGAGCTGTGCTGACAGCTCAGAGCTTGGAGCCTGCTTCGAATTCTGTGTCTCCCTCTCTCTCTGCCCCTCCCTGGCTTGTGTGCACTCTCTCTCTCTCTCTCTCTCTCTCTCTCTTTCTCAATAATAAATAAATAAATAAACATTCAAAACAAAAAAAAACCCCCACATCACTCTAACAGGTGTCTGCCCTGGGGTGCATGTAAGGTTCCATTTGAAGAGAACTTTCCACTGTAAAGGAAAATGAGAGAAGGAAGAGGACAAAAAAAAGGAATAAAGATTGGAGCAGAAGGAAAGAAAGCCCAGGCTTAGATGCGCTCTATGTCCCCGTGTATGGAGCGGGCAGAGGATCCTACAGTGAGCACTCCCTCTGGCGTGAGACAAATGTCTACATTCTGTTTTGTTTTGTTTTGTTTTGTTTTGTTTTGTTTAATTGTGGGTATGGCTAATGTACACAGGGTACAGTTCTGTGAGTTTGACAAATCATAGTCCTGAAACCATCGACACAACCCAGATATAGACACACTTCTCCCTGCCCCCAATTCCCTCGGTCAGTGATTTCTGTCCCAATAGTTTTACCTGTTCGAGGATGTCAGTTGTATGCAATCATGCCATATGTAGCCTTTAAAAAAAAAAACATTGAGGCATAATTAGCCTTTTGAACCTGGCCTTTTTCCAAATGCACTTGAGATTTATCAATTTTGTTTGCATGTGCATTGGTAGTTTGTTTCTTTGTACTGCTGAGTTGTGGTCCATTGTATGGAGATACTACAGTTGGTCAGTGGAAGGGCCTTTGGGCTGTCTCCATTTGGGAGAAATTATGAATAAGGGCATAGGAGCATTTGTGTCTGGGTTTTTGTTTGAACATAAAGTAAACCCACATGCTGGTTGTACAGTAAGTGAGAAGTCAGGGGTGGGGCGCGGAGCCAGGCTTCCGCTGGTCATGTTAAGCGCGCTGGATGTTGGAGGGGATGAAACAAATACACACTTCAAGGGTGAGGCAACCTACGAGAGCACGTCTTGTGGAAGATGAGCCTCCGGAGAGGACACTGAGACCATCCTGTCACCATGGGACATGGTCGGGACAAGATGCACTCATCCCTCCCCTGCATTCCTGGGGGCAGGGGTGGTGGTACCAATCTGCCATGACCTCTGGCTTCCTCGTTGTCCACTGGTTTCAACAGTCAGGAAAAAATTTCCATCTTATCCTACTCAAGTACACTTTACTGTGAAAATATTCAAACAACACCGAATACCCAGTAAAATGTGAAAGTCCCCCTTCATGCCCACACACACCCTACCCAGATTTGACTCCTGTTAGCATGGGATCCTTACGCGCATTCTCTCCTGGTTTTACACACACACACACACACACACACACGCACTCTCTCTCTCTCTCTTTCACACACACACACACACACACACACACACACTGTATCTATGGATACAGCTTTCTCTTTGTATCTTTTTAACTTTCATTAATGAGGTACCATGACATGTATCATTCAGTAGCTTGATTTTTTTTTTTTTGATCCATGCACATCAGTACACATGGACCAGCTTCATTTCTTGTAACCTGCCACACAGTACCTGTCCTAGAGATGAAGCATCGTTTATTCTTCCTTTCCTATTCATGGCCACTTTAATTTATCTCAAAGCTTCACTGTTACGTAGAACGTTGTGACAAACAACCTTTTAAAAAAATTTTTTTAACGTTTATTTTTGAGACAGAGAGAGACAAAGCATGAATGGGGGAGGGTCAGAGAGAGGGAGACACAGAATCTCAAACAGGCTCCAGGCTCTGAGCTGTCAGCAAAGAGCCCGACGCGGGGCTCGAACTCACGGACCGCGAGATCATGACCTGAGCCGAAGTCGGCCGCTTAACCAACTGAGCCACCCAGACACCCCCAAACAACCTTTTATATACCGCTCTGTGCGCGCATGATTCTATTCTGCCACCTAAGCCCCAGAAATGATTAACTTGTTTGTAGGAAAGGGATGTGCATTTAATGTTTTGATAAATCTGGACAAATTGATTTCCTAAAAGGGTGCGCTAATTTATATTCCCATCATTTTTTTCACAAACTTATCACCACTGGAAATGACTAAACTTTAAAATTCTTATTAATTTAATGGGAGAAAAGTGATCCTCCCTCCATTGTTTTTAATTTTTGCCCTTTTAATTTTGTTTTAATTTGCACTTTCCCATGTATTGATAACATTGATCCTGCCACATATGAATTTTCTCTGGGTGTCAACTTTGGATTGCAGTTTCTTTTTTTTTTTTAATTTTTTTTTCAATGTTTTTTATTTATTTTTGGGACAGAGAGAGACAGAGCATGAACGGGGGAGGGGCAGAGAGAGAGGGAGACACAGAATCGGAAACAGGCTCCAGGCTCCGAGCCATCAGCCCAGAGCCCGACGCGGGGCTCGAACTCACGGACCGCGAGATCGTGACCTGGCTGCAGTCGGAGGCTTAACCGACTGCGCCACCCAGGCGCCCCTGGATTGCAGTTTCTATCCTTTTCTGTTTCTTCTAGTGAGCTGTGGCCCTTTTCTTATTGATTTTATACATTCTTTATACATTCTGGATATTAATCTTTGTGTAACATATACTATTTTCTCTATCCTGTCACTTCAAAAAATATTATTTGTGGTATCCTTTATTATACATATTGTTAAAAAATGAAATTCAACTGAGTGATTTTGAAGATATTGGCTTTATTCAGCGATTCATGAATTGGGTGGCATCCCCTTTAGCAGCTGGAAAGGAGCTTCCAGAAGCTGTACACAATGTGCAAGATGCTTTTCTAGGCAGAAGGGGGCAGAAATAGGAAGTTTCTGGTAAAGAGAGTTTCAGGCAAGGTCACCTTTCTGTGGCGGAAGGTGTGGTCTATCAAGCAATGCTCGCCAGCCAGTGCTGACCAGGTAACTCCATATTGACTGGTTCCTAGGAGGGATGGAAACTAAACTTCGGTTAGGTATTAAGCCTTGGTTTGCTGATGTGGGGCTTAGCACAAGTGACTCCATTTTGTGCCTGTTGTTTCTGTATTAACAACAAAAATTGGTCCTTCAAGAAATCTATCAGTGTTTTTGTCCCTGGCTTCTGTGGTGGGAGACCTGTTTGGAGAGGGCAGTCCTCTGGGGAAAGGGTGGGTGAGTAGCATTCCTTTCCAAAGACTGAAGCCTGTGGGGACCCATTTCCTCAGAGTAGGTGTTTACCTAGGAACACCCAGAAAAGCCAGGCATGCTCTTCTGGGTTCAGTCTTGCTTTGTGCCAGTGACCAAGCGGTCACAGAGATTTGCTGAGACTCCCTGTCCCGAGAAACCTTTCTCATTCCCTCAGGCTCCAATCTCTCTCCCCAGCAGCCTGCAGTAGAAGGCCTCAGGTCAGGGGCCCTGCGGGGCTGGGGGAAAGGAGTGGCCTGCTTTGTGTCCATAATCAGAACATACCTCATGCCTGGCCCCCTGGCTGCAGGGTTGCTTCTCCTTGCCCCAGCCCCCTCCTATCCCCCACCTTCTCTCCTTTCCTCTTCCCCAAGCCCTCATCTCCTGTCAAGGGCATGGGCAGGCCAAGTGGAGGTGGTTTAGCAGCAATAGTAGGAGCAGAGGTCTTCCCAGACAAGCTGCCTCTCTCCTTGGGCTCTTGGATGGGAGTGGAGGAGCTGGGGAGATGATGTGGAAATGGGTCTGAATCATAAGGACTCCCCAGCACCGCTGAGAAGGAAGGATTGAGGAGGACAAAGGCCTCCTTCGGGGAGGAGGGAAGCCTAGGCTGGTGGGAATAGGGGGCCAAGAGAACCTGTCCCCTAAGGTGCATGGATGGTCTCTGGGTCCTGAGGGGCATCAGCATCTCCCCCAACCCCGGTCGCTGCACAGCAGCTGCAGGAAACGTAGATGCTCTTGGCTCCCCTGTGCCCAGCTTTCCCCTCCCCGTTTAGGACAAGCAGGAGAGGTGGATGGGCAGGGGAGGAGCTGAGAAGTCACCAGAGGAAACTGTGGTCAACTCAGCACTGTCCTACTCTTTCTCTTCTCTCTCTCTGCACATTGTGTCTCTGCAAACTCTCATTTCCTGGGTGTTGGTTTTACCCCTCTCTCCCGGAAGGATGGGCTAGAGACATGACAGGGTCAGAGGGTCATTTGGGTCCTGACTACAGTCCTAAGTCCCATTCGGTCTCATAGGAGTCACATCCAGGTCTAGGTGGTGGGCCAGTGATGTGTTTCCACCGTGGGAGGTTTTGTGGGCACCGGAGGGGGGAAGAGGGGCGGGGTGGAGGATGGGAGGTGCAGGGAGGGGCTGGGGCGAAGGTGGGGAGAGGAGAGCTGAGAGCAAAGGGGGTAGAGCGTGCTGGGCAGTGGTCCCCAGGGGGGCTGGTGGGAGGGGGTGCGGCTGGCTCAGGTGGATGGAAGCAGCCTGGGGCGCTGGGGCCACTGCCAGTACCTCAGTCCCTACTACCCCCAACCTCCCGCGGCTTGTCAAATATCACCTGAGACAACAAGTAGTTGAAAGAATCTAACGTAGTTTCCTTTAATGAACTCCAGGGCTCTGAGAATCAAGAAAATGTTGATGTTTATACATAATCTACAAAGAAAAGAGAAGAAAAAAACAAAGAAACCTGGTGTGGTATGTGCAATTCTAGGCGCAGCCCTTGCAGAGATCCGCTGACCGACGTCAAGCTCAGGGCTTCACAGAGATGTGAGCACATCACCAGGACTGTGGCTTCGATGGTGGCAGCATTTGCTGTCATCTGATGACACCCAGATGGAACCCTTGGGCTCATCGGTCATCGGGGCTGCCCAGGGGCCCCAGCGGGGCTGAGTCAGGCCCCGGAAGTGGGTGCGTTTTTCTAATCAGCGGGCCTAGGAGCATGCTTTTTTGTAATCTCTCCATGGGAAGGGGGTTTGGGGCGGGGGGAACATCTGTCTAACTTCCAGAGAGGAGACAGATGTGCCTACGGCAGACACTCGTTGGAGCTGAGTCCAAGTACTCCACTCCAATTCTTTATTTTTAACTCACTGTATTTTTTATGAGGAAGTATTTTAAAATAAATTGCAGATATCCTGACACTTCACCCTTAAATAATTCAGTATGCAGTTCCGAAGAGAAGAAGAAAGAACTTCTTGCTACATAGCAAATTAACAATTAGGGTTAGGGTTAGGGTTAGGGTTAGGGTTAGGGTTAGGGTTAACATGATCATAGCCAACGTAATTAAAAATAATTTCTTGCGGCGCATGGGTGGCTCAGTCGGTTAAGCTTCCGGACTCCTGATTTCGGCTCAGGTCATGATCTCACCGTTTGTGAGTTCGAGCCCCGCATGGGGGGCTGACAGTGGGGACCCTGCTTGGGATCCTCTCTCTCCCTCTCTATCTGCCCCTCCCCTGCTCTCTCATTCTCTCTCTCTCTCTCTCTCTCTCTCTCTCAAAATAAATAAATAAATAAACAAATAAACAAATAAACAAAATAAAAATAAAACACAACCCCCTCTCCCCCATTTCCTAGTAGCTTGTACTACCCAGTCTGTATTCAGATTTCTCCAGTATGTTCAGCATTTCCATTATGAACAGAAATTCAGGTCTGCCCAAGCAAGTCGGCTGACTTCACCAGAATTCCCCACATTGGGCCTGGTATGGATCCTGGTCCTCAGAGGAAGGAGCCCAGAAGGAAGGCTGAGGACTGGGAAACAGAGGTGGATTTCTGAGAAAAAAAACAAAAAACAAAAAACAAAAAAAAAAAACCAACAAAAAAAAACAACCCCAAACCTGGGAGCCCGAACAGTCCCTGGGTGCCAGCATGCTACCAGACTCTTAGGGGTGAGTAGAGATGAGACAGGGGGCTCCAGCGCCTTCCTGGGACTTTGTGCTCTCTCTAGGGAGCACGTGAGGTAATGGCCACTCCAAAGACCGATGCGACTTCATAGCAAAGTTACTCATTAAGCTGTGAGTTTTTTTCCGTACCACCAAGTAATTCACACAGTTCTTCATGGACACTGGCTGGGTGTCCCACACGTGACCTTGACTCTGACAGTATTGACCTGGAGTTAGCATCAGATCCCGCAGGTGAAGGGCTCGCCCCCACTTCAGATATCAGTCACAGGTCTTGGACTACAAACTGGGGGTTCCCATAACCCCTCTTCAGGCTCGACTAATTTGTAGAGTAGCTCACAGAACTCAGGAAACTTGTTTACTCACTAGATTACTGGTTTATTACAAAGGATTACCAGTCCATTCCAAAGGATATTAAAGGGTACGAATGAACAGCCAGATGAAGCAATACATAGGTGAGTTTCCAATCGCAGGAGCTTCTGTCCCCGTGGCTTTTGGGCCCGGGACAGCGGCATGTGGGGGCATTCTGGTTCCCCAAGGTAAGGCTCCAGAAGCCCCCTCCTTTCTTGTTGGAGGCTCCGTTACATAAGCACAATTGATTAAATTATTGGTTGTTGGTGATTGATTCAACTTTCAGCCTCTCTCCCCTCCCAGGAAATCAGGGGATGGGATTAGAAGTTCCGACCCTCTAATCATGGTTGGTTTCCCTAGCAACCAGCCCCCTTCCTTTGGGGATTTCCAAATACCACCCTGTTAGCATAAACTCAGAGGTGGTGGCAAACGGCTTGTTATGACTAACAGGGCACCCATGTCACCCTTATGGCTCTGAAGCCATTTTGGGACTGAAACCAAGAGACCAGATGTGACAAAAGATACTTCCATTTCAGGAGCAAATGAGGCTTTGATCACTCAGGAAATTCCAAGGATTTCGGCAGCGGTGAACAGGAACCATGAATAAAGATCACAATACACATTTATTATAAATTGCAATATCACACCCATCCTTGCTGGGATCCTTCTGCCACTCTCTGATGCCCACTAGTGTCCTGCTTCTTCCATCCCTCCCCAGCCACCTCCTGTCCAACTTTGCTCCTACACCAGTGCTCCTTCCCTCAGCCACCACTGGAATCTTCCGCAGGGGCCCCTGGACTCGAAGCTGTGTTCAAGAGCTGCTGGCTCCTTTGTGTCCCATGGTGCTCTGTCTTCGGCAGCCCTAGTTGGGCACCAGAAAGTGTCTGTATCATGCTCATCAGCTTAGCCTCCTGTGGAAGGGGCTTCAGAACTGATCTTTATCCCCTTCTTTTTCCAGAGAAAGAGACAGAAGTTCAGAGAGGGATGGTGACTTGCACCAGCTTATGCGGGGCTGAGCCCAGAAAATTAATCAGGGTCTCGTTTCTAAGCCTTGCTCACCTGTGTCCCTCCATTCACTGGGCTTACGTGCAGCGCCTGTCCCTGCTCGGAACAGTACCCACGGGGGCTCCAGGGCATCCAGGGGCCAACTAGAGAACTGAGGATAAAGAAAAGCAATGGTGGAGGGGCGCCTGGGTGGCTCAGTCGGTTGAGTGTCCGACTTTGGCTCGGGTCATGATCTCACAGCTCGTGGGTTCGAGCCCTGCGTTGGGCTCTGTGCTGACAGCTCAGAGCCTGGAGCCTGTTTTGGATTCTGTGTCTCCCTCTCTCTCTGCCCCTCCCCTGCTCACGCTCTGTCTCTCTCTGTCTAAAAAATAAATAAACTTAAAAGAAGAAGAAGAAGAAGAAGAAGAAGAAGAAAAGCAACGGTGGAGAAAACAAGGCAAAGCAGAAAAGTTGGTCCCCTGGAGATCAAATGTGCGTATCCAGGACAGTTTTAGAATTGGAAGAAAACTTAGGAAACAATATATATTAACATAATTTTATAATTTGCAAGGCTTGTCCACTTGCACTGTTTATTTAAATCCTCACAGCAGTGTGGTGGTAATATGTATCTCCCTACAGGTGAGGAAATGGGTCTGGAGAAGGTCAATGACCAGCTGAAGAAGCAGGTGTCTTAACTGGCATCTGGGCTCCTGAGTTCCAGCAGGGTTTCCAGTGCATTTCCCACTTGCAGCCAGAGCAGGGTGGGGGGGCAGGAACTGCTACAGAATGGCACCAGATTCAGAGGCAGCCCCTTCTTTGTCCCGTTACACCGGGTTGGTCACCACAGCCTCCTGGCAAGGAGGAAGGCTGCCACTTCTTCTTTTTTTTTTTTTAACATTTATTTATTTTTGAGACAGAGAGAGACAGAGCATGAACGAGGGAGGGTCAGAGAGAGAGGGACACTCAGAATCTGAAACAGGCTCTAGGCTCTGAGCTGTCAGCACAGAGCCCGATGCAGGGCTCGAACTCACGGACCGCAAGATCATGACCTGAGCCGAAGTCGGATGCTTAACAGACTGAGCCACCCAGGAGCCCCAGAAGGCTGCCACTTCTGGCCACTGTTGGCCAGAAGAGGGGTGGTAGTGAATATGCATGTGTTCTCAGCCCAGGCTGGTCAGTTTCCTCACCCTAATTCTTTCCTGTGTTCCCTTCTGCTCTCCACCAAGAAGACTGGAGTCCATTCCCCGTAGGTTATCTGTCCCTCCAGCCGAGATCAGCTCTGAGTTGCCTCTGCTGTGTAACAGGTGGGTCCTCTTTCTACTCTACCCCACTGCCTCTGAAGCTCGGCCTTTGTTCAGTGTCCTCTGTATGCCTGATGCTTTATGAGTATATCTTCCTACTTAGAAATGTAAATAGCTTGGTAACGTGGATATTATGTTCTCCTTTTTCTACTGATACAGACCTTAAGAATGTTCTCCAAACTCGCTTAGCCAGTAGCAGAGAAGGAAAAAGGATCCTTGCGATGAAGTGGCAGAAGGTTTAGCAGCACTGCCACCTGCAGTAATGTGGCACGTAGAAAAAATACCTAATGAACTGGGTTGGTGTAGCCGAGATTTCCGGTCGAAGTGTTGAGGATGCTGCCTGGTTTCTTCTTGTGGCTTATTGGAAATGTGAGAGCAGGGACATAAACTATAGGCAGGGTTATTCAACACGAAGGAGCCGGAACCTGATGGCTTTGGAAATTCTCGGTATCTTTGGACAGTAATGAGGTTAAAATGAAATCCAGAGTGCTGTCAGGAAAATAGGGTCTAAAGATGAAACCAAAGGTGACTGTGAAATCCCTTGTTGAGACCTTAGGAAGAGAAAGGTAATCCCCTCGAAGGATCTTGACGGTATGTGCCTCACAGATTCTTTCAATGAAACTAGAGGGCTTCTAAAGAGTTAAAAGACATTTTCCCTCAGCTTCTCAGCAAAAGCCCAAGGTATGGAAGAGACTTTATCTTCACAAATGAAGACATTTGTGAGTGTGGCTTTTGTCTAATTGAGTGGATTTCAATAAGATTCACAGGAGACCCACACATTTTTAAAAGAAAATGTTATTCACAAAACACTACCAGTGTAGACTGAAAGGACCAGAGTATAAAACTAAGAAAAAAGACCCTTGTAGACCCTTGTGCCCCCCAGATTCTATTGGAAAGAAGCAGTTGAGAAAACTATGAAGCTGTACATATAGGCTGCCTTCCTGGAAGGTGAAGGATGCTTCAGAGGGCAGAAGCAAGACCCCAGGGGGTGGAGCCAAGACCCACGATCAATTATTCCCAGGTACATGTAGGCCAGAGTCCAGATCATGGAATTTCCAACATCTGCCCAGCCGAGCTCCAGTTTTTCTGTGGATCAGTGCTCCATTTGCCTCCAGTCTCCCCCTCTTTTGACCAGGGATGTCTCTTGGTGCTATCCTAGGCCCATATCACCATTGTATGTTGGGTTTGCATCTGGCAGATAACTTGTCTCTTCAGCCCACGGGTCCTCATACTGAAAACTGAGGAGCTGTATGCCAGGGACTGTCCTTGAGGTTCCTTTGCCATACCTGGTCCTGATTTATACGACAGTCTTCTGGACCTAACGCTGATGCCACAATTGGGTGAGATTTGCGGAGGCCTTTGTGGGAGGGAATGTGTGTATCTTTTTCATTTTTACCTTTCAACTCCTTTCACCCATGAGTGTATTTTGAATGTGGGAGAAATGTCAATAATTTGTGGCCAGAGTATATACGGTGTGGTTCTGTATCCCTTCCTTCAAGAGATGGAGTCCAATCTCTCTCCCTTTGAGTGTGGGCTGGCCCCAGTGACCAGCTTCTAATGAATAGAATGGCAGAAGTAACAATGTATGACTTCAGGGACTAGGTTATGAAAGGCACCATGACTTTCTCCTCAGTCTTTCTTGGATCGGTCACTCTGTGATCTCCCACATCATGAAGTAAGGCTCACATGGTGGGAAACTGAGGCCTCATCTTGACAACCGTGTGGGTGAGCCATCCCCATTGGGTGAGCCATCTTGGAAGTGGTCCAAGATGTCAAGTGTTCCTATGACTCCAGTTCTTGCCGATGTCCTGACTGCAACTGCATGTGAGATTCTGAATCAGGAGCACCCAGTTAAGATGTTCCCAGATTTCTGACTCCCCCCAGAGCTGTCTTTGAGATCATAAACATGTCATTTGTAGTCTTATTCTACCGAGTTTTTGGGTAACTGATTACACAGCATCAAATGAGTTGGGAGGCAAACAACATGATTTTGTTGCTGGTTGTTGGAAATCAAGGGAACAAAGCATTTCAAGAAGGGGGTGTGGTGGGTCACATCCAGCACAGTTCATCTTTCCAATATGATGAGTTTTGAGGACTGGCCTCTGGAGTTAGCAATGTGGAAGTCACTGGACACTGTGGCAAGATGTTGCAGGGAGTGGCACAAGGGCCCGATTGGAAGGGGTTCAAGAGACAACAAGAGGAGATATACTGGGGGCTGAGAGTGTTTCCACTCCTTTTATGGTTGGGTTGTAAAGAGCAATAGAATGTGGAGGAGTAGGTAGAGATGCTATGGGGTCAAGAGAGGGTTTTTAAATATGTCATAGCCCATTTATTTTTATTTATTAAAAAAAATTTTAATGTTTATTTTTGAGAGAGAGAGAGAGAATGCACACAGGGGTGGGGCAGAGAGAGAGAGAGAGAGAGATGCCCACAATCAGAAGCAGGCTCCAGGCTCTGAGCTGTCAGCACAGAGCCTCACGTGGGGCTTGAACCCACAGACCAATAGGTCATGACCTGAGCTGAAGTCGGATGCTTAACAGACTGAGCCACCCAGGCGCCCTTAAGCCCGTTTATATTCTGACTGTTGTGACATGTGAGAGGGCAAAGAACTTCTGGAGTGATTTTCTTGTGTAGACAAGAGAAGATGGGATAGGTCTTATGTGGAGAGGTTGGCCTGCATTGGGAACAGGGAGAAGAGAGTGAGCCTGGGGTAAAGAAGGGGGATGATTGACAGGTGCAGCGGGACCGAATAGGCCTCATTGTTTTTAGTGAGTTTGGGTGCAAGGACACCAGCAGAGTGTGAAGAGTGGGCACTGGAGTTTGAGGGACCAGAGGACGGCATGGAATAGAGGTCTAGGGTGGAGACCATGTGGTTACAGGGAGACACTTCAGCACGATAAGTTGCTTTTCTCCGGCCACATTCAGCCTTAGGACAAGCTGCAGGATGGAGAAATGGACAGCTGGATACAACCAGGGCTGGAGGTGTGCCAGGGGAGTTCAATGACAGCAGAGGGGGAAGAGGAACTGAGACTCTGTGCCAAAGAGTGATTGTGAGTATAGGCCATGGAATCCAAGGGAAAGGAAGGCACGAGTGAGGTAAGGGAGAGGGACGAGCTGGCAGGACTAGAGGGTCAGGGATCCCAGTGGTGTTGAACAGACACCATGATCAGGTTGGCTTGAGCTAGAGAGACAGGTGGGGGCTGGCAGGTGGGTGCTCAGAATTGAAACCAAGGAGGGGTGCTGCTATTCCTGCTGACCATCTGAATGGGAGGCTGAGGCAGAGAAGGGGACGAGATCATTGCAGGAGAGGAGATCAGGAACCAGGTGGCCAGGGATTTGGAAGGATCATCTATGAGTCCAAATGGGCCTCAGCTCACCAAGCATTGTGACAGTAGCCATGGGAAGTTACAGTGAGCCAGGGGTTAAGACCGGTGAGAAGCAGGGGGCTCCCGATTATATAGAGATGCCACACTGATGGATGTAGTCTACGGTACAGTCCGGTGGCAGGAAATCAGATTGTGGGGCTGCTTTAGGGAGGATAAAAAGGTAGGAAGCGGCAGTGAGGAGTGAAAAGGACCCCCCTCCCCCGCCCCGGCCTAGTGGTGAAGGAGAGTGAAATGCCACCGTGGGCCAGAATGACAGACAGAGCAGTGTTCTCCTAGCAGACGCAGATTTCCATGAAAGTAGGAAGGTGATGTTCAGAGAGGTTGAGCTCACAAGGGCTCATGTTTCAGAGGGCAGAGCAAAAAGACGTATGAATTTGGGGAAGAGTGGGAAATGGGGCTCATCTGATGAATTCATAAGGTCTTACTGAGATGCCATCCTGGGTGATGAGGGCGGACCAGGGAGCTCTGGGCTTTTGGGACTAGGGTGAGCAGGGAAGGAAGGAATGAAGCCGCAGGTCTGGGGGTCCCAGCACTGGCTGTGATGGAGGGTGGAGAAGAGGCCAGGAGTCTTTACAGGAGCAGGTGGAGATCTGGGATCTCGCTCTTTCCTGCCCAGGGTGGTGGGAGCTGGAAGGGGTGATTGGATGGAAAATTTGAGGCCCCTCTGCTCCTGCTGAAGAGATGGGCAAGCTGTGTGAGGGAAGTGGTGATAAATGGGCAAGAATTGCATAAATCCATCCTCAAGGATGAAGGGAGAGCTCCATGGAAGTCTTAAAGCTGGGTAACATTTGGACGACTTTAATGGACCAGAGAAACTTGGGGGAGGGAGACATAAGAAGCAAGTCTTTTTTACCTTACAAACCCAGGAAGCCTTAGGAATCGGAGGTGGGGGGACCTCAGGACACAGACTACAAGCTGGGGACTAGGGTTGAGATGCAGTCTGGCTCCTAGCTTCTCTGCCCCCCTGTGAGACAGAGTGAGTGGGTCAGCTGCCCACATCCTTTTTCCCTCCTTGCTCTCTCTCTCTCACCCGACAGAGAACCCACAGGTTAGTCTCTGATGAGGGTCTGTCACAGAGATGCCCTCCCAGGGCACCAGGCACCTTGGAGAAGGACACTGTGTTCCACCTGGGGCCCGAGTGAGTGAAAATGGAAGTTGCTTTGCCACAGCTGGTGCCTAGAACCAGGTTTATATCCCCAGGAGGACGGTTCAAAGCACCTTTTTGGAGACACTGAGCTGTCAGAAAAAAACGAAGCGGTGCTTGTCTTAGTCCGCTTAGTGGCTGAGACAAAAATGCCATGGACCGAGGGGCGTCAGCAGCTCTTATTTCCCACAGTTCTGGAGGCTGGAAAGTCGGAGGCCAAGTTGCTGACAGATTGTGTGTCTGGTGAGACCTTCCTGGTTCCTATAGGGCTGTCCCCTCACCACGTCGTCACAGAGTAGAAGGAGCCAGGGAGCTTTGCAAGGAGCTTTGTAAGGGCAGAATCCCATTTGTGAGGGCTCCTCCCTCATCACCTTGGGAGTTGGGATTTGAACATATAAATGGAGGGGGGCACATAACAGCCCGTAACAACACCCTTGCCAAATCAACGTAGAGTCCACAAATCTCTGTAACACACACAGGGCCTCCAAGCTTTTAAATACCGGTGCTCTGCCAAGAAGCAGCAGAGGCTTCCAGAAAGTTCTGAGGAAAGACAGCGGTCAACGAAAGGAGAAAACGAAAGATAGAAAAAGGTATTTGGGGGAAACAGAAAACAGACAAGGCTTAAAAAAATAAACCACCACAACCCTCAAAAAGTTAAAACTTTAACACTGCCTGAGAAAAAATGGCGTCGCCAAAGCAAACACGCATGTTGTAAAGGAACATTCGGAGAACAAATAGACCCTTTAGACATTTTAAGGTGTGAGAGCATAAACGGTAAACCTTTGAATAGAAGGACCAGAATGCAACCTTGAGAAACTTTCCCAGAAAGTAGGAATAAAGAAAAATAGAGGAAGGACAGGAGAGAAAAGATAAATTTAGAGGCTCCATCTGGGAAGTCTGACACCGAGATAGTAAGTGTCAGAGACACAGCAGTCCCACGAGGGGCAGTGCCTCGGGTCAGACCAGGGTGGTCTCCACTGTGGAGCCTCCCACTCAGCTTGTGCAGGACAAGGTGGGGTGACTCCTCTCCAGAGCCTGTGGCCATCTTGGTGGCTGCAAGGGCAGTAAGCGTGGAACATAGTGACGTGGTGATGGTGACCAGGGTGGCTGAACTTGGCAGAGCAGAGGCCCCCACCTCCTGTGCAGTAAAAATGCACAGAGGTGTTGTTGAGAAAGGACGGATAAAGGGGAACAATCTAGGAGGTGGAGACCAAAGGCAGGATGCCAGTTAGGTGACTGAAAGAGTGGCCTGGGTACAGGTGCCAGGTGCTGGGGATTTGCAAAGGGGGAGGAAGAGGAGGAAGAGGCAGAAGCCACAGAGAGAAGCAGAACAGAGGTCTTGGCAGAGTGTGGCTGAGCAAACAGGGATGGAGAGAGAAATGCTGGGGGTGACCTGGGATCCTGGCTGAGCTGTGGGGCCACAGACAGGAGGGGAAGAGGAGGAGGAGGAGGAGGAGGGAGAGGAGGGGGAAGGAGAGGAGGAGGGGAGGAGGAAGAGGGGGAAGGACAAGAGGAGGAGGAGGAGGAGGAGGAGGAGGAGGAGGAGGAGGAGGGGAGCAGGAGGATGAGGGGGAGGGCTAGGGGAGAAGATCGTGGGGGGAAGAGTCAGAGTGGCCCGCTGTGGTGGCTCCAGTTTGGTGGACAGCCACTGCACTGTCTTCGGCTCCCATCCCTGGATGGTGCTGGACCAGATGCCAGCTGTGTGTGAGCAAGCCGTGGGCCTGGACCTTGGGAGGAGGCCAGGCTGAGAAATCCTCAACACTGGAGTGAGGGGTGTAGCCAAGGGTGTTGGATCAAGTTCTGGGGGACTTCCGCCTTTTCTTTGCAAGGAGCGAAGGGTTCAGAGGTCAGGGAGGTGCCCCTGGGGAGCCTGGGGGATACTGGCCATCCTTCTTGGGCCCTGAGGCTTGGAGTCTGGACCGAGCTGGGTGCATCAGAGACCTCCCTCTGTGTTGCGCATGTCGACTCCTTAAGGCCCTAACATGGGAGGGGTGAAGAAATACAGGAAGTGACTCAAACCCACTCTTTGAGTCTGTTGCCCTCTCCCCACAGGCTGTCCCCCCTTCAGCAAGCCTGCACTCTGCCTGATGGGTCCCTGTCCCCACACCTTTCCCTCAGCCCAACCTACCTTTGCCTTGTGCATCCCCTTCTCCTTGGATGTGACCCTCTCTCCTGTGCATACCCTCCCTCTGTCACCGCTTGGGAAGGGGCTGTGCCCTGGGTTTGGGCAGGCATTCCTGGAAGGGCAGGCAGTGGGAGGGATTTCCTGGTTGGACAGGTCAGTGATACTGAATCAGAGGGGGAGAAGGGTAGGGGAAGGAAAGGAGGAGGAGAAGAGGGGAGGAGAAAACAGGCGGAAACATGTGGACAAAGCATCTGAGTTTTGGAAAGACAAAGGTGATCTTGTGGTGAGCAGGCAGTCAGTGAGGGTCTAATTTGGACAGCCCTGCTGGGGATCATTTTTCTTGCCTCTGTGTTCACTGGCTGATTCCCTGTCTGACCATCTGTCCAGGGACGGAAGCCCCTCCCTGCTTCATTCTCTCCCAAGCCCAACCCAAACCCACTCACCAGACAAGCAGGGCTGACAACACCACGCTCTTGGCCAGAAGGAGTCCACAGAGCATGGAGACCAGAGTGCTGGGGGTTGCAGGGTGACAGTGGAGGGTGCAGTTTTGTTGCCTGGAGAACAGAAAACAGAGGGGAGGGGAGCCGGTTGGGGTGGCAGCTCTCTGCTGTGGGCCCCTGAGCCAGGGCCGTGTGCGTGAGGGTCCCACCCTTGAACTCACTGTGAAGGGGCAGTGACGGCAGAGGAAGCCCTGGGGGCCTCTCTGGCTCTTCCAGTGGAGGACACACAGCTCTGGGTCTGTGATGACATCAGGTCACGGGAAGCCCGGGTGGCCTGCGTGAAGGCGGAAGCTGTCAGGGAAAGAAAAGGAATCTGAGTTAGCTGGAGGGACAGCACATCTGTTCTAGCTGGCAGGAAAGCTGGAATGGGGACCTGGGCTGAACTGGGAACAGAAGCTCAGAGCCTGGGAAAAAACCAATTCTGGGGTCGGGACTGGGCTATGAAGTCCCATGGCTTAAGACTAGACAGATCTGTGGTTTAGGCTCTATTCAGTGCCTGTGGAGGTGTTCTTGGCTCCAGGAAGAGCACTGGAATGGGAGTCAGGAGGCCGGGGCTTCTCTCCAAGCATGTCTACACGTTTGGAAGGGCACTGTCTAGCTCCGAGCCTCCCCAAGTGGGGAAACAGTCACTGTCTTTAAGTGGCTCTCATCTCTGACATCCCTTCCCATTCTCGTACTTCTGGTGCTATTAGGGGGAAGGGGCCCCTCCCGGGGAACTTTCAGACCGCTTTCCCACCCCTGTCCTTCCTGGTTCTGCCGCAGAACTCTGGGTCCCTCTGCAGACCCCACTGCCTCAATGACCTGGGTAAGTACATTTTATGGGGTCTCCTCTTGATTCTGAAACTTTTGCGAGCTCCCTGTCCCCTACCTCCACTGCCCTGCTTTTCCAGTAAGACCCCAGACCTACCAGTGGTCAGAGCTCTTGATGGAGGCTGGTGGGAGGCCATCTCTGGAAAGGTGATGGGGGCTATTAAGGATGAAGAGAGAATAATGACTACTGGGGGTGGGTGAGGCCCAGAAGGGAAACGAGTGCTGTCAGCCCCAATGCTGTGACAGGAAGTGGGGACTCTCGGTGTCCTCAGCTAGGTCTATATACCCATCCACCCAGGATCCATGAAGGGAACAGCTGAGGGAAGGGCTGGGAGAGGCATGGGGGAGAGGGTACCTGATGTTGGGACATCCCATGGCCCAGGGGCTTCCCTGGAGAGAGTCCCAGGTCAATGGACATGTGGCCATGACCCTGTCCCACAAGGGCACTCTCTCTGAGGCTGCCCAGAGTGACTACTGGGAGCAACCCGTGTGCCCAACCTAGAAGAGGTTCTCATGACACTCAGGGAAAATTCTAGTCCTGAGCTACAGCGTGTGATCTATGGGTGGATGCTGGTCCACAAATTATTTATAACCTGCCTGCACAAGGTAAATATAGAAATCGGGAGTAAGGATCTTGGAATTTATCAATCTGACATTGCCTCAAGGTCCAAGCATGTGATTAGTAAACCGGTCTGGTGGAACAGGATGTCAATCAGTTTAGGTACTGGCAAACTGTCACGGAGAATCACACATGGGGCAGGCTGCATGACAGCAGCAGAGCAGGACCATGATACCTGAAGGTTCGTTGCTCGACTATAACCCAAAAGTGTATCAAGACCTGAAAAAGTTATTTTTATAAATTTTTATAATCATTGACATTTTCAATCTATCCGTTATGACTTTATTTTTAAAAATATTTACTTATTTTGGGGAGAGCACAATCAGGGGAGGGGCAGAGAGAGAGAGAGACAGAGGATCCAAAGTGGGATCCATTCTGGTGGGCTGGCGAGCCCGATGGGGGGCTCAAACCCACGACCCACGAGATCATGACCTGAGCTGAAGTCAGAAGCTCAACCGACTGAGCCACCCAGGTGCCCCTATCCATTTTTTTTTTTTAAATTAGAGTTTAACATGATTAGCTAATGTAGAGTAGTGATTAGTTAATTCGAGTACTAAATTAACAGAGAGCAAAACAAAGTCACTGAGCATTGTGTCAAGAAAAGCCCCATCTTTTCGGGATGTAGCAGTAATAATAAACCAAACAGTGATAGCGGAATTAATTCCAAAGATACTTTTCCTTCTGAGATCATTCCAAAGGGTTTGCATTGGTTATGTCTGAACATGCAATCCTTCACTATGGTAAAGCAGAACACTGTCCACTTCCTAATCTCAGGAGCCCGTGAATGTCACCCCACAGGGCCAGAGGGGATTTGCAGATGTGATTAAGGTTAAGGACTTGAGGTGGAGAGATATTCTGGGCGAACCTAAGCTAATGATTAGTATTTAAGAGCAGAGAATGTTTCCCAGCTGTAGTCAGAGAGCAGTGCAACTTGAAAACGGCTTCTGGCTTTGAAGACAGAGGAAGGGGGCCACAAGCCAAGGAATGTGTGGAAGCGGCTAGAAGCTGGGAAAGCTCTCAGTTATGTAGCCTGTGAGAAAACGGGACTCTGGTCTTATAGCTACAAGGAACTGAATTCTGTCCAAGACCTGAATGCGTGAGAGTAGATTCTAAGAGCCTCCAGAAAGGAATACAGCCTGCTGCTGATACCTTGATTTTAGCCCAGTGAGACCCATGCCGGACTCTTGATCTATAGAACTGTGAAGTCATAAATTCGTGTGGTTTTAAGCCACTACATTTGTGGAAATTTGTGATGACAGCAACAGGAAACTATGGCACTCATAAATAGCATGAGGTTTGTAGTTCTAATGAATGGTGAGGCACTCAAACCCATTGAGTTCATTGTTGAGGCTCAGTGAAGAGGCTAAGGAACAAGTACATCATGAAAGCAAGTGACATTTACAAAACATTAAACCACAAGTTCAAAATGAGCTATTTGTTTTTAAAAGAGTCCTGAATTACAACTTTCTTCAAAGCAGTCAGTATTTCACCTAGTAACTCTAGAGTTCTGTGGGCTTCTTGTAAAGTAACGCTTTGTGTTGCTAAGACAAAATGTCTACCTACAGGTGTCAAAACATCATCGAAAGACTGTAACAGAGGTGTCTGCTCTACCTTGTTGAGCTAGTCTGTGGCAAAGAAGGGAAATTAAATATCACTTTATTGACACATTAGCTCAACATACTCAGGAATTGGCTAATGAGGAGGAAGACCAACTCCTGGGACAAATAAAGTTAGCAAGGTGTTTTTCACGGCAACTTGAGCAAAGCACATCGCAAACATAGTTATTCTTTTTAGACTATGTGCAATTTGAACATGATGATAGGAAGGTATTCCTCTGTATCATTTCGTTTCATTGTCAAAAACACAACTAGCCCTGAGCTGAATAGAACTATGAAGGATTTTATTATCGACCAGTGGTTTGTGGCTCCAGTTTCGCATCCGAGTATGTTCTGATAGCTGCTATGTGACAGGAAAACACGCGGGAGCAGTCCTTTAGATGAAGGAGCCTTGCACCAGAGTGTAAGCCAGTGCACCGCCTCCTTCAAATTCTTGCTCTGAGAAAATATCAGCTGAGCTGCACGCGTGCCTACCAAAGTGGGAAAAATCGCGAATTACATAAAGATGAACGCGTTGAATTTGAAATCGTTCTCTTTATTATGTGATCATGTGGAAACCCCTCAGAGTTGTTATTGTATGCCAGGTTGCAATGATTCATTACTGAGGGTGACAGTTCTGTTGAGAACATTTGAGCTACGAAAAGGACTCCCACTATCTTGGCAAGATAGAAACCAGGTCAGTACTAACTTTTTAAAGATGGGAGCCACATGGTCAGGCTTGGTTATATCACAGCTTTGAGGCTATTCCATGCCAGGGAAGGACGCAACATATTTTTCAACGGCAAATGAGATCTAAGCGCCCAAACAAAAGTTAGAGGCTTAGAAGGATAGTTTCTATAAACTTTCATGACATGTTCTTAATTCAGTAACAATTATCAGCAAAATAGGTGATCTTGTCTGCAAAAGTGCTTGTAGAGAAACCTGGATAGTTTGATGGAATGTTTTGCATTTTATTATCTGTCCAAAGAAGATACGTGGTAGGAAATTCATAGAACCAGAGACCATTTTTTCATCAAAAGGTATTTCAAATGTAAACAGAACTCTATAAAATAAAAATTTGGAACTAGCCCCTGATGAAGGATCAAGGATGCATTTTGAAAATATAGCACCGCTCGCTTCCTTTTGTAAAAATTAAAAATAAAAATATTGAGCTTGTAGGAATTGATTTAGAATTCCTTCTTGGATTTCAGCTATAATGTTAACAACAACATCCATCACCCACATGCATACTTTCAATAATCAATGGGAACCGTTTTTATAACTGAACTTTTTTCCCCTTATGTTTGTTCTGATTGTCTTTGTTGAAAAGTAATTTTATGTCTGTAAAATCAAATCAGCATTTTGGGCTTGTGCTTTGTATGTGTGTGTTTTTCTCTCATTTAATTTTTCTAGTAATTCATTTCTATTGTGTTTTACCAGGAGATAGTCATTGATGGATTGGAGATGTTTTGAAAAGGTCCTCCACCACTGTCTTAGTCTGCTTGGGCTGCCATAACAAAGTGTCACAGCCTGGGTGGTTTGGAAACAACAGAAATTTATTTCTTACCCTGGAAGCTGGGAGTCTGAGGTCAGGGTACCAGTGTGGTGGGGTTCTGGAGAGTTCCCTCTGCAGGCTATCATTTTACATGGCAGAAAGAGGAGGAGAGAGCTTGCTGGAGATCTCTTTGGTAAGGGCACTAATTCCACTCCTAGGGGCCCCACCCTCATGACCTCATCACCTCCCAGAGGCCCCACCTCCAAATACCATCACATTGTAGGTTAGGATTTCAACCCATGACTTTGTGGGTTGAACATTCAGTTCGTTGCAACCACAGATGCTTTGAGAAGCTCTGATTCAGACTCATGTTGGCCAACTTGTTTTTAAAGGGCCAGAGAGTAACCACTTTAGGCTTGTGGGCCATATGGTCTCTGTTGGAACAGCTGCTCCTGTAGCATGAAAATGGCCTTAAATCATATATAAACATATGGGCATGGCTGTATTCCAAAAAACCCTTTATTTGTGGACACTGACATTTGAATTTCCTGTAATTTTTGTGTGACACAAAATATTATTTTTCTTCGACTTTTTCCCCCCGACCATTTAAAAATCATCCTTAGCTTTCAGACCAGAGTTTGCTGACCTCTGATCTGGGCCAGGAAAAATGGACAGACCAAAATGATACCAACATGGTGGGGCAGGGGGTGGTTTGTGGCCAGGGCCACACATTTACTGAGCACCTACTCTGTGCCAGGTACAGGTGCCTTCTCTAAGAATGCCAGGCAGTCTCGGGCTGCCCTGTGGCCAGGTCATATGAGCTCAGGGTCAGAATGCTCCCAT
The DNA here is from genome assembly GCF_024362965.1 of Panthera pardus. Classification (NCBI taxonomy): domain Eukaryota; kingdom Metazoa; phylum Chordata; class Mammalia; order Carnivora; family Felidae; genus Panthera; species Panthera pardus. The sequence continues at coordinate 140,534,978 of NW_026526732.1, forward strand.
GATCTGTTTGGGCACCTTTGATGAGGCTTGTAAATCATCAAGACAGTGAGTGAGGGGTGTGTGTGTATGTGTGTGTGTGTGTGTGTGTGTGTGTACATGTATTCAAGTCCCTGGGACACCTGTTCCCAACAACCTTCCCAGGAGATCTGAATGGGGGGGGCAGCCTGGCTTCATGACTAAGAAACTAGAAGGCACCCAAAGGGAGCCAGGGGACCCCCTAGGAAGAGGCTTACCTGGAGACACCGTCAGATAGAACCTTATGGACTTAGAGACAGAGTTGCCGGAAGCATGGTAAATTCTACACCAGTAGTGTCCTGAATCTTCCTCCTTCAGCCCAGTCATGGTGACAATGAAGAGGCCGGTGCTAGGGTTGTCCCAGATTGAGAATCGAGAGGCTTGAGCCAGCCTGCGGGGACCGGAGCTGGTGACTAACCTGGTGCACTTGAACACCGATAGCTCCTTACACCAGCTCTTCCTCTCGTAGGGCCAGCTCTTGGGGGGGTACTGGCATCTCACAGAAAGCGTCTGCCCTGCCACTCGGTGAAGTGGCTGTGCCTCTGGTACAGCCCAGGAGCCTGGAGAGGAGGCAGCAGGTCAGGGCCACACCAGGACCTGCTCCTCCAGCAGCCCCAGGCCCAGAGCACTTGCTCTGGAGCCCGCGGTCCTGTAGTCCCTGTACCACCCTCGCCTCTCCTCCCCAGGCTCTCGCCTTCCTCCTCACCTGGGATCAACAGTGACAGGAGCAGCAGGGGTGGGAGCGGGGCTCTCTGGACCATGTGGCCATTTCCTCTCGTGCTGGTGCCAGGGGACATGGGGGACGCTGGGGAGATGGAACCTGGAGCTGGTCTGATTCTCCTCAGCTTTCCCAGCACCTCCAAGATAGATAAAATGAGAAAGGCCAAGGGCAGCTTGGGGAGTGGGAGACCCGGGGAGCGCCGACCTGGCCGGCAGAGGCAAGCGGAGACCAACGGTGGCAGTTGTAAATCCGGACCAGGAGGGAACAGCCCTGCGTGGCGCACAGCTCCTGGGTATCCATAGAGACTGCTTCTCTTCTCTGTGCCCCACTGCCCCTTCCCCCTCAGGGCCTGACCTTGGGGGAGGAGCTGGGACAGCCAGGAGGAAGCTGTGGTCACGGGCTGTCCACTCTCCTCCCTCTGTGCACTGCCTCTTCTTTGCAGGACCCTGGCTTTGCCCCTCTCTTCAGGGCGAGCCACGCTGAAGGTGGGTGACCAGCTCAGGGGCACTTGGAGGTCTGTGCAAGACTCCACTAAACCCCACTGACCCTGGGGGTCGTCAGAAACTTCAAGCCCGGTCCTGCCTGGCGGGTCACTGACATGTTTCCTCCCTGGGAGGCTTTGTGGGTGCTGGAGGGGAGAGGGGAGGGGTAAGAAAGTATAGGGAGAGTCCCTGGCAAAGGAAGGGAGAGTGGAGCTGGGGGCAAAGAGAGCCCGGCTGGGTGGAGGGATGGGTCAATGGGGGATGGAACACAGGAGCCTGGACCACCAGTCTCCTATAAATCCTCGACTCCTGCCTGTGGGCACTAGAGCGCTGTTTGTGTCATTGATGTGTAGATAGATGCAGGGCTCCAGCATCTTTAGGGAACCGACTTTTAAAAAATGACGTGGGGCGCCTGGGTGGCTTAGTCAGTTAAGCGTCGGACTCTTGATTTTGGCTCAGGTCACGATCTCACGGTTCGTGAGTCTGAGCCCCTGCCTCAGGGTCTGTGCTGAGAGAGAGGGTTCTCTCTCCCTTCCTTTTTGCCCCTTCCATGCACTCTCGCTCTCTCTCTCTCTCAAAATAAATAAATAAGCTTTAAAAAATGATGCAGTTTACAAAGAGGTTTTATATAAAACATACAAACAAATGTTGGGAGAAAGAAGGGATCGAGAGAGAGAGGGAGAGAGAGAGAGAGAGAGAGAGAGAGAGAGAGAGAGAGACATCAGGACCCACAGCCCTGTGCTAACATGTAACTCCACATGCAACCACCAGGGAACTCTACTCAGAGTTCATGCCTGAAGAGGGAATTTGAACGTATTGAGGGTGTTAATTCCAAGTCCCCTGCTCCCCTGCACCCCGCCCCCCACTCCTGCCCTCCTTTCTGCCTGGGTGCAGAGCCCTGCTCCTGCAGTGAGAGGGGGCAGAGACTGAGGATAAGGATGTAGGGGCAGAAAGAGGATGGGCATGGGAGGCACCTGACTCTTTCCTAGAAACGACCAGGGAAAAGCAGGATGGGGTTGTGGCACCGAAAGGACTGCTCAAGACGATGCCCACTACCCGTTTGCACCCATCAGTGCACTTAGGGTGTTCGTGTGTGCTTTCTCCTAATTCCACAGTGGGCTTGGCAGGGAGGTGTGCTTTGTTTTCCCCCCACGTGGGGAAACTGAGGCCCAGATGGGTCAGTCTGACCTGCTCAAAGTCACGTGATGATGTAAAGATGTAACCAGACCAGCTTCCTGACTTCTGACGGGGACTTTCTGTTGAAGTCTGGCCCGGGGACAGGGCAGGAAACCAAAGCGTACACCCTTGCAGAGGCAAGCTCCTGGCGGTTCATTTCCTGGCGTTCAGCCGGGCTCAGTGTTTCCTCTCTTGACCTAATTACAGACAAATGCGGGGGTGGAGGGCACCCTTCTGAGGGGGAGGAAGGAGGCTCTGGCCCCGGCGGGCATAGATGTGTGTCAACTTGTGTGAGGGTGTGCAGCCACTGGTTCCCACACCAGTGTCCCCTTTGTCTGGTCGCTGCTGACCCCTGGGAAGGGATGCCTCCTCCTTGCAGTCCCCCAAGATCACTCTTTGCCCACATACCACTATGTCTAGGTGCCTCCAGCTTGGGGTTGGCTCTGAGCTGTTCTCTGCCAAGTCAGCATGGGTCCGTGGTGCCCAGGGGAAGTTTTTGAGGAAACTTCTAAAGCTCTAAAAGTCTCAGTTTTTTCCTTTCTTGAATAGATAACAATGGATCACTGATATGATTATTCTGGGAATAAATGATTAAGCCCTTCCATTTATAGAAGTACCTGTTACATGGTATTAATGAATGTCTGCCATCATTAGTAATCAACATTCACAATATCATGTTTCCTTGACTTTTAATTATATACATATATTTAATATATAATTCGATGCCTATATATATATAGACATCAAATAGCAGTACAGCAAACTTCTAAAAGGAAATAAAAATAAAAGTTATGTCATTTAGAGTAGAACATTCTTCTTTTAAATATATTTTTTTAATTTTATTTATTTATTTATTATTTTTTTTTTAAATTTTTTTTAACGTTTATTTATTTTTGAGACAGAGACAGAGCATGAACGGGGGAGGGGCAGAGAGAGAGGGAGACACAGAATCGGAAGCAGGCTCCAGGTTCTGAGCCATCAGCCCAGAGCCCGACGCAGGGCTCAAACTCACGGACCGTGAGATCGTGACCTGAGCTGAAGTCAGACACGCAACCGACTGAGCCACCCAGGCGCCCCTTTAATTTTATTTTTTGAGAGAGACAGACAGAGAGAGCAAGCAAGGGAGGGGCAGAGAGAGAGGAAGAGAGAGAATCCCAAGCAGGCTCCACGCTGTCAGCATAGAGCCTGGTGCAGGGCTTGAACTCATAAACCGTGAGATCACGACCTGAGCCGAAAGCAAGAGTCGGATGCTTAACCGACTGAGCCAGCCAGGCCCCCCTAGAGTAGAACTTGCTGATCATGGCCCCAATGCCAGAAACGATATAGGGAAAAATGCTGGGTCATCCTATATACAAATTAATACCTGGACATTATAAAAAGATATGGCAAATAACATTTAAAGGCAAATCACAACTCTGAGTTAAGGTTTCCTTCCTAATTGGCAGATACAGGGTTATTCGAGTTCATATAAAAAAAGTTTTTTAAATAATAAGAGAAAATGAATATTTCAATAGAAAAAAGGAGTGAGGTTATGAGCAAGTACTTCCCTACAGAAGAAATACAATGAACCACGTTAAGGAAAATCTATTCAAAGTGGACATTGTTAAGACAAGTGCCAAACTACTCTTCTCCTCAGAGTGACAGAAGTTAAGAGAAATGATGACAACCAGGGTTGGGGGAATTTTAGGGAAAAAACAATCACCTATTCTGTTGGGCAAACATACTGATGCCACCTTTCTGAAAGACAGTGTGGACAGATTAATTAAAATCCATTTTGAAAAAGAAGTCATCGTGACTCAGTTCTACATCTAGGCACAGAAACCGGGCACAGTGGCTGTCGCGGTATTATTTTGTTTTGAAAATTCGTCAAAAGAATGCACATACATATCTTCCAAACTTGCAGCTCCAAAAATTGTAGGTTTATAAACTCATATTAATAACAATGCGTCAGTTTTATGCCCCAACAGTCTACACCCCAATCCTTTTCTTCCTAGAGAGAACTTTGTTTTTTAAGTAATTAATTAATTAATTAAATGTCTTATTTATTTTTGAGGGAACGTGGGGGGGGAGGGGCAAAGAGGGGGACAGAGGATCCAAAGCGGGCTCCGTGCTGACAGCAGAGAGCCTGATGTGAGGCTTGAACTCACAAGCCACGAGATCATGACCTGAGCCAAAGTCAGATGCTCAACTGACTGAGCTACCCAGGTGTTCCCTTAGGGAGTCATTTTGAAGTATTTTTTGTATTTACCCTGATACTGATATTTCTCTATTAGACAGGGGTAGGTAGTATACATGAAATGTGCCCTGTGGAAGAATGAGGGATCCTCTCTTTCCCATCATGCTCCTGTCGGTCCCTTCCCTCACCTTTATTCTCCCAGTAGTCAAATAGAGTTACTGATAGAATTAATTTTTAGATTTTATACTTTCTGACCATGTACATATATTTTTCAGAGCCCAGTCATGTAGTTTATAATAATTACATTTCCTTTGTGGTACAGCTTTTTACTTTCTGTGAAGTTATTAGTTACCTTATTTTATTATTTTGTTAAAATTTTTTTTTTCATGTTTATTTATTTTTGAGAGAGAGAGAGAGAGACAGAGTGCGAGCCGGGGAGAGGCAGAGAGAGAGGGGAGACACAGTATCTGAAGCAGGCTCCAGGCTCTGAGCTGTCAGCACAGAGCCCGATGCGGGGCTCGAACTCACGGATTGAGAGATCATGACCTGAACTGAAGTCAGACGCTTAACCGATGGAGCCACCCAGGTGCCCCAACAGTTAATTTTTTTAATGTTTATTTATTTTTGAGAGAGCGAGCAAGGGAAGTGCAGAGAGAAAGGACAGAGGATCCGAAGCAGGCTCTGTGCTGACAGCAGAGAGTCCGATGTGAGGCTGGAACTCATGAGCCGTGAGATCGTGACCTGAGCTGAAGTTGGACGCTCAATGGACTGAGCCACCCAGGCACTTCTGTTGATTGTTAATTTTTTTTAAAGGACCAACAAATGATGGTGGTTAGGGGCACCTGGGTGGCTCACTTGATTGAGTGTTTGACGTTGGCTCTGGCCATGGTCTCTCAGTTCGTGAGTTCGAGCCCTGCATCGGGCTCACTGCTGTCACTGCAGAACCCACCTCAGATCATCTGTCCCTCTCTCTCTCTGTCCCTCCACCACTCACAGGCTCTCTCTCTCAAAAATAAGTAAACATTAAAAAAAAATAAAAAAATAAAAGGACTAATAAATGGTGGTGAGACAAATCCAGAGAAAGAGGAATTTCCCTAATTATGGCATCTTGGTGATAAAGGTGACCACAAACAATGTCACTATAAAATCATATTTTATAATTGCTTATTTTTTGTGAATACATGTGCAATTAATTTTTGTATGTAGATCTTCTGTCTAGCTAAAATAATAATCTATTATTTCTAATAATTTGATTATACATTTATGATTTGTTATGTATTTAGTTGTAACATAAATCAGAAAGTTACATCAGTGCAATTAGTGTAAATTTAAAATGCATATAATGTTAAATATTTTACAAGAACATATTTATACTTAAGTATGTATACATATAAAATAGATAACATAAACTTATAGTGAAAAACAAGACTGTCCATCCAGAAAGAAAAAATTTGAACTAAAATGAAATGAATAAATAGGCTGCTGGAAAAAGATTTTTAAAAGGAAATACTTCTATGTTCCCTTAAGAGTGACAAATTGGTTGAAATCACAAATATGAAATGCATTAGAAAACACTGAATGAATGAATGAATGAATGAATGTAATTCTTTAATTGCAAAATTGAAAATGTAAAAATCCTGATTGGATGACCTTTCATTTCCTGGGGCCACGGTAACAAATCACCACAAACTGGGTTACTTAACAGAAATGGAGACCCCAAGTCCAGCATCAAGGTGTTGTTAGGGCCACTCTCTCTCTATAAGTTCTAGGGAAGATCCTTCCTTGTTTCTTTCAGCTGCTGGTGGCTGTCTGCATTCCTGCGCCTGTGGCCCCATCATTTTGATATCTGCCTCTGTAATCACACTGATTTCTCTGTGTGAGACTCTGTCTAACCCCCTCTGCCTTTCTCCTATAAGGAGGCAAGTGACCACATTCAGGACCCACAAGAGAATCCAGGATAAAGGCCATTTTCAAGACCCTTAATTTACTCACACCTTTGGCCATAGATAAGGGCAATACTCATAGATTTTGGCGATGAGGAAGTAAATGTATCTTTGGGACCATTTCTTCTGCCTTCCAGAAATGAGTTTTTTAAGATGAAAATATGAGTTATAATTAGGTCAAGATTTAAAATCATCAGCTGACAATTCACCATGGATGATACTTGTATGGGTGTTAAAAAATCCACCTACAAATCAGTCTACGTGCTGATTTAGGGGTAAGTCCCAAGATACTTTCAAGAGACAGACAGTGCTCATCACATCTGAGCTGTTACAAAGAAGCAAAAAGATGAAATGCTTCCTGGCAGATAATGACAAGATAAAAACAAGTTTAAATTCTTACAAAAACTTGACCAAAAAAGAAAAAAGGCCCAAATTTATACACAACACACACACACACACACACACACACACACGGCAAATTAAAAACACAAGTATATGGAAAGAATAATATATCATGACTAAATATCTTGTATTATGTGAATATAAGTGTGTCTGGCTATCAAAGTTAGATCAATGCTTGATTCTTTTTTAGTAAATCAAAGGAGAAAATGATATGAAGATATTGATCAATGGGAGAAAGGCATTTGGTAAAATTCAACATCCATTCTAGACAAATCTTTTTACTATTGTATGCATAGGAAATTGTTTTCTTAACAAATAAATGAGTTATTGAATTAATCAGCTAAAATCACACTAGTGAGGAGTCACGTTAAAGGTTAGAATCAAGATAAAAATGCTCAATGTCAAAAGTATTGTTTAACATGTTTCTGAAGTACCAGCAACTATAATTACATAGGAAAATAAAATGGAAAATATAAACTTAAAATAAGAGGCCAAGTCACCATTGTTGGCTGGTTGTGTAGTTATCTCCCTGAAAAACTTAAGGATGTTAGCTGAAAACCCATAAGAACACAAGGAGAGTTGTCAAAGAAAAACCAGAGCTGGGCAAGTCAAGTGGTAAAAAAACCGATTTTATTTAGGAACTGTGGCAGTAGGAGAAAAGAGACCTCAGTACAGCCTCAATTCTGAATACAGCCCGGGCTGCTGGGGATTTACAGCCAGGGAGCAGGTGGGGGTCAGTGCATGGAACATTTTTGAGAGAAAACACCAAGAGTAATGGGGGATGGGAGGTTCTGGCTAAACAGACTTGACCTGACAGGATTCTTTGCTGAGGACAGGCTGGGGTGACCAGAGATAACAGCGGTGATGGAGGGGGAGGAACTCTATCAGATGTCAAGGATATCCATGCAGGGTCTTCAACGGCAAGGTGGGCTACATGTCCTGTACCTGGGCCCTGGAGGACACAGAATCAATGTTGAGCTTTAGAAGGAGTGTAGAACAGTGTGGAAAGAGCAGGATTCTCGCTAAAACTGCACTTTACAGGGAGCCTGGGTGGCTCAGCAGGTTAAGTGTCCGACTCTTGATCTCGGCTCAGGTCATGATCTCACAGTTCATGAGCTTGAGCCCCATGTTGGGCTCTGTGCTGACAGTGCAGAGTCTGCTTGGAATTCTCTCTCTGCCTCTCTCTCTGCCCCTCTTCCCCTCCCCCCCCCTCAAAATAAATAAATAGACATTAAAACAAAACAGGATTTTAAAGGATGGGCCTAGGAGAAGTTTCAGGAGCTTAACGTTTGGTCAAGTGAAGACTCTCTCAGTGTTTACTCGTTCATTCACACCTACATTCAACAAATATTTACTGAGAGCCTACCATTTCAGACACAGGGAATAGACTGATACAGCTTGCAGTCATGCAGCCTATATTCAGAGAAGGGTGTTTAGCAGGATGGGGAAGGCAGAAAAGAGAGAAGAAATTAACATACAAGTAAACAAATAATAATAAAGTCATAGTTAAGAGTAAGCACTATGCCAAAAATCATAATACAGTCAATACTGAATTAAACATTTAAAATAAATAATAATCTATTATGACAACAGGAACTATTTCAGACATAGAAAAATTTGATAGAATTTGCCAGTGAGAGCCTCTGGGCCTCTAGCTCCAAGAGAGGCTGAGGAATTAGTTATTTAGCAAGACAAAATGCCACAAATCTTTAAGACACACTATGAAATTTAAACTCTTTAAGGAAATAGACAACACGTCCCAACTTATTTTATAAGGCCAGAATTACGCCGATAAGAGAAAGGAATTAGAGGATGGGGAAATGGCCGACCAATATCTCTCATGATCACGCATATCCTGAGCAAAATATTAGCATACTACATTCGACAATATGTACAAAAGATAACAGACCTGGATCAGAGGGGATTTTTCCTATGCAGCGGCCTGGTGGAGTCCTGTGGCTGGGTGAGGCCAGTGACAGCCGGTGGTGACAGTGCTGGCCCCCGGAGCCCGGACCAGAGGGGACCTCACACCCTCGCAGATGGCAGTATGAGGAGGGAAAAAGAGGAAGAAAAGAGGAGAAAGCCTGACCTGGTACGAAGCTAACCACACCAAAAGACAGGCCCTTATTCTCTCTGCCCCAGACCTGTCTTAACAGTTTCACTGACAAGAAAGTTGTGTGCTTGCTCAGATCAAAGTAAGGGCAGGCTCATTTCTTTAAATGACTGCTCAGAGTGCCTCACACACATGTTTTAAGACCATTCTCATGATGGGGCACCTGGGTGGCTCAGTAGGTTAAGCGTCCGACTTCAGCTCAGGTCATGATCTCACGGTTCGTGAGTTCGAGGCTTGAACTCACAGAGTCAGGCTCTGTGCTGACAGCTCAGACCCTGGAGCCTGCTTCTGATTCTGTGTCTCCTTCTCTCTCTGTCCCTTCTCCGCTCATGCTCTTGTCTCTCTCAAAAATAAATAAAACCTTAAACAAAATAAAAACAAACCGTTATCATGGTCAAGATGGAAAAAAATGGAAAAATTCTATAATTAAGAAAAACCCCTCAAAGAACTTGCGTTTTCCTCTATTGTACGATATTGTAAAACTTGGATAAATATCACATTTGAATCAATGGTGCTAGAGTTTCATATCTGTCCCAAGTTTGTGTCAAACTGGAAAGTTATAAGGGCTTTCAAATATATGATATCCTTTGTCACCAAACCCAGCAGGACCTTTTTCAGTGTCTGGAATCCTTGCCTCCTCCTTCTACCTAAAAGATAACAAGAGCCACCCACCAGACTCCCACCATGCAGGGTCTTACCTGCAAGTCCTGTACCTGGCCCTGGAGGACACAGAATTAAAGCTGAGCTTTCGGAAGTATGGGAGGATTGATCAGCCTGACCGTGTGTGTGTGTGTGTGTGTGTGTGTGTGTGTGTGTGTGTTGGGGGGCTGGGAGTGGTGGGAGGGGTTGGGAAACAAGAAACTCAGACCCGCTCAACTCAGACATTTGGCCCTGAACATTCTTCTGGACTGCTAGAAACCTCTGTAGGGACCCCAGACCAGAGGGGCCCCAGTCAGGAAAACCCAGGAAAAAGCACCCAGGGAAAGGCTTTAGAAGTTTACCAGAGCTATTGACCTCATGGACTTGATGGGACAGAGGTGCAATTTTCTTGTTTTATAGCCAGGGAAACTGAGTCCCTGTAGAGAGACAGGGCCTAAGGGTGCGGTGACAAGAGAATCACAGAGCAGGGAGCTAAGACTCTCCAGGAGTCTCCTGGCTCAAGCCTTTTTTATTTTTGCCATTTGTCTGATAACAGCAAGCACATACAATGTAGTATTTGGCATCTTGACAGGCCGTGCACCTGCAGGGTATTCCATACTGGGTCTTGAGTACGTCTGGCACCAGACAAAACATTCTTATCCCAGGCCTGGTGCCCGTATGATGTCCTTCTGGAGAGAACGAGCAGTCCGGCGGCCTTCTGTCCTGGGAATGAAAGTGTTTTCAGTTCCTTGCTGCTCCGTCCCTTCCCTTCAGGACATTCTTATGGTGCCTCCGGCTTCTTGTTCTCCAACATCTCCTTTTTGTTTGTATACAATGACTGTAGGAGGACATTGTATAACCTGAGCTGTCAGTTGGTCCGTTGACAGGCTCGTTGTCCCCGGCACCAGACTGCACATGCACGGATAAATACACTGCCTATTAATACAAACAGACTAGCAATAGAGACTAAAAATCTTAATATGCTCTACAGGGTTTAGTTTTCTCAATCCATCTGATATACTTTCTAAGATCCAAGAATTGGATAACATGTCCAGATTTGTTTTGAAAGTCTCATATATCTCTGCTTGCAGATGTTGAGTGTCCCTGGACACATTAGATTGCCCGAGCAAGTGCCTCGTAACATCATTCCATGGAAATTCAGTGTTATTAAGTGGTAATGGGGTTACACATATTGATGTAATGTCCCAATCACATTTTAATGATTTTTGTGTCTGTAGGCTCACTAATTGATCCCCCAGCAATATCACAGCCTGTTGTAGGCCTGCAATCTCACTGGACAATCTACTGTCAATATCCCGCTGTGTCTTCCAAAATCGGCGTGATTTCTCATGCCATTGTTGTGCAATCGTAACTGTCTGCACAGATTGGTGCAACGAGACAGCCTCAGTAGCTGTGGCGGCAGTCACAGCAATAATGTTTATGATAGCTGCAACAAGCATTCCAGCAAACCATCGGGATCGATGAAGAGCCGTAGAGCGTGGTCCATCAGATGCATTTCTGGAGAATGTTGCCGTGGTCGAGACATGTGAACCGGCAGCCACAGGCCAGTTTGTACTGTAAGTAAATATAAGCTTTCGGATGACATATTGAAGGGTATAGAATTGTTAAGACAGGTGTATAATGAGCAATTAATATAAGTTATAAGGGACTCAGAATCATTCCAAACTATCTGTCCTGTCAGTAGGGCGAATGGCAAACGGACACAAGCCTATATGTACTGGGTACTATGGACCATGAAGGGCAAAGTAGAAATATTGCTGGAGCTGTTGTTATAATATGTGTCCTTCCAGGGATGTAAAGGGTGGAGGGCAGCAGTTAATTTCCATATATGCTTTTGTAACGGTCCTTGTTGTAAATGAGGACTGGGCGCAGAAAATCCCCCACCGTGCCAAACGATTGAGTCATTGGCAGTAGTGCTGACAGTATGATTATGAATACACCATCGTAGATTTTGTAACGAATTTTTTTTAAAAATTTTTTTTTTTTAACATTTATTTATTTTTGAGACAGAGAGAGACAGAGCATGAATGGGGGAGGGTCAGAGAGAGGGAGACACAGAATCTGAAACAGGCTCCAGGCTCTGAGCTGTCAGCACAGAGCCCGACGCGGGGCTCGAACTCACTGACCGTGAGATCATGACCTGAGCCGAAGTCGGCCGCTTAACCGACTGAGCCACCCAGGCGCCCCTTTGTAACGAATTTTTAAGGCAAGCTGAGCCCATAGGGCTCCAATCAATGACTGGGATCCCATCCATCCCATTCTGACAATGTACGAGTAGCACAAGACGGAAGCATTGGAGGAGTGTCATTAATTGTAAGATTGGAGCCAATGAGAGAATGGGCTGATAGCAAGAAAATATGTTTGTGGTGGGTCCCATTTTTAATAATAGATAGCCATACTTGAGGCTTACTTTTGAGGCAGTGTTTCCCATAACCAAAACATATAGGAGGACCTTCAATCCCTATAGGAAAATTATCCATAACAGTACCTTCTTCGTTTGGCCTATGTGGTCCTCTGCTGTCAAATGGCCCAGATGTCCATTCAATGTCATTTGTATATATTGGCATGGAGAAGTCATACCAATTTACACCCTGACTGAGAGGTGGATGAGGGATATAAGCCCAGTAAGCATAGTTAGCAGCACTTACCGTAGTAGTGATGCCCATGAGTGATGACTTGCGGGCTGCGAGTCTGCATCAATATTTTTTCAGAATCATGCGTCAGCCTCTTAACTTGTCCCCAAGTAGGAGGTTGAGCAGTCCTAGTGCACCTTGGGAGAGGGCGTGGTGCATTGGGCACATCCAATTCTGGATGGACATTCTGCGAAACTCTTCGACTGGTGGGGTCATGTCGAACTGAGGTTGCTTGGATTGGCTCATGCCTGGGTTTCAAGCCATGACTGGGTAACCACTGGTAGCCTTGATTTGTAGAGACATAAGCACACCCTCTGCCCCACACAACCTGTCCCTTTTCTCAATGTCCCTTCTCATCTTTCCAATATACCGGCTGATGAACAAGGGTGACATTTTGCCTGTGGCAGTGTACTTCAGCAGCAGAACATGTATGGGGTCCTCGTATGTCCAAGAAATTTAAAGTATATAAGGCACGATGTAATTGTTCCTGTGGTGTAGGTCTAAGCCCTTCTTCTTCTCCCCCTTTTTGTTTAATTAACATGTTTCTAAGCACCTGATGAGTCAGTTCTATGATCCCTTGACCTTGAAAGTTATAGGGCCAACTAATCTTTGACAAAGCAGGAAAGAACATCCAATGGAAAAAAGACAGTCTCTTTAACAAATGGTGCTGGGAGAACTGGACAACAACATGCAGAAGGTTGAAACTAGACCACTTTCTCACACCATTCACAAAAATAAATTCAAAATGGATAAAGGACCTGAATGTGAGACAGGAAACCATCAAAACCCTAGAGGAGAAAGCAGGAAAAGACCTCTCTGACCTCAGCCGTAGCAATCTCTTACTCGACACATCCCCAAAGGCAAGGGAATTAAAAGCAAAAATGAATTACTGGGACCTTATGAAGATAAAAAGCTTCTGCACAGCCAAGGAAACAACCAACAAAACTAAAAGACAACCAACGGAATGGGAAAAGATATTTGCAAATGACATATCGGACAAAGGGCTAGTATCCAAAATCTATAAAGAGCTCACCAAACTCCACACCCGAAAAACAAATAACCCAGTGAAGAAATGGGCAGAAAACATGAATAGACACTTCTCTAAAGAAGACATCCGGATGGCCAACAGGCACATGAAAAGATGTTCAACGTCGCTCCTTATCAGGGAAATACAAATCAAAACCACACTCAGATATCACCTCATGCCAGTCAGAGTGGCCAAAATGAACAAATCAGGAGACTATAGATGCTGGAGAGGATGTGGAGAAACGGGAACCCTCTTGCACTGTTGGTGGGAATGCAAATTTGTGCAGCCGCTCTGGAAAGCAGTGTGGAGGTTCCTCAGAAAATTAAAAATAGACCTACCCTATGACCCAGCAATAGCACCGCTAGGAATTTACCCAAGGGATACAGGAGTACTGATGCATAGGGGCACTTGTACCCCAATGTTTATAGCAGCACTCTCAACAATAGCCAAATTATGGAAAGAGCCTAAATGCCCATCAACTGATGAATGGATAAAGAAATTGTGGTTTATATACACAATGGAATACTACGTGGCAATGAGAAAGAATGAAATATGGCCTTTTGTAGCAACGTGGATGGAACTGGAGAGTGTGATGCTAAGTGAAATAAGCCATACAGAGAAAGACAGATACCATATGGTTTCACTCTTATGTGGATCCTGAGAAACTTAACAGAAACCCATGGGGGAGGGGAAGGAAAAAAAAAAAAAAGAGGTTAGAGTGGGAGAGAGCCAAAGCATAAAAGACTGTTAAAAACTGAGAACAAACTGAGGGTTGATGGGGGGTGGGAGGGAGGGGAGGGTGGGTGATGGGTATTGAGGAGGGCACCTTTTGGGATGAGCACTGGGTGTTGTATGGAAACCAATTTGACAATATATTTCATATATTGAAAAAAAATAAAAAGAAAATCCAGGAAAAAAAAAAGAAGGTTATAGGGATTGCCAGTAAGATGAGTAATTTGTTGGGCTGCAAAGAAGCGGGGTACCTTATGAGATATATACACAGGGCCATTATCAGTTTTAATGCGTTGTGGGATACCTAGAATTGCAAAGGTTTTAAGGAAATGAGCAATAACGTGTATAACCTTTTCTCTGGTACCTGTTGTGGCCCACATATATCTGGAGAAGGTATCCACAGTAACATGCACTTAAGAGAGCTTACCAAATGCAGGAATATGGGTAACATCAGATTGCCAAATTCATTTGCCTGTAGTCCACAAGGATTCAGTCTGGAGGTGTATGGAGCCACAGTGAGGGGCTCGCAAGAAGGACAGGCACTAACGATGTCTTTTGACTGAGCATGTGTTACAGCGTGTCTATGGGCAAGTCCTCGAGCATTAGTATGGTGAAGCATATGCTCCTGTTGTGTCATCTGTAAGGTGCCTTGTAATAAGTCATCCGCAATGGAATTTTCAAAGGCTAATGGGCCAGGAAGGTTAGAATGACTGCAAATATAAGTGATACATAAAGGGTGTGGCCTATGTCATATTAATTCTTGTAAATGCAAAAACAGATGATGTGATTCATTTCGTGGAACAACATGTGCAGTTTCAATATTTAGGACTGTGAGCCACACATATTGTGAATCTGTCACAACATTGAGGGAGGCAGGTACAAGATGCAACGATTCTATAACAGCTGCTAATTCAGCCTTTTGGGTAGATGTATAGGATGTCTGCCAGGCCTTAGAGATAGGACTGTGTATAGAAGCTCTACCATGACCATTTCCATCTGTAAAATATGTGTCAGCATCTGCTAAAGGCCGGTCTCGAATTATCTTTGGCCAAATCCACGACGTAACCTTGAGAAATGACAAAATTTTGTCCCTTGGATAGTGACTGTCTAATTTCCCTACGTAATCGGATAAAGCTATTTGCCATTGTATATTAGTTTGGTAAGCCATATCAATTTGTTGATACGATAAGGGAATAACTATAGAGGAGGGATCACCACCATTAATCACACGTAATTGGGATTGGCCTCTCCAAATTATATTCCCAATTTTATCCAGCTATATGGTAAGAATTTTAGTGTCCTTATTTGGTAAAAACCGCCATTCGATGATTCCCCCATCCTGCCATAAGACTGCAGTTGGAGAATGTGGAGCAAGAAAAATCAATAATTGAAGAGGAACATTAAGTCGAATACAGTGAGCTGTATATGATTTTCAATCCATTATAATTCAGCTTCTGCCTCTGTGAGGCCCCTAGGGCTGTTAAGGTTGGGATCACTGGCTAATGTTAGGAAAAGATGATAAGGTATAAGTCGAGATTCCCAAAGCAGGTCGCAACCAATTTGTATTTCCTAGTAACGTCTGGAAAGCATTTAAAGTTTTCAAAGTATCTCGGCAAATCTGTACTTTTTGGGGAATGGTGGTTGCCTTATGAATTTTTGCACCAAGATAAAGGAAGGGATCTTGGGGTTGCACCTTTTCCTCTGCTATTATTAGGCCATATTTGGGTAACAATAATCTAGCAGCCTGATAAAGATCTACCTGTGTAGGCATTTCTGCGGCAAAAAGAATATCATCCATGTAATGGATAATCAACACCTGTGGAAACCAAATGTGTAATTGTGAAAGCGGCGGATTAACAAGATCCTGACACATAGTAGGGCTATTAAGCATACCTTGCGGAAGTACTTTCCATTGATGGCGTTTCACAGGAGCCATATGATTGTATGAAGGTATAGAAAAAGCAAATTTTTCCTATCATCTGGCTGTGGTAGAACTGTGAAAAAACAATCTTCTAAATCTACTATAATTAATGACCAGTTCTGAGGAATCATAGTAGGAGATGGGAGCCCAGGTTGCAAAGATCCCATAGGTTGTATGATCTCGTTTACCTTCCTTAAGTCAGTCAACATTCTCCATTTCCCAGATTTTTTCTTTATCACAAACACAGGAGAATTCTGTGGACTGGTCGACATTTCTCTATGGCCTGCATCCAATTGTTCTTGCACTAATTGCTCTAAAGCCTCTAATTTCTCTTTCGGAAAAGGCCACTGTACCACCCACATGGGGGTGGTTGTTAACCATTTTAATGGTGAGACATAACGTAGTTCAGGAACAATGGCCTTTACTCTAAATTTGAATTCTGTACAGGATATCCCAGCCCTATATAAGGAGACTGCATTTCGGCAATAATTGGCTCCATATGCCCATTTTCTTGTTGTCCAAGCCCTTTTAATGGATTATAATTCATTTTGGACATAATATTGGTTGCAGCAGGAGAAACATAAGGTGTAGTAATATATGCTCCCCATTGACTTAATAGGTCTTTTCCCCACAGATTAGAAGCTATTTCAGTAACATAAGGCTGGATAGTAGCAGCCTGGCCTTCAGGCCCTTTACATAGAAAAATTTCAACATTGTTGGGTATCAATAGCTTTTCCTATACCCGTAAAGACTGTGGATACAGGTTGAAGTTGCCAATTCTTAGGCCAAAACTCAAACATCAGCTCCTGAATCTAGCAGGCCAGTAAGTGATTTTCCGTTAATTTGTAAGCTCATCTCAGGCCTTCTGTCCTTTAGAAATGTTTGCCAAGATACCTGTTTGCCGGGAGATCCAAACCCTCCCTGCTGTTCTATGGGCATGGAATTTAAAGCAATGTAAGGCAAAAACAATAGTTGAGTAATGCGATCTCCTGCCATGACACAATAAGGAACAGAAGTACTAATCATTACTAAAATTTCATCCTTAAAACCAGCATCTATAATTCCTAAGTGGACATGAACTCCCTTGGACGTAAGACTACTTCATCCAATAAGAAGGCCAAGGAACCCTGAAGGAAGAGGGCCATAAATCCCAGTTTTAACCTTGTAAGTTCCCATGGAAGGTTCAAGGACCAGAGAATCTGGGGCTGGGATATCTAATGCAGCGCTCCCTCCTGTGGCCTGGAGGAGGTCATGGATTTGCCTGATAAGTCCCGATGCTCACAGGATAACAATGTGGAATCTGATTCCCCACATTGTTTACATTTGGGCCCTGGGTGGGGGTGGGGGGCGTTATCCTGTTTCCCGACCCAGACTGGCTGGGGACCTCCATTCTTATGGAATTTAGATCTACATTGATTTGCAAAATGATAGCCTTTATTGCAGGGGCAGGGGGCTTGGGGAGGGGGCGCATAACCCAGGAGGTTTAGTATTTTGTTCTGGTGGCCAAGGTGGATCACCGGAATTGTTAAGACTAGGCTGTTGACAATCCCTTTTGTAATGTCCCAATTTGCCACAGCGAAAACACTTGGACTGTTTGTAAGGTCCAGTGCCTTGAAGAGCCGCTGCCAGTAGCCCCATTTTATAGACCTCTGAGCTGGTATCTTGACAGGCCTTTAAATCATCAGTTAAATCACCTCCTTGAGCCTTCACTGGGTGTAAAGCTTGTTGGCATTCCTTATTAGCATTATCAAAAGCCAGCAGCTGTTAAGAGATCAGGTAAACCCGTCTGATAACATCCTTTAGTCCAGGGATGAAATCTACATAGGGCTCCTTAGGACTCGGTTTAACTTGAACAAAAAAAGGATGTAGCTTGTCCCAGGGTAGCTATTTTCTCCCAGGCACCAAGGAAGCACAATCTAACTTGTATCACGGCTTGATCATCGTACTGAAGCTGAACCTGTATGCCAAAACCATTGTCCAGCCTGGTAAGTTGTTCCCGGGTAATGGGCACAGGAGCATTGATGGTGGCATCACGCCGGGCCTGTGTCTGTGCTTCTTCATCCCACCAAGTTCTAAATTGCAAAAATTCAGAAGCACGTAGGACAGTGCAACCTAGGACCTCCCAGTCCCATGGAAAGAGTCGCTTTGAATTCGCTAAACCAGACACCAATCCCAACGTATAAGGGTAATTAACACCGAATTGTGTGCAAGCCTGTTTTAAATCCTAGATTACCTTAAAACTTAAAGGAACCTGATCAAATTGTTGCCCTCTATGCGGATATTGATTAGGAGGAATTTGGGTAATGTTAACGGGATAAACTGCAGGCATACTAGCCATTAATTCAGTGTCCCCCGCAGCCTTAGCTTGTTGAAGCATCTGCATCATGGGGGAAACAGGAACTGTGATGCTCCAAGCAGAGGTATCAACAAATGGGTTTTCTGAATAAGCAGAACATTTAGTTTCCTCAAAAGGATTGACCTGCTCAGGACCGTGGGGCAGTGCGGGAGGCAGGGGTGCGGAAGCTTGAGCTGCAGCTATCTCTGGGCCATTAACCCGGGACCCCCGAAAGTTTCTGTCCCTCTGGTGGTGGGCCTAGGGGCTGGGCTCCCAGTCCTCATTATCCACAAGCTCATGATCACTTTCAGCCAGTGAGGGGTTGCGAGGACCAACGCCCCCATCTTCCTCCGATTCTGACTGCAAGGGCTGTAAAGTCAGGGAAATTAAATTACATAAAGACCATACGGGAAGAGAGAGAGGGATGGCTTCTCCTTGTTGATAAGTGCAGTGCAAAGCACAGAAAACCAAATTCCATTGTTTCTGATTCAGAGCATTTTTGCCAGAGGGCGTAAACCAATAACAATGATTCTTTACCAAATAAAACAAATCCTCAAACGCAGAACGGTTCATTCTTACCCTTGAGCTCTTTAATAAAGTCTGCAAGAGCTGAATATATGAGTCCTAACTAGGTGAGGTAGAATTCCCCATATTTACCCTGCAGAAATCTCGAAGGATGAGCTTCCCCGCTCCAAAGTTCCCTTCGGTTCCCGTGGCACTTCTTCAGCCGTGTGGCAAACGGCCACCTTCAGGTCCCTGTTCTGGAGCCAGCTGTAGAGAGACAGGGCCTGAAGGTGTGGTGAGGTGAGAATTGCAAAGCAGGGGGCTAAGACTCTTCCAGGAGCCAAAGCCTGGGTCCCCTGGCTCAAGCCTCTTTTATTTTTTGCAAATTGTTTGATAACAGCAAGCACATACAACATAGTATTTGGCATCTTGACAGGCCGTGCACCTGCAGGGTATTCCATACTGGGTCATGAGTACATCTGGCACCAGACAAAACATTCTTATCCCAGGCCTGGTGCCCGTATGATGTCCTTCTGGAGAGAACGAGCAGTCCGGCGGCCTTCTGTCCTGGGAATGAAAGTGCTTTCAGTTCTTTGCTGCTCCGTCCCTTCCCTTCAGGACATTCTTATGGTGCCTCCGGCTTCTTGTTCTCGACAAGTCCCTGTGTCCCGGCAGCCATGCTGGGAGGGAGGACTAGGCAGGCGGAGTTGCCTTTCTTACCTCTCCTGGGACTATTGTGGTTCTCCCAGTTTCTTCTCATGTCCTGAATCTTGGGTTTGGAGGAAGAAGGCAGGTTCTCCCTAGATGGTCAACAGAGTGGGATTCCAGAGGTAACCGGGGCCACCCAAGGCTATTTCCTCTACCAGGGCCACCGACAGCGCCATTCACTGACAGCGAACCCTAGTCCCACACTTCCTGGCCACCTCCCAGAGCCCAGTTCCCACACAGCCCTGTGGCCCAGGCTCCTCCCGGGAGAGAGAGAGCTGCACCTCTGAAGAGGTGACCTTTCCAGAATTGGGGGCCAGAGATTGATTTGGGGTCCTGTCTCTGCTGTTTTCATCCCTGGGGATCCCACTGCGCTCCGGCCGGGCCAGGTCTGAAGGCCCAGATGCTGTGCACTGTCTGCACCCTCGGGGAATCTAAGACCCCCGACTCAGACACTGGTGCGGAGCCCCCAGCTCAGAGAAATGGTGACGCCACCCTCCAAGTGCTCCCTGTCTGCTGCGAAGGGGGGATCTCCTTGTCACACAGCAAAGAGCTGGTTAGAAGGGCTGAGGGCCACGGGGAAGGCAGTGTAAGAGGAAGGTGACCTTGGGACAGTGCAGGGAGGGGGAAAGGGAAGACTCTAGAATGTCATATGTGGTAATGGCGCTCTCCAGCCAGCAGGGGGCAGGGCAGCCCGTCCGTCTCCGCCAAGCTCTCCCCTGACTTCGGTGGCGCTGCAGGATAGCCCAACTCCTAATGTGCTCCCTGTCTTGGGGGGGGGGGGGAGTGAGGGGAGGAGGGGGAAGTGAGGGGGGCCAGGGTAGGTGGCACTGGCTGCAGAAGGAGCTCTGCGATGCCAATTCACCAGGGAACCTTAAGGAAATCACCAAGATTCCTCGGGACTCAATTTCCCTATGGTGAAATGGGGTAGCGACTGCTTCCCAAGGATTTTGTGGAAATTAAATTAGATCCCTGGTTCCCAGACTTGTCTACACACTGAGGTCACGCGAGCAGCCTCATCGACACTGATGCCTGGGCGCTAGTTTCTTTGGTCTGGTGGTGGCTTGGACCTTGACAGTTTTTTCAGGAGCCCCCGGTGATTCTAAGGTGCAGACAAGTTTGGGAACTCCAGAGTTAAATACTCTCGTGACCAGGCTTTAGAAACTCGACGTCGCAAATCTGTTTTTGCTCTTTTTCCTCAAGTCCCTTTTCCCCTTGCTTTGATTCCATAAAACTGAAATCCCATCCCCTCTCTCCTTGTACCTGCTGGGTAACGCCTCAGAATGGAAACCGCAGATTTCCCTCACGATCTGGACTCCCGCTACTCAGACATTCCCTCCTAGCACCTGTGCAAAGTTTGTCCAAAGGGCACTGATTAAAAACTCGGATCTGACAAGCCTCCTGCACCAAGGGAGACAGTCAGGGTGCTGTGAGTCCAGGAGGGAGTCGGGGGTCTGCCGCCCGGTGTCTCGACTGTTGCCCCCCTGGGATCACGGTCAGAGGTGGATGGTTCAGGTGCCTGGGGGGGCACCCAGCCCAGGTCCAACTTATATAAAATCTTAGTAGCTCTAGCTGATTGCTTCACGCTTATTTCCACCACAGCAGTCACTGTTTATGACAGTGTAGAAGGGAAATGTGCTTTGTATCCAATATCATGTGGAGTCCCGGTGATCTTCCTACAAACCTGCTCACCAAAGAGACCACTAAACGCGAAATCATGTGGGATTTGGCATTTGGGCGTTTAATACGGTGCCATAGTTGTTGGAGCTGACCTTTGGGGTGTGTGAGAAGGGTGCGTGATATTCGGGGGAGTTGCCTTGGGGTTGGACTGCCTGGGGACCTCTTCCTATGGCTCCTATTTGTCATGATGGATCTCATGGGCTGTGAAGAGTCTACCTGTAGGTGTGCCTGGGTCGTTTCAACCATGCCCTGCAGGCCAGGCAGGGCCTCTCTGCTCTCCCTGGAGACCACAGGTACTTAAGGGCTGGTTTGGCCTCTAATAGTCCCTACCTGCCTTCGGCCAGTTCTTCCCTGGCTTGTGGGAGGTGGGTGGATAAAGTCAGGTGTTTCAAAGGATGAAGGGAAAGGAACAGAGATTGTAAGAAGTGGGATGGTCTCTTATTTACCTAGCTTCCCCTGTAAGTGCTAGGTGGGGTGTGGGGTGGGCAGGGGGAGCCAGCAACAGCCACAGTGTCTGGGCCATCCGGCTGAGCTGAGCGAGGCTGAAGCAGGGATCCCCCCTCCCTCAGCGGCTGGAGGTTCCCCCACGAGGCCCCCACCTTCTCACTGCCCACAGAACCCACCCTGCAGGCCTCATACTTACCCAATCAAGACCTTTCCTTTCTCAATCTTATATTCAATGTGCTGGAACATCTGGGCACGGTCAGACCTGGCTCCTGGGTCTCTCCATCCCATAGCCACCATGCACACACCTTCTTCCATACACCCTAGCACAGGGAGAGGGTGATATGACCTGGGACGCCCTATACCTGCGGCTGGTCCTGCTGCTGCTGGCCTCAGGTAAGGGACAGGGGGAGGAGGTGGCTCCAGGGGGCCAGGGTGAGGGAGGGAGGGAGGGAGGGAGGGAGGCAGGAAGGGAGGTTGGTGAGGAGAGGTGTGCAGTGGACTGTGGGATGGCGGGACAGGGTGGCAGTGTGGTGCTGGGGCTGGAGGGCCATCTGGGCTCTTGCTCTGAGTGTGGCTGTGTCCCATTCCCTAGCCTCACCTGAGGACTTGTTTCCTAGTCTCCTGGGTGCAGAGCCAGAAGGATGAGACCAGGTACTCTCTGTGAAATGCCCATCCGCCCCCCTGCTAGGTGAGCATCAGAACAAAACCTGGTCGAAACCCGGTTATTGCTTGAAGTTAGTCACCAGCACCAGTCCCCAGGTAATGGCCCAAAGCCCTCCACATTTCATCTGGGACAACTCTGCTGCTGGCTTCTTCCGTGTCATCGTAACAGAGATCACGAAGAAAAGTTCAGGAGCATACTCGTGTGGAATAGACAGAGGTCCTATGAAAAGCATCACTATCCTCAAAAACATCAGCCTGGTGGTGACTTCAAGTGAGCTTTTTGCAGAGAGGGGAGGGGCCTGCCTGGGGTGTCTGGTGGGGGAAATGAAACCGTTCACCTCCTTCCCTCACTTCCTTCCCCAGATCCCACCAGCTCCCTGCTCCCTTCCATACTGACTACCGGCAAGTTAAGTCCCTAGTCCCCATATTCAGGCCATTGCTTCCATCCTTGGGTGTCCTGTCTCAGCAGGTATAAGATAATTTGGGTCCCACTGGGCACAGAGCCCTTGTCCACACAATGGCTCAGACCCAACCTCAGCCACCGACCCCCAGAACTGGCCACCCTGTATAGGCACGGGGTGTCTGTGTGGGGTCCTGTGGCCTAGGTCTCTCCCAGGCCAGACACGCTGGTTGCTCAGGACCTTGGTTCAGACCAGAAGTGTCTTGAGACTCTGATGGTGAAAGGGCCATGACTTTGGGACAAGTGGCTTGTGCCTTTTCCACAGGAGGGCTCCTGACTCTCCCTGCTCTTGGGGGTTTGGGGACCCAGTATTAGGCTTCTCTCTCAGCCCAGGCCTACCCTAGCCCCTGCTTGTCTCTTTCTACTAGCTCTGGGAAGCTCCCTAGCTTGGACCCCAGTCAGCCCTGGCCTGAGGGACCCTGGGGGCTGGATCTGGCCCCTCCCCCTCTTCCTCTCAGGCTTTGGGGGCTGACCCCTCTCCCTCTGGGGACTCTAGGCTGCTGCTGCCTTCTCTGTGGTCATCAATCACACTTACTTTTCTAGTGACAACCATTTCAACCTTCATCAATGGCTCTGAGGACTGGTAGATCTGGGGTCCCACCTGAAGGGAGGGGGCTGGGAAGCTGGTGACTCATACGGGCTCTGATTCAGGAGACCAGGGGGACCTAGACGTCTGAAAGGGGTCCCAAGGTCTCAGGTCTCACCCCAAGGGTGAAGGAATGACTCTAAACTTCCCCCATGATGGAGCAGAAATAGCTACATATCAGAATGCAACATTTTCCATTAGTGCTGATTCACAGGCAAGAAGAATGAGGCCTGTCCAGAGTTACTCAGCTACTTCAGGCCCAAAGCAGAACTAAGATCCAGGCCTTCTGTCTCCTGGTCCAGTGCTCCTTTGGGGCTTAGAGATTCTCCATGGGCACCTCTGGGTGCCGGTTATAGTTGTGGGCGCTTTCTCCCTCTGCTTTTCCTTCAGGGCCAATGGCCTTTTCCCTGTTCATTGGAGATGTGGCATGCCCTGATAGCATCACCCAGAGAAATGAGAACTTTGATCATTGCTTGTTTCCTGGCTAACCTCTCCCTGCACCCAAGGTTCCTGCGTTCTCAGGATTCTGTTCCAGGCAGTCCCTGTGGCTCACCCCAGTGAGCTGGGGGTGGGTCTGGCCCATAAACAGGCTCCAGCCCCATGCTGAGTTCAGGGGCTGCTCTCCCCAGCCTGGATCCTCCCCTCCTCCTTCTCCCTTCTCCCACAGCCTGCCTAACAGCACTTTCGTGGTGCTGTTGTGTGGACTCCTTGTGACCAAGATCATGGCTTTGACAGCCCTCCTCCTGTTTCTGACCTACAGAGCCCAGGTGAGTGGGGCCAGTGGGGCAGGGGGAAGCTTGTCTCCTGGAAGAGAGGTGCTGTAGGACAGAAGTAGCCAGGAGTCACACAGGTGGCATTGTTATCAATTGTAACTTATATCATTTTAAATGTTTCTTTCAAATGTTTCTTTCACCTCATCTGTCTCTGTGAACTCATTTGGTTGTTATAAGCCACCGTCTTCTCTGACATTCAAACTCATGCCCTTGGGGTCATGTCTACCCACAGCAGCTGGGTTGCCCAGTTTTGAGGCTGGTCTCAGGCATCCTTCCCTAACCACGCTGATGTACCAGACACACGCACATGCGCGCGCACATAAACACACACACACACACAAACACAGGTATTCATCACCTCCATCAGAGACAAGACCTACACACCCCGAAGTCCCTTCTAAGGGTCATCCTAACCCTTGAGCCCTTAGCTCATGCTCTAGAACTCCCACCCCAGGACTTTGTATCATTCTGTCCTGAAGGGAAAAGCGTGGGCAGGGAGAAGAAGATGAGGGCCTGGTGACAAGGGGAGACTTCAGGAATGGACAGGGGATGGGGCCGGAAGCAGGACAGACGAAGGAGGCACGGAATAGACGGTGAGTGTGTTTCTGAACCCCCTTCCCTGCTTCTCAGGTCTCCACCAGCATTGTGGGAATAGCAGAAGTGGCTGTCCCTGGCCCCACCAAGACCCCAGGGCCCTTGAGCACTCCCCACTGAGCCTACAGTCCCCCCACCTCCTCCTGATCCTCCATGACCACTGAGACCTGGGGCCTCCAAGAAAAGGCCATTCCTGTGTTTCCGGAAGATACCTCCCAGCACCTGAATCTACCACTGTGGCGGCACCTCTCACCCCAGAGCTGAGGACCCCCCCATTGCCTTCTCCAACACCATGTCCACAAAGCAAGAACCCACCACCTGTGAGACTCTTCCTGGGCATCCAGGCTGCCCCTCTCCCACCCAGTGGACCAAACCCAACTGGTAGGCGCCCTCCCCCTAACTTGTGCCTCTCCCTCCTCTCCTGGGTTACCTGTTTCTCTGCCAGCTCATGGTTCAGCTGGTCTCCTGGTCACCAATGCCCACTGCAGTCAGCTTCGGTTCCTGTTCTTCCCGATATGGGAAATATCCTTCGTTCATACCACATACAAATGTAATATTTGCTATTTCCAAAAATGACGCAAAATTTAAAAGTATACAACCATGAATGAAAAGTGTTTCCATCCTATATGTCAGATGAAAGGGTCAATAGCTTTCGTGCCCGAACATCTTCTTTCTCTTAAATAAGTAAGAATCAGGCAAATGTTTCCATTTTAAAAGGGCTAAGGCCACGAACACATCATTCATTACAGAATAAGGAACGAATGAATGATATGTATGAACATGTGTCCAAAATGGCTGATAATCAAAGAAATGAGAAATGAAGCAAGACCCCATGCTTTGCCTGTTAGTTCAAAGAAGATTAAAATAAATATAATCATATTCCAGGCTGGAGATGTGTAGGGAAAAGGGAAGGACATAATTGATAGCGTCTTCCTGGAGGGGCAGTATGGCAATGAATTAAAAGGCAGAACGAGTAATTTATTCATCCATTCCACTGTTCATGGATATTTGGGTTCTTTCGCATTTGGGGCTGTTGTGAATAAAGCTGCTATGAACAATAAAAAAAAAAGAGGCACCTGGTTGTGAAGAAACAGTTTTAAACACTTTTCTAAGTAATTTGACATGTGTCATGATTGCTGTTGTTTAAAAAGCAAAATAATGGTATGTCCCCTAGATGTCGGTTTTAAAAAGTATGCCAACTATACTTGAGTAAAAAAAGTAAATAAAAAAATGAAAAGGCAAATAATTGTACAAGACTTGAAAATCCAAAGCAGTCTCACACTGTACCCCTGTGTGCCCAGGTCCCATTCCTCTGAAGGAACATCTCTTATCTGTTTATTCTGATATTTACGTCTCTGCTTGTGGAAGATAAGAAACAAATCTTAAACTGTTATTTGCTCATTTTCCAGGTTTTGATATTATCTACTAATTTATTTTTTGAGAGAGAGAGAGAGCATGCATTGGAAGGGGCAGAGAGAGGAGAGAGAATCCCAAGCAGGCTCTGCATGGTCAGCGCAGAGCCCAACGCGGGGCTCGACCCCATGAACGGTGAGATCATGACCTGAGCTGAAGTCGGACACTTAACCAACTGCGCTATCCAGGCGCCCTTTCAGTATAATTTTTGATTATACCCCAACTTGCCTTATTTTCATTTATTTTATTTTCTGCATATTCACCATGGATTAATTTCTAAACTCTCTACCAAAAGTGTAAAATTCATTTCGGAGTTTCAAACACATGAAGTCATCCATTGGATCATTCCCTTGAGACACCCCAGAACTGCCAGGCATTTTCCTGCTGTGCTGGTTTCCCTGTAAGCCCGATGCACAACCTTCTGTGATTTCTCCTCGCCATCTTCTTGGGCATGCCCTTGGCTTCCACTTGGTGTTGGACGTGCTCTCTCCTGAATTTCCTTTCTCTTTCTGAGTTTATCTTTTTTATTGGAACATTCCTTCCAACATCTTCCCTTACTTTTGAGAAGCCTGATGCCATTTATATTTCCAATCCACTGATGATGAGTTTTGTTTTTTTTCTCTTGCTCTTGGGCTTTTAGGATTGTCCCCTCTCCCCCATTCTCCTCCAGTGCTCTGAAATTCCATGCTGATGTGTATTGATGTGGATTTTTTTTTTTTTTTTTTGCCATTTATTGTGCTGAGTGCCCAGTGGGCCTCTTCAGTCTGGAAAATCATATCCTTAATTCTGAGGTGTATTTTCTTTAATTCTTTTATAATCTTTCTTCCATTTTCTGTTTTTTTCTTTTTTTTATGAAATTTCTATTACACAAACGTTAGGCTTTATGGACATATCCTCCAAGTCTCTCATTTTTTCCTTTTCCTTTTCATTGTTTTTGTTTACGATTTTATTGAGGTTGACATTTTTAATTACTATCTTACATACAGTGAAACAAACAGATCTGAAATGTATAATTTGATGAGCTTTGGCAAATGCACAGAACCCGCTCCCATATCAATATATAGAACAGATTCGCTGCCAGAGGCAACCACATTACTCTGATTTCTTCCACACAGATTATTACCTTTGTCTCTTCTAGAACTTCTTAGAAGCACAATAATAGAGTACATGATCTTTTGTGTGGCATTTGCATTCACCACAGTGTTTCTGAGTTTCGTCTCTGTTGCTACATGCGTTCATTCCTTTATGTTCCTAAGTCATATTCCACCATATGAATATACCTCATTTGTTTATCCCTTTAGCTGTTGACATTTGAGTGATGTGGCTAAAATGAAATCATGTTTCTGTGATCATTCTCAAATAAGTCTTTGTATGGGCATACATTGTAACAGTTTCCCAGGGCTGCCAGAATGAAATGCCACAGACTGGATGGCTTACATGACAGAAATTAATTTTCTCGCAGTTCTGGAAGCTAGGAGTCTGAGGTCAAGGTATGAACAGGACTGGTGTCTTGAGGACTCTCTCCTTGGCTTGTAGATGACAGTCTTCTCCCTGTGTCTTCACGTGGTTATTCCTCTGTACTTATCTGTGTCCTCCTCTCTTCTCATAAAGACACCAGTTTTGTTAAATTTTGGTCCACCCTAATCTACTGACCTCATCTTGGCTTAACTCTTTAAATACCCTAACTCCAAATACAGTCACACTCTGAAGTACAAGGGGTTAGAACTTAAACATATGAATCTGGAGGTATTCAGTTTAGCTCATCACATGCATTTTCTCCCCTTTGGTTAAATACCATGGAGATGGAATTGCTGGGTTGTAGAGTAAGAGTATGTTTAACTTTATGAGAAAGCTGCTAGGGAAATTTCCAAGTTATTGTACTATTTTCATACTCTCTCATCCCCCAACCAAACAATATATGAGAGTTTCTGGTTCCTTTACATCCTTGTCAACTTTTGGTATTGACAGTGTTTTTAATTTTGGCTATTCTGGTAGATGCATAGAGAAATCTCACTGTAGTTTCTCTTTGCATTTCCCTGATGAGTAATGATGATGAGCATTTTTCCTGTGCTTACTAGCCACTATCATATCCTCTCTTAGGAAGTTCCTGTTCCAGCTTTTGCCCATTTTTCGTTGGATCTTTTTCTTTCTAGTATTGGGTTCTAGGAATCCTTTAGATATTCTGGATATAAATCTTTTTTCCAATCTTTGAATTGCACATATTTTTTCTTGGCCTGTGACTGGCCTATTCATTTTCTTAATAGTGTCTCTGGAGGAACAAACAATTTTAATTTTGATAAAGTCCAATTTCTTTCTTTAATGTTTTCTAAGTCCTAAGAATCTTTGGCCACCCCAAATGTTATAGCAGCATTTTAAAATGTTTTTCTTCTAGAAGCTTTAGAGCTTTAGCTTTTATGTTTACATCTAAAATCAACATCTAGTTAGTTTTTGTGTGTTGACGTTCATTTATTTTCATTTGGATATCCAGTTGTTTCAGATTTTCCTCCTCCATTGAGTTGCTTTGATGCCTTTATAAAGATCAGTTAAATACACAAAATAGATCTGTGTCTGAAATCTCAATTCTTTTCCATAGATATATTTATCTTTTAGCTAATACGACACTCTTTTAATTACTATTGCTTTATAGTAAGTCTTAAAATCAGCTAGTGCAAGTCCTCCAAGTTCTTTTTCCACCACTTCTTGCTGGTTTTTCTAAGCCCTTTGCTTTTCCATAACATTTTAGAATCATCTTATCAATTTCTACAAGAAAATTCTTTATGGGGCATTATGTTGAACTTCTAGAACAATGGGCACCTTAACAGTGTTGAGTCTTCCAATCCGTGAATATAGGATGTCTCTTCATTTATTTGGTTTCTTGGGTTGGTGGTTCATATTTCTCATATTTTCTCTGTTAATTTTCACCTCTTTTTGCTTTATTCTTCCCCAAACATTTTGCCAGTGTTATCTTCCAATTATTCTATTGAATTATCTTATTGTCATTGTATGTTTAACTGCAAAAGGTACTATTTTTATTCTCAGAAGAGCCTCTTTGTCTAGTATTCTGTCCTGGTTTCATGGATGTCTTCTCTTTTCTTTCTAAAGATATGATGTATAAGGCTTTCAAATTGCTTAATTCAGGTCCCTGCATTATTTATTTTCCTCATGTTCCTTTATATATGTTAAAGTCTTTGTGCTATATATTAGAGGCTTTCTTAAGATGTATTGTTACACATATTCATTATTATTTATATTTTGATGTATATTTGTAAATTTTTAAAGATGAAAAGTTAGAGAAGAAAGACTGCAGCATAAAAGTGATAGGGAATTTGCATGTGTGGGTTGCTGAATGTTGCTGCAGAGTTTCTCAGCTTTGGCACTATTGACATTTTGGGACAGATAATTCTTTGCTCTGGAGGCTGTCCTATGCTTTGTAGATGTTTAGGAGCACCCCTGGCTTCTACCCACTAGATGCAAGTAGCACCCACCCCCTCAGTTATGACAACCAAACTTGGCTAAACATAGACAAATTTCCCGTTGGAAGGCAAAATCACCCCCAGTGGGAACCACTGATCTAGATTAATCAGGCTAAACCGCTTTTCTTTTTGAAGGACACGCCACTCTCAGTATCTGTAGTACTTTTCTCATGAACTGGCCATTCCCCTTTAAAAATGAATCCCTGTAACATTCCTACGTGGGGTGGGGAGAGTGTGTGAGCCTAGCTGCCAATATTCTTGAATCACAGTTGCTCCTTTGGTTAAGTCATCATGATATAAAATACAGATATTTGTTGACTTACGGTGGGATTATGCTCCCATAACACATTGTAAGTAAAAAATGAATTTAATACACCTAATCTACAGCATATCATAGCTTAGCTTAGCCTATCTTAAAAGTGCTCAGAAGACTAACATTAGCTTATACTTGGACAAAATCACCTAAGATGTTGTAAAAGAAATTTGAAGTGAAGCAAACAAACTGCATGTACTGATCAAAAGGAAAAATCAACTTAAAGAGATCTGTATCTTATGGTTAGGATAGGCTCCTTCATGCTGGAGCAAAAAAAAACAACCGCTAACTTTTAGTGGCTTCCCAATGCCAAAGATTATTTCTCTCCTGTGCAATGTCTCCTGAAGGTCTAGGCACACGATCAAGGTATTATCCTCCAAGGTTAGCTCTGCGTTCCAGGCTGCTTCAATCGTACCATCCCGCCAAGTCAACAAGTGCTTCAACAGCAAGGGAAAACTGCCAGAAAGATCAGCAATTCTGCACTCTCATCTGGAAGTGCATTTCATCTACATTTCTTTGAGTAAAACAAGCAATATCGCCTTGTCCAATTCCACGGAGGCTGAGAAATATGATCCTCCCAAGTGTCTAGAAATAAAAGTAAACTGAATACTGCTGAATACTAGTAGTGCCAACCATATTCTTCTAGGCATATCTAGCAAAAATTTTTTTCTATGATAACTAAGAAAAATCTATGAGCATTAACGTGGGGAGGGGAAGAAAGGGTTACTTCTAAAGGACTTAATAGCAATCTTGGTTTCAGAGTTTTCTGCCGCTGCACTAAATGCTAGAAGACAACAAATTATCCTTTCTTGAGAAGAGGGGAAAATATTGTGAGCCAGTAATTTTATGCCTCATTAAATTGTCCTAATTTTATAAAGACAACCCAAAGAGTTTTCATATGAAAGAACCTAGGGTAACTTTCTTTGAAAGCATAGATTGGAGACTTGCTTCTGTTTACTGAGGTAAAAAGAAAAAAATGAGATGAAAGATGAGGCAGCTGTAGTTAAAAATACGGAATAAATCAGAAGGCAGTCAGACTATAAAGACAAGCTTACATAGCTGCTGTAATTCTGTGTTAAAGATAAACACAACTTACACTCGTAATCGTTACTGGTGAATGGAAACATAATTGAGTTTTGTATTTCTATTTTATATTTGTTGACTTGATACTTTCTCTTATTATTTTGGATGATTTATTGTGTATGTTTTTGGAATTTCTACGTAGATAATCATATCACCTGCAAACAATGTTGAGTTTTAACACCTGCTTCTGATCCCTATGCCTTCTGTTTTTCTTGTCTTAAGTCATTGTCTTGGCTTTTCAGCACAAAGATGGCTGGAGGAAAGGAGAATGAGGATGCTTGTCTGGTCCCTGAATTGAAAAGAATAATCTCACATTTCAGGAAGTACTCCCACTTCCATTCCTCTGTGAATTTCAACCACAAGTTATTTTGAAATGTGGTTTTAATTTTTCAAATATCTACTTTCAGCCATATTTTTGTTACTTATTTTTAATCTAATTTCATCATGGTTGCAAAATGGGGGCAATATTCTGGGGGTGTGCTGTGCCCAGATTCCCTTGTGGGTAGAGGAGGTTATTTTACTGAGGTTCTACCAGGGTGCTAGAGGTCCAAGTGTTCAGTGTGAATTCCAGGCAATCTCAAGAAAAAAATTTGTCTTTCTCTTCATGCACTTTTGTCCCATGCAGTAAGCCATTACTATTTCTTTTTCTGTATGACAATTTGTCTTAACTGGAATTTATTTATTTATTTATTTTTTAATTTTTTTAACGTTTATTTTTGAGACAGAGAGAGACAGAGCATGAACGGGGGAGGGGCAGAGAGAGAGGGAGACACAGAACTGGAAGCAGGCTCCAGGCTCTGAGCCATCAGCCCAGAGCCTGACGCGGGGCTCGAACTCACGGTCTGTGAGATCGTGACCTGAGCTGAAGTCGGACGCTCAACCGACTGAGCCACCCAGGCGCCCCTTAACTGGAATTTAAATAATTGCCTATTAAAATTTTTATTTTTTTATGTTATGATATAATTCAGCCCCCCAATTCTTGGCCACGTGTCTGAATCTCCTCTCAAGACATGTCAACTATTCTACTGATTCTCCTCTAAAAAATGTCATTCCATGGGGCGCCTGGGTGGCTCAGTTCTTTGAGAGTCCAACTTCGGCTCAGTCCATGATCTCATGTCTCATGAGTTTGAGCCCCATGTTGGGCTGTGTGCTGACAGCTCAGAGCCTGGAGCCTGCTTTGGATTCTGTGTCTCCCTCTCTCTTTGTCCTTCCCCTGCTCATACTGTCTCTCTCTGTCTCTCAAAAAATGAACAAATGTTTAAAAAAAACTTTAAAAATGTCATTCCTGCTTCTGTGGCCCCAGTGTGGACACCCTGCCCTCAGCACCTGGTGCACAGCCATCATTCAGGGTCTCTCTCCCTCATGACCCCGGGGGCTTCTCTTTTTCTTTCCTGTGCTATATTTTTTTGTTTCCAGTACCTGTGTTTATTTCTTTGTACTGGTGGGACACAGCTGTTGACAACGGAGAAAGAAGAAATGGAAAATACATTTTGAGACCATTTAGATCTAAAAATGTCCTTTTCCACCCTGACATTAGTAGTTTGACTGACCTAATATTTTGAGTTGGAAATCATTTGTCCTCAGAATTCTGAAGGCTTTGCTCTACTACCTTCTAGTTTCCACCATTGTTAAAAAGGCTGAGGCCATCATGAGAACTCTGACCAGTGATCTATCGTTTCCACTTTGCTATACTTGTCTTTGCTCCCAGCGCCCTCCAGTGCCACAGCAAAGAGACTCAGAGCAGGTCTACTTCCATCCGTTTGTTCCGCACAGCGAGTGGCCTTTGCAATCTAGAAATTTCCTGAGTTTGATGAGGGATGGTTTCCTCCTCTGTTTTCTCTGTTTGTCTTTCTAGAACTTTCATCTATCATCTATCTATCTATGTATCCTTTTTACATTTTTTATTAAAAAACACTAGTATAGATAACATACAGCGTCATATATAGTTTCAGGTGTACAACACAGTCTAGAACTTCTTTTATTCAAATAGTAGCCTTTTGGACGAGCTGTCTTCTTTTTTCTCTGCCATTTCTCTGCCTTTCTCATTCCCTCTCCCATTCCCACTCTCCTTATCCCTTACTTCTACTTTCAGGGAGATTTCCTCAACTTACTATTCCAGTCCTTTCGTGGGTATTTTAATTCTTGCTGGCATCTTTATTTTTTAATTTCCAAGGGCTGTTCTGTGATATCACAACCTGTCAGTCTGGTAGTAAAACAAATATGTGCCCTTGTGGTTTTAATTTGCATTTCTTTGATCACTAAGGTATGTTGAACAATTTCACATTGGCTTTTTGTCCGTTTGTATTTCTTCTCCAGTGAATTCCTCACTGATGTCTTAGATCCCTCTTCCATTCATGTTTATATCTTTCTAGTTGATTTCAAAGACATTACATATTACATGTAACAATGCTTTGGATATTACATGTTCACATATAGACTTTTTTCTTAGTTTGTCCTTTTACTTTGTGTTGTAACTTTATTTTATGTTATAACTTCTTTTTAATGTTTATTTCCTGTTTAGAGATAGAGAGAGCACAAGAGGGGGAGGGGCAGAGAGAGAGAGGGAGACACAGAATCTGAAACAGGCTCCAGGCTCTGAGCTGTCAGTGCAGAACCCCATGTGGGGCTCGAACTCACGAAGTTGGAAGCTTAACTGGTTGAGCCACCCAGGTGCCTCTATGTTATAATTTTTTAAAAGTTTATTTATTTATTTTGAGAGAGAAAATGCGAGAGCAAGCACGCATGAGTAGGGGAGGGGCGGGGAAAGAGAGAGAGAGAG
The DNA here is from genome assembly GCF_024362965.1 of Panthera pardus. NCBI lineage: Eukaryota > Metazoa > Chordata > Mammalia > Carnivora > Felidae > Panthera > Panthera pardus. The sequence continues at coordinate 140,568,787 of NW_026526732.1, forward strand.
AGAGAGAGAGAGAGAGAGAGAGAGAGAGAGACTCCAAGATATCAGCATAGAGCCCAATGCAGGGATCAATCCCACGAACCATGAGATCATGACCTGAGCCGAAATCCAGAGTCAGACGCTTAACCAACTGAGCCATCCAGGTGCCCCTGTTATAACTTTTTCATACCATCAGATTTTCCAATCTTTCTTGTATGGTTTCTGCCATTGGGTCATGCTAAGAAAGTTCTATTACCAGATTCAGCACATGTTTCATGTAATTTTCTTCTAGAACTTTTCTAACTAGTGTCCTTCTAGGAAAGAAGAAAATAGTTAAAAACCAAGCCAATAACTGGGGCTACACTGTACTCCACCCTCTTTCTCTCATGGCCTATATCGAGTCCCTGAGGAAACCTTATTGTTTATCTGGTCACCTGCCACCACCTCTACTGGGCCATCATCATTTCTCACCTAGATTTTTGCAATAGCTTCCCAGCTGATTTCTCTGTTTCTACCCTTATTTCCCTACAGTGCATTGTCCCTACAATAGAAATAATCCTTTTAAACTGTTGATCAGCTCTAAACCATTCAATGGCTTCCCTTTTCAGAGTAAAAGACAAAATTCATAAAATGGCCCACAAGGTCCCCTGGGATCCAGCCCCTCCCTATCCCTGACCCCTCTCCAAACACTCTTCCTTTCCAGTTTGGCTCAGACTACTCACCTCTTTGCTGTTTATTGAACACACTCCCATCCCCGGGTCTTTGTACTTTTCATCCCTCTGCCTGAATGCTCTTCCTCCAGAACAGTAGATGCCTTGTTCCTTCCTTTCTTTCTTTGCTTAGATGTCTCCCTATCAGTGAAGGCCTCTCTGTCCCCTGTATGAAATAGCAGCTTCCCACTTCCAGATGGCGCCCTCTGATCAGTCAGGCCATGTTTGGGGAAGTGGAAGCATCTCGAATCATTTGGGATTATGGAAATTATACGGCACAGAACTTACACAATGGTGAGATCTGGGGAACAAGTCTGTGAGGTGAACTTGGCAGCTGGAGTTTGGCCTAACGTCACTGTGTGTCAGCAGTGCTGACAACTGAAAGAAAAGTTGGACTTGAAGGAAGGGAGAGTGAGGACAGATGGAGACCCAGAAAGACAAAGTAGGGCCGGCCATTGCCTTTCACTGCCTTCCAACCTCAGCGGCGAGGGTGGCCTGCCAGAGGAGCTGTGGCTCCAGGCCCAGGACTCTGGAGGCTGAGTCACAGGAGCTATGGACCAGGAGCTGCCCCACATTGACCAGGTGAGTGTAGCAACACCAGTGCTGGTGTAGCCCCGACACCAGCCTTCAGGGCACCATGTCTGCTGTTTCACTTCTTCCAAATTTCATGCAGGTTGCTCTTGTGACAAACCCTAACCTGGATCCACAGAGGGAACTGAGTTTTGAGAACTGCAATTCCAGCTGATCGGAGTTAATAACAGTATAAAACCAGGACACCTTCCCTTTCCCCACTTTCTCTTTTTTCTCCCTAACACTTGTCAGCACGTTATATTCCATTCCCCTCCACTGGAAAGTAAGCTCTCTGAGGACAGGGACTTTGTTCATCTTGTTTATTCTGGTATCCCCAGCCCAAGAACAGTGCTTGACCTATAGCGGTAGGTAGTAAATATTTACTATTTCCGGATCTGGAATTTATTGAATAGTATGTACCAGACTCTGTTCTAAGTCCTTTCAAATTTTTTTTTTAATTTTTAGAAAATTTATTTGAGAGAGAGAGAGAGAGAGAGAGAGAGAGCATGAGTAGAGGAGGGACAGGAAAGAGAGAGAAGGAGACACAGAATCTGAAGCAGGCTCCAGGCTCTGAGCTGTCAACACAGAGCCCAATGTGGGGCTCAAACTCACAAACCATGAGATCATGACCTGAGCCAAAGTCGGATGCCCAATCAACTGAGCCACCCAGGCACCCCTGCTCTCAGTCCTTTCAGGACATTAATTCATATAATCCTTAGAAACACCAGTGAGGGAACCATCAACTGATGTTAAACATTTTGGAGATGAAAAATCAAACACTTATAGAGGTTTTGCAACTTAATTCAGATGGCTCATAAAAGGTGGAGTAGTAGAACTATAAACCTAAATGGTGGGGCTCTAGAGGAATAGGGCTTTGTGATTTAAGTGCCATGAGAACTAAAATTCAGCAGAAGTGTATGGGACTCTATATGACTCTTCTCCCATTTCATTCATTTATTTCTAAGACAGACATATCATACAGAAAATAACTTTCTAATCTGGGAAAAGGGGCTAGAGCACTCACAAGGGTTGAGTTTGATAATTTGCATATGATATACTGAAAACTGGATAAACACTCAGTATAAGTAGGAAAATAGTAAAAACTAATGGAACAAAATTTACTTCTGAGCTACTCAAAGTTTTACCCAACAGAGGCAGGACCCAAGCATTTGCAAAAATCTTCAAAAGAGCTACACCCACAATACTTTGAAGGAAACCACTACTCCGTTTGATAAACATGTTTCTCAGGAACAGTTCTCAATAAGCAAATTGATCCTCAAGGGAGTAGGAGGTCAACTTTAAACTGCTCTGCTCTTGGGAACCTGTGGTGGGGGTGGAGGGCTTTTCTGGAAGTCATGTGACCCCAAGTTTTCACTATACCTTTCTTGGGACTGGAGGCACCTGGGGAAAGCAATGCCCAAGAATATTCAAACATGGCTTGGGACACTGACACTTCATCCTGTGAGGGTGGCCTGACCCTGTAGGACACTCACCAAACTGGAGGCCAAGCCTGGAAAATGGTGGTGGTCCTCTCAAGGGTTCATCTTCCCAGTGACCAGAGAGCATGGTGCAGATCCCAGGAGAGCTCCTGATCACTGGTAGCTCCTCTGTCAGCTTTCCCTGTCCGTCAGCCAGACTCCTAAGGGTTACCATCCTGACCCAAGACAAAAGGCATGTTCTCCCACAGCTCACATATATCCTGCTTTCATCTGGAATGTTTTCATTTCCTCAGTTTTACCAAAAAAACCCACACACTCAACCCACTCCCCATGGGCTTCAAGCAATGTTATGTTCAAGGCTCTGAGAGTAAGGATATACAAACACCCTCACACATATACCACACACCCACTCATGTATGCACACACACACACACACACACACACACACTTTACACAGATGCACACACATACTTATGGGCTAAACACAAACACACATTCATGTGTACACATCCACATGACTTTTTCCAGGCACACATATCACTACTATATTCTGTGCTTTTCCTATCTTATATTCTCTTCTATTCCCATTTCTGCATGTGGGGTTGAATCACACAATGGGAAAAACATTCATGGCTGACCTTTGCATGTTGACATTACAAGGCCAGAATGGATGGGGCATTCTCCAAAATCTTTACAGCTTTCTACTCCTTTGTGGATCATATATTAATTTCTTAGAACAAAAGGTGATCAAGTTGAATAGTGGTTGAGTCACTTCACAGATAAAGCCATGCCAAAGAGATAGAAACTTCTTCTAGTAGCAGTGAGGCATTATGAGAACTTATTTACATTAAATGCCCTTAAAAAAATAAGACTTCTGGTATCCAGTCTGGCATATAAGGAGGGTGAAGTTGTCATTCATCTTAACAGCAATCTTGAACAAACTAAAAAAATCAGCAATTCTTTCTAGATCTGTCAGAGAAGCGAGGTCCCAGAGTGAATGCTGTCCCCAAATCAGAGAGGCATACAGGTGGATACAAAATACAAAAAATCACAACTTACAGAGTAAAACCCCAAGGGCAGAAACCTTTGTTGGGACCAGTACTAGGGTAGGAAAATCTGAACAATCATTGATGAATTGCCGGAGGCTCAGTGTGGACAAATCTGTGAGATAAAGGTTCCAGGGGGCCACTACTAGGGAGGTCTCACAATTTAGTGAGTTTTACTTTCAGGATCTATACCAGGTTCTTGCAGGGAATATTGGAGAAAAATTCCCTTGTGCTCTAGTAGGGGGAGGGAAAAAGGAATCATTTTGAAACATACCAGAGCATTCTGTTCTTCCTTGAGATCTATTCTCAAGAGAAACCATTTTACCAGAGCCTAAACTGCTGGGATTTTATCAGAGTCCAATTACGCTGAGGGAAGGAAAATACTCAACTCCAGTGTCAGGATGCTTTAGCCTTCTCAACTGTAGCTGCCTTTAGCTATCCTGTCCCCGTTAAGGAGGGGAGCAAAAACGGAGAACCAGGTGTGAAGTTCACAGTCTAAGGGCATGAGCTCACTAAAAGACTGAGTTCTAATCAGTCTTGCCCTCCTCCTACAATTTACCACCACATTACTAAAGCCCTCTTTACCGGGATACTTTTACTCAGTACATTATATCTATCTATCAGGAAAAAATTACAAGGCATACTAAAAGGCAAAAATGCACAGCTTGAGGAGACTGAGCAAGCACCAGAACCAGACTTACATATGGCAAGAATAGTGGAATTATCAGACCAGGAATTTTAAAAACTGTGATGAATACGCTAAGGGCTGTAATGAAAAAAGCAGAAAACATACGAGAACAGTGGGAAATATAAGGAGAGAAATGGACATCCTATGAAAAAATAAAAAAGAATTGCTAGAAGTAAAAAACATTGTAACAAAAATGAAGAATATTTTCAGGGCACCTGGGTGGCTCAGTCGGTTGAGCGTCCGACTTCAGCTCAGGTCATGATCTCGTGGTCCGTGAGTTCAAGCCCCGCGTCGGGCTCTGTGCTGACAGCTCAAGAGCCTGGAGCCTGTTTCAGATTCTGTGTCTCCCTCTGTCTCTGACCCTCCCCCGTTCATGCTCTCTCTCTGTCTCAAAAATAAATAAATGTTAAAAAAAAATGAAGAATATTTTCAATGGACTTCTTGGTAGACTGGACATGGTTGAGGAAAGAATATCTGAGTTTGAGGATATATCAAATAGAAACTTCCTAAACTGAAAAACAAAGAGAAAAAGGAAAGACTGAAGCAAACAAACAAAACCAGAGCCAATATCCAAGAACTGTGGGACAGCTACAAAATGTGTAATGTGTGTAAAAGAAATACCTGAAGAAGAAGAGAGAAAGAAATGAAAAATAGATTTGAAGCAAGCAGGACTACCCATACTAATTTCAGATAACGCAGGCTTCAGAGCAAGGAAAATCATTAGGGATAAAGAAGGAACTTATATTATGATAGAGGGGTCAATTCTCCAAGAAGACACAATAATCCTTACCATCTATGCACCTAACAACAGTGTCAAGTTACGTGAGGCAAAAACTGATAGAACTGCAAGGAGAAATCGATACATCCACTATTATAGTTGGAGAATTCAACACCCCTCTATCAGAAATGGACAGATCCAGTATGGACATAGTTGAACTCAACAACCCCATCTATCAACTGAATATAATTGACATCTATACACTACTTCATCCACCAACAGCAGATACACATCCTTCTCAAGCTTACACGAAACATTTACCAAGATAGACCACATTCTGGGCCATAAAACCTTACCCAATTAAAAGAATGCATAAATTATACAATGTCTATTCTCAGATCACAGTAGAATTAAACTAGAAACCAATAACAGAAAGATAACTGGAAAATCCCAAAATACATGAGCTCAAACAACATACTTCTAAGTAACACATGGGTCAAAGAAGAAATCTCAAGATAATTAAAAAACTATTTTGAACTAAATGAAAACACAACTTATCAAAAGTTGTAGGATACAGTGAAAGCAGTGCTGATAGGGAAATTTATAGCATTTTTTATTTAAAAATTTTTTTTACATTTATTTATTTATTTTTGAGAGACAGAGAGAGACAGAGCACAAGTGGGGGAGGGGCAGAGAGAGAAGGAGACACAGAATCCGAAGCAAGCTCCAGGCTCTGAGCTGTCAGCACAGAGCCTGACACGGGCTCGAACCCATAAACCGTGAGATCATGACCTGAGCTGAAGTCGGACGCTCAACCGACTGAGCCACCCAGGCACCCTAAGAAATTTATAGCATTAATTGCATATGTTAAAAAAGAAGAAAGACCTAAAATCAATAATCTAGGTTTCTACCTTAGGAAGTTAGAAAAAGAAGAGCAAAGGAGAAGCAAATTTTGTCTACGTAAGCAGATGAAAAGAAATAATAAGAACTAGAGCAGAAATGAATGAAATTGAAAAGAAATCAATAGAGAAAAGCAGCAAAACCAAAAGCTGATTCTTTGAAAAGATTAATAAAATTGACTAGCTTTTAGCTAGGCTTACTAAGAAAAAAAGAGAAAACACAAATCACTAATAGCAGATATGAATGATGGGAATCACTACAGATTTCATGGACATCAAAAAGATAATAAAAGAATGCTATGAACAATTCCATGCCTATAAATCTGATAACCTAGATGAAATGGATGAATTACTTAAAAGACCCAATCTGCCAAAACTCACACAAGAAGAAATAGACAATATGGATAAGCCTATATCTATTACAGCAATCAAATCAATAATAACCTTCTAAAACAGAAAGCACCTATTTAAACCATTTGTTTAAACCCCAAATGGGTTTAATGGTGAATTCTACCAAACTTTTAAGGATGAAATTATGCCAATTCTCTACAATCTCTTCTGGAAGACAGACTCGGAGACCCTACTTCCTACTCATTCTATGAGGTTAAAATTACTCTCATCCTCAAACCAGACAAAGAGATCACAAGAAAACTACAGACCAATATATGAAAATAATTCTATACCATAACCAAATAGATTTACTGCAGGAATATAAGGCTGGTTTCAACATTTTAAAATCACTTAATGTAATTTATTACATCAATAGGCTAAAGAAGAAAAATCACATTATCAGATCAATAAATGGAGAAAAAGCATTTGACAAAACTCAACACCCATTTATGAAAACTTTCAGCAAAGTAGGAATAGAAGGTAACTTCTTTAACTTGATTAAAAAAACGTTAAAAACACTGGCTTTCATCATACTTAACAGTGAGGAGTGAATATTTTTCTCACTAATATTAGAAAAGGGCAAAGATGTCCCCTCCAACTACTGCTTTTCAAATTGTACTGGAAGTCTTTGTTTATGCAATAAGACAAGAAAAGGAAGCAAAAGGTATATAGATTGAGAGGGAAGAAAAAAACTATTTCCAGATGATATGATCATCTATGTAGAATATCTGAATCAATAACAACAATGAAATTCTCCTGGTACTAGTAAGCAGTTACAACAAGGTTGCAGGTTGTAAAGTTAACATACAAAAGTCAATTGCTTTTCTATGTATCAGTGATGAGTGAGTGGAATTTTAAACTAAAAATACAATACCATTTATATTATCACCACCAAAAACGGATACTTAGATATAATATAACAAAGTTATGTACACAATCCTTATGAGAAATACTACAAAACTCCGATTTAAAAAAAATCAAAGCAGAGCTAAATAAATGGAGAAATATTTCATGTCCGTGTATATATCAAGATTCAATATTGTCAAAATATCAGTTCTTTCCAGCTGGTCTATAGATAGATTCAATGCAGTCTGAATCAAAATCCCAGCAAGTTATTCTGCGGATATTGGCAAAATGATTCTAAAATTTATATGGAGAGGGAAAAGATTCAAAATAGCCGATACATATTGGAGAAGAAGAACAAAATTGGAGAACCGCCACTACCCAACATCAAGACTTGCTATAAAAGGCTACAGTAATGAAGACAGTGTGGTATTGGTGAAAGAACAGACAAGTAGGTCAATGGAGCAGAATAGAGAGTTCAGAAGTAAATCCAGGTGAATATAGTCAACTGATTTTTAACAAAGGAGCAAAGGCAATATAATGAAGGAAAGATACTCTTTTCATCAAATGGTGCTAGACAATCACATGGAAAAGATGAATTGAGAAACAGACACTACACCTTTCACAAAAATGAACTCAAAATGGATCATACACCTACATGTAAAACATAAAATTATAAAACTCTTAGAAGATAGCCTTGGGTATTATGATGACTTTTTAGGTACAATGTTAAAGACATGATCCATGAAAGAATAATTAATAAGCTGGACTTTATTAAAATTAAAAGCTTAGGGGCACCTGTCTGGCCCAGCCAATAGAGCATGAGACTCTTGATCTTGGGGCTGTGAGTTCAAGCCTCACACTGGATATAGAGCCGACTTAAAAAAAAAGAAACCTTATGCTCTGTGAAAGACACTGTCAAGAGAATGAAAAGACAAGTCACAAACTGTAAGAAAGTATCTGCAAAAGATATATCTGATAAAGAACTATCATATAAAACATACAAATAATTCTCAAAAACCAACAATAACAAATAACTCAAAAATGAGCAAACGACCTAGGGGCGCCTGGGTGGCACAGTTGGTTAAGCGTCCGACTTTGGCTCAGGTCATGATCTTGTGGTTTGTGGGTTCAAGCCCCGTGTTGGGCTCTGTGCTGACAGCTCAGGGCCTGGAGCCTGTTTCAGATTCTGTGTCTCCCTCTCTCTCTGCCCCTCCCCCACTCGTGCTCTGTCTCCCTGTATCAAAAATAAACACTGAAAAAATTTTTTTTTAAAAAATGAGTAAAAGACCTGATGGACATCTTCTCAAAGAATATGTACTGATGGCAAATAAACATACACAAAGATGTTGACATCATATGTCATTAAGGAAATGCAAATTAATAATAATAATAATTACTTAATATTTAATAATATTAAAATTAATAAAATTCACTACACATCTATTAGAATGGCTCAAATCCAAAACACTGCCAATACCAAATGCTGGAAGAAGGTGGAACAGGAACTCTCATTCATTGTTGGTGGGAATGCAAAATGGTACAGCCACTTTAGAAAACTGGTGGCTTCTTACAAAACTAAACATATGTTTACCATAGAATTTAGTAGTCATACTCCTTGGTATTTACCCAAAGGAGTTGAAAACGTATGTCCACACAAAAAGCTGCATATGAATGTTGATAGCAGTTTTATGTATAATTGCCAAAACTTGGAAGCAAACAAGGCATCCTTCAGTAGGTAAACGGATAAACTGTGGTACATCCAGACAATGAAATATTATTCAGCACTAAAAAGAAATGAGCTATGAAGCCATGAAAAGACACGTAGGAAAATACATATTGCTAAGTGAAAGACGCCAATGCGAAAATGCTACATACCGTGTGATTCCAACTACATAACATTCTGGAAAAGGTAAAACTATGGGGACAGCAAAAAAGATCAGAGATTGCCAGGGGTTAGGTGGGGAAAGAGGGATCACAGAGATCCTTCACAGAGATCCCACAGAAGACAGTAAAACTATTCTGTGTGATACTGTAATAGTAGATACATGTCATTACACATTTGTCCAAATCTATAGAATATAAAACCCTAAGAGTGAACCCTAATGTAATGTATGGACTTTGGGTGGTACTGATGTATCAGTGGAGGTTCATTGATTGCAACAAATGTACCACTCTGGTGGGGGATGGTCATAATGGGGGACTCTGTGGGGTGGGCAAGAGGTATATGGGAATTCTCTGTGCCTTCTGCTCAATTTTGTTGTGAACCTAAAGATTAAAGGCTATTAAAAAAATTCATGCACATGGTGACAAAAATTTCCAAACAGTTTAGAAGTGTACAATGAAAAGTAAAGATCTTTCTTGTCCTTCCCTAAAACTTCTAGATTTCCTCCTCAAAGGAAACCTCTGTTAACTGATTTTTATGTACTCTTTCAGAAAATGGCATATCTTTCTAAGAGCATATACTCCTACCTTTTTTCACATTTTTTACATTAAACACACCACGCAATATAGTCCTGCATTTTTCTTTTATTTATTTATTTATTTATTTATTTATTTATTTATTTATTTATTATTGGGCCTCGATCTTGGAGATTGCTCTTTATCTACACGTGGCAGTTAGACTCATTCTTTCTATCAGCAGCAGGGCATTTTGTTGCAATTCCATCAAGCACTTCCCTAATGATTGTGCAAGTTTTAAAAGGCTCTTACCAACAGTGATGCAACAAACTTCTTTGCAATTTTGCGGCACGTCTATAGGCAGATTTCTAGCTGGGTTGGTGGGTATGTGCATTTCTTTCGATGTTGCCAGAATTGTTCTCTTCGGGGGTTACACCAGCTTGTACTTCTAACAACCAAAGGTGCACGAGGGTGCCCCCCCCACCCTTGCTAATGCTAAATGGTATCACCTTTCCAGTTGTTTGCTAATCTAATAGGTCCAGATCATATTGTGGCGTTGTTTTGTTTTGCATCTTTTCAGTCGTAAGGAAGGGTGATCCTCTTTCTGATGTCGACAGACTGTTTACATTGCTTTTTTTCTGTGATCTGCTTGTTCATGTCCTTTGCACATCTTTCAGTAGGCTAGTAGCCTTTTTATTATTGACTTCTTTGAACCGTAGATAGTTTCAAATAACTAGGTAGAGATATGCTTCAGGAACATTGGTCTGAGAACTGTGAGCAGCCTGAATTGAAGCAGACAGAATGTGAAGCAAGACCAGCTTCTGGAGGCTCCAGTGGTGGCCTGGGGAGAGGTGACAAGGGAGTAGATGGGAGATGGGACCAGGGAAGTGGCAGGAGGAGGCAAGAGCATTAGGTTGAGATAGAATTGACTGGCCATGGCAGTCAATGAGGGAGAGAACAGGAACTGTAGGTGACTCCAGCAGTAGCTGTGGTGACTGGCAGATTTATGGAGCCAGAGATAATAGAGGGAAACCCTGCAGGAGGGGGTCCTCCAGCCTAAGGCGGAGGTCTGAGATTCCTTGGTCTGGGGGAGGAATGCATCACAGGTGCTAGAGGCACACAAGGTCTGGGACTTTGCCTTCATGGGAGCTGTGTGGCTTATTGGTCAGGGGCTGCCCAGTAGAAATGCATGGGAGGGGAGCGAGTATGCATCCTGAATGTCCAGGCTTGGCTGGAAATGCTCATGGATCCCGTGGTCCAGACTGAACTAGAGGCAGCGCCACTGATGTTCTCCTTTCATTTCTGCATGACCTGAAGAGAAAGGAGGAGGAAAAGTTCAGAATATGGAATGAATCCATTCCCTGACCTGGTCCCCTGAGCCCCACAAACATGCCCTTCCTCACCAAGCCTGCACCTTTCCTCGGTCCCTGTCCCTATTTCCTGATTTTTCCTTCCCATTCTGCCTCTGTCCCCTTCTTTTGGACCAGGGATCCAGGAGCAAAGATGAGAGGAAATCTATCTTTCTGTGACCAGCCCCTGCATCACCCTCCCAGTACTCTGGTCTGTGTTCTCAGGGCACTTGCCCATAGTCCAGAGATCCTCCCTAGAATGCCAGTCATGACCATGTCTAAGAGCATTCCTGACCTTTACCTCAGAGTCGGTCTGGTGGTGGGAGGTTCTGGAAAGCCCTGAGCAGCCAGCAGCCAGTGCTAAGAGTAGTAGGTGTCCCTTTGGCCTCTGATTATGACTTGCCTGGGCAACTGTCAAATATAAAGCGGACTAATTAGGAGCATGTAGAGAGGAATGCCCTGTGGATTTTAGAAGGATAGAAATGACTGATGACAGTTCAGATAGTGTCTCCAAGTCTAGGAAGACTAGCAGACAATAATTGCTATAGATAATTTTCAGATGCTCTACAGTCTCAAGAGAAAGAGAGGAGAGGACCTGGTCTGATTCTCACCATGGCCAGGATGTAAATTAGGGCTAGATAATTCCTCCAGACTCTGAACCATATGTCCCAGAAGTGTGGATTCCTCAGACCAACAGCACATCATAAAATACGTTGCACGCTGACATAAGGGCAAATTTTTATTTTATAAAAAATCACTTCCATAGTCTTTGATCATCATTTTCTGTAAAGAACAGGCATTTTGAAATGGTGACTGTTGCCTTAGATCATGAACATAAGAACCACATCTGGGGATGGCAGCACACTGAGCTGGAGGAAACACGAGGCCTGAAAAGTTTGGGGAGCACAATCCCCATCCATCTCTGAGACAGCATAGCTGTCTCATTACCTGAGATGGGAATAAATCTCTAAGTTGGGTTAAACACTGTTATTTGGAGGGTTTTTTTTTTTAAGTTTATTTATGTATTTTGAGAGAGAGAGAGAGAACACATGCACAGGGGAGGGGCAGAGAGAAAGTCCCAAGCAAGCTCTGCACTGTCAGCACAGAGTCCGACACAGGGCTTAATCTCACAAACCGAACCATAAGATCGAAATCAAGACTTGGACGCTTAACCGACTGAGCCACCCAGGTGCCCCGAGTTTCTCTATTCTTATAGCTGAACCCAATCTTAACAAAAACAGCTGTCACTCTTGAGAGTTTTGTTAGGTATACAATTTTAGTTTAAGTTATTTTTCCCAACATTTTGGTGATTTTATTCCATTGCCTTCTGGCTTGCATTATTGCAGCTGAGAAGTCTGCCATTTAATGTTCTTCATAAGTGGTGGCTGCTTCGTCTCTGTTCTGGGCTCTTTAATTTCTCAGCAATATGCTAAGATGTTGGTTTCTTTTTGTTTATGTTGCCTGGTTGATGATAGCCAGTGTCTGTGGCTTACCGACTTTTCATAGCTCTAGAAAATTGTCAGCCAGTACATCTTCACATATTGCCTTTCAAGTTGTTTATGCCTAGGATATGGAGAGCTCAAAGGGGTGGGTAAGAACAATTCAGCTAAGAATTGCTTCCCCTAGTGGTGACTTCAGCTTTATACCAGGCTGTGATCTGAGGGGATTTGTTTTGTTTTTGGATCTCTACCCCAACCTCTGCAAAAAAATCTGAGTTTGGAAATTTTTAACCTAATTTTTAAAACTTTATTCCTTTTGGGGTGCCTGGGTGCCTCAGTCCGTGAAGCGTCCAACTTTGGCTCAGGTCATGACCTCACGGTTCGTGGGTTCGTCCAACTTCGGCTCAGATGGGTTTGTGGGTTCGAGCCCTGTGTTGGGCTCTGTGCTGACGGCTCGGAGCTTGGAGCCTGCTTCGGATTCTGTGTCTCCTTCTCTGTCCCTCCCCCACTCGCATTCTGTCTCAAAAAAAAAATTAAAAAAAACCCTTTATTCCTTTAAAACAAGTGAGCTTGTGTTCCTTTTATTTGATAATAGTGTAGTTACTGTGGAATGAATGACATTTTTTTCCCCCACTAAAACTTACACGGCTGAGGGTTTCTGACATATTTTATAAAAAAAGTTTAAAGTTGCCATTGTCAGACTGGTTATTGTATAAATAACTAGTGTCCGTATAAATTGTTTCTTATCATCTATGTAAAATTGAGAATTGTGTAGCACAGTGCTATCATTCTACTTGGACCTTTTAGTAAAGTTTTAAAAACATAGTATTTCTATAATAATTCTTCATATAATTGAATTGTTAATAATAATCTAGTCATATTTTATGAACTTATTTAAAAAATTTTTTTAATGTTTATTTATTTTTGACAGAGAGAGAGACAGAGCATGAGCGGGGGAGGGGCAGAGGGAGAGGGAGACACAGAATCTGAATGCTGACAGCTCAGAGCCCGACGTGGGGCTCAAACTCACAAACCAAGAGATCATGACCTGAGCTGAAGTCGGACACTTAACCGACTGAGCCACCCAGGCGCCTCCAATTATTAATAAAGTTTGGACTAATGCAATACTGGGAAAGTGAATACTTCTATCTAAAAATTTTTTAAGCTTATTTATTTATTTTGAGGGGTGGGAAAGGGCAGAGAGAGAGGGAGAGAGAATCCCAAGCAGGCTCCACACTTCCAGCACAGAGCTCAATGTGGGACTGAACCCACGAACTGTGAGATCATTACCTGAGCTGAAATCAAGAGTTGTATGCTCAACCAACTGAGCCACCCAGACAACCCTATCTAAATATTTTTAAGGAAACTAAAGTTCAAAATTAAAATGGATTGTGGTCAAAGAAAATAATACTAGTATATATTAGGGACTGAATCCAAATTAAAGATCTAATATATATTATATATGTAATGCACATATACAAAGACATATACGCATATGTACTTTTGACCAATGGAATAAAGAATAGAGAAGATTTTAATTTTTAAAATTATTATTATTTAATAACGTTTATTTATTTTGAAAGAGAGAGTGCACATACACATGAGTGGGGGAGGGGTAGAGAGAGAGAGGGAGAGAGAGAATCTGAAGCAGGTTCCATGCTCCATGCAGAGCCTGATGCAGGGTTTGATCTCAAGACTGTGAGATCATGACTTGAGCCGAAATCAAGAGTCAGACACTTAACCAACTGAGCCACCCAGGCACACCAAGAACTGAGAAAATTTTAGATAAAGCTTCCAAAACTTGTTCTTGTCTGTTTTTTCTCTTTCATTTATCATATGAAATTATCCCTAAAGTGATTAGATGCTCTCCCTAATCCATTCCTGAAGGTAGACTAGAAGTGTTTCTTTACAGTTTACTGGTACTGTGCGAAGGTCATACTAAAAGGGAATATACTCTGGACAAATACCATTGAAGTAAATGTCCAGATATTTGGGCCAAGAATTAGGAAGAATAACTACAGTCTTTGTACCATTCCCACAAGTTCTATACTTATGTATACTTGTCAAAATATAAACATGCTGCTTCTTCCTAAAATGCAAGATGGAAAAGTAAGGAAATAAATCTATAGTGGACATTATCCACAGTAGAGAGTTGGTGGATAGAAGCTTCTACAACCACTTTAGAGGAAAAGGAAATGTGGTGAATTCTGTGCTGACTCTTAAAGCCTCATTCCAACTGAGATGTGTGGTTTTTGCTCATAATTCATTGACCAAAGCAAATCACATGCCATACTTGCTTCAAAGGGCACAGGGCACTGCAATCCCACAATGTGCCAGGAAAGAAGAGAGACCAAGAATTTGTGAAGCATCCTAATGTTACCTTATGTTTGGCACAAGTATAATTCAAACATGGGATGGCAGGACAATATGTGACGTTTTAAGATTAAGAAAATGTTTTTTAAAAGCAAGAAAAAGAGATCATGAAAGACAGAAATCTAATTAATGTGCTTTTATATCAAGATTCAATAGAAAATGACAGTCAAGTTCAAGTGGATTTGGATACATCTAAAAGTGCATTTCAGGATTATATATTCTATTTTCTGTTGGGTTTGGCTTGGTATTTGCCATTAATCTTTTTTTTTTAATGTTTTATTTATTTTTGACAGAGAGAGAGAAAGAGAGAGAGAGACAGAGTGCAAGCAGGGGAAGGTCAGAGAGAGAAGGAGACACAGAATCCGAAACAGGCTCCAGGTTCTGAGCTGTCAGCACAGAGCCCGACGCGGGACTCGAACTCACAGGCCACAAGATCATGTTCGATCCCATGGACCATGAGATCATGACCTGAGCCAAAATCCAGTCAGATGCTTAACCGACTGAGCCACCCAGGTGCCTCTATTCCTTTGTTTTCTTCGAAAGTTTTATAACTTTAGCTCTCACATTTACATCTTTGATTCATTTTGAGTTAAGTTTTGTATATGGTGTGAAGAACGGGTTCAAATTTGCACTTTTGCAAACCAACTGAAAGACTACCCTTTCCCTATTGAATTGTCTTATCACTCTTGTTGAAAATCAACTGATCACAGATGTCTGGGCTTACTGCTACACCATCAATTCTAACCTATTGATTTATGTGTACATATTTATATACTTGCTGTCAATTTCTGCAAAAAGAAAGTTAGAATTTTGACAGGGATTTCATTTAATCTGTAGATAAATTGGGGGAATATTGTCATTTAAATTATGTGAAGTCTTCCAATCTATGAATAAGGATGTCTTTCCATTTATTCTGATGAAAATTTTTTTCAACAGTTTTGAAGTTTTCAGTGTACAAGTCTTGACTTTCTTTTGTTAAATTTATTCCTAAATATTTATACTCCTAGATGCTATCATAAAGGAATTGTTTTCTTAAGTTCAATTTCAGATTGTTCATTGCTAGTGTGTAGAAATACTAGTGAATTTTGTATAATGATCTTGTATCCTGCAGCTTTGCTGAAATTGTTTACTAGTGCTTCTTTCTTTCCTTTTTTTTCTTTTTTTTGATTCCTTGGAATTTTCTATGTAGAAGATCCAGTCATTTGTGAATAGATATAGTTTTACCTCATTTTTTTCTAATATGAATGTCTTTTATTTCATTTTCTTGCCTAATTGCCCTGGCTACAATCTCTAGTACAGTATTGGATAGAATTAGCAAGAGAAGCATCCTTGTCTTATTCCTGATCTTAAGAAGAAAGCTTTAGTCTTTCACCATTAAATATGGTATCTATCAGTCATGGGTTTTTCATAGATGCCCTTTAGTAACTTGAGGAAATATCCTTCTTTAAAAAAATTTTTTTAAGTTTATATATGTATTTTGAGAGAGAGAGAGAGAGAGAGAGAGAGAGAGAGAGAGAACATGCATCAGCAGAGGAGGGGCAGAGAGAGAATCTCAAGCAGGCTTTGTACTGTCATTTCAGAGCCCAATGTGGAGCTCAAACTCATGAACTGTGAGATCATGACTTAGCTGAAACCAAGAGTCAGACACTTAACTGACTGAGCCACCTAGGCACCCCTAGGAAATTCCTTTTTTATTCTAATTTATTGAGGGTTTCTTATTTTATCCTGAAAAGGTGCTCGATTTTATCAAATGCTTTTTCTGCATCTGTTAAGATGACCAAGTGGGTTTTTTTCTCCTTTATTCTATTACATGGTGTATTACATTAGCTGATTTTCATATGTTAAACCAATCTTGCATTCCTGGAATACATTCTGCTTGGTCATGTTGTATAATTCTCTTTTATATGTTGTTGCATTCAATTTGGTTGTGTTTTGTTGAGGACTTTTATGTCTATATTTATAAGAGATATTGGTCTATAGTTTTCTTGTAATGTCTTTGTCTGGTTTTGGTATCAGGGTAGTACTGGCCTCATAGAATTAATTGAGAAGAGGGGTGCCTGGGTGGCTCAGTTGGTTAGGCATCCTACTTTGGCTCAGGTCATGATCTAATGGTTTTGGGTTTGAGTCCTGTGTCCGGCTATGTGCTGACAGCTCAGAGCCTGGAGCCTGCTTCAGATTCTGTGTCTCCCTCTCTCTCTGCCCATTCCCTGCTCATGCTCTGTCTCTCAAAAATAAAGAAATGTGGAAATGCATTTAAAAAAAAAAGATTAGTTGAGAAGTGTTCCCGCTTGTCTATATTTTGGAAGAGTTTGTGAAAGATTGGTGTTAACTCTTCTTTAAATCGTTGGTAGAATTCACCAGGGAAGTCATCTGGTCTTGGGATTTTCTTTACGGGAAGTTTAAAAATTATTAATCCTTTTTTTTTTTTTTTTAAAGTATTCTGGCTCTTCCTCTGAAGTGGCTTAAAGCAAGATTGCATCAGGGGCACCTGGGTGGCTCAATCAGTTAAGTGTCTGACTCTTGGTTTTGGCTCAGGTCATGATCTCATGGTGTGTGAGTTTGAGCCCTTCATTGGGCTTCAAGCTAACAGTGTGGAGCCTGTTTGTGATTCTCTCTCTCCCTCTCTCTTTCTGCCCCTCTCTCGCTCATTCTCTCTGTCTCTCTCTCAAAATAAATAAATAAAAACCTGAAAAAATATTAAAAAATAAATAAAGCAGGATTGCATCAGTAATAATAATACTCATGAGAAACAACTAATAGTTTTTACTTGGTCCCAGACATTGGTTCCTAATATTGTTCTCCTCTTAAAGCCTTCTCAGCTTTTTGGAGGGTGGTTGACTCCATGTTTGGGAAGAGAGAACTCCAGATTGGCTTGTGCCACCTTGGTGTTGTCAAGTGAGGACGTATTTGACATCCTGTGTGGTGGTAAAAGGCACAAAAGCCAGCTTAAAGCATCCCCCCCCCCCACACACACAAGTGGTCAAACTGTCACTATGTGAGCATCAAAAATGAAATAGTTTATTAAGACAAATTGAGTCTCAAAAAGCTGAGTATCTTATTGTATTCAGGAAGAACTAGAATGGATTTTCTTTACAAAATAATGAGTGCTACCTAGAGGTTGATTTTTTTTCACCCAGAGTTAAAAAAATGTTCACATTTAATTGTATGTGTGTTTTCAGAGCGGGCAGAAGAGTTTTCACGTCCAAGGCTGTTCTCCGCTCAAAGTCACTGTCAGCAAGTCTCATGAAAGATTCCCATGCCATGACCCGGGGGAGGCTTGTTTGTTCATTGTGAGCAAGCTGGCTATTCAACAATCGTCTCCCAGATTAAATCTCTCGCTATTCTGGTCTGAGCTGAGATTCTGAAAGTAGACTTCTTTAGCTGCTGGTTCCCTGTTGTGCTCTGTCAGTAGAGAGGCTGGAGGGAGACTGGGGGACTGAAGGAGGGGGACAGGATGTTTGCATCCTACTCCTCTGAGTGTCGCACAGCAATGCATTTCATCAGGGCAAGGGCCGTGGTTCCAGTGGCCACAATTGGTCCCAGTGTGCAGATTTTTCCACTCCCAGTAAAAGACTCATTGAGCCTTAGAGACACCAGCACCAGATCTGAGAGATCTGTGTCCTAGACCCCGTGGAGCCCTCTTTTGAGCCAGAAAAGAAAATAAGCATCATTTCATTGTTTAAAAATGTCACACATACATTCCAGCTAGGTTAGAACAGATATGCACTTAACCAATCCATATGAAGAAAGAAACTGCTACCTTACCCCATCATGACGATTGGGACATATTGACTTTGGCCACTTGGTGAAGAAAAAAAAACAAAACAGAATAATATTTGTACAGGCTTTCATGATAGTGTTGAAAATAATGTTTGACAAGGAAATAGAAAAAGGCTCACGGTACCTTAAAAATAAACCTTCCTGGTGCTCTGGCTGCCAAAGGATTAAGTGTGAAAGCAAACTTTTGACTCAGCTTCAATGAAATGAAAAGAAACCCCAGGTCACAAGTCCCAAGATGATTAAATGAGAAGCCTTAAGAGATAGCAGCCTGATGGGAAAGCTAGTTTGAGAATTAAAAATTCTCCATGTTGGGGCGCCTGGGTGGCTCAGTTGATTGAACATCCGACTTTGGCTCAGGTCATGATCTCACAGTCCATGAGTTTGAGCCCAGTGTCAGGTTCTGTGCTGACAGCTCAGAGTCTGGAACCTGCTTCAGATTCTGTGTCTCCCTCTCTCTCTATCCCTCCCCTGCTCATGCTCTGTCTCTTTCTGTCTCTCAAAAATGAATAAATGTTAAAATTTTTTTTTAATTGTTTAAAAAATACTTTGGGTCATCCAACCATTCAGAAAACTTGGGGATAGAGGAGTAGAGGATATTTACATTATGTGTACCTCAAATGCACAAAACGAACAGACAGGACAGGCAGAGAAAGATTTTATTCTCATTAAGTGCTCTTGGGTGCTACCTTCAGTTAGGATGGTGTAAAGGAGCAAACTGCTTCTTGTGATAGTCAGGGCTAGTTAGAAATCCTCCTCGGGCTGTTTACAGAGAGGTTCCCCCACGGAAAACAGACGAATGAGAACCAACAGGAAAGAAATAGAAAGCAAGCCCTAAAGAGTAACATATCAATAATTACCTTAAATTTATTTATTTATTTTTTTTGTTTTATTTATTTATTTTGAGAGAGACAGAGACAGCACCAGCGAGGGAGGGACAGAGAGAGGGAGAGAGAATTCCAAGCAGGCTCCACATTGTCAGAGCAGAGCCTGATGTGGGGCTCTAACTCATGAGCCGAGAGACCATGACCTGAGCTGAAACCAAGAGTCAGACGCTCAACAGACTGAGCCACCCAGGTACCCCAATTACCTTAAATTTAAACTGTTGAAATATGCCCATCAAAAGACAGAGATCGACAGAGTGGAGAGATCACAATTACCGGATACTGCTTATAAGAAACTCCCTTCAAAGTCAACAATCAAGTAAGTTGAAAGAAAAAGAATGGAAAAACTATACCATGCCAACATGAAGTTAAAAAAAATGTTTTTAACGTTTATTCATTTTTGAGAGACCCAGTGCGAGCAGGGAAGGTGCAGACAGAGAGGAAGACACAGAATCCGAAGCAGGCTCCGGGCTCTGAGCACAGAGCCCAACGTGGGGCTCGAACCCACGAACTGTGAGATCATGACCTCAGCCAAAGTCGGATGCCCAACCTGCTGAGCCACCCAGGTGCCTCAACATGAAGTTTTTTTTTTTAATTTTTTTTTTTCAACGTTTTTTTAATTTATTTTTGGGACAGAGAGAGACAGAGCACGAATGGGGGAGGGGCAGAGAGAGAGGGAGACACAGAATCGGAAACAGGCTCCAGGCTCCGAGCCATCAGCCCAGAGCCTGACGCGGGGCTCGAACTCACGGACCGTGAGATCGTGACCTGGCTGAAGTCGGACGCTTAACCGACTGCGCCACCCAGGCGCCCCAACATGAAGTTTTTAAAAAGCAGGAGAGGCTATATTTATATCTGATTAAAGTAGACTTCAGAGAAAAGAGAAGATCTACAGATAGATGCTGTATAATGATAAAAGCATCAATCCGCCCAGAAGATTTAATGATCTGAAATGTACGCACAGCAAATAACAAAGCCTCAAAGTACACGAAGCAAAAACTAATACCACTGAAAAAAAATTCTCTCTTAATCTCGTAGGAAATTGACTCACAAAACAAAGTATGTAAAGACACAAAAAATTAGAAAGTGTTGTGTTATTTATTTAAGTGTGGAATTTGTTGTGAGAAAAGGGATTCGTTAAGTGAACTGTACTAATCTGCCTCAACCCTGTAAGAAATCACGTAGGCTCCTCTCTGAGTCAGAAAATTTCAAAACCTCCATCCACTTTTCCTCCTTGTGGTCAGAAGGAGTAAAACAAACAGTGGGTCTGGCAGATTTCCATCCAAGCACAGTCTGAAGACTGGATCCTGATATTATTTATAGAACAAGAAATAGAAGGAACTTTAGTAAAACCTTAAGTACAATAATCTTTGCAGGGTGTCATAATGTGATTTCAGTGTCTCTATTACTATGCATATTTTATAAATTGCTACATTAAGCAGTTTTAGTTTAGTTAAAAAGTCAAAGTTGGGGCACCTGGGTGGCTCAGTTGGTTAAGCCTCTGACTTCGGCTCAGATCATGGTCTCACAGATTGTGAGTTTGAGCCCCATGTCGGGCTCCATGCTGACAGCTCAGAGCCTGGAGCCTGCTTCAGATTCTGTGTCTCCCTCTCTCTCTGCCCTGCCCCTGCTTGCACTCTCTCTCTCTCTTTCTTTCTCTGTCTCTCTCAAAAATAAATAAACATTAAAAAAAGTCAAAGTTAGCCTTGGATTTTTTTCTTAACTTGCAGACATAACCGTACCTCTTACAAGTGTATGCCTTACTCCCCATCACCCATTTAACCCACCCCCCTGCCCACCTCACGTCCAGCAGCACTCTGTTTTCTATAGTTTCTATAGTTTCTATAGTTCTATAGTTGACAGTCTGTTTTCTGCCTCTCTCTTTCTCCCCCCGCTACGTTCATCCGTTTTGTTTCTTACATTCCATATATGAGTGAAATCATATGGCATTTGTCTTTCTCTGACTGACTTATTTTGCTTAGCATTATACTCTCTAGGTCCATCCATGGAGTTGCAAATGACAAGATTTCGTTCTTTTTGATTGCCAAGTAGTATTCCATCGCGTATGTATACACAATGCACATCTTTATCCATTCATTAGTCGATGGACATCTGGGCTCTTTCTATAGTTTGGCTATTGTCGATAGTGCTGCTAAATATTGGCGTGCATGTGCCCCCTCGAATTTGTATTTTTGTATCCTTTGGGTACAATACCCAAAGGTATTATTTGGGTAAGTACCTAGTAGATATGCAATTGCGGAGTCTTAGGGTAGTTCTATTTTTAACTTTCTGAGGAAGTTCCCTACTGTATTTCAGAGTTCCCAGAGTTCCATGTTGCAAAAAACCTTTTTATTGAAATTAAAAGTTTTCACCTGAAAGCTTCCTTGGTCTCCCTTCATGAATTTTTTCCTTGTCTTTGTTGGACTTTCAATCTCCAATTCCAGATTTCTTTTCAGATCTAGCAAGTGTTTTTTTTTTTAATTGAGGTATCATCGACATATAACATTATATTAGTTTCAAGCATACAATATAATAATTCAATATTTGTATTATTGCAAAATGATCAGCATGGTAAGTCTAGTTAACATATGTCACCATACACAGTTACAGAATCTTTTGTGTGTGATGAGAATTTTCAGATCTCTTTTCTTAGCAACTTCTGAATATGCAATATGGCATCTTGAGTGTGGTTGCTATACTGTGCTGAAGGTATTTATATACATCCTCATTTATGACTCACTGTCCCATATTATAATTCAGGAGCACCTCTTATTTGTAGACCATTTATTGGATTTCTAGGACTCTCCCTGTAACGTATTTCTGAGCTCTTCAAAATGTCTATATTCATTTCACATTTGGGTGTATTTCTGAAGTGACTCTTTTCTGTTATTGATTGGATTTTCCACAACATGAAATTTGCCTTTTATTGTTTCTAGTATGACAACTGTTGAATTTTTCCTTCTTCCATCCCTGTCCTGTCCTATATCCTTGTTTCCGTTAAAAAAAAAAAATCTGAGTCTATTCTTGTTTAATAGCGGCCATGTCCTCTCCAATCATATCTGGGGTTTCCTACACTTATGTGAGCTCCGAGGCCACGTCTGTGACAGGGGGCTGAGGGCAAGTGCAGGGTGTGGGACAACTAGGAGGAGAGGGGGTGAGCCTCCAGTCAGAAAAAGCCAAGGGAATCAGGGTGGGGGTGAGTAAGGACAGGATATAGAAAAACATGTGCATTAGGTACACTATTGGGCACTTTTCACAGGGACCCCATTTCATCCTCATAATAGCACTAAAAGTGAGGCATTATTATCCCAAACCCACCCCTCCATGTACCTGGTGCACTTATCTACACTGAACTGGATGGAATGGAGACCCGGTCTCGAGAGAGCAAGGTGGCCCTCTAGTTCCCTGATAATAGTGACACATTACTTTTGCTTACAGCAAGTATTGTTCTCACTAAAATTTTGTGAGATTGGCTGAAAAGGTAATTGTCAATATCTCCCGAGAACAGGAAGCTGGGATTCAGAGAAGCCTGAGACTTGAGCCCTGTCTCTGGATTCCTGTGTTGTCCTTGACATTTGGAACCAAGGCAACCAGTGACGGAAACAGAGCATCAACCTCAGTACCTCCCAGTAATGGCTTCATATCCTGTTGTGCAACTTTCTGGAGCCTCTAGGTCAGAATGTCCCAGGCACCACCGTGGCTGTTGGGGTTGGTGCACATGAAGGATGAAGAAGGCTGGGCTCCGGGGGCTGCTGTGGATGGTCTTCATCTCAGGTAAGGTGAAGAACCCAGTAAGGCTTCTGCCCAGAACCTTGGGGATCCCACCACAGGAAAAGCTTCCCTTTTCTTTGGAAGCTCCAGGGGAAGTGGCCACCCAGGATAGAGTCAACCGGTAGACATGCCAGACTGGGTTTCTCTGCCCAAACTTAACAGAATCGGGAGAATATAGAGGGCCTGAGAACAGAAATAAAAGGGGTTGAATTAGGGAAACGGGCTATCTGTGTGTTTTGATGTTGTCAGAGATATGCAAAACCCTGGATGGGAAAATGATAGAGCAAACCTAAATTTGACATGATCCGAGATAATGTTTGAGTTTGAAACTTTTGTTTTTTATAGTCCCTCATGATGCTTTTGATGTTGACCATCTATTTTTTTTTTAAGTTTTATTTATTTTGAAAGAGAGAGAGAGAGAGACCATGAGCAGGGGAGGGGCAGAGACAGAGGGGGAGAGAGAGTCCCAAGCAGGCTCTGCACTGGCAGAGCTCATGGGGTTCAAGCCCATGAATCGCGAGATCATGACCCAAACTGAAACCAAGAGTTGGTCACTTAACTGACTGAGCCACCCAGGTGCCCCTGATGTTGACCATCTATTAACCCTAAAAGACATAATTAATTAAACAAATATTTCCCAGGGGCCACCTATGGGCTGGGAAATCTGCTATTGCTGAGGCATAGCAGAACAGAAGTGAAGAGAAGGGGCCTGGTGCCCATTTTCATGGGAGCTGTAACCACAGGTGGCTGCTGTCTACTGGTGTTGGAGGGTATTGTTGCCCTAACTTGGTGGGTTTGCCCCATCACCACACCCTCACTTCTCTTGTGGTACAGCTCATGCTTTCACTAAAGATGAAAGCATTTGGGACTTTAGTTGCCCTCCACCCCAATCCTTATGAATAAATTGGGATAAAACCAGAGAGAGGGAAAACGTCAACAGCAAGGAAAAGAAGGCTTTGCCTTGGAAAGATTATAAGGAAAGGGTGTTTTTCGGGAACCAACTACTTTGAGCAAGGTCACAGACACTCACCATGCAGAGCCTGCACACACACGGCATGCTGCATCTGCTCGGAGCTGGGGTGATAACTTAGATGGGCAGACAAGAGCTTGGTTCTCATTCCCTTGTGTCATATTCATGTTTCTCCAAAGGAGAACTGGGAGGAGATGGAGGGTTGACACTTGTGTATTTGTGTGGGAGAAAACCAGCCCTGTATATGTCATTGTGTCCTATGGGGGTGGGTTGGGGGTGACTTAAAAACTCCATCTAGCTCCAGTATCCTAAAGAACAGAATTGCTAGGTACCTATTCAGGCATTGGCTGAGACTGCTCTCATCCCAACCAGACAGCTTCCTTGGCCAACCTATCTCCGAGGTTTGGACCTAAGTCTAGGGTCAGACTATTCAGGCTTGAATCCTGACTCTACCACTTTCTACTGTGGAACTTTGGGTGAATCACTTAATAACCTCTGGGTTATGAAATCACCTTTCTGTGCCTCAATTTTCTTATCTATGAAATAGGAATAATGACAGGTATCAACCTTATCTGTTTTGAAGCTTCAGTGATGAAGCCAGGGAGATGAAACAAGATAGTACTTTTAAACACTTAGCAATAAAAGGTATTTGTTCTTTGTTATTTGTTCTTTGTTACTAACATCAGGTATTCCTTTCTCACAGTGGTGTAAGACATGGTGCACACATAGCACTCCAGCACTGATTCCTTACTGTCTCCTCTCACAAAGGACAGGCAAATTTGTGCATAATCTCAGACTCCTGTAACTCCCACTCTCTTCGTCTGTTTGAGCTACTCTAACAAAATACCACAGATTGGGTGGCTTATAAGCAACAGGTACTTATTTCTCACAGTCTGAAGGCTGGAAGTTCAAGATCATGCTGCCTGTCTGGTTGGGTTTTGGTGACGGCCTTCTTCTGGGTGGTAGACTTTGGACTTCTCACTATGTCCTCACAGGGTGGAGGGGATGAGGGAGCTCTCTGGAGCCTCTTTGATAAGGGCACTAATCCCGTTCATGGGATTAATCATGACCTAATCATCTTCTAACACCATCACCTTGGGGGCTTGGATTTCAACATATGAATTTGGGGAGGTGGGAGACACACACATTCAGAGCATAGCATCCACCTTGTCCAGGCAGTTGGCAAATAATTTATCTATAACCTCTTACATTAATGTTACAGAGGGTGGACAGAGGAGGTGTGTATCTTCCTCAGAGCCCAGCACAGTGCCTGGCACACAGCAGGCTCTCAGCCACACATTGATGAATGAGTTAACCAGCCCCCTTGCCTGTCTCTTGGAGGAACATTTCTGACCAGAGTTCATGGGACTTTCCAGGGAGCTTGCTTTTGAGGTTTCCTTAGGAACTGCAGTCTGGTCCCAGAAGAATTGGCCTGGTTTCATTTTCAAAATCCCCAGGAGTCTCTGAGTTGAGACTTCTTAAGGTAAGGCGGAGGGCCCGCTGGAACTCTTGGCCCACGCTGGGATGAACATACAGGTGGGCTGTGATGATAGCCCAGGCACTCCATCAAAGGGGCAGCTGTTGGCATTTTCCAATGGGCATTCTCAGAGCTATTGCCTGAGGATATGAGTGTGTGTGCGTGCAGTAGTATTAATAAAAGCAGTAGTAGTTGTAGGTAGTGGTAGCCTGACCCACAGCGTGACCCAACATTACTGTCCAGCCCATTACTTGGTGTTCTAAAGAAGAAAGGAACCCAGGCTTGAGTGGATAAACCGTAGACCCCCAGTAAAGTTACAGAACCCTGTTGTGTCCAGCCGAAAACATAGATCTGCATCTTCCTACTTCCACTCAACTTGGCCCTCCTGTTGGCAAAGCTTCCTTAGACCAGACCAGAATTGATCTCTGTCCCCTACTTAGATGCAGTTCCCCTAGTTGTTTGGAGGAATCACTCTCGGCTAGTATCATGCCTTCATGTCCACTCATCACTGTGTATGCCCTTCTCTATGATCTTCCCTTCTGTCATACCCCTGTCGTGCATGGTCTTGGCACATGTCTCATGTTCCGTCTCCAATCAGGCATTTTTTTCCTCTCAAAACCAATCATTTATGAAAGTTTGCACAACACCATGCAGTCTATCTCTTGGAGTAAAAGAAAAATTACTCACAGTAAAAAGATCTGGAGTCTAATGTGGCTCGCAGGGAAGGTTGCATGTTCTCTGTAGGCCTTGAGGATCTTATCTGAAAAATGAGTAGTTGAACCCGAAAAAAAAGGATTCCTCACAGGGTCTAACTCTGCTTCCCTGCTTACAGAACTCCAAGCTGAAAATGAATCAACAGAAGAAAAATTTATAAAAGAGGGAGAGACCCTGAATGTAAATTGTCCCTTCTCCACCGAGAAGTACTCTTACAGCCAGAAAGCTTGGCAGAAGCTGATAGATGGAAGGAAGCCTGTGACGCTGGCCTTGACAAAGAGTACTTCAGGCGATCCTAGTCAAGTCCGGGAGGGCAGGTACTTCCTAGAAGACATCCCCAGTGAGGCCATCCTGCACGTCCAAATGACCAATCTTCAAGTGGAGGATTCAGGATTGTATCGGTGTGTGATCTACTACCTTTCCAAAGAGCCGGATGTCCTGTCCCCCCTTTTCCACCTGGTGGTGATCAAGGGTAAGTGACCTGGAGAGAGGTAAGAGGATGGGGAAAGCCAGGGCAGGTGGGGGTATGGGTGGTGGTGGTGGCACCAACAGGGTCGTGGCTTAGGATTTCTAGCATCTTGGTTTCTCCCAGAAGTTCCTCGTCTCTCATCTGAGGTCTCTGAAAGGCATTTGGTCCAATAGTAAGAAGGGCCTTCTATGTATGATTCCTCTTGGGGTAGCAGAGCTTTATTTGGGCTGCTATTGTAGGAAGTGGGGTACAGTGAAAGATGAGTGGTAGACTTGGATAACTTAGTCTCATTCCGTAGGTCCCCATGTGGAAGTAATTTCTTTGGAAAGCCTCTGTGATCTGCTATTTCCTTCCCAAGGGTGCATCTGATGGCCTTCCTGTGTGCTTCCAAAGCAGTGCTTCTCAAACTTTACTGTGTGCACAAACTACCTGGGGATTTTATTTCAAAAGAGTAGTCTCTGACACCATAGGTC
This sequence comes from Panthera pardus, assembly GCF_024362965.1. Taxonomy (NCBI): domain Eukaryota; kingdom Metazoa; phylum Chordata; class Mammalia; order Carnivora; family Felidae; genus Panthera; species Panthera pardus. Next base: position 140,596,162 of record NW_026526732.1, read on the forward strand.
TAGGGAAGGACCTAGATTGAGCATTTCTTTTTTTTTAATTTTTTTAAATGTTTTTATTTATTTTTGAGGCAGAGAGAGACAGAGCATGAACGGGGGAGGGTCACAGAGAGAGGGAGACACAGAATCTGAAACAGGCTCCAGGCTCTGAGCTGTCAGCACAGAGCCCGATGCGGGGCTCGAACTCACGGACTGTGAGATCATGACCTGAGCCGAAGTTGGACACTCAACCGACCGAGCCACCCAGGCGCCCCTAGATTGAGCATTTCTGATCTGCTCACTGGTGATGCTGCCACTAAGGCTGCCTATGGCTCCCATTTTGGGTAGCAAAGCTCCAGAGCTCACCTTGGGTCCCCTCTCATAGGTGATGCAGTCTCACTGGATAGTAGTGGCCAGTTTACTTATCTGCCTCCCATGCTCATCTCTGAGCACCCTGAGAAAATGGCCTGTGCCTTTCTCAGCTCTGTATCCCTAGCAACTAATGTAGCGTCTGGCACACAGTAGGGCCTCGGTAGATGTTAACTGGAGAAATTAAGGAAGGAGAGGAAAGGGAGGAAGGCTCTAGGTCCTAACACCTGGGGAATCCTAAGCCTAAGGAATGCAAAGTTCATATGCAATCTATTACTAAAAGATAATTTGAAAAGCAATATGCTACAGGTTCTGGTGATTGCAAGGCAGAGAATGGTATAAGGTCAAGTAATTGGGGAATTATTCTTGAAGAAGGTGGCGGCAGATGGACTGGTGAAGTCAGACAAGTGCAATTGCAATGACAGGAGTAGCTTGACAGTTCCCTTTGTTCCCTCTCTCTCCCTCCTTACCCTGCTCCCTCCCTCCTCTCCTCTCCCTCTTTCTTTTCGTCTCTTTCTTCCTTCCTTCTTTCCTTTTTCCTGTCTCTGACCCATGCTGACCTCACACTAATTCTTTAATCTTAGCAAAAGCAAAACTTGCTTCATGAATGGCCATGTTCATTTCCCTCCTCAGTTTCATTTACCCTGCCATCTCTCCCTCCTTCCTTACGTCCTTCCTTCCTTCCATCCTTCCTTCGTTCCTTCTTTCCTTCCTTCCACCCACCCACTTCCTGACAATTCATTCATCAATTTATCCATCTGTTTATCCAATGTGCCTTCTTGCAGATCCTTTAAGCACCGCTGCCTCGGATAAGAATCATACCTGGAAACTGCAGATTTCCACCTTTCCTCCTACCACCACCAGAGCCCAGGGCACTCTCGTTGACAGACCCAGGACTGTGACCAAACTCCCGCCCAAATCAACTGCTGACCTCTCCTCTCCTGGCTTTGGAGTCAACATCACAAATGTGACAGATGTCACCAGCTATGTTTTCAGGTCTCTGGGCCCCTGGTTTGATTCCGAGTCCGTGTGCTTGAGAAGATGTGGAGAGTGATGGATGGGGGACAGGGGAGGGCAGACACAGACCTGAGTCCCCTAAGTCTGGTGAAACTTCCTCGAGGAGGAAGCAAGTGGTGCTAGAGTGGGCCGGAGGCTGTTGGAGCGGCTGCCACTCTCCCCAGTTCACCTGTTTCCTTGCACACTAGAGGAGTAAGAAGAGGGAAAGGGTGTCTTTGCTCAATTCCCATGGGTCTCAGCCAACTCCATGGGCCTAATGGTGTAGTGGAGAAAGCACTCAGAGTGAGGGCCCCTGGATTCCAGTGCCAGCCAGATTGATTGGCTGTGTGACTTTGGGTGAGTCACAAACCCTCTCTGGCTTGTTTCCTTGTCTAATCAGAAGTAGGGAGGCTAGAAAATGTGGAGCTGGAAGCCAGAATCTAGCCCAACTGCTCTCAGCAGCTGCTATGTGTTAGGATTACCTGGAGTGTTTACTTTTGCTTTGATTTGTGTTTAATACCGATGCATGTGCCCTCCTGTAGGCCGATAGACCAGAATTTCTGGAGATGGGGCTGGTCTCAGTATTTTTATGAGACCTTCAGATTTCTTAATATGCAGGCAAAGCTAAGAACCATTAGCTTTGTATGCATGTCCCTCTTTACAGTTTATTATTCAATGTAGATTTATCTTTGAATGTGTTTATCATTAAGTATTGAATTAACAGAGAAATATTCCCACTGATCTAACACATCCGAACTCCACATTCTCTTTCTAGTCTTTCTTCATGTTCATACATATTTAACATGGCAGTAATTCTAATTACAAACTTGCCATTATTTTTCCATGCTAAAACTGTTCTTTGATGTTGCTAGACTTTGTGATTGTCATCTCAACAAATGCATCTTTTTCTATCAGTGGAAAAGCCAGAACTTATGTCGTCACTTGTCTGTCTATAGACACTGAGATTGTTTTTATTTTTTTAACATTTAATTAATTAATTATTTATTTATTTATGTATTTATTTTTGAGAGATAGAAAGAGAGCGTGAGTGAGGGAGGAGCAGAGAGTGAGAGAGACACAGAATCTGAAGCAGGCTCCAGGCTCTGAGCTGTCAGCACAGAACCAGGCGTGGGACTTGAACTCACAAACTGCGAGATCATGACCTGAGCTGTAGTCGCATGCTCAACTGACTAAACCACCCAGGCACCCCATCTTTTTTTTTTTTTTTTTGATGTTTATTTTTAAGAGAGAGAGACACAGTGTGAGCAGGTGAGGGGCAGAGAGAAAGAGACAGAGACAGAGTCCGAAGCAGGCTCCGGGCTCTGAGTGTCAGCACAGAGCCCAATGGGGGGCTCAAACTCACGGACCGTGAGATCGTGACCTGAGCCGAAGTCAGTCGCTTAACTGACTGAGCCACCCAGGTACCTCATCATTTTTGAAAGTATTGATAACTCTGAGAGAAACATTTTTGCAGACATCCTTTTTCTTCTTTTAAATGATTTATTCAAAAGAAATTCCCTTCAGAGAATGTGAACGTTTATATCACTCTGTATCCATATTGCCAAATGGTCCTCCAAAGATTGGAAGCACTTTATCGCTTCTCGGCCTTTTGGCTAAGATCAAGTGAAGATTGGAAGCACTTTGTGTTGCGATCCACACTGTATAAGTGAAGCAGTTATCACTGTGGGGATCCTTTGCCTATAAGGATTTAGTATGTGGAAAATATTCCTGCTAAATTGGATGTGAACTGACACCTGCTTTCAGCTCTCTCCTACCATGCACGAGGAGCTCCAGGAGGGTACAGGCACTGCCTTCCTCCCCACACCCCTAATGGTTGTTTTGCTGGTACCAGCCTAAGTGCTTGGTACACAGTAGGTGCTTATTAAACCTTTGGGGGCTAAATACACGATCTAGTGAGAATGAATATTTTTCTTTTCTTTTCTTTTTAAGTTTATTTATTTATTTTTGAGAGAGAGAGAGAGACAGAGAGAGAAAGCACTAGCAGGGGCGGGGTAGAGAGAGAGGGAGAGAGAGAATCCCAGGCAGGCTCCATGCTGTCAGCACAGAGCCCGATGAGGGGCTGGAACTCACAAACCTTGAGATCGTGACCTGAGCCCAGATCAAGAGTTGGATGCTTCACCAACTGAGCCACCCAACAGTTTTCTTTTTATATTAGTTTGATTTTCCAGCATGGAAATTGAGAGTGCATACTTTTTGCCCACTTTGTTACCAGAAGCTGCGTCTCTTCTATTAACTTTATTAACTAATGTGAACAATTCTATCAGTCAGGATCCAGCCAGGGAAGCAGGAGCCCTTGGACTGTTTGAAAAAAGAGATGATTTAGTACAGGAGGCTGTTTGCCCAGGTGATGGGAGAAGTGAGCTTCCAATCTGGGGCCAGATGGGGGAGCATCTCAGGGGAAGACACTGTCCCCCTGCCTTAGGGTGCGTTCCCCAGAAGCAGACAAAGAGAAAGGTCTTGTACAAATATAGGAAGCACAAAAAAAAGGGCAAAAAGAAGGAAGCCTAGCAAGGGTGTCATTACCACGCCCTGTCCCACAGTGGGGAACTCTGGGACTCAGTCCCGCAGGGGGTTTCTGGTGGAACCCATGGGCCTTGAGTACATCAGGGGTTGTAGGAGCTGAAGAATTTATACTCCTGAATTCCCAGTCTTCCCTCAGGCATGGCCCAGGGGCACACGAATTCCCAGGCACTGGGTGGGGGGGGGGGGGACAGTGGTCGGGCAGTCTGTGTGCAGCCTCAGAAAGGGGTGCGGTGGGCGCTGGCCTTCAAGAGTGGATGCCCTCCAGGCGCTCCGGGCATGAGAGTGTGATAAGGCTGGGAGGGTAGAGGAGACTTGAACACCCAGTTAGCCCAGCTGAGCAGCCGGCTGTGCCCGCTCCAAGTAGGGCGATATTGTAACCGCCAGCCACAGAGCCCCACAGAGCACCAGGGACTGAACCTGACCATTCTCTGGGAGGTGTAGCTCCAGGTGAAGGAGGAAGGCTCCCAGTCCCCTGGCAGCGTAAAGGGGCCTCTGCCTCTTTCCACGGCCATTCTCTCATTTCTCCCTTTGCCAGCAAGTTCGCGCATTCGATTTTAAGTTTTGCATGGGCAGATGTGTTGATGTTTAAACGATTGCTTTGTTTTATTCCTTGATGTGCTCGATGCTATTTCCTTGATGCTATTTTTTTTCCCATTTTATTTAAATCTTTAGTCCCTCTTGAGGGGGGGGGGAGGGATGTATTTTGCTGTATGTTATAAATTGTATAAAAGATGACTTTTTCTTCATATTGCGATCCAGATGCCCCAAGATTAGTTCCTAAACAATCCTTGACTTCCTCCTGGGCTGCCAATTTCCTTAGATGTTAAATTTGTACATCACATTAGGTCCACAGCTGGGCTTCTGTTTGTTTCACTGCCGCCTATTTCTTTTGACCCTGTGCGTTATCATGCAGATTAGCTGTGCTGTAATCTGTTTCCATATCACTGTCTGTCTAGACAGGTCAAGTTTCCTCACTCATGGGCATCTCTTTCTTATGGTATCCACTAATGCTTTTCCAGGACTTTTATTTATGTATTTATTTTAATGTTTATTTTTATTTTTTGAGAGAGAGAGAGAGAGTGAGCGCGAGTGGGAGAGGGGCAGAGAGAGAGAGACAGAGAGGGAGACACAGAATTCGAATCAGGTTCCAGGCTCTGAGATGTCAGCACAGAGCCTGATGCGGGGCTCGAACTCACAAACCATGAGATCATGACCTGAGCTGAAGTCGCTTAATAGACTGAGGCACCCAGGCGCCCCTCCCAGGCCTTTTAGAATCATTATGCAAAAATCTGTAAAAAATCATGGTGGGATTTTGGTGAGGACTGGCTTCTGTTTACAGATGGGGAAACAGAGGCCAGAGCAGTGAGGCCCTCCAAGGAACTAGGCTCTGCTGCTGAGACTAGAAACCAGGTTTCCTTTCTGGAACTTGGCTCTCTGCTGCATCTCAGTGAGGAAGAGGAGCCCAAGCTGGCAGCCCTCCCCTCCCCTCCCTCCATCCCACCCCAAGCCTCTTCTGCACGTGCCCTATGCTCTTTACTAGATATATTTTTAGTCAGCAGTTTTAGGCAATGGGACACACTAAAGGCACAGGGCTGGTCAGTATGGGGACAGGTGCTGGGAGGACCTAAGCAGCTAAGAGAAGGGGCGTGAAGGACTTTTGTAAACACTCAAGTGTGAGGCGTGCATCAGTGGTAGCAGCTTCATTGTCTCTTTTTCCCCCAGGGTCTCTGTGACCAGCATCATCATTATCGTGTTGTGTGGAGTCCTGAGCAAGAGCCTGGTCTTCACGGTGCTGTTGGCTGTGACAAAGAGGTCATTTGGACCCTAGGCCTGTGAACCCATGAGAGTAACCTCTGACCTCAATTTTGCCTGAGGAGGGGTGTGAGGAGGAAGGGAAGGAGGGACAGTGACAGGAGTTGAATCTGTGACACAGGTTTTCTCTAAGGCTCAGGTCCCACCTTCCCAGCTCGGTTAATTCACTAATAACCTTGGATGTGTGAGTTCGTCCCCTCAGAAGAGAAGATTCAATTGCAAACATGCCCATTCTACCAGCGGCTCCAGATTTGCCTTAAATAAAGACAGAGTCCAATGCTCTTCAGTGTCGCTGTCTTGTGGGGGTTGTGCGGTGTATGCAGAGGGCACTGCTGCTAATTCTGCCCTTGTTCTTGCCCTGGGCCATAACATTTAGGCCTGACCTGGAAGGAGCTCTCACTACAGAAGCATCCTGTTCTCCCTGCCCCTGGGCCTTCCTGTCCTCTAGAATCAGGTGCATGAATTTCTCTTTTCATCTGTGGCCCTTTCCCATACTTCCAGAGAGGGGGGTTGAAAACCATGGAATGAGGAGAAGACAAGACACCATGGTGAGAATTCCTTATTTGGGATAGAGAAACCAAGTCAACCAAAAGGTTGTATCCTGGGAAGGTATGGGATGAGATAAGATCCAAAGCATAGGACTTATAGAGAATCTCATTTGTCGATTGGGTGCATTGTTAGAGGAACATTTGATCTCTGGATCCTTAGAACATGCCCATGAAGGCCAAAACGTAAGTGCGTAGAAATATACCTCAACGTAATAAGGCCTTACATAAACACCCCAGAGCTAACAATATACTCAACGGGGGAAAACTGAGAGCTTTCTCCCTAAGGTCAGGAACAAGAGAAGGATGTCTACTCTCACTGTTTTTATTTGACATAGTACTGGAAGTCCTAGCCACAGCAATTAGACAACAAAAAGAAATAAAAGGCATCCAAGATGGTAAGAAAGAAGTAAAACTTTCACTATATGTAGATGACGTGATACGCTCTATAAAAAGACCCTAAAGAGTCCAACAACAAAAAACTGTAGGAACTGATAAATGAATCTAGTAAGGTCCCAGGATACAAAATCAATGCACAGAAATCCATTGTCTTCCTATACACTAATAATGAAGCAGTAGAAGGAGAAATTAAGAAAATAATCCCGTTTACAATTGCACCAAAAATAATGATACCTATGAATAAATGTAACCAGGGGTGAAAAACCTATACTCTAAAAACTATAAAACATTGATGAAAGAATTTGAAGATGGCATAAAGAAATGGAAAGATATTCCATACTTGTGGTTTGGGAGAACAAATATTGTTAAAGTGTCCATATTACTCAAAGCAAGCTACAGATTTAAAGTAACCCCTATCTAAACACCAACAGCCTTTTTCATAGAACTAGAACAAACAATCCTAAAATTGTACAGAGACACAAAAGACCCTGAACAGCCAAAGCAATCTTGAAAAAACAAAACAAAACAAAACACATCACAATTCCTGACTTCTATATTACAAAGCTGTAGTAATCAAAACAGTATGGTACTGGCACAAAAGTAGATACATAGGTTAATGGAACAAAATAGAAAGCCCAGAAATAAACCCATAATTATATGGTAAATTAATCTTTGACAAAAGAGGCAAGAATATGCAATGTGAAAAAGATAGTCTCTTCGACAAATGGTACTGGGAAAACTGGACAGCTCCATGCAAAAGAATGAAACTGAGCCACTCTCTTATACCATTCACAAAAATACAAAATTGATTAAAGACCTAAATGTGAGACCTGAAACCATAAAAACCCTAGAAGAAAACACGGGCAATAATTTCTCTGACATCAGCCGAGGGAGGGGAGCAAAAAAGCAACTATTAAACTATTGAGACTATATCACAATAAAAACCTTCTTCACAACAAAGGAAACAACCAACAAAACTAAAAGGCCATCTACTGAATGTCATTATTTGCAAATGACATATCTGATAAAAGGTTAGTATCCAAAATATACAAAGAACTTACATGACTCAACACCAAAAAACCCATAAATAATCCAATGAAAAAATGGGCAGGGGCGCCTGGGTGGCTCAGTTGGTTAAGCGTCTGACTTTGGCTCACGTCATGATCTCACAGTTCATGGTTTCAAGACCCGCGTCAGGCTCTGTGCTGACAGCTCAGAGCCTGGAGCCTGGTTTGGATTCTGTGTCTCCCTCTCTCTCTTTCTGTCCCTCCCCTGCTCACTCTCTGTCTCTCAAAAATAGATAAAAACATAAAAAATTTAAGAAAAAAAACGGGCAGAAGATGTGAACAGATATTTCTCCAAAGAAGACATACAGATGGTCAACAGACACATGAAAAGATGCTCAACATCACTCATCATCAGGGAAATGCAAATCAAAACCAGAATGAGATATTACCTCACACCTGTCAGAATGGCTAAAATCAACAACACAAGAAACAACAGGTGTTGGTGAGGATGTAGAAAAAAGGGGAACTCTCTTGAACTGTCAGTGGGAATGCAAACTGGTGCAGCCACTGTGGAAAACAATATGGAGGTTCCTCAAAAAATTAAAAATAGAATTACCCTATGATCCAGGAATCACACTATTAGATATTTGTCCAAAGAATACAGAACACTAATTTGAATGGATACATGCACCCCTAAGTTCATTGCAGCATTATTTACAATATTCAATCTATGGAAGCAGCCCAAGTGTCCATCCATAGATGAATGGATAAAGAAGATGTGGTGTAGATACACAATAGATATTACTCAGCCATAAAAAAGAATGAAATCTTGGCATTTGCATCAACAAGGATGGACCTAGAGAGTATAATGCTAAGTGAAATAAGCCAGTCAGAGAAAGGCAAATACCATATGATTTCACTCATATGTGGAGTTTACGAAACAAATGAGCCAAAAAAAAAAAAAAAAAAAAAAAGAAAGAAAGAAAAGAAAAAAAAGAGAAAAAGAAAAAGAAAGAGCCAAACCAAAGAATAGACTCTTAACTATAGAGACCAAACTGATGGTTACCAGAAGGGAGGTAGGTGAGGGGATGGAGGAAATAGGTGATGGGGATTAAGAGTACACTTATCTTGATGAACACTGAGTAATGTATGGAACTGTTGAATCATTATACACCTGGAACTAATATAACACTGTATGTTATCTACATTGGAATTAAAATAGAATAAGCTAAGATAAAATAAAATAAAATGTTAAGTGAAAAAAATAGAAGTATGTGACTAGAATGAGGCCACATGAGTAGTAAGTCACTACTTACTAGCAAGAACAAAGGCTAGAGTTCCTTTGCTGAAGACCAAGGGCCTCGAAGCCATAGAGAATGGACCATGGTGGAATTCTGCCTATGTCTAAATGCCCCATGTCCTTGTGTCACACGAGGGGTAGGGATGGTGGCCCACAAATAGGCCCCTCTCCCTTTCAGAACAGAAGAAGTAGAAAATCAGAAAATACTGATTTAAATCTGTTAGAGTTTGCAAGACATGGCTGGGCCTGAACATCTATTTCATGGGTGAGCATGGGAGCTACAGGGGAGTTATAGAGCAGACAGAGGAGGAAGGCAGAGTGAGAATAAAAGTGCACACAGGGACAGACTGCAGAAGTCTACCTAGGGAAACCAAGAGGCAACGGACTGCAGAGGCCACAGTTAAGGTCATAGCATGAGACAAAGGGTTGGATCACCGATTAGAATTCTGCACCAAATTCCAATGTGTGTGTGTGAATGTTCCGGGAGGGGGTGGTTTCCCCACATCAACAGGCAATTCTGGGACACCAGCTGGGTGTCCTGAAATTCAACTCAATTCTGATACTATCGACCCAGAGATAGCATCAGATTCCACAGATTGAGGGCTCAGTCCCACAAAACTCTCCCTCCCCATCTTTAGATGCCATTGATAAGTGCAGGCTATTACTTGTGCTTCTGATCTACCTGCTCTGGGAGGTTCCAGTGATCCCCTCCTTGGATTCCATCAATTTGTTAGAGCAACTCACAGAACTGAGAAACATTTTACCTACTAGATTACTGGTGTTTTATAAAAGACTATTAAAGGGTATGAATCAACAGCCAGAAAAATAAATAAGGCAAGGTCCTGAACAAAGGGGTTTCTGTCTCCATGGAATTTGGAGCCCAGCACAGTGGCACATGGAAACATTCTGGTTTCCCAGCCTGGAAGCACTCCAAACCCCCTCCTTTTTTTTTTTTTTTTTTTTTTTCATGGAGGCTCCATTACACAGGAATGATTGATGAACTCATTGGTCATTTGTGAGTGATTCAAGCCCTTCTGCCTTCCCCAGAAATCAGGGGGTGGAACTGAAAGTTTCAACCCTTGTCACAAGGTTAGTTCCCCAGGAAACAGCCCCATTCCTTCCAGGATTTCCAAAAGTCACCACATTGACAAACTCAGAGGTAGCAGCAAGGGGCTTGTTACGAACAACAGGACATCCATGACACCTTTATGGCTCTGAAGTGTTTCCAGGAAGTGAGAACAAGAGACCAAATATGACAAAAGATGCTCCCACTGTTCTAATGGCTCATGAAATTTCAAGGACTTTGGGAGCTATGATCCAGACGATGTGGATGAAGTCCAAATATATATGAGAAATATATTTCGATGATCTGAATGACCAAACACATATTTCTTATAATTCACAATGTCACACAATCTAGTGATGTTGCCATTGGTGCCCCTGCCCTTGCACTCTTGAAGTCACCCCGTCTTTGGCACCATGTTTTTCCTGGGCCCTCAGTGCTTAAACTTCTTCTGTGACAGCCATCTCCAACTGGCTCTGCATCTTGTATCACACCTTCGGGATCCAGAATCCTGGACAGGATATTGCGTCTGGCCAAACTTAGGTCAAGTCACATGCGTGGCACATAGATGTTGGGGAGAGGGGCGGGAGAAATCTCTGCCTCCACCCTCAATAGTAGAGGAAGTAGAGCTCTGTGCCCTAGTGAGAGTCGTGCACTGAAGCATGTCCCCCAGGTGGAGAAGGTATTGGGTGCTGGAGAACCAAAAGATGACAAATATCTGATCTGTCGTGGTTACTGCTAGCACTGTCATGTTTGTGGGCTTCATGCCTCTGCCTGGGCTGGGAGCTTAGGGATGCGCACAACTTGCACACAGGACGGGTACCTGACGAACGCCTCAGGGCCCATCTGACCTCAAACGTAGCTTTTGCAGGCATTGTCTATTTGGACCACTTGCCTCAGAAACCCTTGGGCTGCTGGTTAAAACGCAGATTCCAGGGCTTTCCCAGACCGAGCAAATTGGAATCTCTGGGGGTTGGTGCTCAGGCATGTGTATATTTGCCAGCCTCCTGAGTGATTTAGCCAAGTGCCCATACTTGAGAACCGTGGTGTGGAGTAAGATTAAAGAAGGCAGATCATCAGAAAGGTTTGAGCTCCGTCTTGGAGGACAAGCCAAATTTGGATGCATGCTGTCATTCCAGACAGGGGGAACTGGTAGGGGGGTGCAGGATGTAGTGGTCAGTGGCCAGGGATGGAATGTCCTGGCAACCTGAGGAAGTGAGTGGAATGGAGGGGTGGGTCCAGACTTGGCATGGTGGAGAACAGGACGCTATTGAGTGTTGACTAATGGGCAGTGACGTAATAGCAGCAGGAAGGAAGATGTCACAAGGGCAGTGTTTGCTCTTTTCTCTTCTTCTGCATTTTCCTGAGCTGCTCTCTCTTCACACTTCCCTTCTCAACTGCAAAGTAATAGTCAAGCCTCTCCGGGAACATGGAAGACATCCCTGAGGGGCAACATCCTCCAACAATGGGAAGAGCCCTGGGACAGCCAGTACCCAGTGGATCCTGGGATAGGATGGAGGGGACAGGGCTCTGGGGTGGCCATGGCTACTGCTGCTGCTGCTGCTGCTGCTGCTCTGAGCCTCGGGTAAGGAGATGCAGGGGGAGGGATGGAGATGGCCAAAGGGGTACTGCTAAGAGGGGTTTCTCTCACTTCTTTAGGAGAGACTGAATGGGATCAGGGTGTGGGCTAGACACAGGAAAGGGAAGAGAAGGTAATGGATGAAGACTGTTGGTTAACCCTGTCCCAGCAGGAACTGGGTGATGAAACAGAATCTGGAGCTTTCTACAGTATACCGTGAAGTTAAGAAAACTACGTGAAGTGAACTGAACAGTCTCTTATCGCTGTCCTGGGAGGTGGAAAGTGTAAGATACAGTCTCTCCTTAAAGGAATCAGGCACTGAGGTAGACGAGGCATTAGTAGAAGGCAAAGGTAAATAACAAAAGGGCAAAGCCACAGCATGAACACAAAAATATGGTGGAAGTTCCTCTAGCAAGGCACAGGGAGGCAGTGTGGAAAAGAGGGTTCAGGAATCAGACAGAGCTGGGTTCAAATCCTATCTCTGCCACTTTCTACATTTGGGCTCTCAGGAAGTCCTCCAAACCCTCTGAGCCTCAGGGTCCTCAATATTTATTTGTAAATGGTACCTAAGTGTTGTCCTAAGGGGGTTGTTCCTAAGAGTTAAACAGCAGACTGATGTACAATTCTAATGATCAGTATTTAGAGCATAGTCAGTGCTTAACAAAAGTTATGGTGGGTGATGATGGTGGTGGGGGTGGTAGTGGAAACAGGGGCAGGGTGATCAAAGGTATTGAGGGTTGAAAAGGGAAGGAGATGAGCGCAGGTGGAACTGTCCAGGTAGACTCCCTCTAGGACCAGAAGGGGTGGATGTGGGTGGAGAAGAGTGGGGGAGAGCACTCAGCCTGGGGACGGCAGGGGCTGGGATGAAGTACTGGGTGCTGGAAAGCCAGGGCTGTGTCTGGGGAAGCACAGGTAGAATAGAACATGGGTTGTAAAACGGGTCAAGTTCTCTTTCACTTTTTTTTTTTAACCATTTTATTATTAAAATTTTTCAGTCTACAAAATACGGAGACAATAGCCACCGTAAACTTGTTACCTAGATCAAAACATTCAACCATAATTGATATTTTGCATTATTTGCTCCATATGTGTGTACATTGCTGAGATACATATTTATAAATATGTTAATTGTAAATATAAATGTGTTTATTAATTCATTACATATATTAACACATATTATGTATACTTATAAATATGTATGTTTATATTATATCATGATATATAAGTATACAATTGCATATCATATGTATGTATATATAAAATTGCTGAACCATTTCAAAATAATTTACAGAAATCCTAAATTATTTATTTAAATAATTTTATTTATTTAATATTTAATATTATAATTATTAAATATTAATATTTAATAATATTATAATTATAATATTAAATATTAATATTTAAATGTTTAAGTGCTTGATGGAGCTGCTAATACTTTTGATCTGCGACCTTGTATCTGTGGTGGGGTCTGTGGATGTAGGGATGGTGGAAGGAACATTTGCTCAGTGCAACACTTTGACTTCTCATTCTAGGATTCCAAGCTGTAGGCGAAGAGGAGAAACAAAAGTGACTGCTAGATGGAGAGACCTTGACCACAGCCTGCTCTTAAAGTGTCATGCTCTACTCCAGCCTGAAGGCCTGGCAGCGGGTGAGGAGCCAGCGCCCCCCAGAGACAGTGGTGTGCTCTTACACTTAGAAACAAAGACCCAGGGGCGCCCGGGGGGGGGGGGGGGGGGGGCTCAGTCAGTTAAGCTTTGGTCTTGTCTCAGGTCATGATCTCGCGGTTTGTGAGTTGGAGACTTACATTGGGCTCTGTGCTAACAGCTCAGAGCCTGGAGCCTGCTTCGTCTATCTGTCTGTCTGTCTGTCTGTCTGTCTCTCTCCAAAAAAAAATATTAAAAAAAAAAAAAAAGGAAAGAGAAGAAAAGAAAGAAACAAAGACCTAAACTGGCCCAGACCAGGGATACCTGTTGAAGGTTGTCCCACGGAACCCATATTCAAGGTCACAATGGCAGGGCTCCAGTGGCAAGACTTAGGGCTGCACTGGTGTGTGGTTGACCTCAGAACCCCCATGTCCTGTCCAAATGGATTTGGCTGATACAGTGCAAAGGCGAGAAGCAGCGAGACCCTGGACAGGAAAGGAATGGCTTTTTCGGAGGCTGGCCTCAGCCACAGGCTGAGAGGGCTGCTTTGGATGCCAGGTGGCACAGAGAGAGCAACTGGAAAAGCTCCAGACCTGAAAGCAGTGCACCGGGTTCTTCCACGCCCACTCTGTCAGTTTGCGAAAGTCCTACCTAGCTCCTCTCTCGGCCTCAGCTTTCCCACCTGTCAAGACAAGAAAGTTGGGCTAGGTGATCTCAAAAATCCTCTTACTCTATGTCAGAGAACCTGCTAGAGGAACTAGACACCTGAGCAACGACTTTGTGCCAAGTGCTTGGTTCATCCATCTCCCTTCTATGAAATAGGTGCTGCTGCCCCCATGGTACAAGGGAGGGAGGCTCCAAGAAGTCAGGTTACTTGCTGTATCTTTCAGCGGGTGCTTGGTGCAGCTGGGATCCTACAGAAACCCGCCTTGACTGGATGGTTCTTGGTAAATCCTGGAAATGGGCCCAGTTTGCCAATAGAAAGCTGCCCCCTTTCTCAAGGGATTTAAAAAGTAGTGGATGAGGGATAGATTCTAGAGAGCAAAATGAAGGGCCTTTCACTGGCCTTGAGTTGCTTCTTATTGGTGGGGGCACCGCCAGTTTATTGGAAAGCCCACCTCCCCACGTGGGGAGACAGAGCTGGGAAGGTGAGGCCGACAATTTTGCCTCAAGCTTCTTGAGAAACACTCCCCTTTGGAGCCGGTGGGCTGGAGGGGCCTCCACCCCACAGGACACTGCTGGCCCATGCCCTGCTAACCCCAATATGTGACTATCACGAGAGGGCTGGGCTTAAATCGGACTGCAAAGTGTCTGGAAATAAAGAGTTGACCATGCAAACTGATGGGGCTGTAGGCAGGACGGAGGGAAGCTATTGAGCCCACGTCATAGAATATAGTCATTCCCCAGGACTTTAGAAACATCCAGTGACACCCAGTAATTAACCGGCTGGTTGCAAAGGATTTATGCGGTCAGTTAAGGGGTTTCATTGCCCTCTACTCAGGGACATTTTATTTTATTATTATTATTTTTTAAAGTTTATTTTTATTTATTTGTTTAGAGAGCTAGAGAGAGAGCAAGCAGGGGAGGGGCAGAGCGAGAGGGAGACAGAATCCCCAGCAGACTTTGCACCGTCAGTGCAGAGCCTGACACAGGGCTTACACTCATGAACCATGAAATCATGACCTGAGCCGAAATCAAGAGTCGGACGCTTAACCGACTGAGCCACCCAGGTGCCCCAGGGACATTTTATTAATTTGGTCTTGGTGTCTGGACGCTGGGGAAGCACTAACACCTTGCTCTTCACCCAGGGAGGTGGGGGCTGTAACAGGACAAGGGGAGGTGTGCTGGCCCAATTCCCATTCTCCCTGTGCCCTGAACATCCTCAGTGACCTTGAGTAAGTCTCTCACCCCTTTCTGGCTTCCTCCACGGTGATACTCAATGGCTCCATTTCTCTGGGTTCTTCTGTATTTATTGAGTTCAGAGAAACAAAGGCCTTATATTTTACACTTGGCAGAATTCGCCCACCCCAGACAGCAGCAGATGGCATGGGCCCACCAGGTCCGAATCCATCCTTCCGCCTGGTTCCTTTACTCAAATCTTAATAAAGACAATAAGAAAAATAATCAAGAGTGACTGAGCCCAGAATCTTGCATGAAAAGTGTATCAAGTTTAGTACAGGATAAATGTAAACATAATTACTTTCATCAAGCCACAAAAGATGCTGTGGAGGACTAATAAATAGTAGCTTCATCCAGTAATTACAGAGAACTTCAGGCTAATGTGGCTAAGGAAACCGAGTCTAGTACAGATTGCTCCTGCCTGAAGGAATTATTAGTCTCACAAGGGAAACAAAATATAATCTTCTAAAAATGTTTCTTTCTGGGGAGGGGTTGGTGTGCCTGGAGATAGACTTTCCCTCAGTGGATTGTGGGGAGTCCTTCTTTATTCTTCTTGACTTTTTCTTTAGTTTACCAGGTGAGGGAGGGCATGGCGTTGCCAACCACAGAAAGAAACTTAATATATTGGGGAGGGGGGGAATATTTGGAGGAGATAACATTGTCCACCCAATCCCACTGTAGGAAGGGAGGCCTGAAATGGGAATTTGAGAAGACAGAAGGTGGGCCCTGGAGGGCAGGAGGGAGGTTCTTGGTCTCATGGGCAAGTTCCATGTTGGGACAGAAGCTAGGGCGGAAGGACTATTGTGGCAGATGAGCAATCACGTGACTGTGATGGTCTGGGAGGGCGTGGGTGCTGAGAGCTGAAAGACCCTGAAGGCTGAGACCAGCTGTATGTCACAGGATATATAGGAATGGAGTTAGGAAATGAGGGTCCCAGTGCTGGTTTTGTCTGTTGAGTGACCTTGGGTACTCTCTGTTACCTTGTTCCTTGGGGGGTTGGAATGGATGCAATTGAACGCCCCTACCTTTGACCTGCTAGGACCGTGTGAATGTTTCCCTCCCAAACAGAGTCTAGTCCCATGGCAACGAACTTGGGAGAAGGCCACTCAGCATGTAGGAGAAGAAGGGCCCTCTCTGGCTCAGATTGAGTCGGCTGGATTGTGCAGATAGGCTGGCAAACTCAGGATATGTTGACCCATCCTCCTCAAGCATTATCTGGGCACCCAGTAGGAACCTAGTGTCAGTCAAGGCTCAGAAAGGCTTTTTATCTCTTCTAGAAAATGGCACTAGCCAAGAGAACCAACAAAGGCAATCTGGATCCAGGGTAAGTTGTGTCTGAACGAGGGTTGTTACATGGAGGCCAGAGTAAAGCAGTGTAAGGGCTTAGTTGGGGCCCTCAGCTCAGGCCCCACGTGTGGACGCCGGAGAGCCAGGCTGGACCACACGGAGGACTTTCTCCTGCTCCAGGTGGGCCAAGGGAGTCCTGAACCCTAGCAGGAAGAATGACCTTTGCTTCTATTTCTATCCTGAAGCCCCAGTGCAAGCCTTGAATGTCATCACCTCAAGGCAGCAAAAGTCCCATCCACCAGCCCCAGAGGAGAGGAGCTGGGGGTTGGGGAGCTAAGGACATACAGGTGTATTATACCCCTGCTTACAAGGCACCACCTGGAAAAAGTGGCCCAGGTGCAGTGGAATCTGAGTAATCAAGAGCCTCTTCCTTCCTTGGAGTCAAAGGAATGGGATCAACAGAAGTTCATCCTTACCCAGACTTGCTGGGGAGTGGGGGCCAGAGGTGGGGGTCAGAAAACACTACCTGGAGGAGGAGAAACACTGAAGGCACAAAGGGAGTGGTGTTCCATGCCAGGGGCAAGTTGTGGGAACGCATGCACAGAGTGTGCTGCCTACAGAGGTAGACAGTTGGGCTGAGTGGCGAGAAGAGGGTAAGGTTAATGCAGGACCATAAATGCAAATGGTGGAGAGCTTTGAAGGCCATGTAGTTACATGCACTTTGTCCTATAAGCAATGGGGCACACAAAGGGCTTTTCCTAGGTCCCCTGAGGGGAGGAGTGAGGGTCTGGGTGCAGAGTGACCCAGCAGCTATGCAGGAAGTCTGGAGAAGGGAGGTGTTAGGGG
Organism: Panthera pardus; assembly: GCF_024362965.1. Taxonomy (NCBI): domain Eukaryota; kingdom Metazoa; phylum Chordata; class Mammalia; order Carnivora; family Felidae; genus Panthera; species Panthera pardus. The sequence continues at coordinate 140,613,427 of NW_026526732.1, forward strand.
CAGGAGACCAGGTAGATTCCTTTGGGGTGAGAGTCAGGGTTAAGATCCTGGGAAAAGTAGAGGCCTCATCTTCAAAGGGTGCGAACCCCTGTGTGGCTGCTCTCATGGCCAGGAGCAGGCAGATCCCCACCCTTTTGGACTCTGGGGGTCAAACCTAGGATTCCAGTGCTCGCCCTTTCCCAGGACCTGCTGGTGTTGGCGACTGTTCTGACATGTGGATTCATCTTGTTCTCAGTCCTGTTTGCCTCTGTCCAGAAAGCCCGGGGCTCGCTCAGGCGAGTGAGGGCCAGGGACAGGCTTGGGTGGAAATGAATGAGATGAATGAATGGACACAGGCAACAGCTGCAGATGTGGGTTTAGAGGTTCCCAGGTGTTCACCAGAACCCATCCCCTGACTTTCCTCACTTCTGTGCTCAGAAGTCTTTGGAGAGGAGGCAGGGCCCGCCCCTGGGGGTGACGTGAATGGGGTTGGGCTGGCTCCCTGGAAGGGTGGAAGGGGCAGGGTGAGGATTTTTGCTACTGGCAATCCAGCCTTCCTTCAGAGGAGGGAGGAGGATGCAGGCTGGGGCTGACATGGACGCATCATTTTCAAATACTGTTCATTTCTGTCCCTCCTCAGGCAAGGCAGCCTCCTGGAGTGTCCCCAGGACACAGCACACCCAGGGAAGCAGACTTAACCTTCCAGGAGCTGACGGGCATGCCTTCCTCCCCTAACAAATACCACACTCCACTCTGTTCAGTGGTAAATAAGAGGCTTCCTGAACTTCTCTTGTGAGATCTCTGCCCAGCCCCTCTCTTACCCAGAGGGAGAAAAGCAGTACCAGGTGGGGGAGCGTGGAGGGCTGGGTGCAAAGAAACCCAGGGAGAGTCATCAAGACCAAGGGCATGGCAATTGATTTCTGTGTTAAGTACAACTGGGACTCACAAAGTGTAATTCAGATGACACTTATATTTGTCCTCTTACTGCCGTCCAGCCTTGCTTGGCTAGAGACCTCATTGGCCCCCTGCTAAAGCCTATGGCAAGACCATCACTCTTCTGGGCATTAAAAAAAATAGACTTTATTTTTGAGAGCAGTTTTAGGTTCCCAGAAAAACTGAGTAGACGGTACAGTGTTCCGCTCTAACCCCTGCCCACCCCTCCATACACCGCTTCCCCCGCCATGGACATCGTGTCCCTGAGTGGTAGAATCAATGAATCTACATGGACACATCAGTGCCACCCAAAGCCCATAGATCACCTTAGGGCTCACGCTTGGTGTTGTCCATGCTATGGGTTTGGACAAATGTGCACTGACATGTACCCACAGCTGGAGTACCACACAGAGTAGTTCCACTCCCTTCAAACCCCTCTGTGCTCTGTCTATTCATCCACGCCCTTCTGGGCATTTCTAAACAATATAAAGTTTATTCCCAAGCTAGCTTCAGTTCAGTCAACCGACTGACTTACCCAGGCACCCGATACACATTTCATTCTATTATATAATAGAATATAATGTGCACATACAGAAAACTGCATTGTCTCTAGCACACTCTCCCTTGGGTTCTCTGTTTCTGATTCTGTGGGAGCTATTTTATAGTTATGTAAGTTGTAGGTAAGTGACAGACATGCAGATTCTGTCCTTTTCTTCCTTCCCCTGCTGTGGATGGAGGTGGGGGAGGGGCAGGAATAAACACCAAACTGGTTTCCCCTTGTTATTCAACATTGCTTTCCTCCATATAAGTATATGCTTCTTGAATTCCTTTTCTTTTCTTTTTTTTTTTTAATTAACGTTTATTTATTTTTGAGACAGAGAGAGGCAGAGCATGAATGGGGGGAGGGTCAGAGAGAGAGGGAGACACAGAATCGGAAACAGGCTCCAGGCTCCGAGCTGTCAGCACAGAGCCCGACGCGGGGCTCGAACTCATGAACCACGAGATCATGACCTGAGCCGAAGTCGGACACTTAACCGACTGAGCCACCCAGGCGCCCCTTGACTTCCTTTTCTAACCAGATCTAACATCTGCCTGGTTCACTCACTGAATATGAGTTTAAAAGAATCTTTAATGCATGTTTATTTTTATTTATATTTTTAAATATTTATTTATTTATTTATTTATTTATTTATTTATTTATTTTGAGAGAGAAAGTGCATGTGTGCATATGTGCATGAGCGGGGGAGGGGCAGAGAGAGAGGGAGAGAGGGAATCTCTCTGTGATGTCAGCGCAGAGTCCCACGGGCTGAATCTCATGAAGTGTGAGGTCATGACCTGAGCTGATCCAGGTTGGACCCTTAACTGACTGAGCCACCCAGGTGCCCCAACGCATGTTTGTTTTTAACTGTAGTTTTGAAAGCTATAACTCTGTTTATAAATTTCACTCAATCTTGCTTCTGACCCTGTCCTTGTTACTCTATGTAAATCTAAATCTTTGATTTTTTTTAATTTTTATTGCTATGTATGATTCCATTGTGTTGAAACACACCCATATATGTTGTCGCCTGATTACCGCACAGGTGCCTCTGATTCAGTGGCAAAGGTTGGTCTTCCCAATAGATGGTGATGGTTTATGGGATAGTCACTTGGGGCGGGCGGTGGCGGGGGGGGGGGGGAAGGCTTTTACCTTTCTCTCACACCATACACAAAATTAACTAAAATGGATCATAGACATAAAAATGAAAGGTATAAACAATAAAGCTTCTAAAAGAAAACAGAAAATATGACCTTAGAGTGGGCAAATATTTCCTAAACAGGACACAAACAATAGTAACCACGATAGAGTATGCATTCAGGAGTTGGACACTGAATGTAGGATAGTCACACATTTATTCCACGTGGAAGTTCCAGAACTTTCTCACATTTTCATCAATACTGAATCTTACTCAACTTCCTAGTTCCTGCCAGTCTGCTGAGTACAAAGTGAAAGCTCAATGTTTTCACTTGAGTGTTTCTCTGATAACTCTGATACTAATGAGGTCAAACATCTATCCGCGGGCTTCTTAGGCATTTGGATTTTTACTGTTTTACAACACTTTCTTCTGATCATTTTGCTATTGAACTTCCTTTCTCCTGCTTGCTGATTCTTTAAAAAAATTTTTTTTAATGTTTATTTTTGAGACAGCACGAGCAGGGAAGGGGCAGAGAAGGAGACACAGACAGAATCCAAAGCAGGTGCCAGGCTCCGGGCTGTCAGCACAGAACCCGATGCCCGGCTCGAACTCAACAGACCGCGAGATCATGACCTGAGTTGAAGCTCAACCGACTGAGCCACCCAGATGCCCCATGTTCTGCTTGCTGAGTCTTAATAACCTCTTGGCTCATTTAGATATTCATTCATAGTCAGTTGTAGACACTGCAAATAGCTTCCCTCAGGCTCTCATCTGTTACCTGGCAACACACATCAAGCCAAGCCCAGGCCCAAGCCTCAGTGATTTGGTGCAGAAGATACAATGAGTCGTGGGGTGCCTGGGTAGCTCAGTTGGTTAGCCATCTGACTTCGGCTCAGATCATGATCTTGCAGTCTGTGAGTTTGAGTCCCGCATCGGGTTCTGTGCTGACAGCCCCGGAGTCTGGAGCCTGCTTCAGATTCTGGGTCTCCTCCTTTCTCTGCCCCTCCCATGCTCATGCTCTGTCTCTCCATAATAAAGAAATGTTAAAAAAAAATTAAAAAAAAAAAGAAGATAGATACAATGAGTTGTGGGGTCCTTGTCCCATACACCAAAACAAAAGGGGTCAGAGAACTGCCTCGAGCCGTGTGATACCCCGCTGCTGAGGAACCCATTGGCGACTGCCACTCAGGGGTGTTATGGCCTGCAGCTCTGTTCTGAGGGGTCAGCAGAATGCCTCTTCCCTTATCACATTACGGGAGGTGATGAGAAACTGTCTCCCAGGGGCATCAGGCGGTGGTGAGTGGCCTGTGTTCACCGACATTCTCTCTCATTCTAGGAAGAGACAAGTGCGTCCGTCCCGACTCTGAGTAGCTGTAGACCTTTACCCGCATGGCTCCTGTGGCTGCAGGCAGGAGGCCAGGGTCCACATGGAGCTGTTCGCCGACATTGCTTTTGTCCACGATAGCCTTCGCTTGGAAAATGAATGTTTATGCTGTGAGCGTAAAGTGCTTGTAACTACAAGCCACATCTTCGCCACATCTCACCGTCTATATTAACGCGCCTTTGCTATTCCACTGTTCTGGTTAGTATTACTTTACTTTTCCAGTCATTTTCTCGCCCAGGCAAATGGTTTCATTGTTCATTATAGAAACTTCCTGGAAGATCCAGTGACTCTTCAATGTGGCGAGCATCAAGAGGTCGTTTGCAACCAATCCTGGAGTGTTGTATTGCCATCTGTCCCCAGTCCTGGTGCAGCCCCTGCTATGCAAAGCCTGCCTTGAACTGAACTTCTCAATAAATTCTGACCTTGCCTTCCTCTAAGATGCTGCCCGCAGCTCTGCCGAGGCGATGTTCTCCCTGACCGCCACCAGCAATAAACTCAGCTTTCTCTTCTCTGAAGGTCATGTTGCTGATATTTGGGAAGCCAGCGGGTGACCATGTAATTAAATCCACCTGTTTTCCCTTTATGACTTGGGTTTGATGATCTTATTTAAGATGTACTTCCCAATCTGCAGCACGATAATATTTTGAATATAGTCTCTTAGAAAATGTGCAAAGAGGGGCGCCAGGGTGGCTCAGTTGGTTGAGTGTCAGATCTTGGTGTCAGCTCAGGTCATGATCTCCAGTTTGTGAGTTTAAGCCCCACAATGGGCTTTGCGCTGACAGCTCGAATCCTGCTTGGGATTCTTTCTCTGTCTCTCTGTCTTTCTCTCTCTCTCTGTCTCTCTCTCTCTTGGAAATAAACAACAACAAAATTTAAAAAAAAGAAAATGTGCAAAGATATTCTCATACGTGATCTTCTATTAGCTTTATAGTTTCAACTTTCACAAACAGCACACGACAAAGAAGTCTGCCCGTCATTAGCAGGGCAGAGTGTTGTTAAAATTGACCTCAGTTATTCAAAGCTGTGCTAACACTCTAGCCACCAACCACACGTGGCTATTTCACATTTAAGTTAATTAAATTAAATGAAAAATAAAAATTCAATTCCTCAGTGGCACCTGCTACATGTCAGATGCTCAATTGCTCAATGACCACATGTGGCTATTGGCTATGGGGCTGTGCCGGAAGATTTGGGACATTTCCACCGCAGCAGGAAATTCTGTCAGACAACCCTGCTTTTAAGCTTTTTCCTTCAACAGAACCAGTGGGTTAACAAAGCTTTCAGTTCCTTGTTATAAATTTAGCTTCTTATTAACATGGATTAAAACTTTTATAGCACGTGGTACTTTTACACCTGGGTAGTTTGGTTTATAGTTTCCATTCAATTAAAGCAGTAAAAAGAGACTCACACTTTTTCTCAAAGAAAGGGCGCATAAGCTCATATTATTTTGGTGCCTCGATCCTTTCCCCTCTTTCCCCACCGAGTGTTCCCCAATGCTGCCTTGTCCTTGGGTCTGCAAGGGCAAATAGAGCCCATTTGGAGGAGGGATGACAGGGACACGCTGCCAGAAGCCAGGGTGGATGAGGGCCGCTTATCAGTGAGCAAAGCACTGGGTGTGTGTTGGGGGCTAGGGTTCAAATGCACCCTAGCTCAGCTGGGACATCTCCATGAGACCTTGGACAAGTCACTGACCTGCTTTGCAGCTCAGTCTCCGCAAGAGGCTGGAGATGTGCTCCATGGTCCCTTCCCCATCAGATCAAGGGGCATGTCTGGACGATGCCACAGCATTGAGCAAATCAAGGCTCATGCAGTAAATGAAAAAAGCTGCCTGGCCTTCAGGGGACTCACAGTCTGCCTGGAGAGGAACGAAGAGTGTCCACAGTAGGGCAGTGACAGAACACAGCACAGGGTCAGGTACCGTTGTAAGCAGCCAGACACTGCATACAGGGAGTGGGGTGGTGGCTGCAGGCCAGAGTCCTCTGAACCAACTTCTTGCAAGAGGACCCCCTTGGGGCCTGACGCCTGTGAGGCTAGTTAGGGAGCAGCTTTGGGAGGGATTCAGCACGGTTTTAGGCAGGACCAGCATGGCGGTCAGGACTAGGGCTATGGGGGGACCAGACACACTGGGGGCTAGAGACACGGGTGGGCACAGACTGTGGGGTCTTAATGCAAGCTGAGGCCTCTAACAGAGTCTAGAAGTCCAATTAATGAAGGGTAGCTGAGCGCTCACATTAGCTCCGTGGTGAGAGCATGTGGTCACAGACAGGAAGTGGCTGTAGACATCTCCTCCATCTTGTCCCCTCTGATCTGGGCCAGTGAGAGCTTGGGCTCCAGGCCTCCTTCTCATTTTCTTCAGAGATTCCAACTTCCCACCTCCTGCCTCTGCTGTTACTCTTTTCCTGGGGGCTCTCTGGGGCCTAGTTCCACAGCAGGACCAGGGCAGAGAGGTCCAGGAACATGTGCGGTCTTGAGCAGACCAGGGTGTCCACTCGTTTCAGGGAGGTGAGACAATCCTGTTTTACCAGAACAGGACTCTCTGAAGACTGAACATACCTAGGAAGAGCTAGGTTATAACCAACTGGGAAAGCCAGCCATGTGAGTTCAGCACACCCTGGGCCCCACACATGGTCGGTGTGCTGACCTTAGATAAACTCGTCCCTTACATGGCCGCGTTTGCTGTCCTTTGTGCCTCAATCAAACCAAGTTCTTAAGAAATACCTGTTGTTCATTTGAGACTTGTTTGATATTTTCTCTCATGGGGCTAGGGGTTTGGGAGGATACCACAGAGGGAAATGCCATTCTCATCAGATCATGGTGGCAGTACCTACGACCCACGTGATTATCACGGTTGGTCTTAATCTCGATCATGGGGCTGAGATGGTGCTTGCCAGGTTTGTCCACTGTGAAGTTATTCTTTCCCTCTTTCCACGCTGTTCTTTTTGGAAGGAAGGCACCACAGACAGCCCACACTCAAAGGGTGGGGGTTACGCCCTCACCCCCCCACCCCCCCACCAGCTTTGAGGACAGAGTATCTATATAAATTATTTGGAAGTCTTCTTTGGAATTCACTTATCTGTAAATTTATTCAGTCATTCATTTATATCAATATGGACTCACGGATAGTTATTTTACACTTTACCACTTTATTTATCTCGTTGCTCAGTTCATTCCAACGTTGGCTGTCTTTTCTTCTGCATGTTTTACACACACATTTTTCATCTTTCACCCACTCAAGTTTTGTTCCAAACAATGTTGGTGGAGCACCTAGAGGGAACGAGAAGTGATGGAGCTGGTGCTGAGCTCCCCTCCTTGGATCCATCCCTTCCGCCTTCCCCTCTGATACCCATGCTCAGTGCTTCTCCTGCCCTGGCCCCCACCTTTCCCGGGGACCATCCTAATGATGAAACCCCAGGATGAAAACACATCATTGACTCCATGCCTGGGTATGGAGTCCCTGTCTTGCTCTGGGTACCAGGGGGATGCCATGGCCCCCTGACCACCTACAAGTAGTGCATGGAGAGAAAGAATAGAGGAATGGCCTCTTCATTCACTATGGTTCTCTTCTTGGGCATTCTCAGAGCGTTTTGCAGCAACAGTGGAGGAATGTGATGGGGTGGAAGGTGTGGCATGACAGACATGGGGAGAAGCTGGGCAAAAGACAGCCACTGAGACAGGACTGAGGTCTCTAGGCCCAGAGACAGACCCTGTAGGTGGTGGCCCCCTACTCAGGCCTGGTTGCTCCTCCCTCCCCTTTCCCCGCAAAGCCTACCTGTCAGGGTACTCACTTCTCCAATCAAGGTGTTGGTCTTTCTCGGTTCTTCTGGCTCAGAGATGCTGGGAAGCTGGGGCAGAATCAGGCTTATGTTATGCTTCCTTCTCCCCAGAGGCGCCCCTTCTCTCATCTTCAGAAACAGACTGGAGTAGCATGGCTTGGGGAGCCCTACACCTGCTCCTGCCCACCTGTCCTGTTGTACTCCTGGCCTCAGGTGAGATGCAGGGCGTGAAGGTCAGGGTTGGGGCCAGGAGCAGAGTGGCTCTGTGATCAGAGGGCTGGCTGGGTGTCCTAGGAGGCAAGTCTATCCAGGAAGACCCTATACCGTCGTGTCCTAGCCCTATCCCCTTGTTTCCCACCAGCTCAGGGGAGAAACTGCTCCCTTTTGAGCCCAGTGCCAGTCTGGACTTCAGCTGATTACAAAGATCCTAGGCATCAGTTACCCTTGGCCTGAGGGACCCTAAAGAGCTAGCTGTGTCCCCTTTCCATTTCCTCTCAAGGCTTTTGAAAGCCAATAGTATTCTCTATTCTGGTTCCCTGAGCATTAATTACCTTCTTTGTGTCCTCCTTAGTTCTGATCACTTCTCCAGAGGGAACCTCTTACTCACCCTCTCTCAATGGCTCTGAGCTCAGATAGGCAAGGGTCTCACCAACACCAGAAGGGAGGGTCCTGGGAAGGGATGGCTAGATAGCTCATGCACATGTGTCAGAGTCAGGAAAAGGGGACCCAAGTATTCTTTCCAAGGTGGTTGAAGCACAGGGTGCTACAGAGGAGTCCCCAAAGCTCAGATTCAAAATTGGGGAGAGAGGAATAAGGAGGAGGATACAGGTCATTAACTCTGAAAGCACTATAGAAAATTCAGTTAGACATGGGATTTTTGGAATGAGATCAGTGGAACCCACATAATGTGGAAGCCAGAGGCTGTACTGGCATGCAAATGGTAGGTGTAGAAAGTGACCACAGATGGGCAGATGGTAGCCAGAAACATAGCAAAAAAACAGGTGAGAAGAAATTTTTGATTTCTGCTCTTGACTCTTGCAGTCATGAGTTTTGAGACCATCATAACCTCCCCTTCATTGTAGAAGCAGGCTGAAAAAGCCTAGGTCACAGGTGCTCTAGGGGATCAAGTGGCCAGCAAAAGCAGTGGAGTATTGATGAAGATAGATGATCAACTGCCTATGGGCATTTGATCCCTAACCCCTTCATTCTCCAAACTCCAAGACAGGTGGGTTAGAAACTAAAGAGGATCTCCCAAAGTGTTTGAAGGTGAAACCCTGGACAGAGGATGGGAATGGCAGCAATGTGGGTATATAAGGGGTACCCTTGTGCTCTAGGGCTTACCTATCTCACCTTTTTAAAATGTTTATTTTTGAGAGAATGAGAGAGAGAGAGAAAGAGAGAGAGAGAGAGAGAGCACAAGCAGCAGAGGGGCAAAGAGAAAGAGGGACAGAGGATCCAAAGCAGGCTCTGTGCTGACAGCACAAAGCCCGACTCGGGGCTCCAACTCACGAACCATGAGATCATGACCTGAGCTGAAGTCAGAGGCTCAACTGACTGAGCCACCCAGGCCCCCCCTCCCACTTTTAAAGTTTACTAGGTAGAAGGATTTAGCCTTCTATTCTTCTACTATCACCAGACTGGGCATATGATCGCCCCAGAGGAATCTGAATTCAAAAGTCAAAACAACTTGGTGTCTTAGGAGAACTACTACCTTGAAGAGTGACACCATACTAAACAAGAGAGACCATCTGAAGGAGAACTATGACAATTGACAGCACAATAATTCTAGGTAAATATTAGTGGTATGCCTAAAAGGGTAAGGGAAGACATAAATTACATGAATCAAGAGCAAGAACTATTAACACTGCTAAATTAAAATAATAGTTGTGAAAAATATTATGATTGAAATAAAGACCACAATATATGTGATATATAAAGAGCAGGAGCACCTGGGTGGCTGAGTCAGTTGAGCATCTGACTCTTGATTTGGGCTCAGGACATGATCCCAGGGTCGTGGGAGCGATCCTGTGTCAGGCTCTGTTCTGAGCATGGAGTCTGCTTAAGAGTCTATCTTTCTTGGGGCGCCTGGGTGGCTCAGTCAGTTAAGCATCCGACTTTAGCTCAGGTCATGATCTGACAGTCTGTGACTTCAAGCCCCGCGTCAGGCTCTGTGCTGACAGCTCAGTACCTGGAGCCTGCTTCCAATTCTGTGTCTCTCTCTCTCTGTCCCTCTCCTGCTCATGCTCTGTCTCTCTCTGTCTCAAAAATAAATAAAAAATATTAAAACAAAAAGAATCTATCTTTTTCTTCCTTTGCCCTTTTCCCCTGCTTGTGCTCTCTCTCTCTCTCTAAAATAAAAAATTTTTTAAAAATTAAAAATTAAAAAAAAAAGCAGATGTGGCTGGAGCATGAGCTGGAAGAAAAGTCGAGGAATTCTCCCAGAAAGCTCCTGTAAAGCATTAAGAGATTAAAGAATCAAAGAGAATCAAAGAGGAGTGAAGAGACATGAAACATCCAACATATGGTTACTAATAATCCCTGCGAAAGAAAAAGGATGGAAAGGAAGAAATATTTGAAGAAAAAGTCAATATAAATCTCTCAGAATTATAGAAAAAAGAAAGATCTCAGACCAAAAGGACTCAAAATTTGCCAAGAGGGGCAAATAGGAAACACATGCACACACACACAGCCCTAAACCCATCAAAGAACATCCCATCTTGTGTAAGAACATCAAAGACAAAGAGTAAATTATAAAGAATTTCAGATCACTGACAAAAGAGTGAGAATTAGATCTACATTAGACTTCTTAAGAGGAGCACTGGATGCCAGAAGACAGTTGAGTAAAATTATTAAAGGACTGAAGAAAAGAAGTTTATACCTAGAATTTTATATCAAGCCAAACTGTCACTCAAATATGTGAACATAATACTTTGGGACTTTGGCAGTATAATACTTTGGGCCTCAGAAAGTTTGCCACATGTGGGGAGCCTGGCTGGCTCAGTTGGTTGAGTGTCTGATTCTTTTTTTTTTTATGTTTATTTATTTGGGGGGTGGGAAGGGCAGAGAGAGGATCCGAAGCAGGCTCCAAGCTGTCAGCACAAAGCCTGACATGGGGCTCAAACCCACGAACTGTGAGATTGTGACTTGAGCTAAAGTCAGATGCTCAACCGACTGAGCCATGCAGGTGCCCCGAGTGTCTGATTCTTGATTTCAGCTCAGGTCATGATCCCAGGGTTGTGGGATTGAGCCCTGTGTTGGGCTCTGCACTGAGCGTGGAGCCTGCTTCAGATCCTCTCTCCCTCTCTCTGCCCTTCCCTCTCTCTCTCTCTTTATCAAAAACAAATTAATAAACATTTACAAAAAAAGAAAGAACTTTTAAAAAAAGAAACATTTGATTCATATTTTATACAAGATGCTTGCAAAAAATAAAAAAGCAGCAAAAGCTACCCCATTCATTTCAAGAAGCTAATGTCATCTTATCTTGAAACCAGTAAAAGGTAAAACAAGAAAATCAAATTATAGGCTTATATCTCTGATGAACATAGAGTAAAAACCAAAATAAATATTAGCTAACTGAAGTCAACAGTGTGGTAAAAAAAAAAAAAATGAATGCTATGATCATGTGGGGTTTATCTCAGAACCAAAAGGACTGTTTAACTTCAGGAAATCTAAATGAACTAAATCAATAAACTACAAGAAGAAAGCAAACTGATGCAGAAAAAGCATTCGGAATAGTTCAACACATTTGTTATTATTAAAAAAAACCTTAATAAACTAGAAATAGGAAGAAATAATTTGGTCAAGACTGTATAGCAATGACTACAGTAAATATAACTAGGTAAAGAAAGTATACATTCAAATCAAGGATTTCCACAGCTACCACCAATGCCTCATGTAGTATTAGAGGTCTTGGCCAAAGCCATAAGGAAGGCTGAAGCCAGGAAGAGGGACACCTGTCATGATTTGAGATGCTGGCATCATCTACTTAGAAAAAATGAGTAGAATCCAAAAGCTATTCAATCTCATGAGCGAGCTTAGCAAGGTTTCCCGGATATAGGATCAACTGGCAAAAATCAAAAGTGTTTATCTACACTAGAAATAATCAGCTAGAACACCTAATCAAAATAAGATACAATTCATTGTAGCAACAGAATCTATGACGTATTAAGGAAGAATTAATTTAACTTTGATCTGAATAAATACAAATGATCTATGATCTTGAAAGAGACAATAATATTATAAGATGTCAAATTCCCCCAAATTATAAGTCTCTAACTGTAATCTGAAACACACTTTCAGTTTAATATTTTATTTTATTTTATTTTATTTTATTTTATTTTATTTTATTTTTTATTTTTTCAAAGAAAGGCAGACTGACACATGCACCTCATTTGGATGTGTCTGGAGTCTTGGAAGCTTGACCACCCTACATTCTCCTTCAAATAGACCTTGAGAGTTTGTTTGGAGCCTCTAGCAGGGGAGCATAGCTACTCTATGCCCTTGAGGGAAGAACGGGCCTCTGTCCTCCTCTTTTGGTGAAAGTCATCCTCTTTGACCAAGCAAGCAGCTTCAGGAGGGACTGCTCACAGAGCAGTCAGGGAGGAAGGGAACACCCGCCTAGCCAGCCAGATCAACCGAATCAAACCTGGTGATCGGTGGGGTGACATATCGCAGCCAGATCGCCCCACATCCCAGTTTAATTTTTAGAGAACTTGATAAACTTGCTGTAAAATTATATGGAAAAATAAAGACGCATAAATAGCTATGTCCGTTGTGGAAAAAAAAAAAAAAAGATAGGACTCATCCTACCAAATATTAAGACCTACTACTAAGTAATACAATTGACATTAGGTGCTGGAACAGCAAGAAATGACAAATGGACAATGGCACAGGCTAGACTTCCAGACAGCTCCATATATACACGGGAACATACCTTATAAGGAAGCACCATGAATCGATGGGGCGAAGGGCCCATTATTTGGTAGACATCCTTGAGAAAACTGGCCGAGTCCATGCAGCCCAAAGCACTGGATCCCTGCCTAACACTAAATACAAAGATGGACTCCAGGCAGATTCAAGACATCTATGTGAAAAAATAAAATCACTAAGTTAATGGATTCTGTGATTAACCACTGTGATTAAGTTAATAGAAAAAAAAACCCCTGCAGATGAATATCACTGTGATTCCAGGCAACACGTCCCCGCGAGAGATAACTAGGACCCCCCTACTCCTGAAACCACTTCGTGCTGAGCTGGAGGGAAGGAAGGAAGGAAGACACCATGTGCTGGAAGGGCAGATAGCCTTTGAACGCCGGGATCTGAGGACTGAGAAGAAGTATTAAAAAGGAAGGGCGAATAAGGAAAGTGTAACACGTCTAGTGCGAGCTGAGAGGTCTGGAGTGACAAGTGTACTCATTCCTATACCCCAAATGCCAGGCGCCTTGCGTGGCGTGTAAGATTGTAGAGACGAACGAACGAATGAATGAACGGAGAGTAAGTGAAGAGACTTAAAGTTTGGAGTCAGCAAAAATCAAACGTCCTTGGTCTGGGATTTGGGAGTTCAAGCTCAGTTTAAGACGTGTTACTGAGTCCCGTCCAAGGAGAAGAAAGTTGGCATGGGTGAGTAGGGGGAGCACACACTATCGTGTAGGTCCCCTCACCCCCAAAGCAGCGGATGACACAGCTCCTGGATGTCAGAAGGCTGTCCTCCTGATTCTTAGCGCTCGGGACTGAGTGAAGGGTGGGGTCCTGGGCCAAATGCTGGGTCATTTCGGCTGCAGCCTGGCGGCTGTCTGGGCCAGATAGGGTTGAGGGAGAGGAAGTCGAGTGGGCATGCGCGTGCCTGCGGGGGGCCCGGGCAGAACCCAGGGTCTGGGGGCGTGGTTTCTGGAGAGGCGGGGGAGGGGAGCCTGCGGGAGGGAGGGGGCGTCGGGAAAGCTGGTGGGCGGTTAGACCGGATGGTAGGAGAGCTGGAGAAAGGGATAAAGGTTAGGAGACATGCGTGTAGTCAAAAGGAGAGACAGCTTGTGTGTGTGTGTGTGTGTGTGTGTGTGTGTGTGTGTGCGCGCCCCCACCTGTGACAGCACAGAAGCGCCTCCCTGAGTCCAAACTGCACTGTACAATTTGCATCTTTTCCCCCTGTCACTCTAACCGTGACAGAAGTAAGATCGCCTGTGAGCACGTAAGGGGTTCTTCGCAAGTGTGAGCGAGAAGGACTGTTCTGACCAGCCAGGAACCTGGAAGAGAGGGGGAGGGGCAGGGCACCGCCAGAAACGCTTTATGAGAGGGCTTGCGTGAATGAGTGTGAGTTTACACGAATCTCCTTGTGAATGTGTTTTGGAGAAAACTGTGTGTGTGTGTGTGTGTGTTTAGGAACCAAGGTGCCCTGCCCTAGCCCCAAGCCCCTGCCCCTGGGTCTCTAAGCCCAGGGAATCCCAGGGAGTCTGTAGCTCAGGGTCCAGAAAACTCACCCCAGCCCCCTCGACGGATCCCCTGCTTCAGACTAGGGGGCACCCCCGTCAGCCAGTTTCCGGGAGGGGGTTGGAGACGGTGGGGAGTCTTCTGACCCCGAGAGCCTTCCCGGGCTGGGGGGATGGGGTGGGCCCAGACTGGGTGGAGCAGCCACACCTGCCCAAAGTTTCGGAGAAGAGGGCGTAAACAGCAACCAGCGCCGCCCTCGCCCTCAGTAGACTCTGCGGGGCCCCACGGTCTGCCGATCACAGTGGGTCCTACAACTTCCTCACTTCCCTAAATGGGCAACTGCGCTTTCAGAACGCCAGGTCCTTCCCTGGCAGACCTAAGTGGCACGTCCTGCAGCGGCCTGGAGCCCTAACCCTGGAGCGGGGGTGTCCCTGGCCCCCTATTGGCCTGTGACTGTCCCCAACTGGATGGAGCCATGGCTCCCGCATTCCTGCTGCTGCTGCTGCTGCTACTGTGGCTCCAGGGCCCTGTCTCAGGTGAGAGAACCAGAGGGCAGGAGAGCTGGCTTGGGGGTGGGGGTGGGGGCGGGGCGGGGAGAGAGTGGCCTTTTCCTAGACCCTCCCCGCTTTCATGCTTTGTGGGGTTGGAGGAGGAGAAGGATGGGGCTGGCCTAGAGGCTCCTGACCAGAGAACAGTGAGAAGGTTGCATCCCTATATTTGGCCCCAGGCAAAGCTACCACAGGCCTCACAAACTAAGATAAAGCTCCAGACCCTCTCTGGTTGGGCCCCTTCATCTGCCAGGCCTGCTCAGGACCTCTGACTGTGGACACTCAGTTTCCTCACACAGAAAGCCTCCCTCCCTTGTTGGGAAAGGGCTGTTTGGTTCTTACAAGAATCATTGCACCACGTGTGTGTGCTTTAACTCCCTCAGTTGTTTGTGCCACTACCCCCTGTCCCCATCCCCCTGTCCTGAGCGGAAGCGATTTCTGAAGGCCTCGCCCACCCCACAAAATGCTCCTTGAGGGGGCCTCACCCATTCCTGCCTCCCTTATTGCCATGGCAACCAAGTTACCATTTCCTGTTCAGTTCTGGTGACTGCCTGTGGGAGGGGTGGAAGGTGGGCTCAAATGGGCTCCAGCACCTTGGAGACCCCTTCCAAGGGCACCCCACCCATGCACCTCCCCTAGGGAGCCTCCTCCTTCTGCTCCTGTGCGGAGCAATCTTGGGGTCCCCCAAACCTCCCTCTCCCCAAATAATTTAGTTTGGTCCTTCCTTTCACTTTGTGCAGGGCAAAGTGATGCTTAGAGAGGGTGTTACCTTACCCTGAGCCTCAGCTCTCCTGTAGCTGGGTTGGAAACAGGCAGATGTCTCAAATCCTGTGCCGGGTCCTTGGCTATCACAGCTCTGGGCTCTACTGGAGAAGTCTGGAGAGACCTGCATTTTAGAAACGGAAGCACGTGATGCACTGGCTACGTTCCAGGCACTATCAATGGTAGAACCAGGGTTTTAACCCATATTTTTTTATTCTTATATTTTATTATTATTATTTTATTTTAAGAGAGAGAGAGAGAGGGGGAAGGGGCAGAGAGAGAGGGAGAGAGAGGATCCCAAGCAGGCTCCACGCTGTCCGCACAGAGCCCCACAAGGGGTTCGATCCCACGAACCCTGAGATCATGACCTGAGCCGAAATCTAGAGTCGGACGCTTAACTTACTGAGCCGCCCAAGCGCCCACCCATATATTTTTAGACTCTAAAATGTGTGCTCTCTACTCTGTCCTGCTGGGGAGAGACGTGTGTATGTGTGCAAAAGGCTCTGGGGGTGTGAAAGGAGTAAGTACTGAGCTTACCTTAGGCAGAGGGGTGGAGGGAGCGCACCACAGCTTTCTCTCTCTCCCTGTCCCCTGATTGCCCACCCCCACTTCTAGTTCCACTCTCTTCCTGCCAGGCTGTGGATTGTGAAATGCACGGACCACATCTTGTTTCTAGGCCGAGACTGTAACATGCTGTAGACGAACAGTGAATTCTTTGGTTTACACCCCACTGAGAATTGAGATGCATGTTTGGGCATTTGTAATCTATGGATTTTATGCAACTAGAACGTTTTAAAATGAAATACCATGTGAAAGGAACTAAGACAACTTGCTATTTAGAGGATAACTAAAACGAACTTCTTGGTGAATCATTTTTACTCTGAATTTTTTCAAATGCAGGACTTTCTTATCTACTTGAGTTGCTTGTGTTCTGGAATTTTATAACTTAGTGACTTCTGTTTGCATCTGTGCATCTGTCTCGCTGTGCACCTGTGTCAGTGCCTCTGTCTCAAAGACGTGGGTCTTTCCCACAAGACCCTGCAAATGGGGTTGTTACCTTCCCTTTGGGCTAGAAAATACCATGAAGAAAGGGGCTGTGTCAGTTGGAGCTCCCTGAGTGTAAGGGCTGAGTTTCTTCCATTAGTCTGGGGCTCCCTAAGGGCTTTGCCTGTGTCCCCACCATCAGACTGGGACTTCCCTGAGGGCTAGTCCTATATCTTTTGCACCATTCTAGGACTCCCCAGGGGCCCACGACTATTGTCTTCCTCCTCAGTTTGGGAACTCCCAGAGGGCAGGGCTAATGTCTACTCCAACTGACTGGAAGCTCCGTGAGGGAGTGGCTTGTGTCTCGCCTCTCAGACTGGGAGCTAGCTGTTGGCCATACTCGTACATCTCCCCTTTCTGACCGGGGGAGCTCTTTCAGCGTAGGACTGTGTCTCTCCCCACAACTGTGAGTTCCAGGCAATATCCACCTCCTCTCTCTTCACCTCGACCTTCAAGAGGCCTCCTTCCCCGCCTCTGGCCAGACCTCACTCACCAGTAGTGTTTCCCCAGGTGTCCCCGCCGAGAACGTGTACACTAAAGTGCAGCACCTTGAAGGGGAGACTCTGTCTGTGCAGTGCTCCTACAAGAGCCGCAAAAACCACGTGGAGGGCAAGGTATGGTGCAAAATCAGGAGGAAGAAGTGCGAGCCTGGATTCACCAGGGTCTGGACGCAGGGGCCACGCTACCTGCTGCAGGATGACGCGAAGGCCAAGGTAGTCAAGATCACCATGGCGGCCCTCAAGCGCCAGGACTCGGGCCGGTACTGGTGCATGCGCAACAGCTCGGGGACCCTGTACCCTCTGACGGGCTTCCTTCTGGAGGTGTCTCCAGGTGAGCTGGCCCGCCAGGGCACGGGAGGGGAGAGGGTGTCCTCCCTGCCCCAGTCTCCGTTCGCAGCAGATATAGTAAGAATAATAATCCATCTGTGGGCCTGGGGTGCCGCAGGGTTTTCGCAATTTTTACTGACATCTTCATGGGCGTTATTGTCCCCATTTTACCGATGAAGAAAATGAGATCTAAAAAGCCCTCTGTGGGGGTGCCTGGGTGGCTCAGTCGGTTGAGTGTCCGACTTCAGCTCAGGTCACGATCTCACAGTCCATGAGTTCGAGCCCCGCGTCGGGCTCTGGGCTGATGGCCCAGAGCCTGGAGCCTGCTTCCGATTATGTGTCTCCCTCTCTCTCTGCTCCTCCCCCATTCATGCTCTGTCTCTGTCTGTCTCAAAAATAAATAAACGTTAAAAAAAAAATTAAAAAAATAAATAAATAAAAAACCCTCTGTGGATCTCACCTTGTCCAGGGTCACAGAGCTAGCAGGTGACAGAGACAGGATTCATACTTAGGGTGCTGTGTGCTTTGTTTTTATTCCATCTTCTGTTAAATATATATTCACTGTGTCCCTAGCTATGTGCCAGGGACTGTTCTAGGCTCTGAGGATAGAGGGGTGAGCAAAAGCAGACACAGCCCTGCCCTAGGAGAGATGACAGGCAGTCGCACATCATCAGACAAATAATTGTAGGTAACCATAAACGTTCTTAAGAAAATAAAGCAGGTCAGTGTTTTATTCAGTAATTCAGTGGCGGAGGGAGCCATTGAGGTGCTGGAGACCAGAGAGGACTCTCCTGAGCAGATGACATCAAGCAGAGCCCAGCGTGATGAGAGCTTTTTAGCCCTGTTGAAATATGGGTCCTTCAGAGGGTATTCTAGGTGCATGTGCAAAGGCCCTGAGGTGACAAGGAGCTGGGCCTGTATAAGGCAGGCCTGTGTGGCTGGTCCATATTGAGTGTGGGGCAGAGTGGCAGGAGATGAGGCTGGAGAGTCAAACAGCAGCTCTAAAGTCTCTGATGTGGAGTTTGAGTTTTATTCCAAGTACAATAGGAAGCTATTGGAGAATTTAGAGGGGTGTGTTGTGGCTTGTCTTTAAGAGCCTAATGGCTGTTTTGTGGAGGATGGATTGTGGAAGAGGGTAAGAGATGGGCACAGAGACCGCTGTTGGGTGTTCTGGCTGAGAATGACAGTGTCTTAGAGTAGGACGTGGGCCCTGGAGGCGGGGAGAAGTGGAGGGGCTCAAATCTATGATGTTCAGACCTCCTGCCCCCCGCCCTATACACTCTGGAGGCAAGACGGGATCTGCTCGTGTGGGAGGTGAGCGAAAGGGACGAATCAGGAGTGACCCTAAGGCTTTCTGTTCCATCAGCGAGGTGCATGACGGTACCATTTATTGAGTAGGGTGAATCTGGAGAGGAGCTGGTTTGGAGGAGAAATACCAAGAGCTATATTTTGTCCTGTTAAGTTTGAGATGCCTCCTGGAGCCCCAAATGGGCAGTAGATGTGCAGCCTGGAGCTCAGGTGAGAGGTCAGAGCTGGGGATATACTCGGAAGTATCTCTGTGAAGATAGTTTAAAGTCTAGGGGATTCGAGAAATCCATACAGACAGAAAGCAGATTGGTGGTTGTTTAGGGTGGGGGGGGGACAAAAGGAGGAGGTAGAGGAGTCACAGCTAAAGGGTGAGGAGATGATGCAAATATTCTAACACTGGCTGTGGTGGTGGTTGCGGGACTCTGAATATACTAAAGACCATTGAATTTGGTGCTGTAAATGGGCACAGTATGTGGGATGTGACTGGTGTCACAATGAAGCTGTAAAAAAAATCAAGGGAATGTAGGGGCCTCCCGGGTGGCTCGGTCAGTTGAGCGTCCAACTTCGGCTCAGGTCATGATTTTGCAGTTCGTGAGTTCGAGCCCCACGTCGGGCTCTGTGCTGACAGCTCGGAGCCTGGAGGCTGCTTCGGATTCTGTGTCTCCCTCTCTCTCTGCCCCTTCCCCACTCATGCCCTGTCTCTCTCTGTCTCTCAAAAATGAATAAACGTTAAAAAAAATTAAAAAAAAAATCAAGGGAATGTAAAAGCTCTCCCTTGAGTGTGGAAAAGGAGAGTTAGGGCCAAGCCCCGAGGTACCCCCCCCCCGAAATTTATACGATAGGAAACGGCGAGGAACCAGCAAGAAAATCTGAAAAAAAAGCAGCCAGTGATGACGAAATTTGTTATCCACCCTTCCGCATTCTCCTGATCCCTCTGTATCTCCCTTTTCTGTGGGACTGAGCCCGGGCAACTACTGTCTCTGAAATGTGGAGCCAAATCTCGATCCCCCCTCTCCAGTTCTGCTTCAGACCCAGGGAAGAGTGGAAACCAGTGTAGTGAAGTCTGCCTTTGTAGGGATACAAACACGGAATGGTTTCACTTTTCTCTTTGCGCACCCCCTCCCCTTGTCAGATCTCACGTTCCACCTCTTAAAGGCCATTTGGGGAGATTCCGACTTTGCAGACCTTTTCAGTTATCAGGAAAACAGAAAAATCCACAGCCCGTTTAAAAACTCTAATCTTCTAGCAATATATGCCCCTCCACTCCTTCCTGAAGACCAAGCCACCTGGAGTGGGGAAGGGGGTAGCCTGCTGCCTAACTCCCTCTCCTTCATCTCGGCAGGTAGGGAAGGTGGGGTTCTTGGCAGTCCGCTCTCCCTGCCATCCCCTGCCAACCCCCTGGTGCACCGAGGCAGGGGCGGAGGCAGGGGAGTGGTAGTGTGTCTTCACTGCCTGCTGTAGGAGTTCTCTCTCCGTGTCGGATGTCACTCTTTTGTACCCAGCCCTTTGGGATCCTCTGTGAGGTGGGTGTCCAGATGCTGGCCCTCCCAAGGCACCTATGCATGAGTTCTCTGGAGGGTCTTTGGGGGTGTCCCCACTGCTGCGTAGGGTGATGGTGGAGATCTGGCTCCAGGTCAGCCTCTTCCCCTATCCCCACTCTCACCAATGTTGCTTGTTCGGGGGTCCCTTGCCCAGAAAGATGGGCACCTTCCATGGTGGCCATTTGGCCCTTTGGAATGTGTCCGTGTGATGCACAGTCATGTCATGTGACAGCCCATGGCAGCCCTCTCTCTCCCCCACTGTTTCTCTCCAGTTCCCTTGTTCTCTGAGGATATAGTTTCCACATTGCCCCAGATGGGACCTGGAGCCTCCTGCAACCCCCTCCTCTTCTACCATCCAATCGCCACCCTTCTCGAAAATGGGATGTAAAAGGCTAAGGTGATGGGTGAGGGTAGCAGGTGTCTCTTTGTAAGCCCCTGAGAAGGGCATCTGACTCTGCTGCTTGAGGTGTTCTGTGGAATTTGGGCCTTTAGTGCTTCCCTGTGTTTTGTTTTTTAAGTTTGTTTGCTTATTTTGAGAGAGACAGAGACTGTGCCAGTGGGGGAGGGGCAGAGAGAGAGAGAGAGAGAGAGGGAGAGAGAGAATTCCAAGTAGGTTCCACTTTGCCAGCGCAGAGCCCGACACGGGGCTTGAACTCACAAATCTGTGAGATCATGACCTGAGCCAAAATCAAGAATCTGACGCCGAACTGATGCCCAGTTGCTTCCCTGTCTTCAGTCTCTGGGCCCTACTTGCCAACTATGGAGCACCTGGAAAAGTCCCTGTTCAACATCATAGTGAAGAAGTCTCTTTGGCCCACAGGAATGAGGAGGGTCTGGAAGTGACTGGAGAGATGGGGGCGGGGAGGATAGTGTCCTCTGGGCCCAGGTGGCCCGACAGGGCAGGCTAAAGAAACAGAAAGTCTCTTCCTTCTCCCTGACCAACAGCTGGTCACTCAGCAGAGCAGAGCCCTGGGTACAAGACCCAGGAGGGGAGACAGGGATCCGCTCCCATCAGCGAGACCCACTCCTGATCTAACGTTCCTCCCTCTCTGTCCCCTTAGCCTCCACCATCAAGAGAAGCACTCCTCTTCCACAGCTGGCCAGTATCCTCCAGAGTGGAATTGTCGTCACCGAGGGCCCAGCCCCCACGTCAGGCCCCAATGCCCCTTTCACCACCAGTGTGACAGTGCTCACACCTGGTCTCTTCACCATGACCAGACTCGTGCCCTCCGCTGCCTCAGGGTCCATCAGACTGCCCTCCATGACAGGCTACAGCTTCACCAGCGCTGGCTCCTCTACCATGGGGCCCGGGAGGACCGTGGGGTCCCAGACTGTGACTGTGCCCCCCAGTGATGCCGGAGCCTCCTCTGCCGGCCCAGTGTCTGTGTCTACCAGGGCTGGGCCCCCGCGTGCCAGATCACCCACCACGGGAATGTGCCATACCAGTGGGTCTCTCATCAACAAATTATCCCCTGACAGGTACCCGGGGGTCGTGGGGCTGAATGACGTTTGACCGGATATTGCGGCCATTCTTGGGGCCTCCACTTAGAGCCGACCTTCCCTTTCAGGAGGCCCGTCTGGCCTGCTGCTGAATGGCGGGTGGGTAGGACGCCAGAAGCTGGGAAGGAGTGGTGCCATCCATACGGGCTGGCAGTGGGAAGTGAGGGTGAGGAGGGGTCAGCCTAAGAGTCTGTGGTTGAAGAGGAGAAGGTAGGGGCAGGACAAGGATGGGCCTCGGGAGTAGGAAGTGGGAAATGGGGGATGCTTTAAATTGGGTTCCCCCGGAAGCCACCTCTGGGACCAGGAATGCTGGAAAGAGCACGGGGAAATGAGACAGGGAGCCAGTAGAGAACCTAATCAAGCCACCACCACTGTGGGCAGCGGAGCTCAGCCCATGGGGTGGGCTCTGGGGCCCTGTGTCAGACGCCCACCTGAAGGGCAAGAGAGCTGTGGTATTAATACACCTACTCCCACTGGCCATTGGTAGAGGGCTGCCTGTCCTGGGTGGCAGAGAGGGCTCCAGTAACAAGAGAAAGTCCTCAGGCCAAAAAATATTTGAATGGAGGTGCCGAGGGCTAGTGTACACGGAGTGATACAGGCAAGGGGTTACAGGCTGTGCCCCTCCCGCATCAGCTGCAGAGGACAGAAGAAGGAAGGGCCACCACGAGAGGCTCCCACTGTGAGGACAGCAAAACTCTCAGTCTCCTCTGTCACAAATGGGGGTCCCTTAAGAGTCCTCGTCCTCAGCAGTGAGCGGGTTTGGGGAAACAGTGGAGGAGATGCTCCCCTCCACCTGGGACTCTTCCCCTGACCCCCAAGCTCCTCACTTCCTCCTGCCACAGCTGGGTTCCCAAGGAAGGGAGGCCATCACCCCGGCCAAGACCTGTCAGGATTTCTCCAGGTCTGGCTCCTCTCCTGCCGCATGCAGGAAGACATGGGTCTGGGAGGAGGGAGCCGGGTGCTCACCTCCTCCCCGCTCCGTCCTGTCCCTTCAGGCACCAGGATTCGTATCCCATTGTGCTCCTGGGGGTGCTGACCTTCCTCCCAGTGCCTGTGATGTTGATCGTGGTCTATGGGTTCTGGAAGAAGAGACACATGGGGAGTGAGTACAGCCCACCCTCCCAGCCTCCTGAGGGCAGAGCACTGGGGCTTGACACGCTTTCCAAAGCGCCCGCCTGCACTCCATTCCCAGGCGGTGTGTCCTCACCTTTGTCGGCCAGAAGGACTGCTTGGTGCCCAGGGGAGGGAGGAGGGTGGGTGAACAGGAAGGGTGCCGCATGACCTTCCCGGGGCCGACCCAGCAGAAAGTGGAGGTCAGAGCCAGAAGGAGGGATGGACTGGCCCAGGAGGGTAGGGGGAGGGGAGCACCGGAGCCCTGCCCTTCATCTCTGTCCTTGTCCTTCCAGGCTACAGGGTGTGCAACAATCCTGCTAGAGCCTGGAGGGACCCACTTGGAAGCCCGGAGCCTCCGTGGAAGCCTGCTTGGTCCAAGGCCACTTAACTGTGGAGTAGGAAAGCTGTTCCTGGAGGGGCCCAAGAGGCCAGGGGAGGATTAAGATGGGGACCTGTGTGAACTGGAGCCAGACCGATGCTGGACTCAGGCCCCCCACCCTGCCCCCCGCAGAACCAGAGGCTGCTCTTGGCCCGCTCAGACCCCTTGGGCTGCCAAGAACCTGAGAACGCTCAGAATGGAGGGCACCAGGCCGAAAACCGCAGGGCAAGCCACCGAGGGGACCCTGAGTCCCAGGCCCCCGCTGGGTGGTAGAGAAGCCTTGTAGAGAGCTCAGGAGCCCCTTGGATGCAGCAGAGGGGAGCAGACGGGTGGGCCGCTGCTCTCTCCCCATCCTGAACCCTGTGCCTTCAGCCGCCTTCTGCTCCCCTCAAGCTTCCCCACGTGCTTGGGGAGGAGAGAGTCTCAGAGGCAGCCGGTGTCTCAGGGGCCCCGCCCTGGAGGAGAAGAAGGAACAGTGACCAAGAGTTGGAGATCCACAGGGGTTTGGCAGCAGGGGACCCCAGAGCGGCCTAAGCCCCCCACCCTTGGGGCCCCGCGCCCTCTGATGGGCCTCTGGATGTGCCCTGCCTTGACCGCAGTGCCTGTCCCTGAAGTCCTGGGAGCCAGCCAGCAGAGGCCACCAACCCACTGCGGCCTGTCACCCATTGGCAGGCCCTCTAGGGACAGTTGTGACCAGGCCGCCCAGAGCCCCTTGGCTGCAGGACCAGCCTGTCCCCGGACGGGGGCTGTACTCAGGGCTCTTCCCCTCGGTTCCCAGCTGCGTGCCTGAGCTCTCACAGAAGGCAGAGGGCCCTCCAAAGTCCACCGCAGGGGAGGCCGTGGCTCAGAAAAGGGTGGATCGCCCACCGGCCCCAAGGACTCATTGTCCCCTGGGAAGAGAGGAGCCACGTGGGACCCAGCAAGGACAGCTTGGAGCTGAGCACAGCCTGGAGGAACGCCTGGGGCTGGAGGAGGGCAGGGAGTCTGACCTCTGCTTCACTGGCCTCCGCTCAGACTTGGCCTCGCCTGCCGTGAAGGCTGGAGAGTATGGGCTGGATTCCTCCCCTGGAGCAGGGGCCCTACTAGTCTGGAGCAACCGGAATAAGCACCTAGGGATCAATGTGGCATTTGCACTCTCCCCCTGGAGCAGGGCCGTCCCAGGAAGGACAGCAGATGTCATTGTCAAGAGAGTGACACAGCCAGGGCCTCGATGGGTGGCTGGGGGGCCACTCCAGAATGGAGGTGGGGAGACAGGAAGGGACAGAAGGTAATCCTGGAGGACCGCAGGGAAGAGGCATCTCTTTCCTGCGTCCAGAAGGGGGCACTAGAGGAGGGACTCAGATTGACGAACCCACAAGCCCGGTGTCAGGACGTACACACACGCGCGCACCCAGAGTGATATCGGTCCTCTCTACCAGGAGGGCGTGCCCACGACCTTGGTGTGCAACTAGGAGGGGGTTCATTTCCCTGGGGAACACAGCTCCCCCAGAGCCCCACTCCATTCAAGATCCTGCAACAGCACACTTACAGCCCCGCCTGTGGGAGAGCCGCAGAGGGCTCAGGACGGGGACTGAGGGATGCTCCCTGTCACTGTGTGACCCTGTGCAAGTAACTAACCCTATCGGACCTCATTGTCCTCTGTTGTGAAAGAGGACACTAACTCTACCTCCCAAGACTGCTTTCAAGGATCAAGTAGAGTGACAGGAACCTCTTACCACCGAGTAAATGCCTCCTGATTGCTCGTCCCCAAGCTCTTCTCCAGCTCTAGAGTATGGTTTGTCCACACGAAAGCCCTCTGGGCCCTATTTCTCTGTTGTGCCCTAAATTGAAAGGGGCTAGGGAGGGCAGAGGGACACACAGGCAGGCCTCAGGCGGTGGGTGCTGGACCTAGGCAGAGGCCTTCGGCTGTGCCCTGATGTCAGGGTAGCTGTTAGGGGACCCCCCCATCCCTGTTTGCCGAGGATGAGGGGCTCCCGGAATTGGGTGAGCCTGTACCAGGTGCCCACCCTTGGAGCCTGCTCCCACGTGAACTCCCCAGGAAGGATACAGGGTACTGGGAAAGGAATACAGAGCCCCCGCCCCGGGTCTCCAGCCCCGCTGGGGCCTGGGTGGCCTCTTTGGACCTTCAGTGCTCTGGGACATTTTCCTGAAAGCCCCAGCCTTTCATTTTTCTCCTTGTCCTTACCCTTTTTCCCCTGGAGCTGCAGGAGGATCCAGATCCTCAGGACATCCTGGGCAGGGGGTGCATGGTGGGGGAGTGGGGTGGGGGTGGGTATCACACAGGCTGCTGCTGTTGTTAGTGGCTAAGGCAACAAAGCTTCCTGAGCAATCGACTATGATGACAGGACACGCCCGTGGAGGGCTTCTTGCCGTGACCAAGGGCCGGGACACGTAAAGAAAACCCAGCTTGGGGGGATGTCTGCTCTGCGGAACATAGAAGACACATCTGTCACCGTGGGACACACGCTCTCCCGCTGGAAGTCCAGCAAGCAAGCCTCAAGTTCACGGTCCTCCCAGATGGCTGCAAAAGGTTTCTCAGTCTGCATCAAACTGAGTCGGTGTATCGTCCTCCTTCAGGCTGATGGACTTGTTACCCCAGGGCTGGGAATAGGGAGAGCGGAAGGCCTCCTCTGCCCGCCCCTCCCCTCAGGGGGCTGCCTCAGCTGCAGAGAGAGGCCTCACCAAGGGCAGTCCCCCTCCCAGGGTGGCCCGTCACCCCTGACCGGCTGTCGCAGGCTCCAAAGCCCTGGCATCTCCTTGCCACCCTGGAGAGCATCCCGTCTTCAGATCTCTGCAGGCCTGAGCTTCCTGTTGACCTGTCCTTCTCTTCCCGGCTTGGTCCCCGGGCATGTTAGGCCTCCCGTGCTAACCTCCACCTCAGAATCTGTGCCCCCACAAACCCGACCTGCCACACTGCATTTTTACAAGGTGTCCTCCTTTCTTCGTTGTTTATTAACTATACACAGCCTGTGGTGATTGTTTTTCTGTGGCTCTTCTAATGACAATTATTCTTAAAAACGTGCTTGATTACTGTGGTCTTTGGACAAATGCTTGGGGAGTGATTATGGCAGGCTGGGAGCTGGGGACATGGGGTGACTGGGGTGGGGAGACTCCCCTCCAGCCTCCCTGATCCTCTTCCCCCACCCCCCCTGCCAGTTATGCTCCCCCGCTTCATTCTTTCCCACCCTTGCCAGAATATTCCCTGATTCCCTGCACCTCTTCCTGGAAATGACTCTCCCTCTCTCTTCTCCTCTGCCCCTCCAGTCCCCACACAACCCCCCCAGCTCCCAGGCAGGCCTGGAGAAGAAGGCTCAGACCACTGGGCACCTCCAAAGTGTCCCCTAACTGGGTCACTCCCCGTCAGCCACTGCTTTACCGGGTGGGGAGGAGGTAGCTGAGGGCTGGGAGGAAGTGGTCAGCTAGAGGAGAGAAAGAAAGGAGAAATAGGTTCTGCTTTCACCAGAGTTTCTTCCTGGGCTTCCACAGCTTTCTACATCCCAACCCCAGTGCGACAAGGAGGAAGAGGCTGAGCACGAGACAGCCACAGCAGTAGCCGCAGAGTCCCCTGGAGCCTCAGTCCAGTCTCGGGGTTGACGCCTTTCAGGGCTCACATGTAGCACCTGCAGCGGGAAGGTCCCCTCCTCCCAGGCCTCCTACTGCCCCGTTGGAGCACGCTTCTTCCCCCGGACCAGCGAGGGTGGCTGTGCTGAATCCCCACCCCTGTCCCCCAGCCAGAAGCTCCCTGTCCTCGGGACTTCCTCTCCCACCCCGGCTCAAGAAGAGGGCCCATGGCCGGGGGGGGCACACACCTGCTGCTATCTGTCCTTCTGATGCTCCTGGCATCACCAGGTGATGAGGACTGAGGGAGGGAACAGGGCAAGAGGAGGGGCAGGTGGCCGGGTGAGGCAGGCCAGAAGGGGACAGGGGCAGGGTGGGGCTGTGGCCTGAGGCTGCCTCTGGGGCCCTTTCTGCGGAGGAAGGCACCTATCTCCTGGCCCCGCAGTGGCAGATGAACTGCTCCCTGACCCGAGTTTCTTTTCAGGCTCCTGGGAACAGAAGTCACTGTTGCTGCGCAAACTGGAAGGGGAGACGGTCTCCGTGAAGTGCCTGTACCCGCCCTGGACAGGTTCAAACATGATGAGAGTCTTGTGCAGGGACATTTCAGCAGATACTTGTATCGTGTTAGCCTCCAACACCAGGCTCCCGAGAGTGTCCGGGGAACCTCGAAACTCTATTCAGGATTATTCCAGTTTAGGCTACTTCATCGTCACCATGACTGAGCTCAGGGTGAAGGACTCCGGATTTTATTCATGTGGACTCTACAAATCCTCAGAGATCTCTGTTCTCAGAAAATTCCATCTGGTGGTATCTCGGGGTGAGTTCTTGCCCTTCTTCGTGTGGTCCTCAGCCTTCCTAAACCACAGGTGTTAGAGCTAGAGAAGACTCTAAAAGCATTTTCTTCTTGGCTCTCACAGCCGAAAACCAGTGCCCTTTGCCCAAGGTCACCGTGAATTAAAGGCAGAACCAGCAGAACTCAGACCTGCTGGCTCACTTTGTTCTTCCTTTCCCATCACATGTGTCTCTGAACAGTTTTGTTGCTACTAACAAGACTCGTCCGTTGATTTCTAATGACTGTAAGGCTCCCTCAAGTTTGACGAGACTGGCTGGTGACTGGGCCGCTCCTGGGCATCCCCACCCCTGACCCTAACCCCTAACCTTCTCTCAAAGGGTTGTGCTTGAGTCCCAGGAAGCCAGTTGGGTTAACAAATGGCAGACAGGCAGGAGGCAGCCAGTCAGTGAGGCAGACGTGGGGCTTAAAGGGTGAGGTTGGGAGGTGCAGCGGCCGAGGGCTCAGAAGACATGGGTCCTCACCCTGGACCTGCCCCTTATAGTCGAGAGACCATAAGCCTCAGATGGGGAGCTTGGCAGTGCTCCCCATCTGAGGCCCCAGGTGTATTTCTTGAAAACCTCCGAGTGGTTGGGGCACCTGGGTGGCTCATTCGGTTGAGCGTCCGACTTCGGCTCAGGTCATGATCTCACGGTTTGTGGGTTCGAGCCCCGCGTCGGGCTCTGTGCTGTCGGCTCGGAGCCTGGAGCCTGCTTCAATTCTGTGTCTCCCTCTCTCTCTGCCCCTTCCCCGCTCATGATCTGTCTCTCTCTGTCTCTCAAAAATGAATAAACGTTTAAAAAAATTAAAAAAAAACAACCTCCAAGTGGCAAACCTGCCCCCCACCCACCGAGTTTCTCTGTGATGGTTGGAGCCTGAATGGCATCTTCCCAGACCCCTGCCCTCCTTCCAAGCCTGCTCAGCCATTCCGTGAGCTGGGCACCCAGAGGACGCAGGTCAGCTGCTTGGCCGGTCACCATCTAAGCCGTGGCTCACCGCCCTCCCCCATGTAGGGCAGGGGCTGTGCTCTAGAAGGGGAATCAGAAACCTTGAGACCCACTCCTGTGCTGGAGGAGCCCACAGCGCCCTCCCACCCCAGGAAGGCAGATACATAGGTAAAGGGTTAGGAGGGTGGGTGGTGGGCGGCATAATGGAAGCATGTTGGGTGGCGGCCCAGTGGAAGGGAGAGACCAGGTTGGTGGAGAAAGCAGTGGTGTGGATTCTCCTGGAGGACTCCCCAGAGGAGGTGATACCGCCTGGGCCTTACTGAAGGAGCAGGACCCCCAGACAAAAGTGGGGGCAGGTGGGAGGGATGCATTATGGGTGGAAAGTACATGATATGTTCAAAGAACACAGAAAAGACTGTGGAATATAGCCAAGTGATGGTTTAGTCCTAATCTAAAGCCACTTGCACGGTGGCACTTCACTGTGAGGGAAACCCAACATCACTCAGAGTAACACCCCCACTTGGCCCAGGGCCCTGTGTGGGCCCATCCTCCCCAGGGCCACGGGCTAGAAGTGGGGAGCCCGCAATGCGGAGCAAACACATGGGAGTGCTCCTCTCGTGGTCGTGTCTTTCAGCTACAACCACACCCTCCACCACGAGCACCAGGAGCACTACAGCCTGGACCTCCGCCGCCAGCTCTGTCACCGACAGGTACTGTCACCTGCCTCCCGGTCCTCTCCGTCCTCCACTTCCTCCCCCCCTGCCATGGCCAACTGTGCCAAATGCCTCCAGCTACCACAGACGCCTGGCTCTCAGGGGGGCAGAATGCTTCCGGTCACTTGCCTCAGGCCTCTTGGAGCCTCAGTTTTGTCATCTGCAAAATGGGGCCAGTGGACATTCTCACCTTACAGCAGGGTTGCTTACCTTGGGCAAGGCTGACATTTGTTGCAAGGGGTGTCCCGGGCGGCAGCGTCCCTGGCCTCTGCCCATGGGACAGCAACAGCACAAACCTCCCTGAGACCACCCAGGTGTGGCAACCAAACCAAAATGTCTCCGGACACTGCCAAGTTTGCCTCGGGGCAGAACCACCGTCTTACGGAGTTGCTGTGAGGATTAAGTGGGATTGTGTCTGGCCCAGCGCCAGGCATGTGCCCAGAGCTTCTTCCTTGGCCTCTCCCCTCTTCCAGCCACAGGCGTCCGGGGGAAGGGGGCACTCTGTCGTTACTACAACCCACGGCCTGATTTCTTCTCTACCCCTGCCTGATGGGTTCTAGGCCCCGACCCCCCGGGACTGACCTGATAGCCACTCTTATTCCAGACTCCATCCTCCCTGCCGTCTCTCCACCCACCATCACTGCGATGGGAACCTGGGGCTCTCACAAACCATGGTTCCTTGCTTCAAGGCAATATGTCCAGAAACCAGGTGGAGATGGTCATGGAGCTGAGAGGTGTTCCTAAAGTGGCTGCCTCCGGGGCTTAGGGCTTCGACGCTTGCCGCCCTGGGGAGCCTGCTGTGGTGTGAGAAAGCCTGTCTTTGTGTTCTGCCTTCGACTTAAGACAGGCCCTATCCAGATGTGTTTATCATGTGGCAGAACTGTGGGTCACAGGAAACCAGTGTTCTCTGAGAGCTGGGCGCCTCTCACAGGCAGGCTGAGGTGACAGAGCCGGGACCAAGAATAGTTTAGGGGAGCAGGTTGGAGGGGTGAGTGCAGACCCTGCAACAGGGGCCCGGGGGCAAGTCAGGGGACAGCAGCCAGAAAAAGGAAAAGGAGCAAAGACAGCAGGCATTGGTACCATTCCCCTTTCACAGAGGAGGAAACATAGCCCAGACGTGGCTAGACGTGCATGGCTTACGGGGCAGAGGCCTTGACCATGGGACTGCCTCCTGGCCAGCTCAGCGGGAGGGGCTGTCATGATCACCACACGCGTGGGGAGAGGGATGGCTTCCCCGCAGAAGTTTGGCTCCCACTTTCCTCACCCTGCTGGCTGTTCCTTATTCCCAAGCTCCGAAAGCAATTGGCATCTCATCATTCCCACCTCGACGGTGGCCGTCCTGCTGCTGCTGGTGCTCATGGTCCTCATGATCCTGTACTTCAAGAAAGCCCGAGGAAGTGCCAGGAAAGGTAAAGCCCAGAGCTGGTTCAGAGCAGACCACTGAGGGCGTGGCCATGATGTCCTCGTGCCCACGAGCCGTGAGGACCAGGCTTATTGTGCCCATTCTACCACCAAGGAAATTGAGGCCCGCAAGACAAGGTGGCCAGGATCCCCTGGGTGCTCTTGCTTTGCAGAACAGCAGGCAGGATCATTCTCTTCAGAGGCTCAAGGTCAGCTTCCTCTAAGCCTAATTTGCCTAAAATTGGGCATTCTGCTATCATTTTGGGATCGTATAATTTGCCATATTTTTATAGGTAAGGATTTACTTTTTTTATTTTTTAAAAAAGCTCTATTTCTGTTGAGAGAGGGAAAGTGCAAGCAGGGGAAGGGGCAGAGACAGAGAGGGAGACAGAGAGAATCTGCACTGACAGTGTGCAGCCTGACACAGCCTGACACAAACCGTGAGATTAAGACTTGAGCCAAAGTCAAGGGTTGAATGTTTGACTGACTGAGCCACCTATCGTTAAAGATTTTTAAGCAAATTTATCTAAAAACCTTTCTGGTCAACGGTATTGGTTTTTAATTGTCACTATTGTTTGTATTTATGTTTTCTTAATTTTCTTAATGTTTTATTTATTTTTGAGAGAGAGAGAAGGGGGAGGGGCAGAGAGAGAGGGAGACACAGAATCCGAAGCAGGATCCAGGCTCTGAGCTGCCAGCACAGAGCCCGATTCAGGGCTCGAATCCGCGAGCCAGGAGATATGACCTGAGCCGAAGTCGGATGCTTAACCGACTGAGACACCCAGGCGCCCCTGGTTGCCACAGTTGTTTTTAAATTTTGTCTCCCTAAAAGCACAAGAAGGACTTTTTAATCTTCTGAGTTGTAAGTTTTTAGCATTAACATTTGCACAAGGCTTATCAGTTTAGTGCCTTTCAATGATTCCTGCCTTAGTTTTTGTTGTTTGGTTTGTTTAGCATGTATGTGCTGTGTATTTATTAACCATATAATCCAGTGTTGTGTCTGTTGACAAGATTGAAATGTGGAAGCAAGTCAGGGTTATGCTGGGCCGTATTGATTTTAATTTTTCAAGCTATAAAAATCCTAACGTAGTAATGGATTGTAAAATTTAAAAAAAGTTTTTTTATGTTTGTTTTATTTTTGACAGAGAGAGAGAGACAGAGGGGGGCAGGGGCAGAGAGAGAGGGAAACACAGGATCCGAAGCAGGTTCCAGGCTCTGAGCTGTCAGCACAGAGCCCGACACGGGGCTCAAACTCACAGACTGTGAGATCATGACCTGAGCTGAAGTCGGACGCTTAACCGACTGAGCCACCCAGGTGCCCGGGATTGTAAAATTTTCTATCCGTACTTTTCAAACTGTGCAAAGCCAATTTAGTGGGTCGCAATACTATTTCCATAAAACAAAATAAAAAGGTAAAATGTCACAGTGGTTTGTACACTCTGGAAGGACAAATATTTTTTCATTGGACTTTTAGGGGTGTGGGGGGGCGGCGCACGTATATGTAGGAGTGTGAGTGTGTGAGTGTGTGTATTTGTATGTGCCGGAATAAGATAAAATGTTTCTCATTGTGGCTCCTGGTCCAAAAATTTGAAAGACGTTATAGATAACTTCCCCAGCAAATAGATTATACTTAAATTGATGTTTCAGTTTGGAACTTTCAGTGACTTGAGTTGATTAAGCTTACCAGTTTTATGCAAATGAGCCACAGGCTGCCAGCTTGATTTGCTCCTTATCACTAACCTCTGCTCTCTGGACACTCCTCTGCACTGGCCAAGGCCTGTGACCCTACTGTGACCTCCCTGCAATGTCCTGGGCAGGGTGGGATTTCTGGGCCGGGGCCCCAGCCCCTCCCCTGCCAGGGTCCCCTCTGCCCAGAGGGGGCCTCCATCACCTCTGCCTTCACAGGAGACTGGAGCCTAGGGAGCGGTCCCTGCCCCAAACTGGACTCTTTTCTTCACAGGTGAGGACAAACTCCACGTCTATGACAACATTTCAGTCCAGAGGGAAAAGACCACTGAACACCGGAAAGACTCCTCATCAGGGCAGAGGCGATCTCAGGTTTCCTGGGTATCTGTGTTGTCAGTGTTTACTGTCTTTTTTAGCTCCCCAGCTTGTGTTTACTTGTAGTTTCTGTTCAGTCTGGACCTGGAATCACGTGTGACTCCTCATGTTGCCTCATCTGCACGTACCCATTGCCCCATATTTCCCAATTCAAACCTCTTCAAGAGAGAGAAGTTGACTGCTTCAGCTTTTGACCTTCACCCCCACAGGAGACAGCTATTAATGGGGGTCCATCCCATGGGTCCAGAGCCAGCCTATGGCGTGGCTTCCATCAGTCCAGTTGGCTAGGGGGAAGAGGGCCTCACGGCACAAGCTTGGCTCCCTAAGTGCTCTCTTTTCGGGAGCTGAGGGCCGAGCTGTTGCCCTTGGGTAGGTGTGTCTTGTCTAAAGATCTGAGACTCTTAAAACCACAGAATCGCAGGATTGGGAGGATCTAAAGCCATCTGGTTCAACCCTCTGTAATGCTGGAATCAACTCTACAAATGGCACCCCTACCAAGTGCTGTTCTAGCTCAGCACTACTCAAACTTGAGTGTGCATAAAAGTCACCTGGAAAACGTGTTCAAACAGAATTTCTTGGGCCCCTCCCCCAGAGACCGATTTAATAGATCTTGGGTGGAACCTGAGATTTTAACAAGCTGCCAGGCAATGCCGGTCCATGGATCATACCCAACGTAGCCTTCCTTAGCCTATTCTTAAACATCGTCAGTGATGGCAACTCTGCTGGCTTCAGCTATTCCCAGAGGCTCTGCAAGGTCCATACTCTGTCCCACACCTTATCCCTGTCTCTGTTCTCTACCCAGCTCTGGGCAGCCTGGGGGCCACTGACCATTCCCAGCTATGATCTGTACAATGAACATCTATCTTCTTTGATTCCCAGGGCTCCAATCAACAGATGGGCTCTGACGAGGACTGTGGGGCCATTTGCTATGCTTCACTTACCCACCTGAACAACTTTGACCTTGAGGACTCCATCTATGTCAACACCCACCCCAACCTGAGGCCCACGCCTGACCCCCTTCTGACTGTGGAATATGCCAGCATCTCTGGAAGCAGACCCCAGCCCTCCAACTTGACTGCCCTGGAGGGGGAAACTCAGGAGCTGAAGGCAGACTTCACTGGGCAGTGAGCACTTAACAAGTACCTGTGAGGCGTGGGGTTGCCCTACCAGTGATACGGGGATTTTGGTGGGACAAAGATGGTCCCAAACCAGCAAAAGGTCATCCCTTCCTACAAAGGAGGTGAGGAAGGGGGAGGAGAAGAAAGTCCTTATCACTCCAGAGGAGAGAAGCTTTGAGTCTAAAGGCTGTGCTGGACAGGCTCTGGGGCCCATAGAAGGGGTTTCTAGACACCTGCCTGCTCCCTTCCCCAGGGTCTAGGAGGAAGGCTATTAGAGCAAAGTCCAATTAGATAGGGTCTGGATCCCAGTGCCTCCGAGTGACCCAATGTTCTCCCCGCTCTGTGACCCTCACTTCCTTCCTGACCAGGGGCTGTGAAACCCTGACACACTGTGCAAGTTCCTCTTTGGTGACTCTCCTCATGAAACCCCCCCCATCCACCCCCAACTACCTCTCAGGGCTGCTAAGCCAGGCTGGAAAGTTCTTTTCCTCCACCAGAGCTCCTTCCTGACCTCCTGATTTTGATTCTCACAAATGACCCTGCCAGTATGTGGGCAGTGTCCTCCACTCAAGAGTCCCTCCTAACACTTGGCCTTGCTGGGCAGGGGTGGGAGGCATGGGAGCTTCCTTCCCTATAGTGGCCCCCGCAGCCACTGTAGGGAACTGACCTGGGCTCCCTCCCCTTCCATGGAAACCATCAACTACCTTGCTAGCTTCATCTCCAACAGAGCAGGCTGAGGGCCACCTCCTGCTTTGCCCAAGTACACTTCCACAGGGCTCTTACGGAGACATGGGCCCTCTTTTATTCTGCACCTCCAAGGAGTGACTCTGGATCGTGGGAATTCTAAGCCATGGGGACAGAGGGTGCTGTCCTACCATGTCATGGGAAAGATTGCTTGAATTGCCGATTCATTACTTCTTAAGGGTGACATTTAAAGATCATCAAATCCAACTGCCAGTGGGAGGCCAGATCCCTTCTGCAAAATTCCAGTGAGTCATACAGTGTCTGTCCCAGTCTCTTGGAGGACAGGGGATTCACTGCTTATTGGTCAGTGTGAATGGTTTTGTCAGACAGGAACTTGTTTGCCATCAGTCACAGTGAGACATCAGCTTTGCTTCCAGGATGGGACCTGAGGGTGTGGCTGCTTCAGGGCCAGGAAGGGAGAGGGGTTGGAGAGGAAAAGGGTGGGTGGTCTGAGGTCTGGCAGGCTGGGGTGTGATGATGAGGTCTTCTTCAGGGAGGAAGGCAAAGTAATTCCTTGTCACTTGTGACATCCCAGGTTCCCAGTGTTAAGGATGTGGTTCTGTCCCGAGTCTGTGGCTGTTGGGGACATCTAGGAACAACCCCGAGTTGAAAGAGGTGGAGAACAGGATGCTCTGAGCATCACCTTGGCTCCTCAGGTCTCTTCCCTGCCCCTCCAGTGCTCCAGATTTGACTACCAGAGGCTGGGCACCTGCTGTATCCTGACCTCTCACCCTACCCGGCCTTGCTCTGAGAGGGCCATCAGCACTGACCTATGGCCTCATTAGACCTCTGGTCCTCTGTTGTGCTAGGCTCCTGACAGTGCCTCTTGGTCTATATTTTAGTCTACATACCCACTGGGGGAGCCCATCTTCACCATGGTCTTCTCAACTCGGGTTTCCTGGCTATAACACCACGAGCCATCCCAGGGGTCAGGTTCCTCCCGCCACTGTCCAAAACCAAAGGATTTACTCAGACTAGAACCCCTGGAGTTATAGGCATTACACATTATTTATAGGGGCCTGCTGACCTCCAGCCACTGCTCAGGGGCGGTGATTAAGTCTAGTAAGCCAACAGTTATGGAGTGTTTCTTATAGCCACATTCCTCTACATACCTTAATGGCTTAAACAACCTCATAAGGTAAGTGCTTTCCCTTCATTTTAAAGATGGGGAAATTGAGACGCAGACAGTTTAGTAATTTCCCAAAGTCTTATAGCTAATAAATGGTGGATCCTAGACCTGAAATTTTAGCCACAGTGCTTTTGGGTCCCTGTTCCCATTGCATGTACGCATGCGTGCACATGCACAGGGGGTAGACGTATGACAAAATAGTAACACCAAGCAATCATGGCAAGAGCTGAAGAATGCTAACGGTGCTAGGAGAGGATGGGAAGTGTGACCTTTTCTGATAGAACTCCAGGAGCCAAGAGGGGATGGTAGGGCTGTGGCTGATGTAGCTGGGGAGTTTGAGGAGAGGGATTCTTGATTAACCAGTGTCCCCAGATAAAAAGGCCTGGGTCCCTCCTGCCCACAGTGCCCCAGGGAGGGGACCACCCCTTCTGCCACCCAAGGCTCAGGCCCCACAGGAGAGAGATGCTCTTCGACCTTTGGGACACCAGCAGGCTTTAGGCACCATCCTCAGAGGGCCTGCCACCCACTGCCAGTTGGACCCTCCCTTCACCTTGCCCCCCACTATGCTCTTTATGCACGCCCCACAGTATGTCAACGTTTTGTTCATCGACTTGTCTGTTTTCTGTTTTGGTCAGTGTTTCAAGCCACTAAGGTTTGGGATAGTTTGTTACCAATAAACAATAAATAATCAAACTGAAGAACCAAGACAAAGTTGAAGAACAAATGGAAAAGGAGATGGTCTTACCTGACCGGAAACCAAGACTTAGTGTGATGTTCTCACAACCACAGTGTGATCCTAGACTAGAAAATCGACCAGGGCAACAGAATTGGGGGGTGAGAAGTGGGAACCTGATTTTCTGCCAGAGCAGGCATATGAAACAGGGGCAGAGGAGAGGAATATGCCATGGTCCAGGAGCAACCATCTATCCATATGGGGAAAATAGAAAATTAGATTCCCGCCTATGTCTTACAGAAGAATGAATTCCAGGTGGGTTACAAATCTCCATGTCAATAGCTGAGCAATAAAATGTTTAGACAAAAATGTAAGCGTTTTCATGACTTCAGGGTACAGGAATATTTCTTGAGCAAGATATCAAAAGTGCAAACCATAAAGGGGAAATGTGGTGTTTGACTATATTAAAATGAAAAACTCGAGTACAAAAAGAAGACACCAGAAATAAAGTGGGAGGAGAAGCCGCCGACAGGGAAATGGAATTTGCAATGCATATAACTGATAAAAGATTAGCATCCAGGATTTATAAATCAGTAAAAGGACACACCGTTTTTAGTGGACAAATTATAGGTGAGAAGAAAATCACACCCAAGAAAATGAAAAACATAAGTAATGGTTAACCTCATGAGCAATCAAATAAATTCAAATCTCAACTAAAAACATTTCTACCCAGTATATTGGTTGGGGACTTCAAATATGTCTGTAATGCTTCATATGTAGATACAGAAATATAGGAACAGATATAGGTATAGATTTAGATATAGATATAGATACAGATATAGACATAGATATATAGATACATACCTCATATTTTTTAATTCTGAGAGTTCATGATAATAATCACAGTCAAAAATCTAGTTCTGTGAATGAATTTAGGCACCCCAAATGGCATTTTCTCTGTAACAATAAAACCACCAGGCAGGTGCTGTTATCAGGTTCCTATTACATCAGGAGGTTATGCAACATACAACAACAGAAAAAAATGTAAGCATGGCAGGATATGTAAATTTTGGTGCTAAGTAAGTCTACTGTAAATTTTTTTTGATGTTTATTTTTGAGTGAGAGAGACAGAGTGTGAGCGGGGGGAGGGGCAGACACAGAATCAGAAGCAGGCTCCAGGCTCTGAGCTGTCAGCACAGAGCCCCACGTGGGGCTCGAACTCACGAACTGCGAGATCACGACCTGAGCTGAAGTGGGATGCTTAACTGAGCCACCCAGGTGCCCCAGTGAAATAAGTTCTTAATGTAAATTCTAAATCCCAGCACAGCTTCCCAAAGGTCAGAAACTTGGCTGGCCTTCTTTTTCTTTACCACTACTATCTCTTCTGCCTGAGCTTCTTTCTCCCTGGAATCTTTACAGATTTCTCAAAACAAGCCCCTTCTCCCACCCACTGCGGCGGTCATGCATGTAACAAATCCACAAGCTAGATTTGGTGAGGGTCCTTTCAAGGAGCTTCATTCAAGGAACCCCAGGCTAACACCAACAAAAAGTCATCACAACAATCTGAAGCTTTTCTCTGTCCTTCAAGGAAATGCACGAGTCCTTACCTTGCTGTCAATGGCTGGCAGCTACAGGCTGGCTCACCCCCAAACCCTCAGCCAATCTCTCCTCAACTAAGTTTTCCTGGCCCTCCCCCTGGTGGTCATTAGTGTCTTCACTGAAGGAGTATGTCTCCTCAGCCAAAGACTCAGAAGTCGAGAAGCCGAGCCTGAGTCGGAGGAAAGAATGGATCCTCCAAATCTCTCTGGTCCCTGCTGTTTTAGGTCTTGTCTTCCAGGCTGAGATAGTTGAGTTTGTGGGGAGGGTCTGGCGATGTGGGGTGGAAGGGTGACTAATGGGTTCTGCTACATGACTTGGAACGCAGAAGGAGTGGATCGCAACCCGAAGCTTCCTGCAGCTATAGAAGTGTTGAGATTCACCTCCCAATGCACCACAAAACATTAGCGTTTTAAGAGACATTAATAAGTGTCATGTGAAAATAACCCATGCTAGGAACACATTTTCTTCAAACATTTTAACGTAAGGAAAAGGAAGTTGTGCTTATCACAATTTGCAAAAGTTGGCTCTTAGAAACTCTTTTAATATCCATTAATGGGAGGTTGATTAAGAAGTTATGATACATTCATACCAAGGAATATTATGTAGACATCCGTTGATATGGAGAGATATTCCAGATAGATTAAGTGAAAATGCCACAAAATAATATGTCTAGCATGAACTCCTTTGTGTTTGTGTCT
The DNA here is from genome assembly GCF_024362965.1 of Panthera pardus. Taxonomy (NCBI): domain Eukaryota; kingdom Metazoa; phylum Chordata; class Mammalia; order Carnivora; family Felidae; genus Panthera; species Panthera pardus. The sequence goes on from NW_026526732.1 coordinate 140,652,081, forward strand.
CTGTATGACCATAGCAAAAAGGCTAGATGAACAAACACTAAAATATCAGTAGAAATTATCTCCAGGGAGTGGTATTAGAGTGGAGGAAAATTCCACTCAGTAAGATTAGGTGGACTGGCTCTGGAGCCAGACTGCTCGGATCTAAACCTAACTTCCACCTGTATGAGCTGTGTGGCCTCAGGAAAGTTATTTAACTTCTCTGGATCTTGGTTACCTGGAACAATAATATTACCTACCTCACAGGTAATGGCGAAACACATTTAAGGTGTTTAGAACAATGCCCCGCACATAGTAAGCACTCAATACATTCTTGTCTGTTTTTTCTTCTTTTTTTCTATTCTTTAGTTTTTGTTTTGAGAGAGAGAGAGAGAGAGAGAGACAGACAGACAGAGAGAGAGAGACTGCAAGTGGGGGAGAGGAGCAGAGGAAGAGGGAGAGAATCCCACACAGGCTCCATGCTGTCAGCACAGAGCCCCATGCCAGGCTTGAACTCACGAACCGTGAGATCATGACCTGAGCTGAAATCAAGATCAGACTCTTAACCAACTGAGCCACCCAGGTGCCCCAACTCATGTATTTTGAGTGTGGAATTATGGACAACTTTTACCTTTTTAAAGTTAATTTTTATATTTTTTCATATAAAAATTAATTGACTACAGTTTTCAAAAGATTTTTAAAACACTAAGCACATTTTATATAGTTACTATGATAGAAATAAGCTCCCTCTGAATCTGCGCGCTACATGACTGTGGCAGGTGATCCTGGGGCAAATTGCCTGTGGCTTGTGGGTACGATATTTCAACTGCACAAGGAGTATTTACCAAGGAATCATGGACATCACCGATGTATTTAACAACCCTATTTAATAAGCGTTTTATCTTGCTGTGATTTCAGTACTAGGTCTTTAAAAATTACCTGATTTTTCTAAATTGTGATTTTAAAAATTCTGCTTAAAAGTTGTTTTGAAAATTATCAAATTTTGCAGCAACGAATTTATCTTTAGGACTGTCATTGCTTTCTACTCTAATCCAGGCATAAATGTAACTCTGGCGCTCCTGTGGATTGTCTGAAAATTTAGAGTACTTTTAGAAGGGTTTTGTGGTCAGATACTGTTAGGAAGGGCTGGTCTAGATGCACATTGGTCTCAGGATTTACTTCCTTGTTGGTCCCAGACTGCCCAACGTGCTCCGGGTGTAGAGGGAAGGACTTGTGGACTGACTCAGTCCGGGGCATTACAAGGACACAGCACCACCAGGTGGGGTCCACTCAGTGCTGGGGGTGGGAATCCGCCCCACTCGGGAGGAACTGTTTTCTTTCTTTTAGGAAAGGCTGCAATTCTTGGGGCGCCTGGGTGGCTCAGTCGGTTAAGCGTCTGACTTGGGCTCGGGTCATGGTCTCACGGTTCGTGAGTTCAAGCCCCACATCAGGCTGTGTGCTAACAGCTCAGAGCCTGGAGCCTGTTTCGGATTCTGTGTCTCCCCCTCTGTCTCTGCCCCTCCCTGGCTCTCACTGTTTGTCTCTCTCTCTCAAAAATAAATAAACATTAAAAAAAAAATCTAAAGAAAGGCTGCAATTCTCTAATAATTCTCTTTTATTTTTAAGGCATTTTGTTTCTGGCCATGGCAAGACCCATCTTCAGTTGGCAGATCCTTGTGGTCCAAGCCTGGACCCTCACTTCCACCTTAACAGGCGTCCTGACTTCTCAACTCACACTCAGAACAGAGGCCCAGATGTGCCTTTCTGCCTGAGATGACCAGAAATGTCCCCAAGCTCTCTCTGATGACTCATTTGAGGGTCTCCCTTCACTCCCTGAACCCAGGGTATTGTCTTAAAATCCTGCCAATACAGATCTGCAATATCAACATCACTTCCACATCTAGCAACAAAGGGGCAGTGACTCCTGTGCTCACTGCACCTTCCTAGCACCTAGCATGGAGCCTGGCATATGGTAGGAGCTTGGAAAATAGGTGGAATAAATGAATGTGCCCCTGGGAAGAGGGCTCCAGTCTCTCCCACTTCCTGGGTAAGAGGGAAAGGAATGCCCGGGAGGGGATAGTTGTAGGGCAAGTTCCCTTCCAGGACCAGGCAGCAAGCACAAGAGAGTTCAACTGCCGATCATTTTTTTTTTTTAATTTTTTTTTTTAACGTTTATTTATTTTTGAGACAGAGAGAGACACAACATGAATGGGAGAGGGGCAGAGAGAGAGGGAAACACAGAATCGGAAGCAGGCTCCAGGCTCTGAGCCATCAGCCCAGAGCCCGACGCGGGGCTCGAACTCGCGGACCGCGAGATCGTGACCTGAGCCGAAGTCGGACGCTTAACCGACTGAGCCACCCAGGCGCCCCTATTGCCGATCATTTTAATAGGGTTCCTACAGAGGAGTGGACAAGGATGAGCGGGCCACCAAGGGATGGCGATGCATCCAAAGACAGGGAGTGTTAACACCCCAACTTGAAAGAGCAAGGAGAGAGAACTGTGTTCTTGGAGCCAAGTGAGAGCGGGAGCCGTGGAGGAGGGACCACCAATCAGAGTTATGGCTACAGAGGAAGGCAGCCACTGTGTGAGCCATGGCAGACATGGAGGGAGTAGGGGAAAGTAAGTACTCCAACTTATCTCTCCTCCTAACTGCCAACCCCTGCCTGTAGCTCCCTTCTGCTAGACCCAGCAGTAGTAAGCCAGGGGGCCAGGCGCTGGGGTGATGGAGTCCAGAGGGGCAGCCTCCCAGGGGCAGAACAGGACTGAGCAGGGATAGCATGGGGCAGGGGTGGGGACAGGAGTGGAGCACGGTCAGCAGGGGTCAAAGGCAGCAGAAAAGTCAGTCCAGGAGGGCTGCGAGGAGGCTATTCATGTCTTCTGGTGATCAGACTCAAATGGGCAGTTGAAGAGCGTGAATAACAAAGCTGTCCCTAAGAAATAAAAAAGCTTCTGCACAGTGAAGGAAACAATCAGCAAAACTAAAAGGCAACTGACAGAATGGGACATATTTGCAAAAGACATATCAGATAATGTATAAATCCAAAATCTATAAAGAACTTATCAAACTCAACACCCAAAACACAAATAATCCAGTGAAGAAATGGGCAAAAGACATAAATAGAAACTTCTCCAAAGAAAACATCCAGATGGCCAACCGACACATGAAAAAACGCTCAACATCACTTATCATCAGGGCAATATAAATCAAATCCACAATGAGATACCACCTCACACCTATCAGAATGGCTAACATTAACAACTCAGCAACAACAGATGTTGGTGAGGATGCGGAGAAAGAGGATATCTTTTGCACTGCTGTTGGGAATGCAAACCGGTGCAGCCACCCTGGAAAACAGTATGGAGTTTCCTCAAAAAATTAAAAATAGAACTACCCTACGGCCCCACAATTGCACTGCTAGGGATACAGGTATGCTGTTGCAAAGCAGCACATGCACACCAATTTTTATAGCAGCACTATCAACAATAGCCAAAGTATGGAAAGAGCCCAAATGTCCATCGATGGATGAATGGATAAAGAAGATGTGAGGACAGGTGAGTCTGTGGCAAGGTAAGCACGGAGGAAAAGGTGTGTGTGTGGTGGTGGTGGTGGGGGCGGTGGGGAGTAGGACCTGAAGACACGGGGGGAGACGGGACGGGTGAGAAAGTAGCTCCTGGGGATCATCCAGGGGAGATACACAGACAGACAGACAGACAGCTAGACAAGATATAGGGAAAGCTGCCATCTTGAAAATGGAAGATGAAATTCTGGGATGGAGATAGACAGGAAGAAGGAAGATTTTAGAGAGAAATATAGGGAAGAGGAAGGAAAATAATTCTAGCCCTTTTCTTTCTTTCTTTTTCTTTCTTTCTTCCTTCCTTCCTTCCTTCCTTCTTTTCTTTCTTCTTTCTTTCTTTCTTTCTTTCTTTCTTTCTTTCTTTCTTTCTTTCTTTTTTTTTTTTCTTTCTTCTTTCTTTCTTTTTTGAGCACTTAACATGCCCTACCTTTACATACCCAGATAGTGAAGCCGGCCCAGAGAGTTAGGAACTTGCCCAAGGCCACACAGCCAGTAAATAACAGAGCTGGGATTAAGCATGGGTCTGTAAGAAGCCCAAACCTGTGTGCTCAATCCCCACTTTGCATCTGTCCCATCCAGCCTTCTAATCCCCACACTTGGCCCCCAAAGGCAGGCTAGGTACCCTCCCCAATCCTGGCAGGATCTGGACCAGTCCTGATCCAGCCGCATGGTAGATGAGGTTCCCTGCATTTCTGTCTCAGTCCTGTGATGTCTGTGATGACCTGAGGCAGGTTCAGTGCCTGGATCCCTTCCTCCTAGCACCTGTGCTATCGTCCAGATCTTCCCTTTGGGCCTGCCATCCCCTAGCCTACTGGCTGCTGCTTGCCCATGACCTAAAGCAATCCCGGCACATGCACTTGAGCGAGTACACACACCCTCACTCTCCGGGAGGTGTCTGCCCTGAAGAGAGGAGGTACTGGTTCTAGACAGGGGCCAAGATCCCCGTCTGAGAAAATATGAGATGCTAAGGATGGGAGAACTGCCTCAGCTAGAAGTGTCAGAGAACAATGGTCCAAATACAAAGAAAGAAGGTCAAGTCTGAGAGGAGTCAGAGGTGAGAGAGAGGTGGGGGCTAGAGAGCAAGGGTTTGAATCCCAGAAGCCTCAGTCAGTTGAGTGTCCGATTCTTGATTTTGGCTCAGGTCATGATCTCACAGTTGGGACACCGAGCCCCGCATTGGGCTCCAAGCTGAGCATAGAGCCTGCTTAAGATTCTCTTTCTCCCTCTCCCTCTGCCCCTCTCCCCACACACGTGCACTGCCTCTCCCTCCCTCTCTCTCTCTCTCAAAAAAAGCAGGCAATGATAAGATGTTCAACATCATTAGTTATTATGAAAATAGAATTAAAACCATAATGAGATATAGCCACAAAATTATTAGAATGGCTTTTCCAAACCCTGACAATATCAAGTCTTGACAAGGATACAAAAATAGTATAGCCATTTTGCAACACAGTGTGGCAGCATTTATAAAGTTAGACACACACTTAACACGTGACCCCTCTTAGGGTTTTAGCCAAGGGAAATGACACATATAACCACACAAAATATAGGTGCATGAATGTCTATGGTGGCTTTTTTCATAATCGCCCCCAACTTGAAACCACTCAAATGTTCATCAGCTGGTGAGTGGATAGACAAGGTATGCATCAGCCATACAATTAAATACTGTTCAGCAATAAAAAGTAAGTGAATTACTGAGGAGCACAACTTCATGTGTGTTGAATACATTATCATAAGTGAAAGAAGCCAAACTCAGAGCTATACACCAAATAATTCCAGGTATAGAACATTCTAGAAAGGGCAGGAAGCCGTAGGAACAGAAGTCAGATCAGTGGTTGCCAGGACCTGAGCTGGAAAGGAGATTGGCTAGCAGGAGCACGAGGGAGCTTTTTGGGGGGCTGATAGAGGTGTTCTGTATTTTGATTGTGGCGGTTGTTACACAGATGTATGAATTTGTCAAAATTCATAGAGGTAGACACCTAACGGGGTGAATTCTTGTGTATGTAAATGATATGCCAATAATCCTGACTTTATAAAAAGACCTTAGAAGGGGACCTATCCAGTGATTTTCAGGTGGCCTCAGACCCTTCTATTCCCCAAGCCATTAAGTCAAGACTGGGGAGCTGGTTTCCCGAGTGAAGGACTAAATTATGTTCATCATTAACCCCCATCTCTAGGTGCATTCCCTGTAAATACCGTAGATGCACAGTAAAGAAATAAATAAAAACAAATCAGTGAGTGCTTGCAGGAAACCAGAGTAGATTCTGACGATCTGTGGGTGCCTGTGGACCCTTCCTGGCCTCTCTGCTACCTCCCCCTGCAGGACTCACCTTCCCGCCCCTGGGAATTACCACTCCTCCCTCACCCCATCCCAGGACTGACTGCCAAGAGCCATTTCACACTTTGGTGGCTTTGTACCTGCAAATCCCTGTGCCTGGATCACCCTTCAAGTACCCCCACCCCACTCCTGCACCTGTGGAGAAAGCACACCTCCAGCCCTGGAAACTCCAGCAAATGTCACATCCTGTGTTGTCCCATAGGTGTGTGCATGCACAAAATAATGCCCTCGTGCACTGGTGCACACAGGAGGTGCCCAAATGTGCAAAGGATACGCTTGGGCAGGAGACGGCAGGTGGAAGAGAAATTCTCCCCCTCGTGCAAAGCCCATCTCCCCCTTCCCCCCCCCCCCACCCTAACTGGGATAATAGTACTAATTAGTATTTGCTGAGTGCTTATTGTGTGTCAGGCCCTATTCTAAAGCACTTTGCCGGTAGAAATCTATGTTATCCTCCCAATAACCCTACACACTATTCTTATTCCCACTATACAGATGTAAGGACTGAGATACAGAGAGGTTGTGTGTGTGGGGGGGGGTGTGGTTGCACACACAGGCAGTGAGGAAGGAGGACTTGAAGTCTACCTACACTACAGGGATGCTGGCCTGGAGGGAAGGACTAGGAGGCCCCAGATGAGGGTCCAGCTGGCCCCTGGTCCTTGCAAGGCTGCAGCAAGAGTGTGATAGGCACTGAAGCTGGAGCAGGGTCTGGACACAGCAGTGGGGACTGTGATCCCTGGGCTGGGCTCCACAGCCTTGGACACTGTCCAGCCCCTGCCATGTGGGGTCCCCCTGGCTGGGACGGGCAGTGGGGCAGGCTGGCCTCTCAGAGGTCTGGGATCCTCAGCCTCCCACTGCCTCCTGGGCAGCAGTGACTGGCCCCTCCTCTCCCTTCCTCCCCCACCCCACACCCCCTCCCTGAATCATAAAACCAGACCCCAGTCCTGACTATTTCTCAATCCCTAAAAGCCCAGTTCCTGTGGGCAGCACTCGATGCGCCTGCCCCTCTCCTTTCCGCACTTCAAGGGAAAGACGAGATCTTGCACAAGGTCCCCTGTGTCTGCCTTCCACCAGGGAAGCCTGACATGGAGCCTCTCCGCCTGCTCATCCTGGTGGCCGTCACAGGTAGGAGCCCGTCTTGCCGCTGGCCAGGCCTTCTCTCCTTCCCCTTCTTGAGTATCCAGTGGGTGGGTGGGCGGGCAGCCTTGGGCCCAACTATAAAGGCGGCTGACGTCCTCGGCATGGTCTGCACCCCGCTTTCCCCCACTCTCCCCGCATTCTTCATACTCTCCCTCCCTCCCTGGGAGGAGAACCCACTGTCTGACTCTTCATGCACGTGGGAGTCTGAGGGGCTGCTGGATTCTGGCCACAAAGAAAAGGAAGGAATTCTGATGGTGGTACCTCAGGCACTAGGTAGCAGTTGGGGGAAGTTTGGGGGGGCACCGGTAAGAGCCCTGAAGATGAGGCACCACTGGCCCCGGAGGAATGGCAGGGTGGGAGGGAAGAAAGAGAGGAGGAAAACAACCCGTAGCTGAGGATGTACATCTTGTGCTGACGTGAAGGTCCTCTTGTCCTCAGGCCTGGAAGGGAGATGGGAGGCTGACACCCCAGGTTCTTGCACACAACTACCTCTTTTCATTGGGGTAAGGTGCCTCTTGCTCCCCTAGGGCAACAGGCAAACATGGTGAGCAGAGGGGCTGTCCCAGTCGAGCCCTGCTCCTGAGGCTTCTTAGTGGGGAGTGGTGTGGGGGACGATGGGGGGCTGCCTGGAGGCAGAGGGATGCCCCCTCCCTCTTCCCTCAAGTCTCTCTGCTTCAAAAGGCAGGCCACCTGCCCCTTAATCTTGTCTTCCAAGTCTCTTTTGCCATATGGTTGCGGATGGGGTAAGGGAGGACCAAGAGAGGGGAAGTCGAGGCAGAGGGCTCCGGACGATACCCCCTGCAGCCCCTGCCCTGGCAATAGACCACGCTTTAAGCCTATCTCCCCCACCCCAAGACGGGTCTCCAAAATAGCAGCCTCATGTCTCCCCCCAAAATAGCTCTGAGATGAGTCTCTCCTGAAAGGGGAACAAAGCCACAGAAATAGGGAAGCTGGGAACTGAAGGTCAGAAGGAGGAGATGGCAGAGCCAGGGCCCGCGTGGGCCACTGCAGAGTGAGCACAAATGGCCAGGGCAGGGAGGTGGGTATCCAGCCCAGACCCGAGGGGGCCACTGGCCCCGCTCCCTTGAGACGGAGAGCCTGGAGGAGAGGTCTTGATCCCATGTGATAGGGATAAAATGGGCGGAAGAGAACCGGAGGGAACTTCAAGGCCAACGTCTCTGGAAATAGGTCCAGAGAGGGACAGTTCTTTAAAAATGCCCAGCAAGTCCAACGGTGTTAAAGCCGGACTGGGGACCTGGGTTTCATGGTGGACTGTGCGCCTTCTCCCAACTTATACAGGAAGCTGAGCTCCTTAAGGGCAAGACTTCTGTCTCCTTGTTCACTGCACACAGTAGGTGTTCAATAAACATTTGGTGAATGAGCGAAGAGTGAGTGAATGTCTCCTCCCCAGAGCTGTCCCGAGCCCACAACACCACCGTATTCCAGGGCATGGCAGGCCGGTCCCTGCAGGTCTCCTGCCCCTACAACTCCCTGAAGCACTGGGGCAGACGCAAAGCCTGGTGCCGCCAGCTGGATGAAGAGGGCACGTGCCAGCGGGTCGTCAGCACCCACCGCTCGTGGCTGCTGTCTTTCCTGAAGAGGTGGAATGGGAGCACGGCCATCGTGGATGATGCCCTGGGGGGCACACTCACCATTACGCTGCGGAATCTTCAAGCCCACGACGCCGGCCTCTACCAGTGCCAGAGTCTCTATGGTGATGAGGCCGACACCCTCAGGAAGGTCCTGGTGGAGGTGCTGGCCGGTGAGTGGGTGGCTGACTGCACCTCTAGGCCACCCCTGGGCTGGGACTGTGTCTCCAAGGTCTGGGCACAGGACCGCCCTCTCGATCACCCTGGGGAAACCCACGGTGCAGATCTTGCCCTCCCACTTGAGGGCCCCTGTGGATGGTCGTGCAGGTTACTCACTGCGCAAGGGGACCGCACTCCAGCCCTGGCGCCCCGCTCCAGGCTGCACTCCCTGCATCGCTTACAGGAAGGATTCTGGGCTCTAATTTGCACAAGGCACCCAGTGAGCTGCTTGCACTCCTGCCTCTCCCCGTAGCTTTATCCATTCGGCATCCAGTTGGGATGTGAGCACTGTACAGTGGTCCTTAAGGAGTGAGTGGTGGGACGTTCGTTTACTCCCTCACCCAATTATCCAAAGGACCTGCAAACATAAATCAAGCACTGACCTGGTACAGAAAACAAGCCCTACGAAGGGACACTGCCTGTGACCCCGGGTGATGTGCTTCGTCTCTCCAGGCCTCCATTTCCTTATCTTTAAATGGAGATGATGATGTTTGTCCCGCTGCCCCCACAGGGCTCCCAGGGCGTATCAGTGAGGCGACAGAGTTAAAAATGCTTGGGGGTAAGTGACAGCCCACACCCCAGCCTCCTGCTGCTGAGCTGACCTGGGATCCTCATGCCAGGTGACACAGGGTGGCAGTGGAGGTCCCCCCCGCCCCAGGCTTTGCACACGATGCCCTCCAGGAAAGCCTTCTGCCTGGGTCTCCAGAACACTATGTATCCCAAAGGAGAACAAATCTGGGGGTTCGTGTCCCCTTTCTGACTCTCCCTCTTCTCAAATCCTCCCCTACCACATGGCCCCTTATGACGGAAATGAGCCATTCATCGAAGGTCTAAGGTGGGGAGGGGAGGGGAGACGGTTTGCCCTAGACCCAAACCCCATGGCCACCACTTTTTTACATGCAGAGGTGGCAGTAGGGGCCAAGGAGACACAGATTTTCAGCCCTATTAGGGCCTAAGCCTCAGCCAACTCCCAAGAGGGTGGCAGGAAAATAACATTATTATAATAATACTCCATGGCTGGTGTAGACAGCTTGACAGTTCACACAGAACTTTCAAATACATCCATTCATCCATTTGACCTTCCCAAAGACCCTGTGTGCTGGGGGGGGTGGGAGTTGTAGTTTCGGCACTTAGCCATACAGGATGATCTCACTGAATCCTGCAACACTATCACCCCACTTAACAGGTGAGGAGACCGAGGCTCAGAGAGGTTAATGACCTGATCTGCTCCAGGCCAGAGCCTAGGGGGCCTCGTGGCATCCAGATGGGTGCTCCCCACTGTGACTGGCTGCCTCAAGGAGGAGGGGCTAGAAGCTCATAGGCTCTGTCTCCCACAGACCCCCTTGATCACCTGGACCCTGGAGGTCTCTGGATCCCTGAAGAGTCCAAGAGCTTCGAGGATGCCCAGGTGGAACGCAGCATGTCCAGGTACAGAGGTGGGGCAGACTTCCACCCTGCAGAGCCCAGGCATGGGATGGGGGCTGGGGCCCCAGAGCTACAAATCCCAAGGCAATTAGAGCATGAAAATGGGCCTGGAGATGATCTGTCTGAACACCCCTCCGACCAGCCATTACGTGTTGGTGTGGCCCTGCCCGTTGTTAACATGCTGAAATTCTTTTTTTATACATAGCTGCTGCTCCAAGACTCCTGAATGGTCAGCCTCCCATCCCTTCCCTGGCCACCCTTGGACATCCCCACAATTCAGCAATAATAAGGGTTTTAGGACAAAACTGGGACCCCACTCCCATACCTGCTCCTTTGGTAGGATCAGCTCTGGTTGGTTCATTCCCGTGTACTGGTGTTAAAATACTGTTAGTATAACCATGGAGTGCACATGTGCGCGCGCACACACACACACACACACACACACACCCCAGACTATACTATTATGCACAGCAGGAAACTGCCCAGCAAGGGAAGGTGATGTGTTTAAACGCACTCAGCAGGTAGATCCGTACCTAGAACTCAGGTCTCCTGACTACAGGCTCCCTCAAGCCTCATCCCAGGGATGGTGCTGGGTGGGGAGCTATTCTAAGGCCCCTGAAAGCACCTGGTATCTCCTCGGTCCTTCTCGGTGGGCAGACTCCAGTGTGTAGGCCACCCCAAGGTCTCCCTCATGTCCTCCTTGTGTCTTCAAGGGGTCTCTCAGAAGAGGATATCCCCTTTCCACCCACTCCCATCCTTTTCCTCCTGGCCTGCATGTTTCTGGGCAAGCTTTTAGCAGCCAGTGCTCTCTGGGCTGTGGCCTGGCATGGGCAGAAACTGGGGACGCCCCAGGCCGGTGGGCTGGACTGCAGCCGTGACCCAGGTTACCAGCTCCAGACCCTAACAGGTGAGCTTCCAGAGCGCAGTGGTGGATGGGGGTGGACTGGGCAGGGGTGGCGAGGTGGGGCTCAGAGGGGCTGTGTGAGCACGCGGTCGGTTGCAGGGCAGAGAGACACGTGAGAGAAGACCTGGCATGGGAAGAGAGGCCCCGAGAGAGGTCTACTGGGACCACCCCGGCCTGCACACCTGCCCCTCAGCCACCAAGACTCATGGTTCTGCTTTGGCGAAAGGTCACCCTGCCCATACCCTGCTTCCCCTGGCCCCTGGAAACAAAGGTGTGTGTGTGTGTGTGTGTGTGTGTGTGTGTGTGTGTGTGCGGGCACACCTGGGAAGTGGGAAGGACATTCACCAACTTGTAGGCATTGGTTATTAAACACTCTCACAAATAAATCCAAGACTTCTCTTTGGCTACCAGGCTAGGAGAATGAATCTGGACGAGGAAAAGTCAAGAGGTCTGCCTCCTTGGGGCTTTGGGTCTTAGGCTACCTCGTCTCTCTGTTCTCCCCGCCTCCAAACTGCCCATCTTTTGCTTTTCCTCGCTCCCTTCCCTAGATCTAATTGCTGGATCCTGCCTCCTCGTCTGGGATTTCTCTAGCATCCAGGCTGCTGCCCCTCTCCTCCATTTGCCTCCCACCTGTCAGTTCCCGAGGATTATTGCGGCCCACCTCCCCCACCCATCAGTCCATATAACGCCCAGCTGACTCATCGACTCGCTTCCCCAGACCTCTGCTTTCAGCGTGTTACTTCCCCTCCAGGGGAACACCCACGGCTGGCCTCATGGAGTGCAGCATACCAGAGCCAGGAACTACTGCTCTGAGCCCCTCACTGCACAGAAGGGAAACTGAGGCTCTCGAGGGAAAGATGTCACCCCAAGTCCCCAGTAGAGCCTGGAAGTGCAAATTTCACTTCGTGTTCACGTTGCCCTTCCCTCTAGCTCCATCCTACTCATTTATTTCATGAGAAAATGGATATGTTCTGCGCCAGGTACCATTCTGAGCGCTGGAGACAAGCGAGAACCAAACAGGCAAAGATTCCTGCTCACACAAGGTCCCCGCACCCGGGGGAGGGGAGGGAGACAGACACAAGTCAGTCAGCCAGATGGTATGCTGAAGGGCAAAAGTGCCCAGGAGGAAACGACCAGTGAAGCCGGGCTAGGAGCACTGGGGGTGCACAAGGGACAGGGATGATGTAATTTAGAGGGCAACAGAAGGAACCTGTGCAGGAGAACCACATCAGGGGGAGAGGACCAGGCCAGAGGGACTCATCTCTCCCCGGGCACACACACACCACTGTGGCCCAAGTGAGGGGAGTGGGGACGCAGACTTGCCCAGGGAGGGCTGTGGGGGGAGGAGCCCATCCTCAGGCTTTCTGTCCTGGGCCTCTGGGAGGTGGAAGCCTGGGACCCTCTGTGGCCATGGCCACAAGTGGCAGCTTTGCCCCCCACCGTGGGCTTTCGGATCATTGGGAAGGACCCCCGATGCAGCCCTCGTGCCCAGCCTCATGTGCACACATCACTCCCCAGAGCCAGTCTTGCCCAGCCCTGCTTGGCTCACTCCCCGCAGATGCTGGGCCGGGCTGTGTGTCCCAGGCTCTTAGACTCAGCCGCATGTGAAGCTTTCTCATCGTGTCCCAGGCACCAGTCTCCTTCCCGCAGACCCGAGGCACTGTCCAGCGGCCAAGATGCGCGGCTCCCCCAACCCTGGCACGAGAACGTGTCTGCAGTTCCCCTGTTCTTGGGAGCTTGGCCTTTTCTCTTTCTTCCTCCCCCACATTGGAGACGTCCCCCTGGGGACTTGGATCACCACTGGGATCCCCTGCCTTGGACTCTCTGGGGTGCACACTGGACTGAAGGGGGGATCAGGTACTTTGCCTCCTACTAGGAAACCCCTCTGAGCCTCAGGGTCCTCACCTAATAAAAACACAGAACAGGGGCACCTGGGTGGCTCGGTCAGTGAAGTGCCTGGCTCTTGATTTCGGCTCAGGTCATGATCTCACGGTCATGACATTGAGGCCCGCATTGGGCTCTGTGCTGGGCATGGAGCCTGCTTAAGATTCTCCGTCTCCCTCTCTCTTTACCCCTTCCCCCTCCTCTGAAATCAATCAATCAAACAAACAAAAAACAAACAAACGAGCAACACTGCTTTGCTGAAGTTTTGTGAGGTTGAAAGAAATACCATTAGTGAAAGTCCCAGGGCCGATGTCTGGTGCAGAATAGGTCCCGAATAAACACTGGCTTCCTCCCTCTTCTCTAATGCCCACCTCCCTGAGGCCAGCATCCTGCCTGGTCACCTCTGTCCTTTGTACCCAGCAGTGGACCATTTTAGGCACTCAGTCAAATACTGAGGACAGGTCTCGCTTCACAATACTTCTGTGGACTGTTAGTGTAATGACTTAACCACAAGGAAATCAAAGAAAGCCTGATACGTACTGGCAGGACAGATATAAGCATTTCCACATCACCCACGAGGCTGACCCACCCGTCTGGTTTGCCCAAGACTTTGCTAATGTATCACCAAAGACCCATGTCTCCCAGGAAAACTCCTAAGTCTGGGCAGACGGGACAACTGGTCACCCTCTCACCACTTCCAGCTTAACGCACTGTCTGGCTTTCTCAGGCTCCTGTTCCCAGTTCCCATCGGCAACTTCCTTGTTCCTGAAGGAAGGAGAGAGCAGAGAGAGGGAAGGAGCAGAGAAGGGAGGGGAGAGGAAGGAGGGAGGGTAGTTTCTTTAGCCCCTTTCTAGGTGTGATGTCTAGGTCAGGCGCTGGCTGGCCCTTCCAGACATCCTCACCTTACCTGCCTTTGTCTCTCTGAGCACCAGTGCTCCCCCTGGAGTCCCAGATCAGGAGGTGTATCGTCCACGTTCTGTGCAGGGTCCCCACACCCCAGTTCTGCACAGGGGGACATGAATGGGGGCCAGATGTTTCCTGTGCGGACAGTGGGTTCCTGTCACGGCAAAGGAACCCCAAATTATGAGGCTTGGAGTTTACACATGGCATCTGGCACATAGGCCCATCTTCCTCTCTGGAGAGACAGATAGTAGATAGATACATAGAGAGACTGATAGACAGACTGATAGCTAGATAGATAGACAGATAGATAGATAGATAGACTAATAGAGAGATAGATAGATAGATAGATAGATAGATAGATAGATAGATAGACAGATAGATAGACAGGTAGATAGACTGGTAGATAGATAGATAGATAGATAGATAGATAGATAGATAGTTAGACTGATAGATAGATACATAGATAGATAGACAGATAGACTGGTAGGTAGATAGATAGATAGATAGATAGATAGATAGATAGATAGAAAGATAGATAGATAGATAGATAGATAGATAGATAGATAGATAGATGTTAGGTACCTTTACTCTGGAAGGTAAAGAGATCTTCTCTAGGGAAGGGGGTGGGGGTATAAGCAAATCCCTCAGGAGCTGGTACCCTCTCTCTAGCTTCCAAAGCATGCTTGCTATTTGATGACCGTCGAACAAAGCTTGATCAGTGCCCAGACCACACAGAAATGTGAAAATATCCATGGAGAATGATCTCCCCACAGAGAGGATAGTGCATTCGTGAAACAAAAATAATATGCTGTAAAAAAAGTTTGGAGAATAAGAAATCTTGTAAAGTGAAAATGCCAAGGCATAAAAGTGTAAAAGGGATGAGAGAAAAAGATGAGGGTACCTTCTGGAAATCAGAACACAATGGACGAAATGATGGGAAAGGAGAGAGAAAAGTTGTGCAAAGGGGATGAATACATGAGGTTCAATATCCAACTCATTAAGGGGTTCCAGAAAACAGGGGGAAAGAAGAAAATGGAGCATAATTATCAAAGGGTTGATGCAGTTGCCAGAGCTGGAGAGCGTGGGTCCACACCGGCAGGGGCTGGAGGGCACCCAGCACAGTAAATGAAGGCCGGTCCCATCCAGGGCGCCACCAGGGTGGGGTCTCTGGGTGTGAGGTCGTGTGGCAGGACTGGACAGTCCCCTGAGGGCTTGGCCGGTGCATTCCTTACAGAATTTAGAACCCAAATGGCCCTTCACCTTCCTCCTTCACAGCTCTGCATCCTCAGATTCTATTTCTGGAAGACCCTGAGGATCATCTGCCTCCCCTGCTTCCCAGTTTCCACCATCCTCCTGTCACCTCATCCCTTAGCTGGGCCCCAGGATCCCAGGTCCCGCCTGTCCTTGGGCTTCTTCTCACCCTGCCTCACCCACCCCTGCCTCCTCTCAGGGTCTCTTCCCAAGCCCGGAAGCAGCCAGGCTTTGGAAAGGCGCCTTATCCCCACCGGTGGAGGGGCCCCCAGTGTCCGCCTCCCACCCCATGGCGGCTGAGAGCCCCACGTGACTGTCCAAGGCAGATGTTTCCTGCTCCCTGGGGAATGCTGCGTCAGTGGCCAGGCCAGCCGCAGAGCTGACATCTCCCTGACCCACCATGGGCCCCAACCTGCTCATGCTGTTGCTGGTGGGACTGGCAGGTAAGGTGACGCGGGTGGGCTCTGGGCCCCATGGGCTCCGCTTGGTGCCCAGGAATAATTGACATCATGGTGGCACCAGCAGCATATATGTAGGGCCCTGAAGGGGGACCTCTAGGCCCCTGTGCCCCTGTGGCAAGTGGGTGGGCTGGAAAGTTCCCCGGGCTCCTGCCCCGCATAACCACATCCCTTCCTTCCCCAGGCCAGGCCTCCACCAGCTTCCCGGAAGTGCTGCAGGCCCCCGTGGGGGGCTCCATTCTGGTGCAGTGCCACTACCGGCTCCAGGACGTCAAGGCTCGGAAGGTGTGGTGCCGGTTCCTGCCCGATGGGTGCCAGCCCCTGGTGTCCTCAGCTGTGGATCGCGGAGCCCCGGCGGGCAGGCGCATGTTTCTCACGGACCTGGGGGGCGGCCTGCTCCAGGTGGAGATGATTACCCTGCGGGAGGAGGACACTGGCGAGTACGGCTGCGTGGTGGAGGGGGCGGCGGGGACCCAGACGTTGCACAGGGTGGCCCTGGTTGTGCTCCCTCCAGGTGAGTCATTCTAGGCTGGCCATTGCCCCTCCCCGCCCCCACCTGCTGCTCTCCGTCCTTGGGAAATGGGGACCCTTGGGGGCGGGGGAGGGGGGAAGGGGGCGGGGCTGGGAATTGGAAGGAGAGAGTTTTGACAGCACCCCGGGGAGCGGAAGCAGAACTGGGTGAGCAGTCAGAGATAAACGAGCCAGACGGTGGGTCCCTTCCCCCTCCTGCTCTAGCGGGGGTTTCCCGGCTGAAAGGCATGTCCTCACCCATGGCCTTGGCCCGCCTCATCCCGCATTTTCAACATACTTGATGCTTTTTTTTTTTTTCCTTAGAAAGGTTTTAAACAAAGTTTTTTTTTTTTTTAATTTTTAAAATGTTTATTTATTTTTGAGAGAGAGAGAGAGAGAGAGAGAGAGAGAGAGTGACAGAGCGTGAACAGGGTCGAGAGGCAGAGAGAGAGGGAGACACGGAATCGGAAGCAGGCTCCGGGATCCGAGCTATCAGCGCAGAGCCGGACGCGAGGCTCAAACCCACAAACTGTGAGATCATGCTATGAGCCTAAGGCGGGCGCTTAACTGACTGAGCCACCCAGGCACCCCTTAAGCAAAGTTTTAATTTGGGCATTTATCAACCGGAATTTGTTCTTTAAACCTCCCAGTTTATTACTCCTGCTCTAATGGGTTTGATGGCTTAAAATGACTGAATTCGGATTTTATTGAATTTTATGTCTTCACAGAGCATCTAGGATGCGCCTCACCTACATGCAGGCACATTCGGTACCTGGATTACTTCAACTCCTTTAGTTTTACCCATGAGAAAAGTGTCACTCCTGGTCCCTCCAGGGTTGTCAACCCCTATCCTCGGGAGAGAAAGTACTTTTATATAGGCTGTGGTTTTCTCTCCCAGCCGACAACTTTCTAACGTCTGAGCATTTATTAAAAGAAAATTTTAAAGTAGGAGAAAGAATTTTCCAGAGAAATTGGATGTCGTAAAACAAAAACAATGTTTTGGAGGGAAAACGGCCAGCTTCCTGCTGAAATGGAGCCTGCTCTACCTTTCTCTTAGGAATGATGATGTCTTTTTTGCCTTCACGGCTTCCTTTCTCAAGTAATTTGTGCCCAAGCCCCAAATAAGGAAATGAAGAAAGGCACTTTCCCTGCTCGTGGTTTTTTTCCCCACTTGTTACTTATGAGGACGGACTAAGGTGTCCTTAGAATCCCTCTCATCTCCGGTCCATGATTATTACTTTACATTGTAAAGTGTACATTGTAAAGGACTGTTGGTCCTAGTCTTCTCCTGTCCTCCTCCTTCCTTGGCACCGTAAGGTCTGGTAACTCAAGCCTGTAGGACAAGATGCACTGGGGAGAGGGGCAGGTGCTGGGGACCCGACAGCTGTAGCGTGTGGATGCTCAGGGCTGGCTGGTGGAGCATGGCTTTCAGGGAGGGTGTGGGTGGCTTAAACGGCACTAGGTGGGCAGGATGCATGCAGGAAGATGGGAGACACAGCATCTCCAGATCCTGGTTTGGCTTGGTGGGGGGGGGGGGGTGGGGATGGTGAGCCTCTGAGAAGAAGGAAGACCACACCTGCTGAGAGTCTAGAAGGACTGGCCAGGTTCCCAAGACAGATCATCCGGCCCAGAGAAACCAGGCCTGAGTCTGACAGCCAGAGAGGTTGAGCACAGTGGTGTAGGGACAGTAGAAGCCTTGTCACAAAACTGAGTCTGGGGGTCTGAGCAAGGGTCTGAGCAAGGGTCCCTTGGCATTGTTTCACATTAGGGGTGACCCTAGAGTTCTTTAGATCCTGAGGGCAGAGCTTGGGTTGCCCCCCCCCCCCCCCGCCCGGCTTGCAGGGGGTCACATGGTTGCAGGTAGGTAGAGAAGTCTAGCGGGCTATGCCCCTTTAGAGACCTGTGGATGAGCGACAGGAGCAGGGTTGTCACTGCGGGATAGAGTGGAGAGCCTATGCTGCGGTGGGGTGGGGAGGTGGGCGCAGATTACCCAGTGTGCGGTTCTGCATAGGCTGAGCAGCCCGAGAGGCCAGGGAGAGGCCAGCAGGTGAAGAAGGAAAGCAGGGGCAACAGTTGGTGGTGGAGGGGCAAGAGGGCCCCATCACAACTGGGTAAAGACAGAAAGAATCCACCTCTAATCTCCAGAATGAGGGCCCCTAAGGAATATGCCAAGCCCCCATTTGTGTTTCTTGCTTGGAACCTCTCCTTCCTCGGCCCCCCTCCCCCAGTCCCTTGGACCTCAACAGGCCCGTGACCCTATCCACACTGGGTATGTGCTCATGACTGTTTCCTTCTGACTCAGCTCCTACCCCGAAAGAGGAGGAAGAGAACTATAAGGTTGGGAGTCTGGCTGACGGCCCCTTCTCAGACATCGTGGGCAGTGCCAGCCCTTTGGAACCCAGCCAGGATGAGAAGAGGTACTGACTGAGAAGAGCTGTATTCAGGGTCCGGGAAAAGGCTGGTGGTGGGAAAGGGTGGGAAAGGCTTATTCAGAGCCCCAGGCTAACTCAAAGGGAAACCTCACAGTTCCTTCCACCTCTGGAGAACTTCTGATCAGGCAGGAGGTCAGGCAGACCCTCCTGTCCCACCTCCCCCCCACCCCCAGTTCAGCAATGGCCCCTTTATGCCCGCGGGTCTCCAGCCAGGATAACCTGAAAATGTGTTTCTCTTCTGCCCTGCCTATGCCTGCCCTCCTAATTCCACCCCCAAATCCTCTTCTCCCAACCATGGCTCACCGAGAATTGCACCTTTCTGCTACCGCTCCGGGGCTCCTGGTGAGCAGCTTCCTGCCAAGTTCAGGCTTAAGCTCCCCTATCCCTTTGTATCCTTCAGCATCCCCTTGATCTGGGGCGCTGCGCTCCTGCTGGGCTTGCTGGTGGCAGCAGCCGTGCTATTCGCTGTGATGGCCAAAAGGAAAGGTAGGTAGCAGTCTACCTGCACACCCCAGCACAGCCCCTGCTGGTCCTGAACCAGCCAGTCTTGTAGACAATGTCGGGAGTCTAGTTCTGCTTCCCCTATAGATGGGCTTGTCTGGGCTTTAGGGGGGCCCCCAGGCCCTAGAAGTCCCCAGTTGAGGGGTGGATGGGAGGAAGGAGACTCAGTGAGAGCCAGCCTGGGGACAGACAGGAACTGGACAGGGTGGACCAGTGGAATAGAGACAGGTGACTGGAGATGGTGGGGGAAGGGTCTCAGGAGACTGGCTGAATGTTGAGGTGGGTTGGAGGAAGCTGGAAGCAGTAAGTGGGTGGGTGGGGTCTCCTGGCAGGCCGGGGTGTAGCTGGTGTCCCGTGGGAGTAGACTGGAGAGTCTGGACTAGGAAAGAGGCTTCTGAAGGGAGTGAGGAATGGGCACTGAGCCAATACAGGAAGGAGACTGTGCTGCCGTCCTCTGTCCTCCCAGGGACCAGGCTTGGTGTCTGTGGCCAATCTCAGAGCAGCAGAGTTTCAGGCAAGGTAAGAGGCATCTGTGGGCCCCTAGCCAAATTCCGCAGACCTTCCGTCTGCGCGGCTTGCTGAGAGGTCCCAGGATGAGGGGGTGGTGAAAGACTGGGACCCAGTCAGAGTCCAAACCCTCTTCCTTAATGCTGTGAACTTGGTGCCAGTGGTCTTCTGCCTTCCTACCTTGGTATTTCACCCTCCCAGATTTGGGGAGAAACTTGGGGCTTGAAAATCTTCAAAGTGAAGCCTTCTTGCCCACTGACATCCTCAGGATTTGAGAGACAGATCCAGTGTGGTCCTGGACTTCCCCGCAGAGGGAACTGGGGCAGAAGAAGGCATACTCTCTGCCTCATTTGTCTGCTTTTGTTACAGGCCTCCTCCTCAGTGGTCCACCACATCAGTGACTCTGGCCTTGGAGTTGATTTTCCATCGGACATACCGTATGCTAGGCTCGACTCGCCACCTTCCTTTGACAATACCACCTATAGCAGCCTACCTTTTGATCCCCCATCAGAGGACTCTCCATCCCCAGCCCAATCCTCATCGCCTCCTCTGCCTCCTAAAGTCCTGATGTACTCTAAGCCTGTGACATATGCCACAGTTATCTTTCCTGGAAGGGACAAGGGTGGAGGGGCCACCTGTGAGCCAACCCAAGATCCACTGACTAGCCAAACGGCACCCAGCTAAGCTGTTCATCATACTATTACCACAGAGACCATCCCCAGAGTTCTATGCATCCAGCCAGCCAGCCCATACCCTAGATCCTTAGTATATCAGAACAGCTAGGGACTTTAGGATCTAATCTAACATCTTGACTTTTCTGATGTGGAAAGTGATACTTATATGTGATTGAGATATGCTAGGAATGAACCCCCCATGCTGGTTCCTCTGCCCTTAAACCACTGAGGTAAATAAACTCTGAATGATAATATATGAGCTCTTGATAGTTGACGGGGAAAGAAAGGGCCTGAGTTTGACTATTCACATGGCCTGGGAACTCTAAAGATTCTAGTCCAGAGTTTGTGCTATGATTTCCTGCCTGTCCTGCCAGTGAGGGCATGGTTTCATTCCTGGTCAGAATTCCGGGATGCAGTCTGATTCAAGGGGCACCAAGAAGGCATCTTCGAATGTATTTCCTGCCTTTCTCAAGATACCTGAAAGTACAGATCCATTAGCTTGAGTCTAGAAATCTCTTCTGCCTTCTGCTCTGCACCTTGTAAACAAGTGGTACCTTATGACGTGATGACATAAGATGGGAGGAAGGGGATAATGATAAATTAAGACTCAGGACAGATGGGGTGGGAAAGATGGAGCTGAGGAGTAAGATCAGAAACTGAAATAAATCCCAAGTCTGTTCCTTGACAGCACAAAGGATTTCCAAGCACCAGGAGATAAGAGACCCTTGCAGACATGTTTTATCAGAGCTGGCTCTCTCTCAGCTGGGTGGACATCTGGTAGCACTGTTCCCTTTGGCCTGAAATTTGGGGCCTGGGAAGAGCCTGGTGGAGAAAAAGCATGGCATGGGAAGAAGGGGAATGAGTGGTAAAGGTGTGGCCGTTGTTAAGTGTACATGAAAACTAGTCCAGGCTGGGGGTGGAAGGGCCTTTAAGGTCTCTGCCAGGATTTCTTCTGAAACTGTTCAATTTGGAAATATTTGCCCATATTGAGATGAGAGACAGGTGGGGAGGATGAGGTGCTTGGGAACCAAATCTTCTTATAATCATGGAGAGTTAGGCATAAAGAGGTTGTCACCATCGGAGGGGCCCGGAATTCGGTATAGGTACCTGAGGAGAGGGGACAGGCAGGGCCTGGCTCCAGCTGAGGAAGTCTAGTGATGCTATTTTCAGGGAGCTCTGGCAGGATATTTGGAGCTTCCCCTGATAGTCTCAACCTGTGACAGAACCTAAATTTACTTCCATCCCATGTGGAGGCAGCAGCTGCCCACCAATCAACTAAGCCCTCACTTTCCCTGGATAAGATGCTGGTGGGGGGGGGGGGGAGGGGTTGCCTGCTGTGGAGGAGGGGTGGTCAGGGTGGGGAGAGAATACAGGGGAAGGTCAGGATAAAGTCTAAAAAGAAGGCCTGTGGGAAAAACCCTGGTCTGAACATAGTGTGAACTTTTTGGAGCCTGACAGAAGTAAATGTATATTTAACAACACAAAGGAAAATACTAAGATCCATTGGCTGGTAGAGAAAACAGAGGAGAAGGGGAAATATATGAATTCCATCATTGCTTATGGTAGAAGTCTATGAATACCAACCCAAATCTCCTTTATAAAAGTAACTTCTGAGATGAAAATACGGATCTTCTATATTTTATCATAAGAAACACATGAAAACAAAGAAAATGCAGGTGACATGACCAGCCCATTGCTTCATATCAGAAACCTTTGGAGTGCAGCTAAAGGAGTTCTCAGAGGAAAAGTCATAGCCTCAACAATAAGAACTAAGCATCTTACTCAAATTGCTAGTTCATTTTAAAGGAGAAAAGTTATATAACTAATACACAAATAAAAGAGCTTATTCTTTGAAATGAAATATAAAAGACACTGTTAGCTAACTTACTCAAAAAGGATGAAATATGAAATGACAAGGGGGAAATAATCACAGATATAAAGACAAAGAAAAAAAATAATGAGAATATTTTGTGCTGCTGGTGGTGGTTAGGGTGGGAGGAATGAATATAGAGAAAGCCTGAAATAATTTTTTCGGGTGATTGAAATGTTCTCTGTTACGACTGTGGTAGTGGTAACATGGGTGTATATATTTGTCAAAAGCTACCATTAAAATAGGTGCAGTTTCTTTTATATAAATTATGTTTTGATGAAGTTAATTAAAAAAAATACTTGAAAGACCACTGGGGAATAGTTAAAATAATCTTAGAGAAGAAAACGCTCTTTATTACACAAAACTCAGAAGCCATAAAAAAATTCATAGATACTTTAAAACTGACACATTAAAATAAATTAAGAAAAGACTGATATCTTTTTCTTCATGACACAAGCACAATACACAAAGACAAAACACAAAATGAAGAAAAATTCTGCAACTCATACAAAGGCAGAAATCTCATTTCTCGAACACTTATAAATCAATTAAAATAATAGGTTATGGTCACAGGATATATACATATAGCTCACTAAAAAAAGGAAATATAAACAATAAAGATGTTTAACTTCATCGAAGGGAAATGCAATTTAAAAGTAAAAAAAAATCATTGAGAATGATTTAAAAGAAAATGGTTTAAGAACTCAGAAAATTCTCTCTTCCATAAAAGCAACAAGAAAACTGGCAAAAATAGTCAGAATCAACCTTGTTAGAGCTCTGGAAACCAATGCCTGCACCAACCCAAGGAGTCTATCCTTATGAAAATTGGCTTTTTCCACATTGTATCTGATTCAAAACACAACTTCATAATGCAATACTTACACATCTGTGTTGATAGGCACACCATTTATTAAGATGTAACTTTTATAACACTTATAATTTGTAAGAGTGGGGAGGGAATGGGGCTATATAGGAGCAAAGTCTTGTATATTGTTGAAATTAAGCTGGTATACACGTAAACTAGATTGTTTTAAATTAAAATGCTAATTGTAATCCCTAGAGCAAGGAAAAAAAAACCTCAAAAACATAGTAAAAGAATGACAAGGGAATTAAAATGAAATTAAAATTATGTATTTAATATAACAGAAGACAGCAGAGGAAGAGAGGGGCAACAAGATATAAGACAGGTAGAAAACAAATAACAAGATGGAAGACATAAATCCTATCTTATCAGTAGTTACATGGAACGTAAATAGATTAAACACTCCAATTAAAAGCCAGAGATTGACAGAATGTATTTAAAAACACATGATCCAATTATATGCTTCCTAAGAGACAAACTTTGGATTCAAAAACATAAGTAGGTTCAAAGTAAAAGGATGGAAAAACATGTACCATGCAAACTAGCTAAAGAGAGGTGGAGTGACTATATTAATGAAGATAAAAGAACATTTTATAATGATAAAAAAGTCAACCCATCAAGAAGATATAACAATTATAAATACATATGTACCTAATAATAGCATTTCAAAAGACATAAAGAGGGGTGCCTGGGTGGCTCAGTCGGTTAAGTGTCCGACTTCGGCTCAGGTCACGATCTCGCGGTCCGTGGTTTCGAGCCCCGCATCGGGCTCTGTGCTGCAGCTCAGAGCCTGGAGCCTGTTTCCGATTCTGTGTCTCCTTCTCTCTGACCCTCCCTCGTTCATGCTCTGTCTCTCTCTGTCTCAAAAATAAATAAACATTAAAAAAAAAAAAAAAAGACATAAAGCAAAACTGACAGAACTAAAAGTAATAAGTTGTAGATTAAATAGTAATAGTTGTAGATTTCAGTATTACACTTTCAACCACCGATAGAACAAGGTAGGTAGGTGAAGATTGGCAAGGAAATAGACATGAACAATACTATAAAAAACTAGACTTAACAGACATCTGTAGAACACTCCACCTAACTCCTGGAAAATACAATACATATTCTTCCAAGTATACATACAACATTCTCCAGTATAGACCATATATCTGACAATAAACAAATTCTCAATACATTTAAAATGATTGAAATCATACAAAGTATGCTTTCAGACTACAATGGAATGAAATTAGAAATAAATTACAGAAGTAAATTTTGGAAACTCACAAATATGTGGAAATTAACACACTTCTAAATGGCAAATGGGTCAAAGAAGAAATCACAAGAGAAATGATAAATTCTTTAAGATGAATGAATACAAAACATGATATAGCAAAACTTAGGGGAGTCAGCAAAACCAGTTCTTAGAGGAAAATTTATGGCTGTAGGTTAACCCCTATTTTAAAAAAGAAGAAAGATCTCGAATCAACAACCTAACTTTCTACCTGAAGAAACTAGAAACAGAAGAGAAAATTAAGCCCAAAATGAGCAGAAGGAAGGAAATAATAAAGATCAGGGCAGAAATGAATGAAATGGAGAACAGAAAAAGAAAAAAATCAACAAAATCAGGTGTTGTTTCTCTAAAAAGATCAAAATTGACAAATCTTAGCTAAAGTTACTTACTTAGCCAAAAAAACAAAAAACAAAACCAAAAACAAAGAGAAGCCTCAAATTACTAAATAAGGAATGAAACTGGAGGGAGAACTACTGACTTTATGAGCTTAGAAGGATTATAAAAGGAAAATTGTGGACAATTGTATATTATCAAAATAGATAACCTAGACAAAATGGACAAATTCTTAGAAAGACACAAACCACTGAAAATGACTCAAGATTAAGTCTCAATATATCTATAACAAATAAAGAGGTTTAAATCATAGTCAAAAAGCTTCCCATGAAGAGAAGCCCAGGCCCAGATGGTTTCACTGGTGAACTCTACCAAACATTGAATGCGTTTTAAAACCAATCCTTCACAAACCCTTCCAAAAAATAGAAGGAACACTTCTTAACTCATTTTATGAGTAAAATCACCAATTTTACCTTGATGCAAAAGCCAAACAAAGAGATCATAAGAGAACTACTGGCCAACATCTCCTATGAATGTAGATGCAAAAATCCTCAACAAAATACTAGTAAACAGGCCCAGCAACAAAGAAAGGATTGTAACACTGTGACAAGATGGGATTTACATCAGGAATGCAAGATTGGTTCCATACATGAAAATCAATGATATACCATATTAATAGAAAAAAAGGACCAAAACCACAGGATCCTTTCAACAGATGACAGAAAAAGCATTTGACAAAATCCAACACCCTATCATGATACAAATATTCAACAAACTAGGAAGAGCAGAGAATTTCTTCAATCTGGTAAAGGGCATCTACAAACAAACAAACAAACAAACAAACAAACAAACAAAACCCAAAAAACTCACAGCTAACATCATACTTAAAGGTAAAAAACTGAAAGCTTTGCCCCTAGGATTGAGAAGAAGACAAAGATGTCCACTCTTGCCCCTTTCACTCAATACTATACTTTGGTTCTAAGGAGTATAATTAGGCAAGAGAAAGAAATAAAAAGGAAAGGGAGAAATACTGGAAAGGAAGAAGTAAAATGATTTCTATTTGCAGATGATATGATCTTATATATACAAAATCCTAAGGAATCCACACAAAAAAACAATAGATCTAATAGATGAGTTCAGCAGTTTCAGGATACAAAATCAATAAACAAAACTCAGTTTTATTTCTATGCACT